>NC_136417.1:113027098-114227098 GCF_052625555.1 Lactuca saligna | reverse complement strand
ACAATGTGGTCTTTGTAGCAAGAAGAGGAGTCTTTCGAGAAAGAGAGTTTATAAGCCAAGGAGACAGTGGGAGGCAAGTTGATCTTGAAGAAATTCAAGAGTTAAGTGGTGAAGGAACTTCAAACTCTAGCCCTCAACTTGAGGAGGAAACTCCTATTGAGCCAATTGACGAATCTGTACCTCTAAGGCGTTCCACGAGAGTTAGGAGTGCACCTGAGCATTACTATGGATTCCATATTACTGCAGAAAGTGAGACACTTATTAGTGATGGGACACTAGTAAGTCAAGATGACCCTAACAGCTATGAGGAAGCCATGGTAGGCCCCGAGTCTGCTAAATGGAAAGAGGCTATGGATAGCGAGATACAATCCATGTATGACAATCAAGTTTGGAACTTGGTTGAGAATGTACCAGGTCGAAAGACTGTAAGGTGCAAATGGGTCTTCAAGAAGAAGACCGACATGGATGGTAAAGTACACACTTCTAAGGCTAGACTGGTTGCAAAGGGCTTCTCTCAAATTCCTGGAGTGGATTATGATGAGACCTTTTCTCCGGTAGCCAAGATTAAGTCTATTCGGGTTCTGTTAGCCATAGCCGCATTTCATGACTATGAAATTTGGCAAATGGATGTCAAAACTGCTTTCCTTAATGGGAAGTTGGCTGAAGATGTTTACATGAGTCAGCCAGAGGGTTTTGTTAGCAACGAGTACCCTAATAGAGTGTGTAAGCTTGAGAAGTCCATTTATGGATTAAAGCAAGCACCTCGCAGATGGAATCTTTGCTTTGATGAAAAGGTCAAGGAATTTGGCTTTTCTAGGAGTGAAGATGAATCTTGTGTGTATGTCAAGGCTAGTGGGAGTATAGTTAGCTTTTTGGTATTGTATGTGGATGACATACTACTCATAGGAAACGACATTCCAACCCTGCAGGAAGTAAAGTCCTGGCTTGGAAAGTGTTTCACTATGAAGGACCTTGGTGAAGCTACCTATATTTTGGGGATAAGGATCTTGAGAGATCGGAGTAAAAGACTAATTGGACTTAGTCAAAGTACCTACTTGGATAAGGTGCTGAAGAGATTCAGAATGCAAGACTCCAAGAAAGGAGAGTTACCCATCCAGAGTAACGCCAAACTGAGTAAGACACAAAGCCCTAGCACTGAGGCTGAGATAGCACAAATGAGTCGAGTACCTTATGCTTCGACTGTAGGATCGATCATGTATGCTATGACGTGTACTTAACCTGATGTAGCTTTTGCCCTGAGCATGGTTAGCAGGTTTCAGGGGAACCCTGGCAAGGCACACTGGACTGCGGTAAAGAATATTCTCAAGTACCTACGAAGGACTAAGGACTGGGTCCTTACCCTCGGTGGGAGTGATGACTTGAGAGTTGTAGGGTATAGTGATGCTAGCTTCCAGACTGATAGGGATAACTTCCGCTCTCAGTCGGGCTGGGTCTTTACCCTAAATGGAGGAGCAATTTCTTGGAAGAGTTCCAAGCAAGAGACAGTGGCAGATTCTACTTGTGAATCAAAGTATATTGTAGCTAGAGAGGCGGCAAAGGAGGCGTTATGGCTGAGGAACTTCATTGGAGACCTTGGAGTTGTACCAGCTATTAAAGAGCCAATGGAAATTTTCTGTGATAGTGAAAGTGCTGTTGCCTTAGCCAAGGAACCAAGGGATCACGGGAGATCCAGACACATCGACAGAAAATACCATTTCATCAGACATCGGATCGAAGAAGGACTCCTCGTGGCAAAGAGGGTATCATCAGATGAGAATCCGGCAGATCCCCTCACGAAGGGACTGACTCGGGTTAAGCATCTCCAGCATGCTCGGAGCATAGGGCTGAAGGATGATATTAGATTTAGTCGTTAGATAACCTCGAAATTTGTAAAGTGTAATTGACATTTGATGATGAATAAAAGTGTTTTATTTATGAGTAAAGTGTTGCTATCTCTTGTCGATCGTTTACTATATTTCTTTTGCATGTTTTGACTTCCAGAATAATTTTGTTTGGTATAACATATTATTCAAACCTCCACAGTCGGTCATATGTCGGAAGTAGGTATGAATCAAGACTGTCATGTTTGGTTGTAGAGGTCTTGGACAAGGCTACAACAATCATGAGTGCTCATAAGTTCTGAGCATTGGACTCAACCCACGCTCACTGGAATCACTTCATGGAATTCTATCTCGAGTGATCGTGAGACGGTAATATCATATAAGTCTTCAAACCTAGAGATATGATTTGTTACTTACAAGTTGGTTATGCATTGATTGTACGAAAAATGCATTGGTAACTCGATGTTATAAATCGCGCTCTTGTGTGTAATTCAATGAGTAGTAGAACAAACATATGAGTCGAAGTTTATCTGTTCCTTCTTGGATTAGAAGCTGATATCTGGGCCCCTCGATGATTTTGTTTTGACCTATGTACCGGGCCCGGTCAGAACTAAGTTGATGTGTTCAATGAAGTTCTTTGTCAAACAAATCGGAAATCGGGAAACAAATTGTTGGACAATAAGTAAGACATTGTTCCATGTATTTGTCCGACTGATATCTAGAACAGAGGATTATATGATCACTTATCTTAAATGGCGTACTAACATCTTCTCAGTTCCGAGAAACCTTGTAAAGAGCTACGATTGCCGATCGGTTCCTGAAGTCATACTTGCAGTAATAGTTATTAGACTTATCCAAGTGGGAGACTGTTGGATAAGGTGTCTAAGTCCATAACTATTTCTGGTATGTACTTGACCCGACCCGGCATGGTCCATTTGGGTTACATGGCATCATGCAATTGGATAGACTAAATGAGAGAAATAACACTTGGAGATTATTAATATATTATAAGTTCTAATATATTAATAATATTATTTGATTAGTTTGATCATGAATTAATTTAGAATTAATTATGTGATCAAAAGATA
The DNA here is from genome assembly GCF_052625555.1 of Lactuca saligna. NCBI lineage: Eukaryota > Viridiplantae > Streptophyta > Magnoliopsida > Asterales > Asteraceae > Lactuca > Lactuca saligna. The sequence continues at coordinate 114,224,169 of NC_136417.1, read as the reverse complement.
ACTAATTAAATATATGGGTTGATTATGTAAATCATCGATATCTTGTATAGTGGGCTAAAAGGCTCCATGGACTATCAAGTTGGGTTCCACCCATAGGATGCTCCATGGATGCTCCATGGATGCTCCATGGGAGTTACAAACCCATGGGTCATGGAAATGAAGAGTCATGACACATTAGGGTTTAACCCTAGATGTGTCAACACTATATAAGTAACATGTTCTCCACCTAAAATCGGCTACACTAAGAAACAAGAGGGCTTGGCCGATTTTGAGAAGTGTGTGTTCTCTCATATGTTCTTCCAAGAGCATTTGGTGTTGTGTGAAGCATTTGAGGCATCACACTTGTGGTGCTAGGCTCACAAGGTTTCAAGGAACACAAAAAACAACAAGGTAAGTTATTCTATCTATACTTTAAGTTAAAATTGTTCCCCATGTATGCTAGATAGGAATATAACCTTGGAATTCAACTTTGCATGATAATTAGGCAAACATAGATCCAAGGTTATTAGGGTTGCATGTACACTTAGGAAGTGTTAGAATGCTCAAAACCCATCAGATAGAACATTTTCTCGATACGGGGGCACTAAACCCCAGATGTACCGTTCAATCTTCTTGCTTTCGGACGGTATCATATTGGGACACATAGCCGCCAAGTCACAGAACCTGGCCGTATATGCTATTATGCCAGTCCCTTTCATCTTGAGGTTCCAAATCTCCTCCTCAAGTTTCTGAATTTCGCCCCTAGGGCAGTACTCCTTTCTCATGAGATCCTTTAGAGTGTCCCAGCCCATGGCATTTTCTGTAACCAAGGAGAGTACACTGACATGGCCGTTCCACCATGTCAATGCCCTGTTAGTGAGGGTGGCAGTTACGTACTTGATTTTGCTCTCTTCGGGGCAAGAGCACATTTCAAAGACAGATTCGGTTATTTCGAACCATTGGGACAACGCCAAAATTCCTCCGGTACCATCGAAGAAGGTAGGTTTACAGTTCATGAAGTCCTTATAAGTGCATCCCTACACTCTTTGATGGACTTCACCAAATCTAGAGTTGCCACCGCTCGCATCATCGGAGTTCACTTGAGCCATGGTTGCTGTCACAGCTGCAGTCACAGCCGTTTGAAACAACACTGGATCGAAATGCGGAGGAGGAGGTAGTGGAGGAGGGGTTCGAGTTGCTGGTCTTCCTCTGTTTGGATGCTTTCGTGGAGGCATCTTTCGCTGGAAGACCATAGAAATGATAGCAATAGTAAGAGGCTATTGCGAATATGAATAGAGTGTTTCATGGATTAAATCACATAATTCAAGATCAGAATGAGAGTCATAGTAATAGAGTACTCAGCTGCCAATATACTGGTATAGATGATGTAATACAAGTTCATGAAAATTGACCTAACAGTAGGTCATACATCAGACTATAAGGAAAATATTGGCGGTTTAGAGGTCTAGTTAGAGTACTTTCAAAGCTAGGAGTTTTTACAGACAAGTGATCTATGAAACATAGAAAGGGAGGATAGTGCTTTAATCAAAAGAGTGAGATAAATAGACGTCTTGTACTGGCGACAGTTACTTGTTGGGCAAACCCTCAGATCCCCTAGTTGCCGTATAACTTCCTGAAGGTGTCGATCATGCATCCTTTGACGTGCTCGGAGTTCGCTAACTTCAGCTCGGGATGCAGCTAGCTGATGGTGCAGAGCTTCGTTGGTCCTCTTTGTCCTGTCCACAGCTTCTTCGACTTGGCGGATGCGAACAGTGTTGAGATTCGAGTTGGCATCCACTTCTACAACTCGACCAATGACTGCTTGACCCTGCTCAACATTCCTGGCGATCCTTCGGACCATGATGGGTAGAACTCGGTCCGCTGATCCTCCTTCGTTTATGTTGTAGAAGCTTTGATCTCCATTGTAAGGTAATGGCTGGCCCTGCTCCTCGTTCCATCGGTGCAAGGATATGGCCCACATAGGAGTGGGACCCTGAAATGTCGGATGGGGGTTGTGGTTCGGAGCTCCGGGAGGTAGGTTATTAACTTCTAGCTCGGAGTCGGAGTTATCCGAAAAGCCTTATGCTCAGTGGTCATCCAGAGGGATTGTGTGATCATAATTCGACTCTTCATCGAGCCATCCTCCATTGCCCTTGTTTGGATAGTACGGGTTGCCAGGAAGCCAGCCATGATATCTATGCGAGAAAAGGGGAAAAGAAGATTAATAGACGCACTAACCTAAAATACTTATAAGATGATCGTCCCGAGTTAGACCAATACTTGCATAATGCATACTAATTACATGTGACCGGGGCAGGATAGTTCATCGAATAAGTGACCCTAACTCTAAGTCCACAACCAGAGAAGGAACAGGAAGTAAAGCAAAGATCACAGATTCTAAGTCTATAACGCCCTAGTCACATGTAATCGGAAAGTATCCATTTAGCAACCATTACTCCACTAGTAACGACCCTTTTTAGTTCTCACGCATGTATATTTTAGAGGTACATAATACTCCTGTAGTATTCTTAAGCTATCGTAATCGTGGTATTGTTGGTAAGTTTTTATATTTGTTTCATACCACAACCAAGCTTAGGCACATGCTAGTCACTCCCAGGAAAACATAGTTGATCAGGCTACATCCCCCCAAATGTGACCATATGTCTCTATGTCCAATTGTGCTATCCAACCATCTTAACACTTTTGTTCTGTTCTAGTGCGATACCGACTTCTGTATTTTATAGTGGTGTGTGTATATATATACTTAGTTAAATCTTTTAGATACTTATCAATATATATTCTTGGTTTTAGTCCAGAAGCGTTTATAGTTCGTATATCTTTTATAGGTTGATATACTTGATTCACTATAAACAATGCTCTGATACCAATCTGTCACACCCCAAAACCGATAACGGCGGAATACGTTTCAGGGTGGAGGACGTCATGTACAGTATCATCACAATTGCATAATACTAAAAACAAGAAACATACAAACATTTCATTTACATAGTGAGTTTAATTACATGTGTGTTTTGTAATGTTCAACAAACACCAAAAGTAATACAAAAATAAGAGTAGATCTTGTATGCTCCACCTTCTCCAAAATGCTGCACCTGTACCTGTCTATCTTTGACCTGAGGATACAAGTTATTTTGAAAACAAATATCAGCATAAAGCTGGTGAGTTCATAAGAGCTTAGTGTGAGTTTTTGTATAACATGCATTAGAACCGTTAGTATGAAAAGCTGCAATTTACGTTTAGAAGTAGTAGAAAACCCTAGAGAATCCTATATTTTCCAGAAAATACATTGTAAGTGAAAACCTTTAAGAAACAAGAAATCTTCATCTTTGAAAACCGATTATTGTAAAAGTATATTATGGAATCTCCAATAAGTAATGTAATAAGATAGGATATGCCTGTAGTAGTAATAGAGGTGCAAACTTCCTTTAGTGATAGATACTTATTTACTTCAGGATGTTAAATTAGACTTTAGTTTAGTATTTTAGTGTAGATATAGTGTATTCCTTGTATGTTACCGATAGTGTGAGCAATAGAGAACCCCATGACCTTCCTGGTCATACACAGTGTAGAGAAGTAGTGGCATCCCTGGGCCTGCACGGCTTAGACTGAAGTTAACAGTCGGGATGTAATAGTGTCTGCCCCGTATAGATCTATACATGTAGTGTCGTCTTCCATTCGGAAAAAATCTGGGCATAGTATGTAGCGAATAGAGTATCTCGTAGTGAGTTAGTGTGTTATCTTCTGTTTAGTGCCTTTTCTTGTATTATAGTGTAGTAGTCTTTTGTATAGCTTGTAGTCTGTTCTCTTAAAAGTGTATCGTCTCGTAATAGTGTGTATTATAGTGTGTAGAGTAGTAGTTATGGCGAGTAGTAATGGCCTTAACTATACCTATTATAGTTAAGTTAGTGCGTATAGTTCTTACCAATTTACTGGTTGAAGCATCATATGAAATGAAAATGCTAGTATCCAACACTAATATACATGATATATAACTAAGAAATCAACGACAGTCGGATGGATAACAACTACCTTAAGCCCACAATCAAACAAGAACAGGAAATAAGGCGAGCTATCGGTCTTAAGTCCTTCAAGTCTTACTTATATAAATATATTAGTTTGGTTACATTTTATAAGAAAATTTATTTAAGAAAAATGTTGTCCAAAGGGAACATTTAAAAAGGTTGTTTATTTATTCAAAATAGTTTTGAAAACGTAAAATCCTTTGTTAAGGCGTAGTGGTAAATCACATGTGATTTGAACGACAGATAGTGAATCATATGTGATTAATTTCCATAAAACATGTATAACTGACTTGTATCCTCCTAAAACATATAAAAACATTTGAAAGGTTCATTAAAGGGGTATGAACTCACCTGAAATCGAGTAAATCGGGGAAATCGAGTAAATCGGGTGAAAGTGTCGGTTGAGAGTTTGGTGCCAAATAAGGACTTGTACACCTTTCAATACCCTAATATCATATGAAATATGTGTTTTATAAGAAATTAATCATTTTATGATTTTCATTAACATATTTAGGTATTCTAGCATTGATTCGGGGTCTTAGGGCTTAGGAGGGGGTTCCCGGGAATGGTACAAGGCCAAGAGGGGTTTACGGGGGAGTCCAAGAGTTTACTCCCTTGGAGTTTACGGCCCAAAGGCCACTCCTTGGGAGTTTACGGCCGTAAGACCCTAGGCTTGGCCGTAAACTCTTGTCCTCCTCCAAAAGTGCATGTTAAGGCCTTATTTCAATTCCCAAATTTTCTAGGAAATGCCTAGGACCAATTTGGAGGGTTAAAATCTTCATTTGGTTGAGTTTAGGGGAGTTTACGGTCCTAGCTTAGGCTTCGGCCGTAAACTCCAAAATATCTTTCAAATTTTGTTGTTTAATGGCCCTAAGCATCCCCTTAATTCATAACTAAATTCTAGAAGGCCTTAGATGAGTTTTTGGGACTTTTTACCAAGGAATTTGGGTGTTTACGGCCTAAGCATAAGCTTGGGCATTGGCAGTACAAACGGGACATTGGCCAAGTTTTGGGGTGTTTACGCCCTAAGGGGATTCCTAGGTCGTAAACTCCATATATTCCACTAAATCTTATGATTTTTGGGCTCTAATGCAATGGAATACGTTTAGAACAAGATAGGGAAGAAACTCTTACGTTAGGAGGTCGGAATTCGCGGTTTTCGGGGTCACGATCGAGTCTAGAGAGAGAAAGTAGTGAGAGAGAGTGAGAGGGTGGTAAAGAGTGTTCAAGTGGCATCAAATTTTCTTAAATATGCCTCGGGTATTGCACCCAGTACACGACTACCCGATGCTCAAGTTTAACGGGGTTTAAACTTTTTACCCGAGTGAAGTGGTTGAAAAGTAATATAACTTTATTTTGTTAATGGGGTTAACACTTACAAGTTATATTTACCTATACTAAAATGATAATGTTGAGAAATACAGATAAATAGATATTTATTTATTGACGACTCCAAATATTACGGGAATTTATATATAACGACGAATTCCGTTAGTGAAAACGGGGTTATGTTACAGAAATAAATTTGGGTTGTCACAATAGCGATTATGTAAATTGCATTCTCGAATTTGATTATGATTACGACATCCTTCTTCATAGTTTGAATTGTGAGATTTGACAATTAGTCTGAACATTTGGGACTTAGTAAAATAAGTTCTGAATTAGTTTAGACACACATGTGAGCTGTCTAAGGAAAGGTGTGTGATTTTGAGAAGCTTAGATAAAGGCTTATCGAAGCATATCGTATTAGAAACAATGAACTTTAGAAGTCAATATGTATTGTTTTCTAGAAGTTTAGCTGGTTTCTAAATACGTGTCAAAGCTAGTGGGAGCATAAATGTTATCCTGGAATGCATATAATCATCATGTTAGTGGGAGTATGATTATTATTTAAGTATTGCAAGTTGTCAATACTAATTATAGAAAAACAAAAGTTTCACTTTGCAAAGTTGCATGGGTAGAAAAATTGTTTTTGCTATAATTAAGGGAGAGAATGTTATACTTCGTTTGCAATCTAAAAGCTTAGATCGAGAAATTTTAATTGTATTTAGTCATAGGTATATTTATTATTTGCATTCTCAAAATACGATTATGATTATGGCATCCCTCTTCATAGTTCGAATTTTGAGAACACGACAAATAGAAATATTATGATGATATTATAGTAAGAAACTGGTAAAGTATCACGTTTTTCATTATGAATTGTATCCCATACGCTTTGAGTATAGGATCGATTGCATATGCTGTGATATTCGACCGTTCTAAATTTTTTCAAATGCCTAGGGCATTTAGAGGGAAAAAGGAAATAGAACCATTGTTGACTAAATAATTAAACAACTGCCAAGGACAATCTAAGGTTCGCCAAGGATTGGTCGCTTGTGGACTGTTGAAAGTATAGTCATGGATGGACCATATTGACATTATTATGAACAGATAAGACTCTATTTAGTATGAGTTGTCATATGGAAAATATGGAAATGTTTCCATATTGGGAGTTGGATATCGAGAATAAATGTCTAGATTAGAAACTTTTATGCAAAAAGGATGTTCAAAGGAATGTACTTTGAATATGAGACTTCATGACTATGGAATTGTCTTGTAATGATCTCCAATAAAGTATTTTGTAATTTCATTGGCTGGGTCTTGGTGACTTTTGTGCCATGACATTACGAAAAGGATAGTTGCATAAAATATTAAAATCTAGCATATTCTAGTAGTGGCGAGAATTTTGTATTCTTACACTAATGGATTAAGAATTGTGAAATGAGTGTGATTGAAAATGTTATTCAATTATAGTATTTCACAAGGTAAGGACCATAGGGAAACATAATGTGCATGCTAAGAGCATGGGACAACTATAGTTATAATTCAAGTAGTAAGTTGATTACTTGAAGCAACAAATAATGAGTAATCAATATGGTGATAAATAAAAGGTGTTTTATTTATACTCAAAAGTTTGAGGCCATATAGGATTAGTATTATTCTTGTGTTTCACTTTGCATGTTTTGACTTCTCGAATAATAAGATTATTCAAACCCTCCACAGTCGCTCATTCTTTGGAAGTAGGAATGAAAGAAGAGTGTCATGAATCTGACTATAGATTGTCTAGAGTGTTTTAGACATAACAAAAGTTTGCTGCGGGGTTCATGAGTACTGCTATAAAATTAGAGTATTGGAATAAACCCACACTCACTTGGATCGCTTCATGGATTTTATCATGAGTGATTGGTGATACGATAATATCTTATATTCTTGAAACCGAGATGTGTGAGTTGTATCTTGCGAGTCGATTACACATTGATAATATGTAAACGCTCCAGTAACTTGGTGTTATAAAACATATTCTTGTGTGTGATTCGGTGAGTGAGTGTAAGAGAAAATTGAGTCGAAGTTTATCCGTTCCTTTTACCCAAAGTGGGATAAAAGCGATATTTGTGGGCCCCTCGATGATTCAGTGATGACACCCTAAGTGCTTGGCAAAGCCGGGACTAAGTTGATATGTTCAATTGTAGTCTGTTGTCACACCCCAAAACCATGAATAGCGGAAACATTCTGGGGCGGAGGACATCATGTACAGTATCACAACAATGAATAGTAGTAAATAAGCAACAACATCATCCAATGCATTAATAATATAATTTCATACATGTGTGTTCTGTCAAAATTATAGACACCAAAAATATACATATCAAAATAAAAGATGAGTCTTAAACGAACTCTATCTTCTCAAAAGCCTGGCACATGTAGCTGTCTAGTGGTGAACTGAGAATACAAGTTATTTTGAAAGCGAGTATCAGCTTAATGCTGGTGAGATCATAAGTATATTAATGGCTGAGTTTGTATGAAAACGTTTGTAAGATGTGTCTGTAAGATGTTTTGTACAATGTTTAGTATAATGTTTTGTATAATGTTTGAACTCTCCTAGAAACCCTATGTTTCCTACTAACTGTAGCCTTCTACCAAGGCATCTCATGTCTGTGTGTATGTCTCTTGTTAGAGTGTGTGTTTTCCCAATTCTGACTATCATTAACCAAAAATATAGTTTCTACATTGCCGTGCATCGTGTGAATATTCATGAAGTGAATGTAATGGGAAAATATTATCGTGCCGTAGCATTTGTAACAAGTGACTACCGTGGTACTAACTACCTTAAAACAAAAGGTGTTCCAAGTAACATGTGATCGACCTGTATCCTGCTACTGACTCTATTAAAACGACGATGTAAGATGCCGTAAGAAATGACATTTGGCACCCGTAGACTTGCAAGTCCCACTGTAGTGAGTAGCAAGGTGTAGGATAGTCAATCGAGTATAGATCTATACGTAAACTCATACGCTCCCCAATTGAGGAGATTCGGGATACAAGAGCGGTTATGGCAGGAAGTGCCATGACCCGCTCAATGGTTCACATAACTGCATGAATGTATATGTAATGAATGTGCTAACCGAAATTGTACTATTTCTCTGTCTAGCTTGTATGTACTGAAATGTTCTGCGTGTGCTAGTTGTAATGTATGTTCCCTATCTATCTAGCATGTATAGTAATGTATTGACTCATGAATGAACTGACTCATTGTATGTTTCATTGTTCTAGTAATAGTATTTGTATCTTCCTGTGCTACCCATATGGTAACTTACTAGTGATGTAACTGGTACGTATGAACATGGAAGTATACCTTGCTACCCAAGCGTATTGAATGGACTAGAAGAACCTTTATGACTATATATGTACACATGATATATAACTAATACTTAAACGACCTTCGGACGGATACCCGATACCCCACCAGACCACATCTCAACGGCGAAAAGGAAATAAGGCGGGCAGGCCTTCCTAAGCCTTTTAAACATTGATTATATAACTATACATACATAGACATGCAATTGATAATAAGTATAACAGAGCTTAAGTAAATGTATTTGATAAGTATAAGAATTTGTAAAACAGTTTGAAGCAAAACAGTTTGAACAGTAAGAAAATCACTGGTTTTGTAGTTATTAATCAGATGTGATTGATGTAATAACTATAAGTATTCAACTTGTATCCCCCCATAAAAGCATTTAAAAACATTTAAATCATTGATTAAGGGGTATGAACTCACCTGCAGTGAGTGGTACGGATGAACTGAAGACGTAGGATTGCTAGATGTCAAGTGAAGTCCTGAACACACTCTATGATCCTAGTTAACATATAATCACACATATACATACCCAATTAGTTTTAAAATACTAATTAATAATGATAAGAACTCCTAGAACATGCTAAACACCTTACATAAGTGTTATTATCCCTAAGGATGGCATCTAAGTTGTTGTAGGTCAAGGCTAGTGGGTTTAAGGTTCCAAAGGACCCCATTTTTGAGTTTACTCTCCAAGAACCAACACACAAGGAGTTTACGGTCATAAACACTTGAGTTTACGGCTATAAGCTCCTAAGCCTTAGGTTATTTGGTGTTTTGAAGCTTTACATGTTCCCTAGAAGCATTTCTACTTGATGGCTTAATCCTTGGAAGGGTTTAGGGCATTAATACACTCCTTTGAGGAGTTTACGGCCCTGGGACCAATTCCCTTAGAGATTACGGTCATAATCTCTCATGGGGATGGGTTTTCGGTGATTTCAAGTCCCTAATTTAACTAGGAGTGAATCTAGGCTAGTGTCCAAGGCTTTTGGAGGGTTTGAAGCACCTTTTGGCCCTTGAGTTTGGAGTTCACGGTCCAAGAACTTCTTGGACAGTGGACACCTTACTCTTGGTGTTCTTGGGTGTTTTATAGTTCTACACACATTAGGGTAGAAGCCTAGTAGAGTTTCATTGCAAAAGGAAGGGACCTAGGCACTCATTTGGCCCTTAAAGAAGGGTTTACGATCCAAGATGTTCTTGGGCTGTAAACTCTTTAATCTTGTTGTTTTGATACGATTTCTAGGTTATTAAGCACATAATAAGCTCTATAATACAACTAGATAGAAGTACTCACGTTTTGGGATGAAAGTCTGAAGATCCTTGAGAGAGAATTCGACTTTTCTCTAGTTGGAAATGGAACTAATGAATAATTATGGCACAAAATAATATATATACTCCTGGGGTTTTTGACAGAAAATATTTTATTCAAGCAATGAACTCTAATATCATAGAGTTTTGAAATAACAGAGTTGCACAAAACCCTAGTGCATTCTCTTTCCTGATATCTCTTTAATTGTAAATCCTGAAATACTCAAACTTATACTAAAAAGTCTGAAAATTTATTGCAACTGTTATGACTTCTATTAATTTGATGTTGTTTGTACATAATAGAAATTTTGGGTTGTCACATCTGTTGTTAGTCATCATAAATAGGAAGTTGGGAAACAATATATAGACAGAGAGAATGATTTAAATCCATGTCTCAGTCTATACGATATCAAGAATGGAGGAATATTTGATCCCTTATCTAATGGACACGCTTCTGATAAGATCTGATTTGACAGCGGCATTTGAAAGCAATGATTGCGGATCAGGATCTGAAGTCATACGAAAAATGGTTATTAGACTAATCCATGTGGGAGACTTTTGGATTAATGTCTAAGTCCATAACTATTTTCGTATATACTTGACCCGATGGTGCATGGTGCATTTGTTGGGTTTTGAGCATTCTAACACTCCTAAGTATACATGCAACTCTAAATACCTTGGATCTATGTTTTCTCTATTATACATGCAAATATGAACTTTCCAAGGTATTCATCCTAACTAGCATAATATCATTGATTCATATGAATATATCAAGTTAGAATTACATACCTCTTTGATGTAGAATTTCTTCATGAAGCTTGAGTGCCTAGTGCCCCAAGTGTGACAACTCAAATGGTTCACACAACACCAAATACACTTCGAATAGATTAGAGAGAAATCCACACTTCATAAAAATCGGCTAGCCCTTTCACTCACACACAGTGTCTGTTTTGGTCAACAATAAGATGCTTATATAGTTAGTGAGAATTAGGGTAAACCCTAATTGTAATGGCTTTCCATTTCCTTGGATCCATGGGTTCAAATACACCATGGAGTATCCATGGAGCATCCTATGGGTTTTAGCCCAACTTGACAATCCATGAAGCATTAGCCCACTATACAAGTATGGATGATTTACACAATCAACCCTTATATTTAGTTAGTCTTCTTTTGATCACTTAATTAATTCTAGATTAATTCTTGATCAAAACTAATTAAATAATCTTATTAATATATTAGAACTTATAATATGTTAACAAACCTTAAGTGTTATTTCTCTCATTATAGTCTATCCAAATGCATGATGCCATGCAACCCAAATGGACCATGCCGGGTCGGGTCAAGTCTTACCAATTATAGTTATGGACTTAGACATTAATTCAACAGTCTCCCACTTGGATAAGTCTAAAACTATTATTGCAAGTATGCCTTTAAGAACTGATTGGCAATCGTAGCTCTCAAAAGCTTCTGTCGAACTCTGACCTTGCCGATGACCTCTGACCTTTGTAAATCACTTGTCCATTAGATAAGGGATCATATATTCCTCCATTCTAGATATGATATGGACTGAGACATGGGTTATAATCATTCTCTCTGTCTATTTGTTGTTTCCCGATTTTTGATTTACGACGACTGACTAATTGTACAAATCAAATCAGTCCAGGCCCGACCGAGCACTTACATTTGTCATCATCAAATCATCGAGGGGCCCATAGATGTCGCTTCTTCCCCGAAGGTAAAAGGAATGGATAAACTTCGACTCATATGGTTTGTTCTACTACATGTTGAATCATACACACATGCACGTTTTATAACATCGAGTTACCAATGCGTTTCCGTGCAATCAATGTATAACCAACTCATAGTAACAACTCATATATATAGGTTTGAAGAATATAAGATATTATCATCTCATGATCACTCATGATAAAATCCATGAAGTGATTCCAATGAGCGCATGTTGAATCCAATACTCTGAACTTATGGGCACTCATGAGTGTTGTAGCACCACCTTGTCCAACATCTTAGACCTCTACAAGCCCAACCCATGACAGTCTTGATTCATATCTACTTCCAACATATGAACAACTGTGGATGGTTTGAATAACTTAGTCATTTAGAACAATGACCTAGTTATGCTGGAAGTCAAAACATGCAAAGTGAAACACGATAATAATCAAATCCAATATGGTCTTAGAACTTATGAATATTAATAAAACACCTTTTATTTATCACCATATGATTACACATTATTCATTGTATACTGTTTCAGCTATCAACTTTATTCTTGAATTAAAACACTAGTTGTCCCATGCTCCAAGTATACATACTATGTTTGTCTATCATCTTTACTTTGTGGAATAGACCAATTGAACATAACTCCAATGCTTCTCATTTCCCAGTCCCAAATCCTTACTACAAATGCAAGAATTCCAAATTCATGCCATTTGCTGAAATCTGTTAGATTCTAAACTTATATGCATTGACCCTCTTGTAATGATTATGCACAAAGTCCCAAGGACTTGACAACAAACATTATAGAGCATTCCAAAAGAGATCAACTCCTTGGAAACATCCTTCTTGCATTAAGTTTTTCTAATCATACAAGATTGAACAATTTTTAACTTTGAAACATTTCCATATTCCATTTTGACTATCACTTCTGGACAAGAGTTGCATCCTTACAGATTATGTCAATATGGTCCTTCCAGAATTAACACTATACTTCCAACTGTCCTTGAGCAACCAATCTTTGATAAATGTTAGATTGTCATCAACAATTGCTTAATCCTTTTAGTCATATCAGTTCTAGACCTTTTTCCCTTCTTAATGCCCCAGGCATTTGGAAATTTTCTAGAAAGGATGAATATAACACATGTAATCGATCTTATATCCGAAGCATATGGGACACGATTCATGATGTCTCACATAAAAACTAAACCAATCTTTTGCTATAATATTTCCATTTCAATTTGCCAAGTTCTCATAATTCAGATTATGAAAAGGGATGTCGTAATCATAATCGAATTTTGGAACGCAAATAATGGACCCATATATAGAATTTTCTTATGTTTATCCATTCCAACATGAAATTCATATATATATATATATACACACACACACACACACATATATATATATATATATATATATATATATATATATATATATATCCTTGACTAAATACGATTAAAACCTCAATCAAAGCTTTTAGATTTGAGATGAAGTATAATTTCCTCTCCTTTAATTACAGCAAAACAACTTTTTCCCAATTGAAACCTTTTGATTTCGATAATTAACATTGCTAACTTGCAACCTTTATCATAATTATCATGCTCCTACTGACATGATGATTATTAGCATAACACTTATGCTCCCACTAGCTTTGACAAACACTCAGAAATCAGCTGGTCTTCTATATACTAGCTTTGACATGCACTTAGAAACCAGTACTTTATTGACTTTCTTACCAGAGTTCAGATTTCTGATACTAGATTGCTTTGATAAAACTTTATCAATATCATACACCTTAACTTAGATAGCTCACAGGTGTGTTTAAACAGTTTTAAGAACTATGAAAAGGGATGCCGTAATCATAGTCTCAATTGTTTAGACCTTTGCCACTTCTTACAAGTCCATGTTAGTGTGTCGGTTAACCACACATGCTCCACTAATGACTTTGAGAATGCGAATATCACAATTGCTATCTAGCTAAAATCTACTTAGTGAAGGTGTTTCCTCACCATCATTTTCATGCACCGGAGAGAAACCTTATGGCACTTAGATTTTATGGTGTATGTGTTCTTATCCATGTGACTTTGTCAAAACATAATCACAAGACTAGGTTAGTGACAAATCCTAACTCATATGGATTGACCTTGTTAAATCTTAATTTACTGCCATCTGGCAGCTCTAGGGCCTGCCATTGCTTCCAAGTTGTTGTGCAACCAATTGAGAACTCTAAGAACTCATATGAAAAGCCAACTTTAATTGGAATGGACACAGAAATAGAAATATGTCAACACGATAGGTTATAAACCTCACGTCGTGTGCTAGTGTTCAACTAAATGTTTTTTATTCTTGATTAGATCTTGAGACTTTCAAGAACTTTAAGACTCACACTGTCATCTTGACATATAAGACTATCTTGCTAAATATTTAAGACATAGTGCAGATTCTTTATCAAGATAAACACTTCACACAATTGGCCTAAGTTGGTCTTTGTTTTATCCAAAACATCACAACTTACCAATTTCAAATGTACAAGAGTAGAAAACTTTTACTCTTACATTTGACAAGTGTTTTAAACCTTCTTTAAGACATGTCACTCTAGTTACAATCTTAGAGTATAACTCAAATAATTGTTTTTGGAACGAAGTATGAATCATCTTCTTGATTTAACCACTTCAACAATTCACAACTCCTCTTCTTAACTATCGGAATGCACTTAGAGGATGAATTGTGATAAGGTCTTAAAATCATTAAGATGATCTTAAAACATGATACTAAAGTACTATCCCATCTTTTCAGATTTGAGAAACTTTTATCTTTCTTCCTAAGTTGATTCTTCTTATTCGCTCTACCATACACTGGAACCTTTTCCAATGTCTCAGAATTACACTTAGGCTTGTAAGTATAACCATATTTATCAAGCTATAGTAAATTATGATGAATAGTCTTATCCATTTTTTGTGGTGGACTTTGGCCAGTGCACAAGAATGTGTACTTGATCCCTTATTCCTTTACTTGACTCACACATCCATGTGAACTAGTAGTTAGTCTTAATTTTTCCAACGCTTGAAAGTTCTCATTCATCATTCTATACAGCTTGCATGATTCCAAGTGTCTATCCAACTGAAAATTGGGTGATGAGAATCTTTCCTTATTTTGTAAATTTAGACACTACCACCAATGAAAGAATCAAATTCATATTTCCACTCTTGCTATTAATGGAATCTTATAAGCAACAAAATTTTTCACAAATGCCATTGTAAGGATATTTTTAGAATAAATAAAATCAAAAAAGTTCCTTTCATTTTAAAAACTTTGCGGAAAAACTATCCTTACATCGCAAAAGTAGATGAAAACTTTGTTGTTATCTATTCCTAAGAAATATATCATAACTCCTAAGAAGTAGATCAAGAATCCGATCTTCAACTATGCGATAGAAATCCATCTACGCGATCAGATTCAACGTATTATTTCTTTAAGTTTCTTCACTTTTCTTTGATTCTTAAAACATCAACATGTGACCCAGTCACATCATGTATCAAGAATCTCAGAATAGAAACTCAGCAGAGTTAGATAGTGGACTTTACCTGAAGTAGAGTTAAACTTATTGACTTTAACATCCTTAGGTAAAATTGGCAGCTTCACAACTAATTCCCCTTCATTTGGCAATGGACCCTTGATAATGGGACGATCTCAGACTTAACCTCTCTATTTACCATTTGTTCAACCGAGTTGACTATGGTCGATCCCTTTCCATTGGGAAGAGAATGCTTTACTGGATATCCAATGTCATCATTGTCGATGTCCATAAAGTTCTAGGAAGTTGATCTTATCTTATAGATAAGATCATTAAGGGTCTTGTCATAGTCTGTTTCATAGGAGTCCCAAAGGAACTCACTATGTGACTTATAAAGTAGTTGAGCCACAACTTTCTCAAGACTTTGACACCCAACTCTCCTGGTTTGTCAAAATGTGACTACATCTCGAAGATGTGATCACACATAGACCTTTGTTTTCCAATAGGGCTTGAGTGACTTTAACTTTTCAAGAACTTGTTAGTTTGGGAGAATAATTGGAGGAGGTGGAGGAAGTGAAGATCCAAGAGATTTGGGAGGATCATAAATGTCTGCACCATACATATTTTTGGGAGATATTCAAGATAGTTGATCTAAAGTCCTTAATATAACACCCAATATGAAATATTAAGGCTAGGACCCAACACAATACTTTTATAACTTGGAAGAGGGATGTCGTAATCCAAGCTATAAAATATTTGAAGGTAGGTGAATGATGATTCACCAATTTCCACCAAGACAAACGAAATGTATTATTAGGTTTAATTTGGTTTTGAAACTCCTAAATTATTTTGAGATTCATTGAACTTTTCAATGGCATGTTTCAATCTCGAGTATGCCCTTCAGGTTTTGTGACTGGGATATCGAGGATCACAAAACAAGGTGTGAAGTAACTATGCAAATTACTTGGTACTCTTAAGTGTTTACCCCTCAATCGATGTGCCGGTTAACCACACACGCTCCATCGATACTATGATAAACAACAAGTTACCATTTTCCTACCTTCTTAATTCCAGGTTAGTGTGTCGGTTAACCACACACACTCCACTAATGGCTTAAACAAAGTGCAAAGTGTAATTTCATGGATTAGCACCTTATTCACATTTTCCTAAGTAACTAAGATTGGGTATTTATAAAAGGTTTAGTTACTTAGTATTTTATCATTAATACTTTTAATGAAGGGAGCATTCTAGTCCTTGTCCTACCCATTCGACTAACAACCCTTCACCGGTCAAGGAAGTGGTGCGTGAAAGTGGACACCCAGTAAACTGCCATTTTATAGGTAGTAACCTTATACCCCCTTATAGATCGGCTTCGTGAATGAGGCCTACTAACGGTAAGACTGATTTGCTCTTATATACACACACACACACATATATATATATATATATATATATATATATATATATATATATATATATATATAAAGTTATAATATTATAAAGTATAAGGGTTGAATTTTAACTTTTAAAATTCTAAGGGCTTAACTTGGAATTAAAGTATTCATAAGAGAAAAATTTTCAAATTCCAAAACTTGAGGGCAAGTTTTGAAACTATTCAAATCTAATTAATTCCATAACTTACGTGTTTAAAGTAGTTTTAATTAAAAGACTCTTCAATTTCCATAATTTGAGGACAAGTTATGGAAGACTTTAAACTAATAAAAGAATGTAACTTTTCTTTGTTTTGTAACTTATGGAATTAATTAAGGTTACACATTTTATTACTTAATGAAGTGACTCTTGAACATCCATAACTTGAGGACAAGAATCTTCATTTTTTGTAACCATTGCCAACTTTTATGAGTTTTAAGAAAATTAAATGTGACATTTCATGTAACTTGAGGACAATTTACACAAACACATTTTAGAATCATCTCTTAGATTAAAATGGATTGAAAACACATAGTCAATTAACTTATCTATTAATCTAAGCAACTCATATGAACAAAGATAATTCATATCAAACTTTTTCATGTTATTAGCATAACTTTTAAACTAACACAAAACATGAATCTATTGACAATTATCTTTGAAATTGGACTAGCATGAACATTACCACATCAAAAAACAAGTTTATAAGTCGAAAAACATCTTAGGGTAATATTCCTAGTCCAATTCCAACCAAAACAGTTGGATATATGTTGCTTGGGGGTCAAACTCGTTGAGTGCACGAACCAACTCGGCGAGTCCATCAGTGGACTCGGCGAGTCTGCTGTGCAAACAGCACCAAAATTCGATTTTTCAGCTAATTTTGCAAGTATAACAAGAAAACAAGCCTAGGCTCTGATACCACTGTTGGGTTTTGAGCATTCTAACACTCCTAAGTATACATGCAACCCTAAATACCTTGGATCTATGTTTTCTCTATTATACATGCAAATATGAACTCTCCATGGTATTCATCTTAACTAGCATAATAACATTGATTCATATGAATATATCAAGTTAGAATTACATACCTCTTTGATGTAGAATATCTTCATGAAGCTTGAGTGCCTAGTGCCCCAAGTGTGACACCTCAAATGGTTCACACAACACCAAATACACTTCGAATAGATTAGAGAGAAATCCAAACATCATAAAAATTGGCTAGCCCTTTCACTCACACATAGTGTCTATTTTGGTCAACAATAAGATGCTTATATAGTTAGTGACAATTAGGGTAAAACCTAATTGTCATGGCTTTCCATTTCCTTGGATCCATGGGTTCAAATACACCATGGAGCATCCTATGGGTTTTAGCTTAACTTGACAATCCATGAAGCATTAGCCCACTATACAAGTATGGATGATTTACACAATCAACCCATATATTTAATTAGTCTTCTTTTGATCACTTAATTAATTCTAGATTAATTCTTGATCAAAACTAGTTAAATAATATTATTAATATATTAGAACTTATAATATATTAACAAACCTTAAATGTTATTTCTCTCATTATAGTCTATCCAAATGCATGATGCCATGCAACCCAAATGGACCATGCCGGGTCGGGTCAAGTCTTACCAATTATAGTTATGGACTTAGACATTAATCGAACATTTGGGTTGCCTTCACCAAAGCAACTTGATAGGATGAATTATGGAGAGAGAGAGAATTAATTATGATTTATTAATATATTATGAAAATAATATGTTAAAGGAGAAATCATATCGTTTAATTAATATTAGTCAATAATTAATTAAGAATTAATTTTGTCGCTAAAAGAGATGACTAGAACTATCAATTGTGTGATAGTTAAATATTGGGCTAATGGACTCCATATTAGAGGAGTGGATGAATTCCTTGGGGAAACCCATTAGAAATCATCCAAGGCCTCTAAGGAGGGAGTCCATGGGTTGCTTAGGGCTTAAGCAGTCAAATTAGGGTTTCCTTGTTAGATAACCCTAATAGCCTCACTATTTAAGGACCCCTAGGGTACCAAAAATGTAGCTAAGAGTTTCCTTAGGGTTTCTAGACGTTCTTGGATGCCTCTCCCCTTCTCCTTCTTCATCCGCTCGCTCTTGGTGTTTGTGAGCCATTAGAGGAGTGACACTTGTGACTATAAGCCTTCAAAGGTCAATTACAAGAAGGAATAGATTGTTATTACTACATAACAATCCAAGGTAATATCTAAACCCTGTTCTTATGTTAATATCGATTATCACATGCTAGATCTAGGGTTTATGGCTTTGAATGATTATTGCATGTTCATTAGACAAACTATATCCAAAGCTTTAGGGTTTGCATATACGCCATAGGAATGTGGTAGTACTCAAAACCCATAAGTTCTACCTCAATATGGTGAATGCTACGATCCCATTGCAGACTTAAAACAATTCCCATAACTTTCTGATATCCTGGTGAATGCTACGACCACCCCCATTGTCTTACAACACTTCTATATTATCTGCCAACCCAGTGAATGCTACGGCTACCCTGCAGTCTTACGACACGTCTATCCCACGATGGTCTTACCAAACGTCTACGATATTAACCACAATCATCCTAAGTCAATCCTGCATCCGGCTATAACCCAATCAGGTGTTCGGGTCATGCTTCGAACCCTAAAACCTTAATCAGACAAGGCTAAATAGAGAGGCTCTAACACCACCCTCAACCTGAGTCCATCCACATACCTGTCGTGCGCCACTATTGATGTGCAATGAAACCCAAATATCCTTCCTTGTGAAATCCTTTAAACCAATGATTCTCCCCCACTTGAGCTC
This sequence comes from Lactuca saligna, assembly GCF_052625555.1. NCBI lineage: Eukaryota > Viridiplantae > Streptophyta > Magnoliopsida > Asterales > Asteraceae > Lactuca > Lactuca saligna. Next base: position 114,204,642 of record NC_136417.1, on the reverse strand, counting down.
GACTGTGACCTCCCAACCCATAAGATTTGATGGATTTCCAATCCATCTTGTAACCTTGTGATTCAAATTGTCGACATTCTTAGCTTACAAATGTCAGTGTTCCATTACTAGCCAATAGCGATGATCGAAACTCTTAAAATCCATATGAATACTCCCTAAAATCTCAACAAGCCCGCTAATCTTGATCATTTTCCATTATACCGCACCAAACCTTAAGTCCTTTATGTTGGTGACAAGACTATAACCCTTGACCGGAACTTGCAAATCTTCACTCCAACTTCCTATTCCCAGAAGGATCCTTGCATTCTAACCATCTTCGACCTTCACAATTGTGAACTTCTCTTGGCACATATAATGACCAAACAACCCATGCGACTGCCACCATCATTTTCTTGTTACCGCTCCTTTCCTAGCAATGGTAGTGATTTAGACCTAGAGGTCCAGCCATGGATGACTACCAATCCTACCATAAAAAATGCTATACCCCTTAACTTTCACTCCAATATTGAACTAATCCAACTAATTCAACCATAGACTTCCAAACAATACCCCAAAACTAGCCCCAACAAAGAACCAGAACAACAACCAAACAACTAGATCCCGCTCAGCAAGATACACCCTTCAAATAATTCTTGGCACACAAAGTGGCATATAACCATTCTTGGTGATGTATCCTAGGAAATATCAGGGAACTAAACAAAAGATAATGTTCACCCATACCAAAGCAAGATCCCAAGGTAAATATAAATACTGATAACAAGCGTACCGAAAGCAAAAGACATATCCGCAACAACATCTAACGAAACTCTAGCATCCACTGACTGACACTGCAATGCTCGGCTCTTTGCTGCTGAGCTCCCACCCTACCCTCATGACTGTAAATGATCCTCAAAGTAATGGGAGCAGGCGCACTCTGTAACGACCCAATTTTACGAAGAAAATTTTGATTTTTGATTATCCAAACACATTTCCATACACTAAGAAATCCAACTATAATTTTTTTCAAAACATAAGTCAAATACAACTTTGATTCCAACATCAAAGTGTCCTATAAAACGCCTATGAGAGAGTGCACGTCGCGCCATCAAGCCTTGCCCTTGCTTTTAGGATTCGATGTATATGAAACAAATCCACAATCTGTAAGCAAATGCTTCGTGAGTCCCGCCAGAGCATACCGCACACACAATCCACATATGATGTTAGCTATAAAAGCTACCTCTACCACATAGCACATATCGATTAGCGATAAAAGCTACCTCTACCACATATCACATAACAATTAGCTATAAAAGCTGCCTCTACCACATATCACATATCAATCAGTTATCAAAGCTATATCTACCATTAGCCTCAAAGGCTATCTATACACTTAGCCATAATTAGCTATAAAAGATATCTCTACACCTAGCTATCAAAGCTATCACATAGCTATAAAATCTATCTCTACACTTAGCTATCAAAGCTATCACATAACAGTCCATGTTGACCTCGACTCGTCAAGTATCACCATCTAATCGTCGAGTTCCTTGCTTAACTCATCAACTTGCCGAGTCACTTGAGTGACTTGCCGAGTTCCTTAATGTTCGCGGCTTGAAACTCTTAACAGCAAACCCCTGGCCGTAAACTCTTTGGATGTAAACTCTTTGGCCGCAAACTCTTTGGCCGAATCGTCGAGTCGATTAAAGGGCTCGGCGAGTTCCTTTAGTCCGTCTCGTTTTCGTCCTTTCCAGTGGAATCCAGAGTTCCAAACTTCAGATCTATCCTTCCCTTGTGTAGATGTCACGTAAAGTTTTAAACTTTACGTTCATGCAAAGCCTCACACGCCCATAACACCAAAACTAGTCTTCATACAAGGTTCTTGTGCATAGAAAGGGGCTGGACTGCATAAAGGGAGCAACTTTATGCCATTGGGGACTTAAAGAGATCCAGCTCTGGGATCTTAGGTCCAGATTCAAGCTTGACTCCATTTTCCCCAAAAATGGTCATTCACTTCCAAGAAATGAGATCTAAACAACTAGAGGTCAAGGTCATGACTTTTTACCTTAGAATGGTGACCAATACAGTGTAGACGCCTGATCCACTACTTCGCTTCTTGTTCCTTCTTTTAAATCCCTTCTTCAACACTCCAAGTTTGCTAAACCAAGCTCTTCTACTCACTCAAGGAGTGTTCACGGCCGCAAACTGCTTTCTGTAGGGAGATATGGTGGTAGGGGAGGCCACAAGGGAAACTAATGATCTTTATATAGGGGGCTAATCCCAAAATTAGGTTTTATTCTCTACAAATCCAACTCGTTGTGTCGGGCCTTTTGATTCGCCGGGTTGGTCCCGATCCGCGTCCAAGATTAAATGCCCCTACTCGATGAGTTGAACTCCCAACTTGCCGATTCCACATATCAAAACGTTAAAACTTCAAATAAAATAAGTAATACCTTGAACAAGTGTTACAAATCTCCTCCACTTGAACTAGACTTCGTCCTCGAAGTCTTCTGCAGTTACCCATCTCGGATACTCCCAACGCTTCATGCCCTCGGTTTCCACTATCAATCACCTACCGTGCATACATAACATAACATTTATATATAATGCATAACTCTGACTCCTCGGTCTAATCCTCAAAAGACCGCTTCCTTTGGCGTTCCGTCAGGTCTTCCTGAGCAAAAAGCTAACCCTTGGAGTTAAAAATCTTGAAGATACTCTAATCACTGTCAATACTGGATACATCACTCTTACCTAACCAATAATCCTTCTGGTACTCCCCACTTGACATCCAAGGGGTTCACCCTTTACCTTGCGCTATCCACGGCCTTCCCATGGATGCTGTTTATACGCAACAACCCTTTCTATCCCTGTGAAGGATAGATCCTTTACTGAAACTAAATTTCCAGCCACTCCCAGTGCAGGTCACCACATTGCTACTTACTGAATGCTTCCACTTACTATGTACCGATGTTGAACACACAACATGCGGATAAGATATTCCTTCGAGTAAAAGACTCATCCCTGCAACGATTAGACTCAGACAAGAGCTGCGCAACATGGTTAGATAAATCACTCAGAGATTATTTAATCCAACTACAAACAACTTAGTGTATAACCCAAATATAAGCGACTCCACACACAATTCCCAAGACACTAAACCCACTTCGACTCTTCTTGCTACCACTTACTGCTCTCTAAAGGCAGCCGAGACCTCCCTGATCTCACCTTATCTATCAACTGCTTGAAACATCGGACACCTAACCGATTGCTGGGCCAGGACACACACACAACATTCCCACATGACCTCCAAAGGATACCTCGTTTGACAATTGTTACCCTATCTATACCGCCACTCATGGCTCCTTCAATCCTTTGATCCATCTGAGCATAATAGGCTGACCACCTGTCGCCACTGAATCTGACGCAAAAAGGTGTATGCTACTAGAATAACTGTAGTCTTACATCATACCTGATCTCCTTCGATCTACCGCTTCCTGCTCTGCTTTCATCACGTTCTATTACAGATAGAGCTACCTGAGTCACATCACCATGGCTTAAACTACCATCAAACCAACTCGTTCATCACCCTAGGATTCTCCCCTCGAATACCTTGGTATATAGGTGTCCTACATCCCATCTCACTGAAACAAAATCCTGCACCAAACATGCATGAATTTTGATTTGGGTTCCTATCAAAAACAAAATTGATACTTTGCTCCAATCCAGAGATCCTCTAATTGGAATTTGCATAATGTACCATGACTTCCCTCCATCCTTTACTTGACTGATTAATAAATCTCCTTAACTGATTCCCTGAGACTACCAACCTCGCACCCGGTCCAACCACCAGGTTTTCGAGAGATCAAATATCAGGACTAGTCAGCCGTAGCCCTACTGTGTCACGCACCATTCATCCACGAGACCCTGCAACTCAAGATCCAAACCCTTGACTCAATGGTCTTTACTAGTTCCATTCTGAATTCCCTTAACCATCTGGACTCACCCACAGATAACCAATCGAATAATCATTTTTGATCTTCTACTAAAACTGTGGATTCCCACAATCTCGCGAACTGGTCTACTCTATAGTCTTACCACACTTTCACCCTGATTGTCCATTAGTGATTGCTACGGCTCCCCCGTAGTCATGCAACACCTTCTTACCCCATGATCATTTCCCTTGGCCCTTCTGCATAGTAGACCAGTTCGCGAGATTGTGGGAATTATCTTTGTTGAGCACAGTCTATCCTCCCAACTAAACTCGAATACTAACCGGATAATTACCTATCTCCCTCCCCCGAAGCCTACTTTAAAGCGTCAAGAAGACGCGATTCAAATGTTGGGGAGTCTCTCGGACCCCATCCTTTGATATCCTATATTTCGTCGGCCCTAAGGTTGCCTTTCCTCCCACAATGGGGATGTGAAACGCATCCTTGTCTCACACTCGCGGCACTTGCCATGCAGTCATTTGCAATCTCTATGTTGAGCGGCAATCCAAAGTTCCCAACGCGTCCCGAAACTTCTTGCTAAGCGCAAGTGACACGATCAATCGGGTAGCACTCGAACCAAACAAGACATGCACCGATATACCAGTAACCAAAAATATCCTCATACAAACATAATGTACACATCAATCATACAAATAATAAGGAACATAGAATAATAAACGTGTACTCGCCACAACGTCTGGTGCTGCTTGAGCCTCCTCCGTCATCAACTGGAATGCATGGCTCTTCACCGCTGGAGCATCAACCTTGGTAGGGCGGCCATCAGTAATCCTCATTGTGGCAGGTGCAGTCACTACCACCGTTCCTCTCACTCCCTGCAACCTCAGACAGTTGATCCGCTTATGGCTGATCTGGTTGCAGTGGAAAAAATCAAGCCCTTTATGGGGCAGTCCTCGCTCAAGTGGCACTGCTGGCCACATGCATAGCATCCTGAACCTGTGATACGACAAGCTCCACTGTGCTCCCTACTGTACTTGGCACATTGGCACTGACCCTGCGGATCCCTGCTATAAGTGTCTAAGGTCTTAGGGTTCTTAGCCTGACCCACTGTTGCCTGCGCCTGCTCCGACTTCTGCTTGGTGAGGAAGTCCAGCTCCATTTCCCATTCCTGGGCCTTCTCTACCATCTCATTCAGGGTTTTGCACCCTGTAAAGCTCACAAACTCCTGGATATCATCCCTTAGCATGGAATGATATCTAGTCCTACGCATATCCTCGTCAGAATCATACTGAGGAATCAACAATGCCCACTCATGAAACTTGGCGGTGATCACCAACCATTCACTTGTAATACCCGTTTATTTATTAGTTAAATAAAAAAGTTAATGAACGAATGGTAGCCTAAAATAAATAATTATGTATGCAGGGTGTTGGGTTCGAGGAGTTAATTGCCACATTTTTAGAAGTCGGTGGTTGAAAGCGTGAGTTTGAGGACTCATTTTATAAATATTTATGAAGACAGGGGCTCCATGGTAATTATCAAGAATTATTTTAAAAAGAAATGAGGTGGAGGGGCTGAATATGTTATAATTAAGATTTTGGGGGACTATTTCGTAAAATTCTGGATTTAAATTAAAATAAAATCTAGAAGAAAGGGGCCGAAAGGTAAATATTAGATTAATGTTGAAAAGATTTTATGGAGGCAGGGGCTAAGGTGTAAGTTTCGGACTTAAACTGATAAAGAATTGGTAAGGAGGGACTGGTTATGTCAATTTGTAGGAAGTTTGGATGGAAGTGGGATTTAAAACCGGTTGTGTCTTCTTCCCGTTTAAAGCTCATCCATACCAACTGTAACCTTAGCCACAACATCCAGTCGCCACCATGTTCTCAGAGCCTTCTCAGCCGTCGTTGTGTTACCAAGTTCGCTGCTACTGCTCCTTCGCCATCGTAGCGCCACAACGCCGCTGCCGTAGGCCGACGAACTAACCGCGTTTGCTGTTGTGTGGTCGTGAACTAGCGGGAATCGTCGGGTAAGACCACCTGCTACCATTATGTTTCCTATCATCTACTCTACTTGGTGGATTGACGTCAGGAAAGCCAATTATTACCACCGGTGGCCCTATGGTCGTCGTTTTTGCTTGTTCCAACCTCCTCAGCCACCTAGTCGGTGGTTAGGAGCTGTTGTCTAGTGCCTGGAAGAGATGGGACTACTATTAGAACTTGAAACGGTTGTGGGAGCATGTTTGGCTAGAGAAAACTCGAGAGAAACCCACCATAGCTGGCAACCATGGTGGCTGCCGCCATGTCGGTCTTTTCTGCCGCCACCAGCCACCATGTGGAGTCGGCTGTGTGTGCGATTGGTTTTGTGTATGCCCGTTTTTTTTAAGGTTACTAATGTGTAGGTATTTTCTTGTCCAGGAACCGGAAGGAAAACTCATCAATGCCGCTTACTACCACCGTTCCGTCGCCTGCTACCATTTTTCCATCACCACAGCCACCGTGGAAGGTAGCTGTGTGCGTGTTTTACCATGTATTTAAGTGTGTGTGCTAGTGTTGTATTGCATTGAGCGTGTGTTTTTGTGTAACCAGAATTCATGGAAAACCAACCACCATCGTGAAGTGGTGGCTGCCATCGAGAACCGCCATTTGCCACCGCCAGCTGCCTCAAGGTTTCTATGTATATGTGTTTGTATTAGTGTGGGGGTGCATGTGTGTGTGATTATTTGGGTTTTAAGCATTGTACCATGTGACTAAAAAAATAGTAATGAAAAGAAATTTGAAACCACCACCTTAGGGTGGTGGTTACCGCCACTGGCCGCCGTGTCGGTTGATGGTGTGCTTGTCTTATGAATTGACTCGATTGGGGATGCTTGAAACCCTAATGGGCCTTGTTAGTCTAATGGGCCCAATGAAGCCAAATGGGCTTATTGAAAAGCCTAATGAGTCTAATGGACTCTAATTGACCCAATAAGACCCTAATGGGCTTGATGACATTCTAGTGGGCTTGATAGGCCCAATAAAGCCCTAAATAACCTAAAAGTCCAACAAATTAATAAATAGGCTAGTACTTGGGTTGGAAACCCTAATTAGGGTTTGGAAAACCCTAATGCAATCAAAACCCTAATTTTGCGAAATTAATTGGGACACATGAGAATTATTTAATAACTGGGGATATTAAATAATAATCATTGGCAAGATTAATCTAAACGACAGTGGACTTACTGGATTAAGTCCTTAGAGGATTAAGTCCTTAAAGGGTTAAGTAGGAAAGTTAACCCTAATCGTCATTTTATGTGAAATACTAATTTCACTTGGCTTTATTATTTGGCCTTTCTATTGGGCCTGATGATTGGGTTGTTAAATGGGCCATGGTTTGGGCCTTAATGATTACATGACATTGGCCCATTAGAAGGTTAAATGTTGGACTGGACTTTTGGTCGGGCCTTATGGTAAGACCTTATAAAGGTTTGGGCCCAATTTGGAAAATTGAGCCATGTGTTGGGCTTTGATTCTTAGTTGACTTTGGGCCTACGGTTTGGGCCTTGCTCTTGAATAAGCCAAGATTGGGGTAACGTTGAAATTATCCAAGTATGTATTATGGTTATGTGTTGGGACCCAATTATTAATTGGGTGTTATTTTGGAATTGACAGTTCGAGAACCTGTCATCCAGCAGCTGGGGTTGAGTCTGCGGGACTACAGCAATATGGGATTGTGTCTACGGGACTTTAGCAGTGTGAGGTGAGTTACCTTCCAGTAGGGGTGGGTCTATGGCCACAATGCCGGCCCACCAACATGGGTAGTTGGTAGATAATTGTCTTTGTGATAATTATCTTGGGATGCTTATGAGATATGGTTATGTGATATGATTATATCATGTTATTATATGATAGTGGTAGGGGTGAAATAGTCCCTGATTACCGGTTGAAAGATACCGATGGCGGATACCGGTTGAAAGATACTGATGGCGGATACCGGTTGAAAGATACCGTTGGCAGTTACCGGTTGAAAGATACTGGAGGGGTATACAAAACCCATGCAATGCTTATCTGTATTTTTATGATATGTTAGTATGTGATCAGCCTGTTTATGATATGTTAGTATGTGATCAACATGTTTATGATGTTAGTACGTGATCATTATGTTTATGACGTATTATTATGTGATAGTTAGTGGTACGGGTGAAATAGTCCTTGGTTACCGGTTGAAAGATACCGATGACAGTTACTGGTTGAGAGATACCGATGACAGTTACCGGTTGAGAGATACCGATGGTGTCATGTGGTATGTGGTATGATGGGGGAACTCACTAAGCTTCGTGCTTACGGTTTACCGTTTCGGTTTCAGGCACTCATTTTCAAAGGAAAGGAGCCGGCTTGATCGCAACACATCACACTATGTTTTCCACACATGAGATCTTTGGGATTTCACTCTGATATGGTTTTATGATAATATGTTTTGATTACTGACACTTTGGTTTGACACGAGATATTATTATGAATATTTTTATACTGATGGTTTTATATAATAAGTTATTTAAAAATGAAATTTTTGGCCTTGAATTTTGGGATGTTACAAGTTGGTATCAGAGCCTTGGTTTGAGGGATTCGGGCACACTCTCGGGTGGGTTTGAAGTAAAACTAAGGACTTGGTATGAAAATTTTCAAAAATAAAATCATATTATAAAAGAAGTTTGAAAAGAGAAAAGAACATTGAAAAGAACATGGTGTGTGATGCATGCAATCAACCGAGCTCAAGTAAGTTTTCCCCAAGATACCCATACATGTTTTGTTATGATGTGATATGATGATGAGAATTGCATGCTAGATTAGGGCTAAGGATCTAGGAAGATGCCTTATATGCCTGCTGTATATGCTTGTTGAGTTGCATGCTAGTAATGATCAGTTAGTGATAGGATAGCCTGTTTAGGTTATGCCTGACTGTGTGAGCCTTAGAATCGCATGCTAGTATAGATCCCTGGTAAGAGGATAGACTGATCTGATTGGAATATGTTGGTTAGATTTTCCACTGTCTGAATGTTGCTTGCTTTGTGCTTTGAGGGACTCTTAGTAATGCGAGCTAGCTACTAAGTGAATATGCTAGGTCGCGAGTGGCTATATTCATGAGGTAGCTAGTTGACATTAGTGGGAAGTCCTTTAGCAGCTGAGGACTGGGTAAGTACGGGAACCTAGGAAAGCCTAGGACATGTTCAATGGGTTAGTAGTGAGGTTCAGTGAGACTTGCATGTACCAGTTAAGGAAGTGATTGGAGGATTAGGGAGGATTGCTGAGGAAAGTATGGATAGGTGTGGAAGGTAGTATTGGGCCCGTACTACTGAAAGCACAGGATTCATACTCGAGTCAGTGAGAGTCTTGTAGAATTTAAGAAGCTTTAGGGAAGAGTTTGTGACCCAGTTTGCGGACAGAAAATGTTCCAGTTGTTGCAGTTTAGCCATTGGCAAGAGAGTTAGTGAGCGTAGCAGGGTGTCAGACCCTGAAGGATATGATTTCCAAGAAGTTGTAGATGCGAGATCGATTGGGAGCACCCTGGATAGAGAGGATTGTTCCAGGTGCGTTTAGTAGAGGGTCCCGGGTAGAGACCCATGACTTCTAATCATCGGGTGAAGGCCAGCAAGGCCTGAGTCAGTGCAACACATATAAGAAAGTACACGAGGGAGTTTGTCACTCCAAGGGTTTAGGCTGCTACAAGTGTGCAGGGTTGATAATGTCAGCTGGAGGTGACTAGGATTCCTCCAGATGTGTGGATATGTCATCTTTTACTGCTACTAGATAGATGTGGGAATACGTATCGCTTTGGAATTGTGAGCGAGTTTGGATAAGTCGGATCTCGGGTCGGTTTTCTGCTAGTGTTTGGGTTATTAAGGATCATATATGCCATCCTGCATGCCAAAAAGTCCTTGATGAACCCACTGAGGGACGCATCTTCCAGAGTGGGTTCTGCGCATACCATTATCATTTCGGATCCTTGTCGAGATCGATGCAGGAGTATTATTTAGAGGATACTCGATCAGGGTTGGAGTGATTGTTCTCCAGTGAAGTCAGCGTTCAGAGGTTCTATCATGGTTAAGATATGGTCGACATTTGTCTATGGATGAACTTTGGAGCTCAGGGCACTACCGTTGCTAGGACAGAACTTGTGATAGGAAAAGGGTAGTGTCAGTCGTGGGTGTTAGATGTATAAGTGGTTGGTCATTAGATGTTCACGAGAATTGTGTTTTCGCATGGGCTGTGTTCGGTTAGAGTTCAGTAGTACTGGAAGATTGGGAGTGGGAACGAGGATTCGTTGGCTAGAGTGAAGATTAAGGTCTTCAATTTATAGCATGTTAGATAGATTGAGGTGTCAGACTGGATCAGATCTCAAGAGTACTCATCGAGATTTCCGAGGATGGGAAATGCCAAGGTTTAATCGGTGATTAAACGCTAGCTTTGGCAGGCACAGGTTGTCATCAGTGGGATATTAGAAAGCTACGAAGATTTGGAATCCTTCAATTCTCATGTAATTTGAAGACTTAGTCGAATCTAAGTGGGGGAGAGACTTTTTATAATTTTTTCCAAATGTGAGCTTTGGTTGCGTGGGGTGCAATCTATTGGGCACCTTGTCAACCAGAAGGGTATTCTGGTCGATCCGGCCAAGATAGAGGCCTTGAGGCAGTAGGAGATTCCAAGGTCTCCATCTGAGATTCGGAGTTTTCAGGGCCTAGCAGGTTATTACCGGATATTTATACGATACTTCTCCGAGATTGCGGTTCCTTCGACCCGAATGAGTAAGAAGTCGATGTCCTTTTGCTAGGGGCCCGATCAGCAGGTAGCCTTCGAGACTCTCAGACAGTGGTTGAGCGGGGCATCGATTCTCACCCTGCTAGAGGGTGTAGATGATTTCATGGGTTACTGTGATGCTTTGATCACGGGCATGGGTACGGTACTGATACAATGGGGTCATGTGATAGCAGTTTTTGGGCACCAGGTTAGAGTTCCGGTTAGGACTCAAGTTCAGTTGTGTGTTAGGTCGAATACGTGTTCGACCTAGTTAGAAAGTGTTGTAAGACTATGGGGGTAGCCGTAGCATCCACTAGCAGTGAGATAGTTTGGAAAGTGTTGTAAGACTACGGGGGTAGTCGTAGCATTCACTATTGGTCAGATAGTTTGGAAGGTGTTGTAAGACTATGGGGTAGTCGTAGAATTCACTAGTGGTCAGATAGTTTGGAAGGTGGTGTAAGACTACGGGGGTAGCCGTAGCATTCACTAGTGGTCAGTTAGTTTGGGAGAGTGTTGTAAGTCTGCGGGTGTAGCCGTAGCATTCGCTAGGTTGGTAGATAACATGAGTACGTTGTTAGAACGCGGAAGGAGCAATAGTATCCACCAGTTCGGGTGCAGCAGTGAGGATATGGAAATCCACAGATTGGATTTCGGATTTACTCAAATGGATTAGATTTGGTTAAACCAGTAATGAGACTGTAGGGGCGTTACCACAGTTATGGGATCAGGAAAGCAATGGACTGTATGAGATTGCTTGTGATTTATGGCTACCATCGGTTAAGTGGCAATCATTGTTAGCCTTGGGTTTGATGATGATAGGATTCGACGCATGGACCCGATCGGTTAGATCAGAAAGTTGTTAGAGCCTCAATGACATGATAACTACTGGCAATTAGTTTCAGAGAAGGATTTCGTTCGAAAGTCGTGTAATGCGAGTAAGTGGGGGTTCATTGGCTTCACTGTCGGACTGAAACCCAGTATTTCATATGGTTGGTGAACAAATTGAGACTAGGCAGATCTCGTTAGATTTTGGAAAGCAGCCATGTGGCAACACACTGCTTTAGGCAGTTCAGTGTTCGGGCAGTTTTAGTGTTTAGGCAGTCTTAGCATTTGTGTTTCAGGTTGCAAGTACGGACGAAATAGCTGGTTGACTGGGAAGTGACAAGTCACTCCCAGTGGGATAAGTAGAGCCTTGACCAGGAATAAGTGATTTGTAGGGATAATAAGGTCTGTGAACCTGTTTTATAGTGGGAACCTTGAACTATCAGAAGTTGAGTAGACAGTTGAGGGACAAACAGACTGAACTCATCGATAATGATTCAATATGCGTGGTCTGTCAGGAATCAAACCAGCTCGAGATAGTAGATTCAGACGAAATAGATGTGATCCTGTTACGAGGAATTTGTTCATATGAGGATATTAGGGCTTTGCGAAGATTGGTCACAGCTACCCTGGGAAGGCTAGGGTGTGCCCAAGACGATGATCATGTTACTAGAAGTGGTTTGGCATATAAGAAATAGTAAGCAGTGTTTTCGAGGACGAAATCTAGTTTAAGTGGGGGAGAGTTGTAACACCCGTTTATTTATTAGTTAAATAAATAAATTAATGAGCGAATGGTAGCCTAAAACAAATAATTATATATGCACGGTGTTGGGTTCGAGGAGTTAATTGCCACATTTTTAGAAGTCGGGGGTTGAAAGCGTCAGTTTGGGGACTGATTTTATAAATATTTATGAAGACAGGGGTTCCGTGGTAATTATCGAGAATTATTTTAAAAAGAAAGGAGGTGGAGGGGCTGAATTTGTTATAATTAAGACTTCGGGGGACTGTTTCGTAAAATTCTGGATTTAAATTAAAATAAAATCTTGAAGAAAGGGGTCGAATGGTAAATATTAGATTAAAGTTGAAAAGATTTTATGGAGGCAGGGGCTAAGGCGTAAGTTTTGGACTTAAACTGATAAAGATTTGGTAAGGATGGACTGGTTATGTCAATTTGTAGGAAGTTTGGATGGAAGTGGGATTTAAAACCAGTTGTGTCTTCTTCCCGTTTAAAGCTCATCCATACCAACCCTAACCCTAGCCGTAACATCCAGCCGCCAACATGTTCTCAGAGCCTTCTCAACTGTCGTTGTGTTACCAAGTTCGCAGCCGCCGCTCCTTCGCCATCGTAGCGCCACAACGCCGCTGTCGAAGGCCGACAAACTGACCGCGTTCGCTGTTGTGTGGTCGTGAACTAGCGGGAATCGTCGGGTAAGACCACCTGCTACCATTATCTTTCCTCTCATCTACTCTACTTGTTCTAGCCTCCTCAGCCACCTAGTCGGTGGTTAGGAGCTGTTGTCTAGTGCTTGGAAGAGATGGGACTGCTATTAGAACTTGGAACAGTTGTGGGAGCATGTTTGGCTAGAGAAAACTCGAGAGAAACCCACCATGGCTGGCAACCATGGTGGCTGCCACCATGTCGTTCTTTTCTGCCGCAACCAGCCACCATGTGGAGGCGGCTGTGTGCACGATTGATTGTGTGTATGCCCGTTTTTTTTAAGTTTACTGATGTGTAGGTCTTTTCTTGGCTAGGAACCGGAAGGAAAACTCATCAACACCACTTGCTGTCGCTGTTCCGCCGCCTGCTGCCGTTTTTCCGTCACAACCAGCCACCGTGGAAGGTGGATGTGTGCGTGTTTTACCATGTATTTAGGTGTGTGTGTTGCTGTTTTATTGCGTTGAGCGTGTGTTGTTGTGTAACCAGAATTCATAGAAAACCCACCACCACCGTGAAGTGGTGGCTGCCATCGAGAACCACCATTTGCCACCGCCGGCCGCCACTAGGTTTCTATGTATACGTGTTTATATTAGTGTGGGGATGTGTGTGTGTGTGTGTGACTATTTGGGGTTTAAGCATTGTACCATGTAACTAGAAGAAGAGTACTGGAAAGAAATTGGAAACCACTACCTTAGGGTGGTAGCTGCCACCTCCTGCCGCCACCGGCTGCCATGTCGGGTGGCAGTGTGCTTGTCTTGTGAATTGACTCGATTGGGGATGCTTGAAACCCTAATGAGCCTTGTTAGCCTAATGGGCCCAATGAAGCCAAATGGGCTTAGTGAAAACCCTAATGAGTCTAATGGACTCTAATTGACCCAATAAGACCCTAATCGGCTTGATGACATTCTAGTGGGCTTGATAGGCCCAATAAAGCCCTAAATAACCAAAAAGTCCAAAAAAAACTAATAAATGGGCTAGTACTTGGGTTGGAAACCGTCATTAGGGTTTGGAAAACCCTAATGCAATGAAAACACTAATTTTGGGAAATTAATTGGGACACATGAGAATTATTTAATAACTGGGGATATTAAATAATAATCATTGGCAAGATTAATCTAAACGACAGTGAACTTACTGGATTAAGTCTTTAGAGGATTAAGTGCTTAAAGGGTTAAGTAGGAAACTTAACCCTAATCGTCATTTTATGTGAAACCCTAATTTCACTTGGCTTTATTATTGGGCCTTTCTATTGGGCCTGATGATTGGGTTGTTAAATGGGCCATGGTTTGGGCCTTAATCATTACATGACATTGGGCCATTAGAAGGTCAAATGTTGGACTGGACTTTTGGTTGGGCCTTACGGTAAGACCTTATAAAGGTTTGGGCCCAATTTGGAAAATTGGGCCATGTGTTGGGCTTTGATTCTTAGTTGACTTTGGGCCTATGTTTTGGGCCTTGGGCTTGAATAAGCCAAGCTTCGGGTAATGTAGAAATTATCCAAGTATGTATTATGGTTATGTGTTGGGACCCAATTATTAATTGGGTGTTATTTTGGAATTGACAGTTCGAGAACCTGTCATCCAGCAGCTGGGGTTGAGTCTGCGGGACTACAGCAATATGGGATTGTGTCTACGGGACTTCAGCAGTGTGAGGTGAGTTACCTTCCAGTAGGGGTGGGTCTATGGCCACAATGCCGGCCCACCAACATGGGTAGTTGGTAGATAATTGTCTTTGTTATAATTATCTTGGGATGCTTATGAGATATGCTTATGTGATATGATTATATCATGTTATTATATGATTGTGGTATGGGTGAAATAGTCCCCAATTACTGGTTGAAAGATACCGATGACGGATACCGGTTGAAAGATACCGATGGCGGATACCAGTTGGAAGATACCGATGGCAGATACCGGTTGAAAGATACCGTGGCAGTTACCAGTTGAAAGATACCGAACGGGTATACAGAACCCATGCAATGCGTGTATGTATGTTTATGATATGTTTGATGGGTTTTGTACAAACAATCCTATGTGTGCATGCAACCCTAGAATTGGATCTATGTTTTCACTATTACATACACAACATTATGAACACATATAGAAACCCTAATATGCCCTAGCATTTTCGAAATACACATAGAAGGTTAGATCATATACCTCTTATTGTTATATTGCAATAACAACTCAAATCTTCAAAACCTAAGTGTTGAAAGCAAGTACCACAAGTGTAGTACCTCTAATGGCTCACAAACACCAAGAGCAAATGGAGAGGCAAAAGAGAGAGAGAGAGAGAGAGAGAGAGAGAGAGAGAATAGGTATGAAATTCATCCCTAAGAACCCTTTAGGAAGGCATGGACAAATTCATGTGCCAAAGGGTGTTTATATAGGTATAGAGATTAGGGTTTCAGTCCTTGTCCTTATCTAGTTGCTTGCCCACCAAGTAACCACAAGATAAGCCTTGAATGCCCTTATCTTTGGACGATTTCAAGGATCCTTATCCCCTTGAATTCGTCCACTCCATATCTAGGATAACCATTACCATATTTTGTAACTATCACATAATTACAATTCAGCCCCTCTAGTTTAATTAATTACACTTGATCACTAAATTAATTCTTAATTTATTATTGACCAATATTAATTAAACAAATATGATTTCTCCTTTAATATACTATTCTTATAACATATTAATAAATCATAATAACCTCTTTCTCTATTATATTGTCCACTCAAGTTGCTTTGTTGAAGGCAACCCAAAAGGACCATGGACAATCGGGTCAAGTACTTACCAAATATGGTTACAGGCTTAGACACTAATCCAACAGTCTCCTACTTGGATAAGTCTAGTAACTCTAATAGTAAGTACTACCCGATTAGCAATCGTAGCTCTCAAAGATGCTGTGGAACTCTGATCTTATCAGTAACCTATCCTTTAGATAAGGGATCATATATTCCTCCATTCTAGATATCGTATAGACGTGAGACATGGATTGAAATCATTCTTCTCGGTCTATGTGTTGTTTCATGATTTCCGATTTATGACGATTGACTAATTGAACAAATCAAATTAGCCCTAGCCCAGCCGAGCATTTTCGTTTGTCATCACTAAATCATCGAGGGGTCCACATATATCGCTTTTATCCCACTTTGGGTAAAAGGAACGGATCAACTTCAACTCAATGCTTGCTTGCACTCACTCACCAAATCACACACACCAATAAGTTTTATAACACCAAGTTATAGGTACATTTACATATTATCAATGTGTAACCGATTCGCATGATATAAGTCACACATCTCAGTTTCAAGAATACAAGATATTATCGTCTCACCAATCGCTCGTGATAAAATCCATGAAGCGATCCAAGTGAGTGTGGGTTTAATCCAATGCTCAAAATCATATTCATAAGCACTCATGAATGTTGTAGCAAACCTTTGCTATGTCTAATACACTTTAGACAATCTACAAACCAATTCATGAAAGTCTTCATTCACACCTACTTCCAACATGTGACCAACTGCAGACCGTTTGAATAATTCGATTATTCTTAATAAACTCAATTATTTTGGAAGTCAAATCATGCAAAGAGAAACACAATGATAATACTTAATCTTATATGACCCCAAACTTGTGAGTATAAATAAAACACCTTTATTTAAACACCATATTGATTACTCATTATCCATTGTTTACTGTTTCAACTTTATAACTTGAATCATAACGACAATTGTCCCATGCTCCAAGCATGAACACTTTGGTTTCATATGGTCCATACTTTGTGAAATAGATCAATTGAAAATTTTTAAATGCAACTCATTTCACAATCCCCAATCCTTATAATTAGTGTAAGAATACCAGATACTTGCCACCTTTTAGAATATGTCAAATTCTAATATTTTATGCAATGATCCTCTTGTGAAGTCACGACACAAAAATCACAAAGACTCAGCCAACAAAATCACAAGGTACTCAATCAAAAATTATTACAGAACAATTCTATAGATGTGATGTCTCTGACTCAAAGTACATTCCTTTGAACATCATTTTGCATAAAATTTTCTAATCTGGACATAAATTCTTAATTTTCAACTCCCAATTATGGAAACATTTCCATATTTACCATATGACAACTCATTCTTAATAGAATTTTATCTATTCATAATAATGTCGATATGGTCCATTCAATACCATACTTCCAACTACTCACAAGTGACCAATCCTCAGCGAACTTTAGATCGTCCTTTGATAGTTGTTTCATTATCTTAGTCAATACCTATTGTTGTCCTTTTTCCTTCTTAATGCGCTAGACATTTGGAAAATTTTAGAATGGTCAAATATTATAGCATATGCAATTATTCCTATACCCGAAGTGTATGGGACATGATGCATAATGTCTTACATAAAGATACGATACTCCATCAATCTTCTGCCATAATATTTTATGTGTCACGTTCTTACAATTCGAACTATGAAGAGGGATACCGTAATCATAATTGAAATTTAAGAACACACTATGTATCCTTTGACTAAATTTATTACAATTTCTTAATCTAAGCTTTAGATTTTGAACGAAGTACAATATTCTCTCCCTTAATTATAGAAAAACAACTTTTCAACTTTTACAACTTTGCAAAGTATAACTCTTGTTTTCTATAACTAATATTGCTAACTTGCAATACTTACCATAATAATCATGTTCCCACTTACATGATGATTATTTCTTTACCATCATAACACTTATGCTCCCACTAGCTTCGACATGTATTCATAAATCTGCTGAACTTCTAGAAAACAATTTCTTAAGTTCATATTTCTAATACTAGATGCTTCGATAAGACTTTATCTAAGCTTCTCAACCTCATTCACTTTTCCTTGGACAGCTCATATGTGTATGTCTAAACGATTCTAGGACTCATATGAACAAGTCTAAAATCTTCAGACCCATTTTCCATTTCCCACAATTCGAACTATGAAGAGGTATGCTGCAATCATTGTTGAATTTGAGAAACCCAAATCAAATAATGCTATCTTCAAAGTCTCTCTTAGTGGTGTATACATTCCCATCCATGTGAATTCATCATAACCATAATTTCAAGATAATGTTAGTGACAAATCCAAACTCTTATGGATAGAACTTGTTCTTCTTAATTTCTTGCCATCATTGGTACCACCATTACTTCCAAGTTATTGAGCAGCTCACCCATTCATTTCAATGTACTTTCCATTGAACAAGGTGTCTTGCCCCTATACAATCCATTGAGAACTCGTAGAACTCACGTATACAAAAAACTCAATTGGAATGGCACAGAAAACAAAATAGTGTCAACACGATAGGTTGTAAACCTCAAGTCGTGTGCTAGTGATGATTGATAAAGTTTATTCTTGATTTGTTCATGAAACCTTTCAAGACTATTAAGACTCCCACTAACTCCTTGACATATAAGATTCTCTTGTCAATAAACATTTCTCGACAAACAAATATTCAACAGTTAGTGTAGCTTTTATCAAGACAAAACACTTCACAAAATTGGTCCTAGTTGGTCTTTGTCTTATCCAAGACATCACAACTTTCCATATTTGATGAATGTTGTAAACCTTCTTAAGACTTTTCACTCAATGTTACAATCTTAACCCTAAGACTTGTTTTGGAACGAAGTATGATTGGCTTCTTCATTTAACTATTTCTTCAATTCTTGATTCCTCTTCTTAGACATACAATTGCACTAAGACTCACTTAGAGGATTAATTGAGATTAAGACCTGTCATAAAAGGTACTCTCCCTTCTTCTTAGAATAGATAAACTTTTATCTTTCTGCCTACTTGATTCTTCTTATTCGTTCTGCTATTGATTGAAACTTTTTCAATCAATTCAGAATTACACTTAATCTCATAAGTATAATCATATTTATTTAACCTTAGTAAATCATGATGAATATCTTTGTTACTCTTATGGTGGATTTGATCAACACACAACTTTGTGTACTCGATCTCCTAGTCCTACACTTGACACTTTGTCAAAGAATTAGTCTAAATTTCCAAATATCAAATTTCTCATTCATCATGCAATCAAGTTGTATGATTCCAAGTTTCTATCCAATTGAAACTTGGGCGATGAGAAACTTTCCATATTTAGTAAATTCTTGACCTTTCCACAAATAATACAATTAAGAATCAAATCCATTATAGCTAATAATAGAAACTTACAAACATCATTTTTTCATACACGCCATTGCAAGGATAAATAAATAATATAAAATAAAAATTTATTTTATTGCGGAAAAATTTGTCCTTACAATGCAATTTAATTGAAAAACTATGTTAATACATATTTCTTAGCAATCTTATTCTAACTCCAAGTAGTAGCTCAAGATTATAATCTTCAAGTAATGCGATCAAAATCCATTTCTTCATGATTAGATTTCGCTCACTTCTTCCCATAAGCTTCCTCTCTTTTCTTTGATCCTACAAAACATCGAAATGTAATCTTATCACATTATGTATTAAGAATCTAGAATAGGAACTTAAAAGAGTTAGTTAATGGATTTTACCTAAAGTAGAGCCATACATTTTGACTCTCCCATCTCTTAGATTTCTTAGGTAAATAGGGCAGCTTCGTCTCCAATGCCCCTTCTCTTGGCAATAAAAGCAAATTGACGCTTATGGAACAGCAGACGGAACTACTTCTGACTTTGCCTTTCTCTTATGATCAAACTTTTCGATGATGGCCTGCCTTTCGTTGCCATTGCCTATATCCATAGAGGTCTGGAAGGCAGATTCACCAATCAACTTTGCTTTTTCAGTGCACCAAATCATTGCTGATTCAGCAACAATAAGCATATAGGTGAGATTGATGAGGGTTTCATCATGGTTCATCATATAGTACTCTCTTACAAATTCACTATATGAGTCAGGAAGTGACTGAAGGACCCAGTCAACAGCCAGCTCCTCATAGACAACAGATCCCAACATTCTCAACCTATTAATGTGTGACTTCATCTCCAGGACGTGTGCACACACTGAGTTTCCTCCTTCATGTTTACTTGCCAAAAGGACTTGAGTGAGTTTGAACTTTTCAATCTTTTCAACTTGTGGGTTAGGGAGAATAATAGGAGGAGGTGGAGGAAGTGAATCATGATCTCTTGTTCCCCGATCGAATCATGGAATATCATCTTCATGTGAAAAGCTTGTTCCACAGGAATTGGGAAGACCATAGTTGTCACACTTTGACATCTACAAAACGGGAGAAAAATTCAAGTTAGTTGATTGATTGAATCCTTAATAAATCACCCAAATGAGATATTAAGGTTAGGACCCAACACAATACTCTACAATTTAGGAGAGGGATGTTGTAACCCAAATTGCAGAACATTTGAAGGTAAGTGAATGACGATTCACTAATTTCCACCATGAAAAACGAAAAAGAAATTTAAATTTGTTTTAAATATATTGAAAATTTCTAGATCTTTTGAGATTCATTGAAATTTTCAATGACATGTTTAAATCTCGATATGCCCCTCGATTTGTGACTAGGATGCCGAGGATCACAAAACAGGGTGTGAATAACCATGCAAATCTACATGGTGCCCTCATTGTTACAGTCACCTATTCGATGTGCCGGTTAACCACACACGCTCCGTCGAACTATGACAAACATTGAGTCACCCTTTGCTACCATTTCTTAGAACCAATTAGTGTGCCGGTTAACCACACACGCTCCACTAACTTCTTAGCAAGGGTGCAAGGTGTAATTTCATGGGATTGCATCAATTTCACTTTTGCCTAAAGTAACTAGGATTGGGAATTCTTAAAAGTGTTTAGTTACTTTACATAGATTCATTATACTTATTAATGAAGAAAGGATTCCTTATCCTACCCGTTCGGCTAACGACCCTCCACCAATCAAGGAAGCGGTGGGTAAGAGTGGATTTCCATTAAACGACCATTTTATAGGCCATAACCTTGTACCCCCTTACAGATTGGCTTTGTGAATGAGGCCTACTAACGGTAAGACTAGCATTTTAGTTATACATATATAATATTAGACTTTTAATGTTATATGTAGTATAAGGCTGTATTTTACACTTTTAAAATACTAGGTTGTATAAATTTTATAAATTACACTTTTAAAAATAAACTATATAATTATGGATTTATTAACTCTTTTTTAATTATACACTTAATTAATTTAATAAAACCATAAGGGTGTAATTTGAACTTTTCAAAATTAGGGTTTTAGAATTTAGAGTTTCAAAATTAAACTTTTAATCAAACAATTTAAATTCCAAAACTTGAGGGCAAGTATTTGAAACTTTTCAAAACAATTAGGTTTTAATCTCACTTTAAAATTTTCGAAATTTAAGACTATTTAAATTAAAATTTTAAATATTAAAACTCTTGATTTAATAATTATCTTGAATTAAACTATTAGTTTAAATTATTAAATCATAAGGGATTATCTAAATCATGAAGGATAATTACAAATTAAACAATTAATTTATCCTAATCCTTTTAATCCCTCTAAATTTCGAAATCATGGGATAACGTAAAGCCCGAAAAATGGATCTACAATTGATCCAAGACAAATAACAGAAGCAAAGATGAAATAATAATCAAAATAACAAAACGAACCAAGCTTGCATACGCCTTAAAGCAATAAAACGCTAGATACAACTTGGGAAAACAAGAAGGCATCAACAACCTTTAAAGTCTGACACAACACCCTATTAATAGCCATGACTTACAACCGCAAAGAGTTTACGGCCGTAAGGAGTTTACGGCCGTAAACACATACCAACCGTAAACTAGACAAAATTGATTCTTTCTACACAATCACTACCACTAATCAGTATACCTAGACCAAACCATTAGACAAGGTCTTTCAATCTCCCCCTTGGTTTGGACTAGCTCGAGCCCATTCCTTTGTTGACAACCATCACGTCCATCTGGCCCATTGCTCCATTCCACATTTTCTTGCTTAGAATCTCAGTGATCATCGTTGTGTACACCTTGGCGCTTTCCTTGTAAATATCTTCAACAACTTTAATTTGAAAGTTGCTAAGATAATGAATATCCCATTTCCTGAACTGCAGCAAGTCTCTGCGATCGTACAAACGAATACACCCATTCTTAAGTTTGATAACAGCTCCCGATGTATTTTCATCATAAACCCAACATTCCAAAGAACTAAGAGATCCATCTTGATAGCCTTGAAGTACAGGAAACTACTTGACTTGTTTCGTTGCTGGCCACATTACTACCTACAACGGCTCGTCAGTAGGCGGTTCCAAGACATCTGGGTGTTCAAATACAACTGACTCTGCCGTCGGCATCGATGAAAATCCTTTCTTCACTTGATCATCCAGAAAGTGTTTAAACTGAGTAACCTGAGGAGTGTTGAAAAGATTGATAAACGGAGCTTGAGACAATTCCGTTAGATCAATTCTCGTGAACGACCTAAACGCATGAATATCCTTATACAATTCTGAATTACCACTCTTACGAATGACAATCCACATTCTGAGAGCATCATGAAATCCCCAGGCAGCCACTCCTGATCTATCTCCATATGTATCTCGGAACCTAACAACTTCAAGATCAGTAACAGTTATTAAGGGTTCGCTCCGAAATGTATTCTGATTAATATTCCGTTTAAACAACAATTGTCCTTTCTGAACATCATCTTCTTGATTACGACGAATAAGTTCTTCAATGTGTGGAGCTAATGGAGGTTCAACAACAACACGCTCAGCAGTACCAGAAGACTGACCGACTGGTAGGTCAACCGGAACAGCTTGTACGTGAAGATTAATCCTTTGT
This sequence comes from Lactuca saligna, assembly GCF_052625555.1. Classification (NCBI taxonomy): domain Eukaryota; kingdom Viridiplantae; phylum Streptophyta; class Magnoliopsida; order Asterales; family Asteraceae; genus Lactuca; species Lactuca saligna. The sequence continues at coordinate 114,181,864 of NC_136417.1, read as the reverse complement.
TCTTCGGCAGACGTCTGGTACCTCTCACCAAGATCAACTTCAAGTTTCTTCTTTAACTCAAAATAACTCGAAGTTAGCAGATTAAAATGATCTTGCAAATCGGAGATCTGCTTGCTTTTCACCTTCTTATCCTTCTTAAGTCCAGCCAGTTGTCCGTGAAGATCGACATTCTCAGCACGAAGCTCTGCCACCTGAATATCAAGTTCAATATTTTTCTGGCTAAGAATCGAAATTTCTTTCTGTAGACCAGCAAGAGTAAGATTGTCATCCATAGCACCACCTTCTTCAATGGAAACACCCTTTCCTCTAGGATCTGGCGATGTAATTTGTTCTTCAGCCATGTGCAACGCCAGCCTTTCAAAAGCAACATCTTGATGGTATCTAGGGACTGAGAAACCAGGCGGTGCAGAGGAACCACCAACATCAAATGTTGAACTCAGACCAGTTGGAAACATCTTTGTAGTGGTGACCCTTGTAGTAGTAGTAGTAGTGAAAGGTGAGGTAGGAAGACCACTAGCCAAACATGTGATTAGTTCAGATTGTCTTGCATCAAGTCTTCTTCTTTTAGAATGTTGTTAGTCAGCTTCAAGAGAAAACACACTCACAAACGGTTCGCGAGTAGGAGAAACCGACACAGGAGGGGAACATCCCATAACCATCTCCATAGGGATAGAAGTTGACACCATTTGCTTTGAAGTAGGAGTTCGCGTATCAAACGTCTCGCTCGATTTCCTTGTCTCAGTTGTGTGAAGACCAAAATCATCAACATTATAGAAAATTGTGTCAAGATTTTCATGAGACACAACATTAGCACTGCTTGCCAACGAAGCTGCAATATCATCGCGATCAAAACCAGTCAAATCTAGATCATCAAACGAGTCATTTCTCTTTTCACCAGTACTCATCTCTCCACTAACTTGATCATCACTCAACTCCTTTTCTTGTTCTGAGATAGTTTGAACATTAAGAGTTGGAGAATCTTCTTTTTCGGTTTCTTCATCTTCGGAAACATCTATAACAATGTCGTTTGGCGTTGACCTTTTAGTAGATGTCTGCTTCGAGGAGGATCGCTCAGACGACTCATATGACTCTGGAGTCTCATCCAGCTCAGTTAATTTCCCAAACTTTTCAAGAGGATATAGTTCTTGAAATATTACTTTACCTTTCCGATTTTGTTTGATGAGTCCCACCGTGTGGGGACCCAAGGACTTCATATCCAATGTTTCTCCCGTCTTTCTCACATTTGAAAACTGAATGTTAATGAACATTTGTATGAAGCGGGGATACAACAGAAAAGTATCCCGAGTAGAAGCTCTGATGTTGATAACAAATTCCTCAAGGATGAACTTTGAGAAATTGAAGCGAAACCCAGCAGCAAGAGATGCCGGAGCACCAGTTGTGCGCTGAGAGATCTCGTCTACCCCAGACCTCCTTCCCGAGATACAACTCACAAAAACATTGGCCAAAAACCTCCAGTATGGGTGTAGCAACTTTTTCAGCGTCAGCGGAAAGGTTCCCTCGTAACTCATTCTTCGTAGAACCCTTCGAACATCTTCGATTCCAATCTCTATCGGGAAATTGGGTTGATCATGAATTAGCAGCGCTTCACGAATAAAGCCTTCATCAATGACAATCTCTCGACCCTGTACTTTTGCTTTCACCGTAAAATTGCCATCAGCATCCATGTGTGTCTCCGCAGTCGCCCAAAACTCGCGTATCAAACTTTGATAAACCACCGGATTGATAGTGATTGCGGATGCTAAGCAACATTCACGCAATCGATGAATCATCGAACGCATATCCGAGTGAATAGCTAGAGGGTCCGCGAGTACAATTGCCAGGTTGTGCATATCTGCAAATTTTAGGTTCGCCATTTTCTGCACTCAAACACAACTGTAAGAAACCTCAAAAATAAAAAAATTTATTTTGACCAAAAAAATATGACCAAAATAAAATTTCATAACATTAAGTTCACTGCCATGATGTTAATGGAAATCGTGATAACTAGTGCTAACATAGTTTACGGCCAAGAAGTTATCAAAAACTGAAAAATATGTTCTTGGCCGTAAACTCGAGGTTTACGGTCAAGAAGTTAACAAAAACTGAAAAATCTGTTCTTGGGCCGTAAACTCGATGTTTAAAGTCTAAGAGTTGTTTTGAAAAACAAAACACAATATCCCTTTAATTATTTTATTCGAACCGAAAGCAGTAAACACATTGTTCCTGGGCCGTAAACTCGAAGTTTACGGCCTAAGAACTTTCAGTGAAAAAAACCCCAAAAATCGATTCTACACTTCGAATTAGCGCATGGAACTTGAAGATATGTAAATGTAAACGTCTATGGCACCAATATAAATTAAAACCAAGTCCAAAAATCAAGTGCTCGGAGTTTACGGCCTAAGCTTACGGCCGTAAGCTCCGTCGAATCGTTTTTCGTGATTTATGGCATAATGACACGGTGAAACACGAAACAAATTACATATTTGTGATCTAGAATTGATTACCTTGTGATGATGTAAGTGGTTTTCCGAAAATTAAAGAATTTTTTATTTTGCCTTTTGAGAGGGTTTAGAGAGAGTTTGCGGCCGAAAACTCGTGAATGAGGAGTTTCCGGTAGTGAACTCCTTTTTTTTTACTCCTTTCACCCTCACTTACCCTCTTACCTGATAATTACCCACTATTTCCAAAAACTTTGAGGATTAATTTAATTCTTGAAAAATAAAATAAAATAAAATAAAATAAAATAAAACAAAAAAACGAAATAAAAAATAAAAAAAAAATAAAAATTGAGATAGCAAAAGCCACAAAAAAAATTAAAAATTAAAAATTAAAATTAAAATTAACATTCTTTCAAAAATAAAAATAAAAATAAAAATAAAATTAAAACAAAATGAAATTAAAAATTAAAAAAAATTGAGAGAAAAATATTTCAACTAAAATAATTTTTACACACCAAATTTAACCACTTTAACCCTTGTGATGTTTGGATCAAAGTTGTTGGACGACCTTATTCCGCTTGTCGGTACCCTTATCTTCACATCTTCGTCTGACCGATTGCTAGTATTGTGGTCCACTTAAGCACGAAAGATTTGTGACATTTTTGGACATTTTACAAGTGACATGATTCAGGCATATACCTAATTGTAAATTGTTGTAATTATGATAACTCCCAAATCTTAAATAAATTCACCTTATGACCATTTAACTGACTACAACCAGGGATATTGTTGTCCACCTAAATCGAGCAGCGAGATCTACAGAAAATATGTATGAGTTCAATTTTTAAGTGTACTGGAACGTGTTTCCCGCTTCCTGATATGCCCCAGCCATCAAGAACTTCCAGAGTACTCCTTACACCGGGTGAGTAGAAAACCATTCAGAGAAAAGATTGATTCAGAATTTAATAACTTATCACTTCAGAGGAGTTGAGAAGTAGAGGGTTGCATATGCTGTGTACCAAGTCGGATTTGAATTCAAGCAAAGGAGACAGCATATGGCTAATAGATAGGAGGAGTTTCATAGATGTAACATGCAGAGAAATAGAGTTGCATATGCTTCAATCCAGGTCGGATCTCTTCCAATCACACAAAGGGTGCAACATATGACTAACAAACGGAAAGAAAGAAAAAGATATTCTACAGACCTAATTTATCGGAATTTACTAGTTGCCCCATCTAACCGGAATTAAGGACAGAATCCGCACATCGAGGAAAAGTTAAGCCGCGGTTCCAAGTACGGTTTCAATTAATGTGACAAGTAGATTCTCATGTTTATCTCGCTGCTCAACTTATCCAAGCATCGTGACATCAGGTTAAACGGATCTAACTAGGTCAAAGTTCGTCAAGTCCTCAAATTCATTAGGTTCAACTTTCCTAGTCAAGTCCTTTTTAAAATCTTTCGTGCCTACCAGCACATCGAGTACAGAGCATAAACCATTCAACTTAGGTATGTTACGTCGATACATGTTGCCCTTTATCACTTGTTAATTTCATTTCCCATCACAGTACTTACAACCAAAGTTGTCAACTGTAAATTTTAAAATGCTGAACAGAAACGACACTAGTTTTGGATTTTTGTAATTTTTTTTATGTTTTTGGATTTTTATTTCTCCCCCTAAATTTGTGCATGGGTGAGAATACGAAACAAAATAATGCGCAAATTTTAAACTATCCTGAAACCAAAATTTAAAAAATAAACTAAGAAACCCAAAAATAAATTGAGAAGAAAAAGAAAAAGAAAAAGAAAAAGAAAAAGAAAAAATAAAAACTTAATCCTCAAAACGTATCATTTTCAGAAATCCAACAAGCACATCGAAACGAGCTTTGTTAAAAGGCTTTGTGAACAAGTCCGCCACATTGTTATCAGTGTGGACTTGTTCGGTTCGAATTAAAGATCGTTCATAACAGTCTCTGATAAAGTGAATTTTAATGTTGATGTGCTTGGTTTTAGAGTGTTGGACTGGGTTTTTAGCTATTTCAATTGCCGCTTCATTATCACAATAGATAGGGGTTTCGAAGTAATTCAAACCGTAGTCCAAAAGCTGATGTTGGATCCAGATAACTTGAGAGTAGCAAGCTGATGCAGCAACGTATTCCGCCTCTGCTGTTGAAGTCGAGACAGTGTGATGTTTCTTGCATTGCCATGAAACTAATTTGTCACCTAGGTATTGACATCCTCCTGAAGTTGATTTCCTGTCAAGCTCACAGCCTCCATAATTACTGTCAGTAAAAACATAAACATTAAATTCAGAATTCTTCGGATACCAAAGACCCAATTTAGGGCTTCCTTTGATGTACCGAAAAATTCTTTTAACAGCAATAAGATGAGAGAGTTTAGGATTAGCCTGATATCGAGCGCATTGACAGACTACAAACATAATGTCAGGTCGACTTGCAGTAATATACATCAGCGATCCGATCATCGATCGATACAGAGTTTGATCTACGGACTCGCCTTCAGGATCTAGAGTCAGGAGAGGTCGTTCAACCATCGGTGTAGAAGCAGATTTAGCATCGTGAAATGCAAACTTCTCAAGAATATCCTCCACATACTTCGCATGACGTAGGAAGATTCCGGTTGAATTATGTTTAACCTGAAGCCCTAGAAACATGGTCCTTTCTCCCAACGAACTCATTTCAAATCTTTTCTTCATTACACTTTCGAACTCTTTGCAAAGCTTTTGGCTTGTTGATCCAAAGATTATGTCATTGACGTATGTTTGTACAAGTATCTGGTCCTTATCGACATGCTTTATGAACAGTGTTTGATCAATAGTGCAGCAAGTGTAACCGTGTTCGAGCAGATGCTTTGTTAGGGTTGCATACCAGGCTCTAGGAGCTTGATGCAACCCATATAACGCTTTGTCCAACTTGTAGACATGATTAGGATACTTCGAGTAGACAAACCCTGGAGGTTGATCAACGTAGATTTCTTCCTTCACCTTTCCATACAAGAAGGCGGTCTTGACATCCATTTGAAAGACATTAAAGTTCATATACGAAGCATACGCTAGGAAGATACGAATAGCCTCCAAGTGAGCTACTAGAGCATAAACCTCAGTGCAGTTAAGACCCTCGAGTTGTCAAAACCCACGTACTAACAGTCTAGATTTGTTTCGCACAATAACCCCTAAATCGTCCGGTTTGTTGCGATAGACCCATCGTGTGTCACGAGACTTCATGCCCTTCGGTAACTCAACCAATTTCCAAAGACCGAGTTTTTCAAATTGATGCAATTCTTCATGCATTGCATCCACCCAACTAGGTTCATTTAGAGCCATTTCTACATTCTTGGGCTCAATTTGAGAGATAAAGCAAGAATACAGACATGTATTCACGTCTCCACTCTGACTTCTAGTTTTAACACCATCATCTAGCTGGCCGATGATGTTTTCGATCGGGTGATCCCGTTGAACCCTAGAAGGTATTTCTTGGCTGATGTCATTGATAGAAACAGGTAGATTGTGAATGTTAAAACCTCCTTCACTTGCTTGTTGAGTAGTACCAGATGGTTCTGCAACATACTCATCTGCAATAAGGTCACGAAAGAGTAATTCCATCAGGGTTGAAGAGACAGCGGAAGCATCATTTGGAACGAACTCTTTCTCTGAAGATATGTGAGGTCTCGATTCAGTATCAGAAGAATCAGTGTGGTCTGATTGAGGACTATCATGTTCCAAGAACGGTCTCCTTTGAGGAGTAGCAGAGGACTTTTCTGAAGATGTTGCAGAGGACTCCCCCTCAATTGCAGCAGAAGGCTCCCCCTCAGTTTCAGCAGAAGGCTCCCCCTCAGATGCAGCAAAAGGTTCTCCCTTGCGCGAGTCAGAGGACTCCCATTCAGGTGAAGCTTTAGACTTTCCTTTCGAGGAATTAGAGGGTTTAGATACAGGCTTGTGTACAACTTCTTTGTCTTCATCTTCAGTTATACTCTTCCAATGTGAACCAGTTCTAGATACATCATTTGAATACACGTTTAAGGATTTGAAGAGTGACGTATAATCAAACAAGCAATCCGGACCCACTCTTGCATCTATCTCATTCTCTTCCAACCAACGCACGTCATAGGATTCCACAATCTTTTTGGGTTTCTTATTGTAAACTCTATAAGCGGTACGAGCAGCATACCCTACAAAATAGCAGTCATCGGCTTTGGCATGAAACTTCGGGTTGGCATCTAGGTGAAGAAGGGTGCAAGGACAACCAAATACTCGGAAGTGACTGACTGACGGCTTGTATCCATAGTAGATTTCATACGGAGTTTTCATTTGAGCTTTGTTGATAAGCAATCGATTTTGAACATAACAGGCAGTGTTTATCGCCTCCACCCAAAAGAAAACAGGTAGCTTTGAGTCACACAGCATTGTTCTTGCAGCATCTTTAAGTGTTCTGTTCCGCCTTTCAGCAACACCATTTTGTTGAGGTGTATGAGTTGAACTGAATTGACGCAGGATACTGTTTTCAGCACATAAGTGATTGAGAACAGAATTCTTGAACTCTGTTCCATTATCGGTATGAAGTGCCTTTACCCTATGATTGGTCTGATTCTCAACAAGTACAATGAACTTCTTGATCAATTTAGTGACACCAGCTTTATTGGATAGAAAGAAAACCCACGTAAATCGAGAGAAATCATCAATCACAACTAAACAATAAGAACTTCTATTGATGCTTAGCACGTTCACTGGACCAAACAAATCCTTGTGAAGTAACTGAAGAACCTGACTGATTGAGTTAACCTGTTTTGGCAAGTGCGGCTTTCGATGGTGCTTTCCTTGAGCGCACGACACACATTTTTCAAACGTAATGAAGTCTTTGACTGGCAATCCACGGACCATCTCATTTTTCGCAAGACGATTTAGATTCTTGGCGTTAACATGACCTAATCTTCGGTGCCACAGCATTGTAGTTTGCTCGAAGATCTTGGAGAATAGATAAGTAACTTGTTCTGGGAGATTGCTATTCATATCAATAATATAGGCGTTCCCATCCCTTTTTGATCTTATGAGAATCCATTCTTTAGGGATGACAAAGCCTGGCTTTAAGACCATGCATTCCTTGTCAGTGAAATGCGTAGAATAGCCCTTGTCACAGATTTGAGAAACGCTTAAAAGATTGTGTTTCAACTCGGGAGCAAAATTCACGTTTTCGAAACTTAGAACTCCATTTGACACGGTTCCCCTTTGAGTGATTTTCCCTCCATCTCCACCCACAAAAGAGACATACCCCCCATTAAATGATTGAATGCTGCGCAGTTGGGTGATATCTCCCGTCATATGCCAGGAACAGCCACTGTCGACAAACCAGGGTCTGACGACATTTCCCCACAACTGTCCCTGCAAAATGTGTGGGTTTAATTAGATTTGGGCACCCAGGTCATGATCTTCCTGGATGATCCCGATGCCTTTTCAAATTTATTGCATTTAAACTTCTCTGAGGACACAGATGATGTATTGGGAGCAAGTTTGGGCCTCCATTTATAATGAGGTTTTCTGAAAAACTTAATCAACTTTGTCGTTTTATATTTAACAATCTGCTTAAAGCATGTGTTACTTCTACCAGAGTTGTTTGAAGATCCACTACTGCTTTGGGGTGAGCTTGACCTTGGCGTGGCTATGCTCCTTTTTGGCAGATTGCACGGGACAAGGTGATTAAAAACCTTTTTATGTCTGTGAAAAATATCCCTTTTTCTATTTCGTTCATCTGCCCAATCATCATTTCGAGAGCGACTTCTAGAGGAATTTCTATTTAAAGACCTTCCTCTGAACTCGTTCTCCCCTCTTGGAAGATGATGACTCACAAACATTCGATTAAGACAATTTCTAGCAATATGACCACTAGTACCACAATTAAAACAAATCTGCTTGTTATTGTTAGAACTTGTGCTGCATTTATCAGATTCATTTTCCCTACAAACACACTTTCTTGTCTCACAGGAACATGCAACATTATTAGGTTGTGAGGCAAGTGAGGGTGCTATACTTATGGAGAGTTGTGAAACTAGTGGTGTCTCAACATTTTTATCACAAACATTCAAATTGTCAACCAAATTGTTCAAAAATTTATCAGACATAATAGAAGCACTCAAAACTGTATCAGAAGAATTAAAAACACCACAAGAAACATTGTCACTTAAAACATTTGAAAAAGAATTGTCTTTATTTAAAATGAAAGCTTCAGGTTTGGACTCGATTTTATTTTCAGAAACACATCCTTCAACTTTGTGCTTTGACTGATTCAAGGATTGATCTGCAGGAGAAATAGAAATGTTAGTACTTTCAACATTAATAAATCCTCCCGAAACAAAACCGGAGGGCTTTCCATAAATCATAAATGATTCATTGACAATCTCTTCTTTGGACAAAGGCTTGGACACATATGAATGATTGAAAGGAGGGGGTACATGATTATACCCTAGACCTTTTGATTGATTCCTTTTAAACTGCATACTTTGGTCTATCATATTTGCAACCACCTCACTTGAGAAATCATATTTTCTAACATCAAGTTTGGCGGTCTCAAATTTTCCTTTCAAAGATTCAACTTCAGTCACTAGCTCAGCATTTTGGTCGACTACATAATCATAGTTTTCACATTTGTTACTATAGTCTTCCTGGAGTCTCCTAAAGGCTTTAATTTTTTATTCTAGTTGAGCTTTAAGTGGGTTTTTATCCTTTTCGAAGTCGGCACCCTTCATATCTAAGGTCTTCTATGTCTCTTATTAATTTGTCATTGAGTTCACGAAGAATCCTAAGATTTTCTACTTCATTGCCTAATGTCTTAATTTTATCCTGTAAAGTTTTCACATAATCTATACAAGCCTTAGAGCATGATGGGAGACTTACCTTGGACGAATTAGGTTCACGGGAAGGGGATACCATCAGGGCAAATTGTAGCTTCATCACGCTGTCTTCAGCTGCTACAATCCCTACTGGAGTGTCATTCCTTACTTGTGCTAGATGAGCATTTTCTGGTCCAGATAAATTGAGAGCTTGTATTTGATCAACCCAATCGAAAGATTGCACAACCATAGCCTTTTCATTGTTTGCTTGACCACTGCTTCGGTTGTTCCCAAATGCAACCATTGTTCTGTCATTATTAACCATTCTATCGGGGTGTGGGCAATCACGAGCAAAATGCCCTGGCTCGTGGCAATTGAAACATCGAAGCTTTCCTTTGTTGAATCCAACCTTCTTATCAGCGCCCATTCCCCAATTGTTCTCTCCGGTCTTTTTGGCAAACTGTTTTGCCTGAAATACAATCATGGCAATTTGCCATGTGATGCCCATTTCCTCAACGTCCTCCGGATGGATTTGATCAAGATCTGCAAATAACAATTGAGGCAAAAGCTCCCCAACTACTAGTGCATTGTAGCAATTCACAAGCCCTGCTGCAAAGACAAGGTTTTCATCACCCTCCTTTCCTTTTGAAGAGGAAGCCACATTTGAGGATGGAGCAGTTTGGGCAGACACGAGAGGTTGACTTTGTGGGTAGGGAATGACTGGTGCAGAAGAAGATGAACCTGCAGGGGTATAAGAGAAAGAAGAAAGAGCATTGTTAGTTGAAATGCCAAGATTGGCAGATGAGTAGGAGTTCACATAATTGATCTCTCGTTGGTTGTCATCAATATCACACGCTTTGATGACAGCCATTACTTCAGCTAGAGAAAGGCGATTGAGATCCTTGGTCTTCTTAATCACACCTACGTTCATGTCCCAAGATTTTGGGAGAGCATTTAGTAGCTTCTTATTAATTTCTGACTTTGTATAGAAGATCCCTTCCACAGTCATCTCCGTATTGAGAGTTGTGAATCGCTGCAGTTGAGCTTTGAGAGTCTCTCCAGGCACATAGTTAAACATGTTGAAACGCTGCCTTAGCATGTCTTGGCGACTCTCTCGCATGTCTTCATTTCCATCATATACTTCAATAAGAGGTTCCCACAGTGATTTAGCAGAAGTATACTCTCTGAATCCTTGAGCAATGTCTGGAGATAAGGCCATAGTCAAAATAGCCAATGCCTTTTCTTGTTCTTCTACACTCTCAAAATCTTCATCAGTGTAGTTCTCAATTTTCTTGTCAACCACCTGCTCCCCAACTGTAGTGGTGATTCTGACTGGATGCTTTATAACACATTTCCAAATCTTGAAGTCCTTCATCTTTATATATTTCTCAATTCTATATTTCCACTCGGGGAAACCATCAGTGGACATGAGTTGTGGAATGCGCGTGGTTGTTCCCATCACAGCATCGAGTTCTTGATATTGATTAGGACTTTCTGATTCCATTTTTTCGTTAAAAAATTAATTAATTAATTTACAATTATGAATTCCGAAAATTAATTAATTAAGATTTTAAAACAAGTTTACTGTCAAGAAAATGTTTACTACCGAGAACTGTTTACGACCGTAAACTAGGAGTTTACGGTCCGTGAAAATTTTAACTTCTGAGTCAGAAAATGAAAGATGCAATTTATCTGAAATCGATTATCAGATAATCGATTTACGGCCAATGATTTTCTAAGAGAATTTCGAGTTTATGGCCAATGAATCCGAGTTTACAGCCAATGAATTTTTTGTTAAAAAATCTATTTAAATGCAATGAAATATTATTCTGAAAGCCTTAAATCAGGAACTCGATTTGCTGGAGAAGAGATTCGATTGCGGTGTATGAACCTTGAATAGCTTGCGACCGTGAACTTGGAGTTTACGGCCGGAAACTCGGACCGTGAACTCTTAAACACACGAAAATCGATTGGAGTAAAACCCCTCTTTCACTGCGAATATCGTTTTGAGCAAAAACACAACTGTAGGATGTCTTTGACACTGGTCTTGCTCTGATACCAATTGTAAAGCCCGAAAAATGGATCTACCAATGATCAAAGACAAATAACAGAAGCAAAGATGAAATAATAATAAAAATAACAAAATGAACCAAGCTTGCATACGCCTTAAAGCAATAAAACGTCAGATACAACATGGGAAAACACAAAGGCATCAACAACCTTTAAAGTCTAACACAACACCCTATTTATAGCCATGATTTACAACCGCAAAGAGTTTACGGCCATAAGGAGTTTATGGCCGTAAACACATACCAACCGTAAACTAGACAAAATTGATTCTCTCTACACAATCACTACCACTAATCAGTATACCTAGACCAAACCATTAGACAAGGTATTTCAGATAGGATAATTCAAAATCTTTAATTACCATATATAACCATTAAAGGATAATTACAAGATATGGGATAATCCAAATCCCTAAAATTTAGGATCTTATCTTGGGGAGGAGGCTAGTTTCAAAAATAATAGGGTTTTGCAAACCCTAGATTTCGAAATCTTGAGGCTTAAGGAAAGGATTTGAAAACCCTTTCAAATTTTTGCAAATTAGGGTATAGAAACCCTAATCTCGAAATTTCTTGCCTCCTAGGGTTTATTGGCAAAAAACCCTAATGTGTCAAGTTCATACAATTCTATAATACTAATTGAAAACAATTTAACCAAAGGCTTTGATACCACTGATGGGTTTTGTAAAAACAATCCTATGTGTGCATGCAACCCTAGAATTGGATCTATGTTTTCACTATTAGATACACAATATTATAAACACATATAGAAACCCTAATATGCCCTATCATTTTCGAAATACACATAGAAGGTTAGACTACATACCTCTTGTTGTTATATTGCAATAACAACTCAAATCTTCAAACCCTATGTCTTGAAAGAAAGTACCACAAGTGTAGTACCTCTAATGGCTCACAAACACCAAGAGCAAATGGAGAGACAAGAGAGAGAGAGAGAGAGAGAGAGAGAGAGAGAGAATATGTATGAAATTCTTCCCTAAGAACCTCTTAGGAAGGCATGGACGAATTCATGTGCCAAGGGGTGTTTATATAGGTGTAGAGATTAGGGTTTCAGTCCTTATCCTTATCTAGTTGCTTGCCCACCAAGTAACCATAAGATAAGCCTTGAATGCCCTTATCTTTGGATGATTTCAAGGATCCTTATCCCCTTGAATTCGTCCAATCCATATCTAGGATAACCATTACCATATTTTGTAACTATCACATAATTACAATTCAGCCCCTCTAGTTTAATTAATTACACTTGATCACTAAATTACTTCTTAATTAATTATTGACCAATATTAATTAAACAAATATGATTTCTCCTTTAATATATTATTTTTATAACATATTAATAAATCATAATAACCTCTTTCTCTATTATTTCTCCAGTCAAGTTGCTTTAGTGAAGGCAACCCAAAAGGGCCATGCACAATCGGGTCAAGTACTTACCAAATATGGTTACAGGCTTAGACACTAATCCAACAATGTTAGTATGTGATCAGCATGTTTATGATATGTTAGTATGTGATCAACATGTTTATGATGTTAGTACGTGATCAGTATGTTTATGACATATTATTTTGTGATAGTTAGTGGTAGGGGTGAAATAGTCCCTGGTTACCGGTTGAAAGATACCGATGACAGTTACCGGTTGAGAGATACCGATGGTGTTATGTGGTATATGGTATGATGGGGGAACTCACTAATCTTGGTGCTTACGGTTTACATTTTTGGTTTCAGGTACCCGTTTTCAAAGGAAAGGAGTCGACTTCATCGCAGCGCATTACACTATGTTTTCCGCACATGAGATCTTTGGGATTTCACTCTGATATGGTTTTATGATAATATGTTTTGATTACTGACACTTTGGTTTGACATGAGATATTATTATGAATGTTTTTATACTGATGGTTTTATGTAATAACTTATTTAAAAATGAAATTTTTGGCCTCGAATTTTGGGATGTTACATCACTGTTGTCGGGGAATTTTCACTTGATAAGAGGTACTAGATAATCCTTCGAGTATGAGACTCATTCTGAAGCCCATAACTCGCCTGACGTACACACATGTAGAATTATCCAAAGCACAATCACAAGGCCTTTTCTACCATTAGAACCGAAAACATCCTTTCGACCCTGAATCCTTTAGCTGATGCCCTTGGTATACAAATTCCTTAATTAATAAGTTACTGAAATAAAGATCACGCACACAAACACTAAAGATTCCTTACGCGAATCTCGACCCCAAATCCAACTCGACACCTGAATCATAACCTGAGATCCAAGGACTTGTACTTGCATTTCCCTCGATATCCTCTGATTAATGGCGACCAATCACTAAACCGGGATCTAATAATCCCCAAACTACTGCGAAGACTGCAAGTCTCACACCTGGTCCAGCCACCAGATTCCTAAGAGCCCAACTAATAAGGCTACCCTATCCTATGCGTCACTTTATGCCACTCACTAACCATATAATCATTCCACTAAATCCTTGATCAGTACTTTGACCCAACCAGTCTCTACCATGTCTCACCTGCATTGCTATAATCATACATACCTCACCCATGAGTCTCACCCCATTCTATACCACCGAAAGGGCCACACCCACGGGTCTCACCCCATCGAGAGCTATACATGCCCAACCTCGCCTGGGACCCCGATGGCCCTCTTCTCATAACAAGGAGATAGTCTCCGACAATACTGTCCACCTTACCCTAGGCACGAGCTGATCCTCTTTCATACCAACAACCACCCTAATGATGATCTACCTCAATATGATGAATGCTATGATCCTATCGCAAACGTAAAACAATTCACATAACTGTCTAATATCCTGGTGAATGCTACGACCACCCCCATGGTCTTACAACACTTCCATACTATCTGTCAACCCAGTGAATGCTACTGCTACCCTGCAGTCTTACGACACATCTATCCCGCCATGGTCAGCGCCCATGGTCTTACCAAACCTCTACCATATCAACCACAATCATCCTAAGTCCCGCATCCGACTATATGCCAATCAGGTGTTCGGGTCATGTTTCGAACCCTAAAACCTTAATCACACAAGGCTAAACAGAGAGGCTCTAACGTCACCCTCAACCTGAGTCCATCCACATACCTGTCGTGCGACACTATTGATGTGAAACGAAACCCAAATATCCTTCCTTGGGCAATCCTTTAAACCAATGATTCTCCCCCACTTGGGGCTCGACTGCGTCCTCCCAACCCGTAAGATTTGATGGATTTCCAATCCATCTTGCAACCTTGAGATTCAAACTGTCGACATACATAGCCTACAAATGTCCGTGTTCCATTACTACCCAATATCGATGATCGCAAAACTCTAAAAATCCATATGAATACTCCCTAAAATATCAACAAGCCCGCTAATCTCGATCATTTCCCATGATACCACACCCAAACCTTAAGTCCTTTATGCTGGTGACAAGACTATAACCCTTGACTGAAACTTCCGAATCTTCACTCCAACTTCCTATTCCTAGAAGGATCTCTGCATTCTAACCATCTTTGACCTTCAAGATTATGAACTTCACTTGGCACATATAATGACCAAACAACACATGCGACTACCACCTTCATTTTCTTGTTACTGCTCCTTCCCTAGCAACGGTAGTGATTTGGACCCAGAGGTCCTGCCATAGACGACTACCAATCCTACCAGAAGAAATGCTAATACCCCTTAACTCTGACTCCACTAATGAACTAATCCAACTAATTTAACCATAGACTTCCAAACAATACCCCTCAACTGGTGCCAACAAAGAACCGCAACAACAACCAAACAACTACATCCCGCTCTGCAAGATACGCCCTTCAAATAATTATTGGCACGCAAAATGGAATATAAACATTCTTGGTGATATAACCCAGGAAATATCAGGGAACTAAACAAAAGATAATGCTCACCCATACCAAAGCAAGATCCCAAGGTAAATATAAATACTGATAACAAGCATGACGAAAGCAAAAGATAGCATATCCGCAACAACATCTGACGAAACTCTGGCAACCACTGACTGACACTGCAATGCTTGACTCTTTGCTGCTGAGCTCCCGCCCTACCCTCATGACCGCAAATGATCCTCAAAGTAATGGGAGTAGGCTCACTCTGTAACGAACCAATTTTATGAAGAAAATTTTCATTTTTTATTATCCAAATGCATTTCCATACACTAAGAAATCCAACTATAATTGTTTTGAAAACATAAGTCAAATACAACTTTGATTCCGACATCAGAGTGTCCTATAAAACGCCTGTGAGAGAGTTCACACCGCGCCATCAAGCCTTGCCCTTGCCTTTAGGATTTGATGTACATGAAACAAATCCACAACCTGTAAGCTAATGCTTAGTGAGTCCCCCCATAGCATACCCCACACATAATCCACATATGATGTTAGCTATAAAAGCTACTTCTACCACATAACACATATCGATTAGCTATAAAAGCTACCTCGAACACATATCACATAACGATTAGCTATAAAAGCTACCTCTACCACATATCACATATCAATCAGCTATCAAAGCTATCTCTACCCTTAGCCGTGAAGGCTATCTCTACCATTATCCATAAAGGCTATCTCTACCATTAGCCCTGAAGGCTATCTCTACCATCACTGGAAAAAGCTAACTCTACCACATAACATTGCATAAATATGCCACACACCTCTACACAACAAATAAGCCAACTATCATAAAATGGGCCAACCTTAGTGTCTTAGACCCATTGGTATGGTGAGAAGACTCACCTCTCGAATGCTGAACTGGAAAGCTGAAATCAAATATACCCCACATGCTGCTCTTTCTCAACTACCTATAATCACCAAGTGATTATATTAACACCATCCCATAAATATTCTCAGATCAACCCTGGTCAAAGTCAAAGTCAACAGTCAAGGTCAACAGTCCATGTTAACCTCGACTCGTCGAGTATCACCATCCAATTGTCGAGTTCCTTGCTTAACTCGTCAACTCGTCGGGTCACTTGAGTGACTTACTGAGTTCCTTAATGTTTGCGGCTTCAAACTCTCAACCGCAAACCCCTGGCCATAAACTCTTTGGATGTAAACTCTTTGGCCGCAAACTCTATGGTTGACTCGTCGAGTCGATTAAAGGGCTCGGTGAGTTCCTTTAGTCCTTCTCATTTTCGGCCTTTCCAGTGGAATCCAGAGTTCCAAACATCAGATCTAGCCTTCCCTTGTGTAGATTTCACATAAAGTTTTAAACTTTATGTGCATGCAAAGCCTCACATACCCATAACACCAAAACTAGTCTTCATACAAGGTTCTTGTGCATAGAAAGGGGCAGAACTGCATAAAAGGAGCAACTTTATGCCATTAGGGACTTATAGAGGTCCAGTTTTGGGACCTTAGGTCCAGATTCAAGCTTGACTCCATTTTTCCCAAAAATGGTCATTCACTTCCAAGAAATGAGATCTAAACAACTAGAGGTCAAGGTCATGACTTTTTACCTTAGAATGGTGACCAATACAGTGTAGATACCTGATCCACTGCTTCCCTTCTTGTTCCTTCTTTTAAATCCCTTCTTCGACACTCCAAGTTTGCTAAACCAAGCTCTTCTTCTCACTTAATGAGTGTTCACGGCCGCAAACTGCTCTCTGTAGGGAGATATGGTGCTAGGGGAGGCCACAAGGGCAACTAATGATCTTTATATATGGGGAAAACCCCAAAATTAGGGTTTCTTCTCTACAACTCCAACTCGGCGAGTCGGAAGTACTTCCGACTCGCCGAGTTGGTCCTGATCCCCATCTAAGCTTAAATGACCCTACTCGACGAGTTGAACTCCCAACTTGCCGAGTCCACTCATCAAAACCTTGAAACTTCATATAAAATAAGTAATACCTGGAACAGGTGTTACATACTCACTGCTGCACCCCTCAACATCGGACAATCGACCTTCTTGTGGCCCACCTGATTGTAGTGCAACCACATCGGAGCCTACCCACGGGGCAATTTTTACTAGATAACCCATATGAGCACAATTGAAACATCCTCGGCCTAACTCCTGACCTCCTCCCACTTAGGTCCTCCCACACTTGGCACAACGGTCCCGACCCTGATGGCCTCCTAAAAATGAATCCTGAGTCCTGGGCCTCATCACCTGGCCCACCTAAATATGAGTCTGCTCTAGCTTCCTCCTCCCGAAGTGCTCCAAATCAATCTCACGCTCTCGGGATCTAGCAATCATATCATTCAGGGTCTCGTACCCGATAACCCACAAACTCCATGAAGTCATCCATCATCATGTCATGATACCTTACCTTTATCATCTCCTAGTCTGCTGACCATCTCCTAATGGAAATGGGGTCCTCTTTCCCAAAGGACTCGGTAGCTCCATGAGCTCGGAACCCACGAAGGAAAAGAGAGCGAGCTCCGAAAATAACCATAATCTCAATGTGGAATGTGCCCATATGCTCATCCAAAATCTCTATAATCCTTTCCTTGACCGTACCAAAAATCATAGGAGTCTGCTCCAAAATGCCTCAAATGATCTCTGACGACATAAACTCCCGCATCCACTCATCAATCGACTTAGTACCTGCACTTGAGCCAGAACTAGAAACTAAATCTCCTCCTAGTGTGCTCATCGCCATACCGAGACAAACAACCATACCAATAATCAGACATACCCAAGAATCCACATGTACAAGTTTCTTAGATTCTCCAAGACTCTCCTCAATTCGAGTATGAATCATGTGCTTTCAGTAGTACCGGCCTAATACTACCTTCCACACCTATCCATAATTTCCTCAAGAATCCTCCTGAATCCTGTAAGTCACCTTATCAACTGATACTACAAATACTTGCTAAGCAGTGCAAACAAACCACTACAACACACCCAAGGTTCTCCCAGATTTTCGACCTCACCTTGCCATTAACTGTTGAAGAACCCCCAATAGTGTCAATTAAACACCTCATGAAGACAATCACATGCAACAAAGTTAAATACCCTTTCGAGTAAAAGACTCATCCCTACAACGGATAGACTCAGACAAGAGTTGCGCAATAGGGTCAAATCCATCACTTTGAGATTATTTAACCTTCGCAACATGTGACTTGACATATTTACATAGTAGCTAACCCACATCACTAGGAGTCATTCTATTCGATTATCTGAAAACCATACTAGCATGCAACTCTAGGAGCTCAAACAATCAGGAATATAAAGGCATCTCTCCTAGCATGAAATTCTGATCAGAGCCTTAGCCCTAATCTAGCATGCAATTCTCATGCATATACCATAATAAACATGTATCGGTATTCTGGGAATGACTTACTTGAGCTCGACCGATTGCACGCATCACACACCTCTTTTTTATTAGAAAGTCCTAAAGTAAAACTTTTATTTTTATGAAAATTTACCAAACCCTCAGTTTGTGTTCATACACACCCAAGAGTATGCCCGAATCCCTCAAACTAAGGCTCTGATACCAACTTGTAATGTCTCCAAAAGTATGAGGTAAAAATTTCATTTTTAATTCATCCAAGAAATTAATTATCTTTAAGCCAACACTCAATATCCTTCTTCCAAATATTCAAAAGTGATTTATAAGAAAATTGTTATCAGAGTACAATCCCAGAATCATCATAATGTGAAAACATTGGTGGATGTGCGCCGATTAAGTTGGGCCCTTCCCGTCCAAACTGGAAGTACCTGAAACCATAATCACAAAAACCGTAAGCGCAAAGCTTAGTGAGTTCCCCAACATACCACATACCATACATAATAATCACATACTAGGCCCCCACCCTACATTAGGCCTCACCCCACATCGAGTCCCACTCAGATTCAGGCCTCGCCCGTCGTCGAGCCTTGCTCAGATTGCAGATCTATCATTCATTAGGCCCTGCCTGACATTGGGCCCCGCCTAGTATGTATATAAACATATAAACATACAATCATTCTAACACATGTGATAATCACAAAGACAATAGCATAATAACATACAATACAGTCGTGCGGCCTCACCGGCATCGAGCCCCGCTCGGCATACCAACACATAACACATGCAAGAGTCATGCATACATCTAGCATCCTAACATATAATCTTGGGTCGACATTGGTTCCTTCATCCTGCTAAACCCGGTGAAGAAACTCACGTCGACTGTTGAATCGCTCAGATAAATCCCTTCCTTGTGGTCCGACTAATCCCCACACTATCAACATAAAATAATATCAAATAAATGATTGCTCCTCAACCCATAGTTGAAAACTCATTCAAGTGTCCAATACTCAGGGTAAAAGTCTATTTTACCATTTCCTCACTTGGCCTAAAATCCAAAACCCAAACCAAAAGCAACAAAAGTGTAATATGGCCCAACATCCAAATTGGGCCCAAAACCCATCATAGGCTTAATCCAAGAGGCCCAATATCCTAAAAGGCCCAAAATTTCCAGTGGTCAACCCTAGTAAAACTTATGGCAAAGGTCCAAGAGTCAACAATTCAAGGAAGCCCAAACAGATTGTGTACGCCCTACGTACTTAGTTGGTATGCCTAGCATACACCCGATATACTTATTACACACTGCGTACCAAGATATACGCCCCGCGTACGCTACATGTTCCTAACCCATCGAGAAAAGGCCATAAACCTTTAAGCCAAAACATCTAATGCTCAAAACTAGTTCCAAATCATCTCTCAACACATAAAGTTGTTAACTTTGAGCTTTTGCATGGCTCAGTGGATCCCAAATCCAAGCCCTAACTTCATAACTTCCTCAAAAGAGCTAAATACACATGCATGGGTAAATATTAACCATCAAGATTGCATTTTTATGCATTTGGGACCCCTAAAACGTCCAGATCTAGTGAACAAACTCACAGAGCAACTTATTCTCAAAAAGGCAATCCAAAGAGACCAAAATGTGCCATAAACCACCCCAAACTAGATTTACCTAAAGAGATGTCAAGATAAGATATTTTTTTACCTTCGATAGGTTTCAAAAAACGAGTAACTTATGGATCTCCAAGCTCCACTGCAAGTGACGATTCCTTCAACAAACATCAATCTCTTCAAAAGGCTCAGTAACACACGAAGATTCTTCACAAGAGCTTAAGAAATCAAAGATGGTGGCTAGGGGTCTAGACTAGGGTTTAGTAGATATAGAGGCTAATAAGAGGCAAATCCCCAAGAATATAATGAGCTTAAATATGGGTTAGACCCTAAAAATTAGGGTTGCAAGTTGAAAGGAGTACGCCCTGCGTACTCAGATGCCACCCGCGATCACTTCATCCTCTACGCAATGCATACTCAATGAGTACGTCCTGTGTATTCGACCAAGCTCTAAAATGCTTCAACTTTAATCAAACACGACTCCTTTATTCTAAGTCAATTTTCATTGTTCTTTATATCAAAGGAAAGGGAAATAGAAGCTCCACCATTCTATCAACTCTCCTTTGCGTGAAAAATTCCCGAACTAAACCCAAAACTCATAAAGGCCCAGACTGCCAAATTTATGGTTATACCCTTGGGCTCCAAAACACAATCGTGGAGTTGAATCACCTAGTTTATGATACCCACATGCAAAAGGGGGTATAAGACAAGGCAGTGAAATAAATATTAAGACTCATTTACGAAGCCATACTCTAAGGGGGTATAAGGAACGACCTATAAAATGAATATCACTGGGTGTCCACTCTCACCCACCGCTTCCTTGTATGGTGGATGGTCGTTAGACGAACGAATTTGATAGGACATAACCTCATTAAAATTATGATACTATAAAGTACTTGAACTCACTTTAAAATCCCATTCTAGATAGTATAGGAAAAATGTAAAGTCTATGATAATCCATGAAAACACACATCAATATTTATATGTCATTAGTGGAGTGTATATGGTTAACCGACACACTAATTTAGGACTATTAAGTTAAGTGATGGACAAATAGAAAATTATCATTATTGATGGAGCGTATGTGGTTTATCGGCACATCAATTTGAGATGATAAATGACCTTGAGGTTGCCGAGCAGGTTTGCATGGTTATTCACATCTCATTTATGATCCTTGGCATCCCAGTCATAAAAGGTGAGAGCATAATCCGAGATTAAACATGTCATTGATAAGATTTAATGAATCTCAAAAGATCTAGGAGTTTCATAAGATTGAAATTGGTAAATCACTTACCTACCTAAAATAGATTTGGATTTGATTACGACATCCCTCTTCAAAGATTGAATCTTAAATATGGATCCTAGCCTTAATTTAAATTTTGGGTTAATAATTAAGTATTACAATCAACTAACTTGAATTCTCCCTTCTCCCAATATTATATGTCTAATATAGAGAATGATGATCTTCTTTGTTCTTTGGGAAATGTTTTTCCTCAATCATCTAGAGATGGTCCTCCATATTCTGATCAAGGTGAAAATTTCTTCCCTTTTTTGGCTAATGGTGGAATTAGACATAGACCTCTTTCAAATCGTCCATATCCTCCTCCTGTGACTCTCCCAACATAACGAGTTGAAAGATATGAAAAAACTCAAGCCCTTTTGGCATGAAAACATATAACATGGAAATTATGTATGTGCGCATGTTTTGAAAATGAAATCACACATTGACAAATTAGAGAGAATAGGTGTCATATTCCCAAACAAGCAAGCCAATGATCTGGTTCTTCTTTCTTTTCCTGATTCATATTGTCAGTTCGTTAAGAACTTTCATATGATGTATCTTGATGTAACCCTAATTGATCCGACACATATTTTGATGGTTATTGAAGAAGAAATGCTTAAGAACACAACTAAAGTAGAAATGCTTATCAGGTCTAATCCTAAGGTTTCCATGGACATTGAGAAAAATAACATTTGTGATCAAGAAAATATTTCTCTTCCCAATCGAAAGGGATCACCCAAGGTCAAAATGTTTGATTGTATGGTAAAGAGAAAGGCTCATTGTGAGATCATTCCACATTTTGACCCCAACGAGTCCATTTTTTTCTACTACTAATTGAAGGGAAATAGGAAGCGAAGCTACCCAAACTACCTGAAAGATCTTAGTGATAGTAAAGTCAAGTTGTGCGAATCTACTTTAGGTATATCCATTATCTAACTCCATAAGTTCCTATTCTTAGACATTAATACATAATGTGATGATCACATTTTGATGGTATTACATGATCTAAAATAAATCTGATCGTGGGAAATGGACTTTGGTCACATGGTTCAATGGTAAGAATTTTGAGCTACTTCTTGGGAGTTAGGATAATTTAATAGATTGATATTACTCTTTTCGAAGATATTTAGAAATATAATTTTCATTTCATGCATTGTAAGGACAAGTTCCAAATTTTAAGTTATTTCAATGAAAGCGAAGTTTTGGTTTAGTGAGTTACCTTATCTTATTTCCTTGCAATGGGATTAATGAAATTGTTTGATCGTAGGGTAAAGAGAAAGGCTCATTGTGAGATCATTCCACATTTTGACCCCAATGAGTCTTGCTTCATTCCAAATCTAGTTTTGGAGCCATGCTCTAGTAACTATGAATTGTTTCTTGAAATTCATTCCAAAATAAGAAGGATGATAACACCTCATAATATGTGGAGTAACGAATGATTTCTTTACCATAGTACATTTAAAGTTGGAGTTTTAATGTTTTCGTTGATCAAGAAACAAAAGATAAATTGAGACCTATTCTATGAAGTGTTTTCTTGTCGGAAATCCACACGAACTTTTGAATATTGGTTTTAGCACGTCAAGGAATGTTTCTTGAGAGAAAAATTATATATAAGGAAGTCAGTGGGAGTCATATTGATCTTGAATATTTCACGAATCAATTGACAATAATCCTTTTAGTTATTATAGCACGTGACCTGAGGTTGATAACCATTGTGTTTATTGACACAATCTAGTTTTTGTGCACTTCTAGTTGAGTTGGAAACACCTATGAGTTTTATGTTCTTCATTTAACTCCAAAAGGCTAAGCACGTTGGTCAGCGAAAGTAAATTGATCAATATTGGTGAGTACCTAACAACATGGAAGCATTTGTACGCCATTTGAGGTGCCATATAGCAAGAAATTTTGATTAAACGAAGTTCGTTCCATGAAGGAGAAATAAATATGATTTTGTTTTTTTCGTAAACCTTGTCTTATGATTGTAGGTTGGAATTTAAAGATTCACATGGATAGGAATGTATGCACCCTGAAATCTAAATTGCAAAAGGTTTCGCTATAATTAATGAATATGGTTATAAGAAAATACTTTTTCTAATAGATTTTGAGGATCTGATATGTATGGATTTTAGTTGTGTAAATTGCATTGCCAAATTCAGAATATCATTACATCATCCCTGTTCATATTTTGAATTGTGAGGAATGAAAAGGAATTGTTTAAACTTTCAAGAGATATGTTTATCATGTCTTGAAAGAGTTTCAACATATACACTACCCGGATAATGTGTATAAGCTTAAGAAGCCTAATTAGAGGCTTGACGAAGCATCACAAAATAGGAATCTACACTTCCATGAGAAAGTGAAAGGGTATTGATTTCTAGAAGTCCATTTGATTTCTGGGTACATGTTAAAGCTAGTGGGAGCATATTAGTTATGTTGTTATTGCATGTTTCAAATTGAAAAGTTCAAAAAAAGTTTCACTAAAATGGACTTAAGGGAGAGGGCACTCATATTTCATTACGAATCTAAAGATTTAGATTGTATAGTTTAATAAAACTTAGTCAAAGGCATATATGAATTGCATGTTGAATTGGACAGATATTGGACCCTTGTAATATTGAGTCGAGTCCAATATGCTTCAGATATAGGATCGCTTACATATGCTATAATATTCGATTATTCTATTTTTTAAATGCTTTTAGCATTATGTGAAATGGACTATAATTTCATGTGACTAGAGTTATTAAACAAACTGTTAAGAACATTATGAGGTTTTAGAAAAGATTGGTTGCTTGTGGATAGTTAGAAGTATGACATTATTTGGAAAGGACCATAGTGACACGTATTTGATTGAGATGATTCTTGTTCAGAATCAATGGTTATATGATAATATGGAAATGTTTCCATAATGGGAGATGTTTGCGAAATCTACATCTGAGTTGGAAAATTTAATGCAAAGAAGTGTTCAAGGAGTGTAACTTGAATTTGAGACTTCATAACCATGGAATTGTTTTGGGTAACAATTTTCAGTGGAACATTCTTTAATATCGAAGGCTCAGTGTTTATGGCTTTAGAACCTTGATATCACAGAACGATAATGTATGTAAAGATGAAATTCGACTATATCTCAAATAAGGAGAAAATTTTGGAGTTATGAAATGAGCATCATTGAAGTAATGTCCAGTTGATATGTTCACAAAGGAAGGACCATCGAGATGCATAGTATGCATGTTCACAACATAGGCATGCCTAATGTTATTTAGTTCAAGTGGATTAGTTGATTACTCGAAACATTATACAATGAATAAATTTGTAATTTTTATGGTGATTAAATAATAAGCATTTATGTAAAATCAATAGGTATGATGCCATAGTTAATTAATTTATTATTATGTTTCACTTTGCATTTATTACTTCACTAAGTAATTTAAATATTATTCAAAATTTCCATAGTCATTCATACTTTTCGAAGTAAGTAGTGAATTAATATTGTCATGAATTGATTGTAGTTTGTCGATTGAGGTTAAATGTAACCTCCCATTTTCACAACCAAAAATTTTCATTTTCATTTTGAGTAAATCTTCCTAATTATAAATCCATTATGAAGAAAACATTTAATTCAGATGCATTTAGTAAAATCAGAGTAATTATTTAAAACACAGAGTCTTCATTGATGTTGATGAATGCGTATGTCACACCTTCGCCTTTCCGATAACCAATGATACCCAAAACAATAAACAACTGGGTAATCACGAAGCTTAAGAGTTTCCCCCAAAATACCTCATACTGAAACATCCCATAAATTATGACCAAAAATTTCATTTTAAATCATTAAATAAAACCATAGTTATCAAAACATCCGTCAAAAACATAAGTCATAATATCTCAAAACATCGTGATCAGAGTATCCATATCAAAAAACATAAGTCAATATATCAGAGTAAACATCCTAGGCTAAAACTTCGTCGTGTGTGAAATGTAGTCATTCCGAGCTCTTACCTTTGCTACCAGAAGTACTTGAAACCAAAAATGAAAACTATAATCATGAAGCTTAGTGAGTCTCCCCAAACTACCACATACCATATACATAAGCACGTACTCACACATAAACATATCGTGGGCCCCGCCCGACATCGAACATAGTCCGACGTTGGGCCCCTCCCGGCATTGAGTAAAGCTCGGTATACATAATAGCATTTCAACAAATACACATAAAATATTCTCAATAACATAAACATATAAACATTCCTCGGGCCCCACCCAACATCAGACCGAAATCCGGAAGCAAACTATCATTCCTCAAGCATTGCCCGACATCAGACCATAATCCAAAAACATACAAATATAGACACATGCAAGAATCACAAAGACATTGATATGTGTATTTTTATATATATTTATGTGTAACATATCTTAATATTTTAGCATTTATTATTATTATTTAGAACTAAAATAAACTTAATATGCTTTGAAATATTTAATTACAGTTAAAATGGGAGATGGAATGCAAAAGAAAGAGAATGGAGATGAAAAGATGCAAAAAGGATATTGCTGGCAGATTGACCCCTCTTCAGTGTTTCGGGTATATCTGATGACTCATAAGTTCAATTGACGAGGTTCAAACTGTTCTGAAAACTAGACGAAATTTCCTACGACTTTTGGCTAATTTGACACTTATCTTATCCAAAATCGGCCTTGAAGATGAAGCATAAAAGTTGGACGGAAATTCCCTCCAAGTTACTTATTCCCCAAGCTCCAATTATCTTATTTTTATTTGCTTAATCCCTAAGCCACCATTAGTTTCCTTATTCCAATCCAACTCTAATATTCCATATAAATTCCATCTCCATCAACTATAAATACCCCATATCATTCCACCAATTTGAATAATCTATAATATTCCACTTTGACTTGTGCAACAAAAAAACTTCATAGTTGCCGTTTTCAGGGTCTAGGAGGCGGCCGGAAGGCCGTTAAGCTAACGGAAGCGGAGATTGGAAGGGTTGGAGAGCGGATACATGTCAGTAATCATATGGGTTGTTAACGTGACCATGTTTAGCATTCCATTGTGTTGCTATTATGTATTTAGTTTTTGATTTAGGTGTAAAAACCTTTTACTTTGTGTTTATGATTGAATGAAAATTTGATTATTAGAGTAATTGCTATATTGAATCGTTTGTTTGTGTTTAATTTATCTTGCCAAGATTGTTAAAAGATCCTTACATATTAATGATAATTATTTGTTGTTAATTGTTAAGTGAATTGGGTCGTATGAACATATGCTTGATTGCTTGTCTCTTATGATTTTGATGACCATTGAGATTATAAGTCTAGGAATAACGAATGTGAAACTAGGATTAACTTGGAAATAAGTAAGTTAATGTGTGAGCCTTGTTTAATGACCATCAACAAGAGATTAATTGAATGATCAATTTGATTAACTATATTTACAAGTCTTGCTTGATACGAACTGAACACTAGGAAGCATGTTAGTTTAATCAACTGATCATTGTTTGAATTAACTTGTTTGCTAAAGGATTAGTTAAAGTGAACGCGAATCTAATCATTTTAGGAATCGGTGAACATGAATAAATGAATTTGTGTATGGAATTGTTTATGTTTTTAAGGTGTAATTTGTCTAAACCAAAAGTACCTGAAGAGAATTGCTTTCCTATTAGTTTATCGAGAGTTGTTAATTAATTGTTCATTTGAGATTTATTAAACTACTTCTTTGTTCTTTCCGTGTGACCTGTAACCTATAATTAAATATTTTAATTTAATTCAACACCGTTCCTTGTGATCGACACCCGACTTACCTAAGCTATATTGTAATCTGACTAGGTACACTGCCTATGAGTGCATAGTTAGTCTAAGTTTGTTAGGTTATAAATATTAAAATTAGTGGGTACTTTTGTGCACATCAAGTTTTTGGCGCCGTTTCC
This sequence comes from Lactuca saligna, assembly GCF_052625555.1. Classification (NCBI taxonomy): domain Eukaryota; kingdom Viridiplantae; phylum Streptophyta; class Magnoliopsida; order Asterales; family Asteraceae; genus Lactuca; species Lactuca saligna. Next base: position 114,154,412 of record NC_136417.1, on the reverse strand, counting down.
AGGGAACGGCTTTCAATTAATTTAGTTTATTTGATTATTCTTTATTTATTTTTAGTTAGTTTTTTATTTTATTTTTTTTAGTTTTATTTTCGTTGATATCATTTCGCTTGTCGGGAAGGTTCTTGTTGTTATTTGTAGGAATTTGTGATGATACACATCGATTGGCTTTACCTTTTGCATGGGTTTCGAGATTGCAAGCGATTAGCGAATTCTTGACTTGTTTAGTCTACTACTTTGGTGATTTTTCCAACTCAATCCACGAGGCGTAGTATAGCAAGGCGTATCGAGGTGGTTAAGTGGAAGACTGAACTCTTGCTACTCTTGACTAGTTGGGTCAACTCTTGTTCTACTTATTAGTTAATGGTGCAAAGAAAACAAAGGAAATAGTCTGACAGGTCCGGAAAGTTTTTGTTTTCACAAACCACCTCTTGCATGCAAGGGATTTAATCAACAATTGTAGTTTGATTTTGACGAAGACATGTGAGCGTGATATACTTTTTAGTTATTTTTGTTTTTTAGTTATTTTAGTGAGTTTTTATTTTTATTTTTAATTTGTTTAAATTTTGTTTTCCATGTTGATGCTCTTGATGTTTCAGATCTTTGCAGAACTTTTACCCTTTAGATGTTTTCAGAAATTTCAATAATTGGGGTCGAATGTTGATTTGTCACGAGAGAAAAAAACCATGTGAGGGTTTGAAGTTGACACTTGAGAGCCATGACTTTCAATAAGTGTGGGGTGCGCGTCGATATTTGGAGGGATTATTATTTCGAAGAGTGGCGTTTCTAACTATACATTGATTCCCATGGCATGGATGAGTTGTTCCCACAACATGGAGTTTTATTTTGACGCGATGTAGAAGTATCATCCCGGCTGCCATGACATGGTTGGCACTTTCCTATGTCGTGTGGGAGTTTTTCATCGCGAGAGGAGGCTGATATTCTACATACCACGACGTGACCACCACTTACCATGTCGTGGCCATGCTATTATTCGCGATATGGATTTTTCCTCACTCGACGACACGACGTGGTTGACACTTTCCCACGTCATGGTCACTATACATTGCTTTAGTTTGCAATCGTTCGCACCATGTTTCATAAGTGAATGTTCTTTTGTATTTTCTGGCACATTCAGAAGCAGCAGTTCCAGTTTTCAGTTTTTCAGCAATATTTGAAGCAACCTGTAGCAGCCCCATTCGATCTCGCCACAACTACCTAGGGGAGTCTGCTCCTTTTTCTCCCTTTTTATGTTCTTAATTTGTTTTAGCATACAATGAGGGCATTGTATGAAATAAGTGTGGGGTAGGGGGTTGGTAAAAGTAAATTATAAAAATGAAATAATAGTTGGAAATGGCTAGATTTAGGGAAATTTAAAATTTTAAAAGAAAACTTGAAATAATAGTTTAATTTAGAAAAATCTAGTGATAATTTAAAATTTTGCTAATATTGTATGAGATGATCCGATGAGAACTTAAATAGTTAGTTGAGCCAATATACGTTATAGTGCATTTGTGGCTTCCCTTATTTTAGTGAAATCATGGAACAAAATCATAACCCCACTCGGTTTGAAGGATGCAATATGTTTAGCAGACTAAACCTGAAATGTATACAGGAAAATTATTATCATTAACCAATAAAGGTTGAGGTTGAGCGCCTCTGTTTAAGCATGTAGGTTTTGAGTGAAAAAAGAGAGGTGCATGTAAAACAAAAAAAAAATAAAAAAGAAGAGACAATTACGAAAATTTTTGAAGAATTTTGGAGCAATTAAAGTGAAGATCAAAAGATCAAAATTCCAAAAAATTCAAAAAGTTGAAGATACCAAGAAATCAAATCAAATAAGGTGGTGAATTCAAAGAAATCAAAGATCAAATTGTTAACAGAGTGAAGAATTCCTAAAAAGCTCCATAGTGGTATCATAAATTGTAATTCTAGATTATATATGCTTAGGTTGCTCAACAAAAAATACCTTGAGGTTAGGAGGTTTTCTGCGGATGGATTCGGAGGGTTGCATAAAATGAGCATTGTTCGGAAAAAGTGGGCAAGTGTTTATCAAGATTGTGAGTATTTAAAGTATGGGGGGATACTTTAGGAATATTTTAGACACAAATGCATGCTTTGAGGTCCTGGCATAATGGTTGAGTTTTAAATGGATTGTTTAGTGCAATATTGGTAAAATAAAAGTAAATTTGCTTGGGGGCAAGCAAAGGCTAAGTGTGGGGTATTTTGATATATGTATTTTTATATATATTTATGTATAACATATCTTAATATTTTAGCATTTATTATTATTATTTAGAACTAAAATAAACTTAATATGCTTTGAAATATTTAATTAAAGTTAAAATGGGAGATGAAATGCAAAAGAAAGAGAATGGAGCTGAAAAGATGCAAAAAGGATATTGCTGGCATATTGACCCCTGTTCAGTGTTTCGAGTATATCTGATGACTCATAAGTCCAATTGACGAGATTCAAACTATTCTGAAAATTAGACGAAATTTCCTACGACTTATGTGAGAGTGACTTTTGGCTAATTCGACACTTATCTTATCCAAAATCGGCCTTGAAGATGAAGCATAAAAGCTGGACGGAAATTCCCTCCAAGTTACTTATTCCCCAAGCTCCACTTATCTTATTTTTATTTGCTTAATCCCTAAGCCACCATTAGTTTCCTTATTCCAATCCAACTCTAATATTCCATATTAATTCCATCTCCATCAACTATAAATACCCCATATCATTCCACCAATTTGAATAATCTATGATATTCCACTTCGACTTGTGCAACAAGAAAACTTCATAGTTGCCGTTTTCAGGGTCTAGGAGGCGGCCGGAAAGTCGTTAAGCTAACGGAAGCGGAGATTGGAATGGTTGGAGAGCGGATACATGTCAGTAATCATATGGGTTGTTAACGTGACCATGTTTAGCATTCCGTTGTGTTGCTATTATGTATTTAGTTTCTGATTTAGGTGCAAAAACCTTTTACTTTGTGTTTATGATTGAATGAAACTTTGATTATTAGACTAATTGGCATATTGAATCGTTTGTTTGTGTTTAATTTATCTTGCTAATCTTGTTAAAAGATCCTTACGTAATAATGATAATTATTTGCTGTTAATTGTTAAGTGAATTGAGTTGTATGAACATATGCTTGATTGCTTGTGTCTTATGATTTTGATGACCATTGAGATTATAAGTCTAGGAATAACGAATGTTAAACTAGGATTAAGTTGGAAATAAGTAAGTTAATGTGTGAGCCTTGTTTGATGACCATCAACAAGAGATTAATTGAATGATCGATTTGATTAACTATATTTACAAATCTTGCTTGATACGAACTGAACACTAGGAAGCATGTTAGTTTAATCAACTGATCACTGTTTGAATTAACTTGTTTGCTAAAGGATTAGTTATAGTGAACGCAAATCTAATCATTTTAGGAATCGGTAAACATGAATAAATGAATTTGTGTATGCAATTGTCTATGTTTTTAATGTGTAATTTGTCTAAACCAAAGTACCTGAAGAGATTTGCTTTCCTGTTAGTTTATCGAGAGTTGTTAATTAATTGTTCGTTTGAGATTTATTAAACTACTTCTTTATTCTTTCCGTGTGACCTATAACCTATAATTAAATATTTTAAATTAATTCACCACCGTTCCCTGTGATCGACACCCGACTTACCTAAGCTATACTGTAATCTGATTAGGTACACTGCCTATAAGTGCATAGTTAGTCTAAGTTTGTTAGGTTATAAATATTAAAATTAGTGGGTACTTTTGTGCACATCAGACATCAAACATACAAATTTTCATCGGGAATCGCCCGACATCCGATTGTAGTCCGGAAATGATAGAAAGCATGAATTGGGGTTTTACTGGATGGAGGGAACGATGATGGAGGCCACCATGAAACATTATGGCCTTTAAATAGGGTACAAGACCCTGAAGTTAGGGTTTCATTTCTGCCAGCCTACTCGTCGAGTTGAGGCCTCCCAACTCGTCGAGTAGGTTTTTTAACCCGCGTCCCAAATCATCTCTAGTCGAAGAGTCTGGGGCTCCCAACTTGTCGATTTTCTCATCAAAAGTGAATAAATTATGCTTTTAAATACATACCAGGAACCAGCCGTTACAATTCTCCTCCACTTGTCTCAGACTTCATCCTCGTAGTCTTATGTCTCAAATAATCCTGGATAATGCTCCCTCATCTCCTCCTCGGGCTCCCATGTCCACTATGATCCCTTGTAGTGCAGCCACTGCACCATCACTAACTGCACAACCTTGTTCCTCAAGGTTTTCGTCTTCTGGTCTAAGATTGCCACTGGTTTCTCAATGTAGTTATGGCGGTCCTCCACGTGAAAATACTCTAAAGGAACAACTGCGGAATCGTCCACTAAGCACTTCCGCAGCTAAGAGATATGAAAGGTGCTGTGGATCTGACTAAGCTAGACTGGCGGATCCAGTCGATATGCAACCCTGACCACCCGAGCCACAACCTTGAACGGACCGATGTACCTCGGAAAACAGCTTGCCTCGCTTCCTGAACCGGATGACACCTTTCCAAGGTGTCACCTTCAGGAGAACCATATCTCCCACTTGGTACTCTAAATCCGATCGGTACTTGTTGGCTTAACTCTTCTGTCGACTCTATGCTGTCTGGAGCCTGCTCCGAACCTGCTGTATCATCTCAGTAGTCTTGAGTACCACCTCAGTACTCCCTATGACTCTTTGACCGACCTCACCCCCACAAAATCTGGGTCCTACACTTCCTACCATAGAGCATCTCGAAGGGAGGTTGATCTATGATAGCATGATAACTGTTTTTATACGAAAATTCTGCTAACAAAAGATACATATGCCGACTCCCACAAAAATCCAACATGCATGCACATAGCATATCCTCTAGATTCTGAATCGTCCTCTCACTCTGCCCATCCGTATGAGGGTGAAAAGTTGTACTGAAGTGAAGACGAGTACCCATCTCTTCATGGAACCACTTCCAAAATCTGGAAGTGAAGCGAACATCTCAGTCTGACACAATTGAAACTGGCTACCTCACGGACGTAGATCTCGGCTAGCTTCTCAGCCGATATACTCTTCTGGATCGGGATGAAATATGCACTCTTGGTCAACCGATCCACAATGACCCAAATAGAATCCACTCCACGTGCGGTCTAGGGAAGCTTTGTGATGAAATCCATAGTGATGTCTTCCCATTTCCACACGGGGATATCAATTGGTTTCATCTTGCCATGAGGTCATTGGTGCTCGGCCTTGATTTTCGTACAAGTCAAGCACCGCTCCACATACCAGGCTATGTCCCGCTTCATGTAGGGCCACCAATAATCATGGCGAAGATCCCGATACATCTTCGTCGCCCCGGGATAAATGGAGAATCTTGACTTGTGAGCCTCCTTCATCAGAACTTGGCGTACACTGCCCCAGTAAGGAACCCATACCCTATGATGCAGGGTCAACAAACCACAACTATCATAATCGAATGAAGCCACCTTCCCTATCATCCGCTCACACTTCCGACACTCCTCCTTCATACCCTCGACCTGAGCCTCCTGAATGCGTTCCGACAATGGAGTAATCACTGTCATCCTCAGGCATATATCCCGAATCGGAGCTGCAACCGCCTTATGGCTAAGAGCATCGGCTACTACATTGGCCTTCCCCGGGTGGTAGAGGATCTCACAATCATAGTCCTTCACCACATCTAACCAACGATGCTGCCTCATGTTCAGATTCAACTGGTCCATGAGATACCTCAGGCTCTTGTGGTCTGTGTAAATGGTACAACGAACCCCATAGAGGTAGTGTCTCCAAATCTTGAGGTCGAAAACCACAATCCCCAACTCCAGATCATGCGTCAGATAGTTCGCCTCATGAGGCTTCATCTGCCTCAACGTGTACGCAATCACGCGACCCCGCTGCCCATGATCGAAGCGTTATAGTAAACCATGAAATTGTCGGTACCTCGCACAACCGCTGTCTGAGAGTCTCAAAAGTTGCCTGCTGCTCAGGTCCCCAGCGGAATGTCACCGACTTCTTGGTAGTCGGGTCAATGGAATAGCAATCTTGGAGAAATCCTGGATGAATCTACGATAATAACCTTCCAAACTAAGAAAACTCTGAATCTCGGATGGAGACCTCGGAACCTCCGACAGCATCACGAGCTCTACCTTGGCCAGATCGACTAGAATACCCTTCTGCTTGACAAGGTGCCCTAGAAACAGCACCTCGTGAAAAGTCTCTCCCTCCTTAGTGTCTCCAGAACCTCCCTCAGGTACTCCTCGTGCTGCTCCTGAGTCTTAGAGTAAACCAAGATATCATCGATGAAGACTATCATAGACCGGTCCAGCATCAATATGCATATGCGGTTCATGAGATCCATGAATACGGTAAGAGCATTGGTGAGCTCAAACGGCATCACCATGAACTCGTAGTGACCATAGCGAGTCTGAAAGTCTGTCTTATGCACATCGTCATCCTTGACTCACATCTGGTGAAAACCCGATCGCAGATCAATCTAGGAGAACCAAGATGCACCCTGAAGATGGTGATATAATTCGTCAATCCTCGGGAGGGGATAATGGTTCTTCATCGTTACCTTATTCAACTCCCGATAAGCTATACATATCCGATGTGACCTGCATTTCTTCTTCACAAACAGAATCGGGGCTCCCCATGGCAAACTGCTCGGCCTGATAAATCTGTTGTCTAACAGCACCTGCAGTTGTGTAGACAACTCCTGCATCTCGGGAGGACCTAACTTGGATATGGTGCCTTGGCCATTGGAGCCGCACCAGGATCTAGGTCAATCCTGAACTCTACATGTCTCTACGGAGGTATCCCAGGAAAATCCTCTTGGAACACGTCCGTATACTCCCGTACAATCGGTACATCATCCACGGTCACCTTACCCATATCCCGGGTGTCCATAACATAGGCGACATAACCTGTGCATACTTGATGAAGGTAGCGCCTAACTCTCGCTGTTGAACACAAAGTTGACCCTTGTTGCGGCCTCTCGCCCTGAATCACCAACCCTCCCCCAATTAAGGTTCGAACTTGCACTAGCTGCTGCTCACAGTCAATCACTGCCCCGTTGGGGCTCAACCAATCCATACCCACAATAACCTTATTCCCACGCAGGGGAATGGGGACTAAATCCATTGACAACTGGTCATCAAACAACTGTAGTGTCATCCCCGATGAACCCTCGCAACCCTAACAGTCCTATTATCTGCTATCTCTACATGAAGTGGACAGTCCAGCTCTCCTGGAGCTCCCACAAATTGCTTGCTGAGCACAAGTGATACAAAAGATCGGGTAGCCCCTAAATCGAAAAATACCAGAGAAGATATACTATTCACATGGAACGATCCTATAATTAAACACATAGACATAAGCAATAAATCAATATAAATGAAGAGATAAGGAGAAGATACATACCCATCAAAACATTGGTAGCTGTACGTGCCTCCTCTGTTGTCAGCTGGAAGGACCAGCTCTTACCCACAGGCGCCTCCGCCCGGCCCTGACGGTTTTCGGTAATTCTCAATGTCATAGGAGCGGGTGCCACCACCTATCCTGCTGTTGCCAAACTCGGACACTGGGACCTCTTGTGTCCCCTTAGATTGCACTAAAATAAAATCAGATCAGATATTGTCGTGGTGGTGATGGTAGCAGTACAGTCCCTACTAACATGACTAGTTCGATCGCAATTAAAGCAGCCCGAACTACCCGCCCTACATCCCCCCCCCCCCTCGTGCATCTTGCCGCACTCGCCACAGTGGTTGCAGGCCTGCTGGCTCCTCGATCGATGATCCGATACCTTAGGCTTTTTTCCCGAACTCCCTATCTGAACCCCCTCTGGTTTCCTCTTCCTCTCCATCTCTAAATCTAGCTCCCTCTCTGCAGCCCTAACAATCATATCTTCCAACGGCTCGCAGCTTGATCGGCTCACAAACTGGTGGATATTACTACGCAACATCTCATAGTATCTGGCCTTTTTCATCTCCTCGCCCTCCACGTACCGCAGAACAAGAACGACCCTCTCCCTAAACATAGCGGTGATCTCAGTCTCCGTCTAAATAGTCTGTTGGAGATCCTGGAACTCCCTCGTAAGCTATTGCACCTCGATCACCGGTGCAAACTCAGCCCTGAACCTGGCCGAGAAATCACTCCAGGTCACCGCATCAATAGCGACATCATCTCCAATAGCTCGTCCAACCTCCTCTCACTAATCACGCATCATGTCCTACAGAAGGCAAGAAGCAAGTTGGGCCTTGTCCCCCTCGGGACAATGACTGGTGTGAAAGGCATTGGCGACATCTGCCCACCACCTGCTGCTAGCAATCGGGTCCCGTGGTCTATGATAGTCTGGAGCTACGCAATCTCGAAATTCCATGAATGTCAACGTACACGCCCCAATCATGGCCGCCATCTTGGTGTCGAATACACCCAACCTCTCGTCAAGAATCTCTAAAATTCCCTCCTTGACCGTACCAAAGATCACAGGAGTCTAGTCCATAATACTGCGTGTAATATCAGATGAAATAAACTCTCTCATCTGGTCATCGAGCTGTCCGGCTCCAGAGCCCGAATCTGATCCCTCGTCGGCACCTAAACTGCCAACTGATCTAGAACGTAGCATCACCATACTAAAAATACACCATAACAAACATCAAAATACTCATCATAACTCGAGGAATCACACACACTACAAGTTCCCTGGATTCATCGCAACCCTCCTTGAATCGAGTATGGATCCTCTGCTTTCATTAGTACGGGCCCATACAGCCTTCCATATCTATCCGTACTCTCCTCAAGAATTGTCTTCACTCCACCAAGTCCCTTCTACTAATGTTGCTTTTCGTGCTAATCTCATCCTAGGATTTCCCTATGGTAATCTCTAACACACTCTTCGCCATCAGCTGCATAAGAAGTTCATGATATCTCTCCCTAACTAGCTGTCGAATACTATTACATATCACTAAGACCAGATAATTCTTCGAATGAGAGGTCCTACCCTACAACGGTTGGACTCACACGAGAGCTACGAAATAGGGCTAGACCTAACCTTCTAAAATAATTTAATCCCCGTAATATGTAACTTAACATATTCATTTACTAGTTAATTAAAGATAACTAGAACTCCTAAAATCACAAAGCAAGAAACATTCGAGCATTGAGTAACCAAAACCAAGAATATCCTAATCAGACCATCATATTACTAACTAATCAGTACTAACATGCAGTACAATAAGCTCATACAGCAGGCATACAAGGCATCCTTCCTAGATCCTTAGCCTTAATCTAGCATGCGGTTGTCATACACATATACCAGGCATACAAGGCATCCTTCCTAGATCCTTAGCCCTAATTTAGCATGTAATTCTCATAATCATATCATATCATAACAAACATGTATGGGTAATTTGGTAGAACTTACTTGAGCTCGTCCGATTGCATGCACCACACCCTTTTCTATTTTCAAAATCCTTTTTTTTTTATAAAAATGGTTTTCATTTAAATTTTTTTGATACCAAGTCCTCAGTTTGAGTCTATACACACCCCAGAGTGTGCCCTAATCCCTCAAACCAAGGCTCTGATACTAACTTGAACATCTCAAAAATCGAGACCAAAAATTTCGTTTTAAATCATTAAATAAAACCATAGTTATCAAAACATTCGTCAAGAATATAAGTCGTAGTATCTCAAAACATCATGATCAGAGTATCCATATCAAAAACATATGTCAATATATCACAGTAAACATCCCAGGCTAAAACATCATGGGGTGTGCACTACAATCATACTGAGCTATTCCCTTTGCTACCAGAAGTACCTGAAACCAAAGCTGAAAAGTGTAAGTACGAAGCTTAGTGAGTCTCCCCAAACTACCACATACCATACACATAAGCACATAATCACACATAAACATATCGTGGGCCCCGCCCGACGTCGGACATAGTCCGGCATCAAGCAAAGCTCGGTATACATAATAGCATATCAAAAAAATACACATAAAATATTCACATAACATAAACATATAAACATTCATCGGGCCACACCCAACATCGGACCAAAATCCGGAAGGATACTAACATTCCTCGGGCATTGCCCAACATCAGACCATAATCCGAAAACATACAAATACAAACACATGCAAGAATCACGATGACATCAAACATATAAACATTCCTCGGGAATTGCCTGACATCGGAACGTAGTCCGGAAATTATATAAACATTCATCGGGCACCGCCCGACATCGGATCGAAATCCGGAAACGTATATCATACATACATGCTAGCATTGGTGCCTTCGACCCATTCCTATAAGAGGAAACTCACCTCGAATGTCTTATGATAGCTGAAACGTCTCTGTCCCGAAATCGGCTCTACTCAATCCCTGAACCAAGTGATCAATCCATCAAAATCCCGAAATACCCAAAATGCTCTCAGAAGTGAAACTTGGTCAACCACGGTCAAATCAAAGGTCAACAGTCCATTTTGACCCAACTCGTCGAGTGCATCTATCAACTCGTCGAGTTCCTTCAGTCTTCAGAAAACTGAGAAAACCCTAGCCAACTCGTTGAGTCATCTCAACAACTCATCGACTTTGCTCAGTAATACGAAAGGTCGAGGGACCACGCTCCAACTTGCCAAGTTGGATAAGCAACTCGTCTAGTTTTCCTAGTCTTAACTCATTCAGTCACTTCCAACGAGTCTAATGCCTCCAAACCATACATCTGGTCCCCTAGGGCTGAGATACCACGTAAAGTTGCTAACTTTACGTCAATTGATGGTATCAAGACGCTAAAAAAAACTAAAACTAAGCTTCATAAGAGACCTAGGGCATGGAGGAGGGCCAAGACTTAATAAAGCTGGCAACTTTAAGTTTAAGGCCATGAAATGTCTAGATATGAATTCATAGCTTCAAGACATGCTCAAATCCAAGAATGACTCCAAAAATAAGTACTAAAGGTCATAAAATTCTCAATGAAGAGATCTATCAAATAAATGGTCAATGTATCGACTTTATACTTTAATATGGGTGCCACAATAGATAAATTCCCGGATCCAAAGATTCTGCTTTCAACTAAGCAACAACAAACTTCAAGCTCCTTCAAGAAAGCACCAAAGAAAACACTATTTACAATCACATACACTCAAAATGATAAAAAGCAAGAATTAGGGTTTTACTAGACATATGGAATGATGAGGGAGGCCACAATGAAACATTAAGGCCTTTAAATAGGGTACAAAACCCTGAAAATTAGGTTTTGATTTATTCCAGCCTACTTATCGAGTTGAGGCCTCCCAAATCATCGAGTAGGTTTCTTAGCCCGCGTCCCAAATCATATCTACTCGACGAGTCTAGGCCAACTCATAGATTTTCTCTTCAAAAGTGAATAAATTATGATTTAAAACACATACCAGGAACCAGGTATTACAAATATGATAAACATACAAGCATGCATCGGTTTCACTCAACCTACCGCCTCAACCCATCCGCTCTACCAGAGCCTCTGTGCCTTCGGCTTATAGCCAGCCCACACTAGGTATCTTGGCCTACGACACAAAGCAGGACCGCCACAACCCACACCTACCATATGTTGACATATAAACAATTAGGAATAAGTAGGCACATATTACAAACAAACAACAATCATACACCTCACTACCACATACTAATCCTCTCACAACACACAGTTTCGCTACCAGCTAACCACCATGATATGTGTAACCATAAGTACCCAGTGGTGTGATAGCCACCCGAACAGATGATCCTACATTAGATCCACAACCAAACAAGGAACACGGAATAAAGCCTAGACCAAGAGTTCTCAAGCTATACTACATGACTACATACAGTCCCTAGGGCACTCCATTAGACGATAAACATCAAGTACAGATAAACATACAGTTCTACAGATCACTACCGCATAGCAACATCCTATATACCAGGATGCATATCTAACTGATTACTACATCATAACAACATACTTGATATCAGGATACAGATCTAACAGACCACTACAACATAGTAACATACCAAATATTAACATACTGGATATTGACATACCAGGAATGCATAACCGTATATACTCAGAGGTGAGACAGCCACCGGGAAAGGTGATCCTACACTAGAACCACAACCAAACAAGGAATAGGTAATAAATCCTAGACCAAGAGTTCTCAGGCTATCCTACATGACTACATACAGTCCCTAGGGCACTCCATTAGACGATAACCACCAAGTACAAATAAACATACAGTTCTACAGATCACTACCAATATAACAACATCATATATACCAGGATATAGATCTAACAGATCACTACAGTACAACAACATACTCGATACTAGGATGTAGATCTAACAGACCACTACAACATAGCAACATACTAAATATTAACGTAACAGATATCGACATACCATGAATGCATAACAGTATATACTCAGAGGTGAAGTAGCCACCCAAACAGGTGATCTTACTCTAGAACTACAACCAAAGAATGAACATGTAAAAGAGTCGAGATCAAGAGTCCTTAGTCTATCCTACATGACTATATAAAATCCCTAATGCATCCATCTACTAATAGATAATCAGATTTAGTGGGCCGAAATTGGTGCCTTCGACCCACAGTACAATGAGGCGAAACTCACCTGAATCAAGGAACTCTAAACAATACGGTATGACTTCTTTTCAGCACTGCTTGCTCCCGTGAATCGACTAACACCAAAACCAGATAGAATCTCAATCAATAGCCCCAAATCCTCAAGTTTAACCCAAAGTCAAACTTGGTCAAAAAGTCAACGGTTAGTAGGCCCTCACGACGTGACCATCTATGGCTCACGTCGTGAGCCACTACAGGACAAGATAATCATGTTTGAACACCCCCACAACGTGACAAGCATCTTTTCACATCATGAGATCCGTCTAAATTCCTTATTGCTCCAAAAACTTCTTAATCCATTAAGCCACTAATCCATCTGTTCCAAGTAGCTTCCTAACACCCCAAGGATAATAAAATCGATGCTTTAAGGTCTTGTATGTCCAATACAAGACATGAGCTCAAAATTGGTCATAAAAAGAGGATAAATTCTTATCAATGAACTCCGAGATCATTTAAACTTCAAATCCATGACATATAAGCATCTAGAGACCCTAAGGACCTATAAAGTTTCCAGCTTGATGGAGTCCCAACACTCTAACTCTTAGGATATTGGATAAATATGCATAAAACCTTAGATCTAACAGCAAGGAAACATAAAGCTTGGATTTTGATTACTCACATTGGTCCAAAAGGGTAGCTAAATGATGTAAATGAAACTTCCAAGCTGCAACTATGCTTCCATGGTGATTCGTTACTCTTCAAATAACCAACACACTACAAAAACTCAGGAAACACAAGGAAATACTAGGGTAAGGGTTTTACTGAGTTTAGGGATGAAGGAGGCTGGTTTGGAACCCTAAAACAAATTATATGGGGTTTATATATAATGGAAACCCAAAACGATTTTGGGCTTGGGCTACAGCACCCCTCACGTCGTGAGTTCATAATGCTCACGTCGTGAGCTCAGTTTAAATAAAAATCTTTATTGATCACTCCTCATATCGTGAGCCTTCAATGGTCATGTTGTATGCCCTGATTTTACCCAAAAACCTAACCTTTGAATCCATGAAGCCCAAAGTCGTTCGGATCTGGAAACGAGGTGTTACATTACGATATTACAACTAGAATTGCTACAATGTTCATGAGTACTTTGAAAATAGAGAGTTTAAGTATTGGATAAACTCACACTTAGATATTACTTCCTTAATTAAATCACAAGTAATTCTAAGATGATAATATCTTCTATTATTAAAGTAGATATATATTTCATAGTTTACAGATAAGTTGTGCATTGGTTTTCTCAAACACATCTTGTAACTGGATGTTATAAAGGATTATTCTATGTGTGATTTGATATGTAAATTTTATGACTATATAGTCAATGTACTTCTTCCCTTTTACCTGAGTAAGAAAAAGCAATATTTGTAAGCCCCTTGATGATTTCAGTTGATCTATGAAAAACCAGGAACATAGGCCGGACTAAATTGATGTGTTCAAATTTGTAGTCTAAATTGATCACAAATCAGGAAATCAGGAAGCATAACAAATGAACATGAGGTTGATCACTTAATCCATGACCGAGTTGATATGATATCTTTTTGAACGAAGGAATAACTGATCACTTATCTTAGGGCCAACATTTGATTTGAATTAGAGTTCAGCATTGGCTTTGGAAAGCACTCTTTTCTATTTAGTTCAACGTATATACTTGTAGTTGTAGTTACTGGCTTATCCAAGTCGGGGACTGTTAGTTTAAGGTGTCTAAGCCAGTAACTATATTAATATATTATTGTAATTACAAGCAAAATCCTTTTTGGGTTGCCTTCATAACTAGAACTTGATTATTTGCTATAATAATCAAAAGGTATGTAGCCCTAATATTTATGTTAATTTTCATTTTCATAGTCTCTTTTTTGGATTTTATTGATGTTCATAGGTTATTGATATCAATAGAGAAAACATAGATCCTTTCTAGGTTGCATGTGAACTTAAGGGTTTAATTGTTTTTCTATCACATGAATTTTTTTTATAACCTAGAAAAGCCAACAGTTTTTCACCAAGAATATTTGCGTAAACCTACTACAAATAATTTTCAGAGATTATATTTGGCTCATTACAAGAGGCATGGATTTCCAGGAATGATTGGTAGCCTTGATTGTACGCGTGTCGCGTAGGAAAAATGTCCAAATGCGTAACGCAGTCATTTTTGCTCGAGGTTATATAGGTGCGCCAAGTATAATACTAGAAGCTGATGCATCTCAGGATATGTGGATATAACATTTATTCTTTGGAGTTGCAGGGTCTAGCAACGACATTAATGTTCTTGGACAGTCCCTTATTTTCAACGATATTTGGATTGACAAAGCACCTGATATGTCGCTCACTGTGAATGGGCATTCATAAAAATATGGTTACTACATTTGTGATGGTATATACCATTATTAGTGTACATTCATGAAGGCATCCTCGGTTCCACAAAATGAAAAGGAAAAGTTGTTCACAAAAAAGCAAGAATCAGCTATGAAGGATATCGAGAGGGCATTTGGAGCGCTCAAGCAGACATGACATTTAATCAAATACACTACATGACTCTAGGATAAGGATAAATTAAACAAATGGAAAATGCATGTAATATAATGTATAATACGGTTATTGAAAATGAAGGTAGAGTGATCCGCTTGTATGATCCGGACGACGTAGTTATACAAATTGAAGTGTTTGTACCCGGAACGACTGAATTTTTAGCATGAGTTGTTAACATTTATAACAATGAAACATGTTTTAATCTTCGTGAGGATGTCACGGAGCATTTGTATCACCGAAACATGAGTGAATATTAGTTTTTTTTAATGTTTTGAATTTTTTTGTTTGCTGATTTTTTGATTCTATCTTTTTTTAAGTAATGTAGTTTTTTAAATTAATGTAATGTTTTTTGTTGAATGAAAAACTAGTTTAAAAAAATTCTATGTTTTTTTTTTCAAATTTTTTTTGTTGTTTTGAATTAAAAAAAAATTCAAAAAAAATAATGTGGAGTGGAGTGTTTAGTGGTAGGTATCCTATAGCTTTAGTGGTTGGATGCGGTGATGACGTGACACCCACGATTATAATGGTTAGTGGTGGGTATTGTGGATGACCTAGCAAGTAAAGGCCCACCGTGACACGAACAACAGCTACAAATACCATCACGACGGTACGTGCTTTTTTGTTGTCATAGAGAAATATGGTTGGTAGGAGATATTACCACACCAAGTTAGATTGAAGAGACCGTTGAATGGTCAAAAAACATTTTTGTTAAAAAATAAATAAGATTTACCTATAGGAATACAACCTTTTACCACCACATTTTCAAACCATTCCTTCTCTTTTATATTCTCTAAATATCACAAAGATGATTTTTTTTTACAAATTTTGATTCAGATGATGATGAGATATTTATCTCAACATTCTTTAATGTTGTGCAACACATAGAGAATGCGTAATATATATATATATATATATATATATATATATATATATATATATATATATATATATAATACAAGAGTACTTGTCAATCGAGATCGTCAAGCCGCACATGAACTATTGGTACATGATTATTTTTCCTATAATTGTCTTATAATGATGAGGCATTCGGACATCGTTTCCATAGGAATATGATATTATTTTTTTATATTAGTAATGTTTTATAGGAGCAATATGATTATTTTAAGTAAAACCCAGATTCTGAAGATAGAATGAGCTTTAGTAGTATACAAAAATGTGTGGCTGCATTTAGATATTAAGGATATCGTATAACCTTTGATGCATCAGACGAGTACTTGAAAATATCTACCAGGAACGCAATCTAGTGTTAGATTATTTTTGTGCATATGTTTATGAGGTTTTCCATAAAGAATATTTGCCCAAACCCACTATACGTGATATTAAGAGATCGTATTTGGTACATGAAGAGAGGCATGGAATTCCAGGAATGATTGGTAGCTTTGATCGTACACATGTCGCATGAGAAAAGTATCCAACTGCGTCACACGATTAATTTACTCGAGGTGATATAGGTGAGCCGGCTATAACACTAGAAGCTGGAGCATCTCAAGATTTGTGGGTATGACATTCGTTCTTTGGAGTTGTAGGGTCTAACAATGATCGTAATGTTCTTGGCTAGTCCCCAATTTTCAAATATATATGGACCGACAGATCACATGATATGTCGTTCACGGCGAACGGACATTCGTACAAATATGGTTACTACTTTTGTGATGAGATATACCCAGGATATGCTACCTTTATAAAGGCATAATCGATACCTTAAACTGAAAACACAAAATTGCTCACAAAAAGACATGGATATGCTAGAATGTATATAGAGAGGGCATTTGGAGTTCTCAATCAGACATGACATGTAGTGAAATACACTACACGACTCTAGGAAATTGAAAGAAGAAAAAAAATAACATATGCATGTATTATAATGCATAATATGATTATTAAACATGAAGGTCGAGTGATTTGCACGTATGATGTGAACGACATAGGTAACTCGGTCCAAGAGTTCATACCCAAAACGACTGAATTTTGCAAGAGTAATTAAAATTCATAATAGTGAAACATGTTTCTATATTCAAGAAGACATAGCAAAACAGTTTTACCAAAACAACATGAACGAAAAGTAGTTTTTTTATGTTTGGAATTTTTATGTTTTTTTTTGTCTTTTTTAATTCTTGTTTTTTATTATTAATGTACTGTTTTTTCAATTAATGAAAAACTAGTTTAAAAAGTCATTGTTTTTATCCTATTTTTTATTTAATTTTAAATAAAAAATGACGATGACTGGTGTTTAGTGGTCGATATACCATATGTTTAGTGGTTGGATGTGGTGATGATGTAACATCCTGTTTGAAATAGAGTAATTAAATAATAAACCTGGAACTCCAAGATGAAATTTTATATTTTATATTATTTTAAAATGGCCCTAAACATCCATAATATTTAGCGGGGTGTTGGTTTCGGGGAGCCAAACAATATAATTTAGACTTTTGGGGGTTAAAGTGTAAGTTCCGGTTTGTTTCGTAAAGACTTTCAGAAGTCAGGGGGTGTTTGGTAATATTGGACTTGGTTGAAAGGATTTTGGAATGTTGAAGGTTAAATGGTAACTTCTGGGACTTGAATTGTTATGAATCTTGGATGTTGAGGTCTTCTTTGTAAATTGTAGCCTTGATTTGGAAGAGATCTCATGGGTAGGGACCATATGTGTAAAATATCCAAAAGTTGTGAATGGAGCGAGACATAAACCCGGTGCCTCCTATTTCCTCCAGTTGCAAAAGTTTAACCCTAAACCTAATGCATCTTCAGCTGCTACCCTCTCATTGACCACCTCCGAAGCCGCCAACCTTCAATCCCCTGCCTCTGGCCGTCGTAGCCTCTTAGCCCACTGGTCTCATGATCGAAGCCTATCTTCGGTGCTACACTCGACAATGATGAAGAGCCTCACGTTGAGGTTGTGGGTTTTTCTTGGGATCCGTTGATGTTAGAACCATGAGGTGGTTGTGGGTGCTTGTTTGGCCAGAGAAACCCGAGAAAAACCTACCATGGATGCCAACCATGGTGGCCGCCACCATGTCGTCTCTTTCTGCCCCCACCAGCCACCATGCGAAGGTGGCTGTGTGCGTGATTTGTTGTATGTATGACCATATTTCGTAAGGTTAATGATGTGGAGATCTTTGCTTGGCCAGGAAATGGAAGGAAACTCATCACCACCACCGTGAGGTGCTGGCCGTCACCTGCTGCCACGCGTTCCGCCGCTGCTAGCCACCATCATGGGTAGCTGTGGGCTTTCAGGTGCATTTGGATTGATGTTTGGAGTGCTTTTGGGTGTTGCTTTGGCCTAAGATCATAACCAACACCACCACCATGAGGTGGTGGCTCCCGTCGTGAAGCACCACCAACCACCACTGCCTGAGGTGGTAGTGGGTGGTACCCGACTTAATTAGACATTATTTAATGTAAAAACTTAACTATTGGATTATTTGGTTTTGCGAATGGTTGGAAACCCTAATTAGTGTTTAGAAAACCCTAATTTTGGAAATGTGTACTTTGGATTTGTCAGGAACCGTGTTGGACCATTGGTTTTGGAATTTTTAATTATGCCTGACTAAGTTTGGTCTAGTGGAGTAATTCACTTAAATCATTAAGTCCTTTTTTGGATTAAGTCCTTAATGGGTTAAGTAGGAACACTTAACCCTAATTGTCATTTTATGTGAAAAACCCTAATTGGGTTTGGGTTCTTATTGGGCCACTTTTTTGACTGAGTTGTTGTGGGCCTTCATGGGCTAAATGAGGAACATGATTATGGACTAAGGAAATCATTGGGCCTTAGGATAAGGCCCGTTGGAAAGGCTTAGGCCCAATTTGGAAAATTGGGTCATAAGTGGGCCATAAATCATGAGATATTAGGCCATCAGAATACCAAGTGTTTGGACTAGAATAAATGGTTGGGCCTTAAGATAGGTCCATGTAGAGGTTTGGGCCTAATTTGGAAAATTGGGCCAAATGTTGGGCCTTGGTTAATTGATTGGTTTTGGGCTTTCAGAGTGTATGTTTGGACCTTGGTTTTGGACCAAGTTAGGTTAAGGGTAAAGTAGTCTTTTTACCCCCAAGCATGGGCTTATGGTTGTGTATTTGAACCCAATTATTAATTAGGTGTTGTCTTGATGTTGACAGTTTAGGAATCTGTCATCCAGCAGCTAGAGTTTTATTTGCGGGACTTTCGGCAGTGTGAGTGAGTCTCCTCACCATACCAATGGGTCGAAGGCACCAAGGCTGATCCATTTTATGATATGTGGTACACTAGCTAAAGTTAGATTATGAGGCATGATAGTTCATTATGTGCTAGAAAGTATGCTAGTTGTATATGTGGTATGCTTGTATGGAAGACCATGGGATAGCCCATGGCACCTGGATGTAAGACAATGTGGAAATCCCATGGCACCCGAATGTAAGACCATGTGGAGAGTCGATGGCTTTCCTATTAAAGACCATAGGAGAGCCTAATTATGCCCACTAGAATCAGACCATGTACCTAGGATTCTGGATATTACAAATCTCCCCCACTAGAATCAGACTTCGCCCTCCAAGTCATGCTCCGCAAATAATTCTGGATGCTGCTCCTACATCTCTGACTCCGGCTCCCAGGTCAACTTGGGTGTCGTCCGATGTTGCCATCGGACTTGGACCAGGGGCACTTCCTTGTTCCTCAGAATTTTCACCTTTCAATCCAAAATCGTGACCAACCTTTCAATATAATTCAGGATCGCATCCACCTATATGTCCTATAGCGGTACCACTGCCGATTCATCGGCCACACACTTCCTCAACTGAGACACGTGGAAGGTGTTATGGATCTGGATCAAATCCGCAGGAAGCTCCAACTGGTATGCCACCCTGCCCACTCTAGCAGTCAGTTTGAAAGGACCGATGTATAGGGTCCCAGTTTGCCCCATTTCCTGAATCGGATCACCCCTTTCCAAGGGGATACCTTCAGGAGTACAAAATCTCCAACCTAAAACTCTAGCTCGGATTGTCGCCTGTCCGCATAACTCTTATGGGGGCTTTGTGCCCTTAGTAATCTCTGTCTGACTTTCTGAATCTGCTCGGTCGTTTTCAGCACTATCTCCGTGCCACCCATCACTCTCTATCCCACTTCCCCTCAGCAAATAGGAGTCCGACACCTTCTCCCATACAAAAGCTCAAAGGGAGGCATACCAATACTCGAATGATAGTTGTTGTTTATAAGAAAACTCAGCCAGTGGTATGTAGGTGTCCCAACTTCCTCCGAAATCCATGACACATGCACGCAACATGTCCTCAAGCGTCTGAATCATCCGCTCACTCTGCCTGTCGGTTTGTGGGTGATACGCGGTATTAAATGCAAGCGCGTGCCCAACTCCTCATGAAACTTCTTCTAAAACCTGGAAGTAAAATGCACATCCCGATCTAACACTATTGAGACCGGAACCCCATGACGTGCTACCACTTCTCTCACATAGATCTCAACCCATCTCTCCACAGAAGAGCTCTCACTAATAGCAAGAAAGTGAGCACTCTTTGTTAATCGGTCCACAATCACCCAAATCGCATCAACTCCTCGCGCAGGCCTCGGCAACTTGGTGACAAAGTCCATCGATATCTGCTCCCATTTCCACTGGGGAATCTCAAGGGGCTGTAATGGACCATGTGGATGTTGGTGCTCTACCTTGACCTGGCGGCAGGTCAAGCACCTCTCAACTATCCAGGCAGCATCCCTCTTCATACAGGACCACCAATAGTCTCTCTTCAGGTCTAAATGCATCTTATAGCCCCGAGATAGATAGAGAAACTCGGTCTATGCGCCACTCCATTAGTATATGCCGAGCTCCGCCCGTATAGGGCACCCAAATGTGCCCTCGGGAAGTCTTAAGTCCTCGGCTATCTGTCACAAACTTGAACACTAAGCAATTGTCCCTATCAAATAATCAATCTAAGCCCTAATTAGATACAAATATGTATCTTTATATTATACTTAGGAACCTCGTGTGTTTGCAAGCCCCGGACCAACACTTAGCATCCAAATCGTCACATTTCTCGTCCGGTGAGTTCATACCCCTACGCCTTTACCATGTTTTTCAATGTTTTCAGGGGGGGGGGGGGGGAATACAAGCAAACTATAACTGTTTTCGAATCATAACATTGATATGTTTCAAATAATATCTGGCAAATTTATAAACACTTTTACTCCTTATGTATTATGCTGAGCATAAGGAATGATTTATCAATTAAAACTAAATGGATTTTAGTTAAGAAAATAACCAAACTAATCAAATTATTATGGGAACAATTTGGGGTTCTTTAACGTTTGTTTTATATCTATATAAAGTTATTAGATAAACAATGTCTAATTCAGTTTATCTCTGTATCATTTGAATGTATTGCCAGATAATCTCATTGTATGTATCTATTTTCAAGGTATCACGTTTCATAATCTTTGTATGTTTGATATCGTATGAGAATCATGTGAATAGTTTAGTACTAGTTTGGGAGTAGTCACTACCGTTTATGGATGATCAGTAAATCCTCCTTGGAAGTGTAACCAGAGTCTCCTGGAGGGAGAGCGAGGAATTTGTGAATAGATCTATTCGGGACTGACAATCCCACACCTTAACTGCTAGCTACAGTTAGGCGGGCACGCCTGGGGTGACAAATACTGGATATCATCCAACGTCTGACTAACGTCAAGGAGGTCTCGTTGTCGTATCAGCATGGTTACCCGACTCACAATACGTATTAATATAAATTTATTCACAGCTGAGATTTTGTTTTGAATCTATATCTTGTTCGGGATGATAATCCCATGGTTATAAATCTATATCTTGTTCGGGATAGTAATCCCATGGTTTTGAAACTATATCTTGTATGGGATGATAATCCCATGACTTTATCGATCTATCTTATATCTAGTTTCGGGATAGTGATCCCATGGTTTTTATTAAACTATCTTGTAACTAGTTCGGGATGTTAGTCCCAAGATTTTCAAACTACTTTCTATCTACAGTTCGTGTATATTATGGTATTTCATATCGTAATCGGGATAATAATCCTATGATTTTCAATATATAGTTTTGTGTATTAAACTATACTCTGTGTTATTCAATCAATCTTGCATTTTGGAAAATATTGGATTTTCCTGGGGTTAACTTATAACGCATAACTGAATTGTATTGAAAGATAACTAAACTGCTCAATATAAGAAAATATGGGATTTTCTTGGATAAAAAACCTTTTCGGAAAACTAAAGGAAACCAATACATTTTCATAAAACACAACCGCTTATGAACTCACCAGCTTTATGCTGATTTTCAAACTGCTTGTATTCTCAGGTCCAAGTTAGATAGGTACCCGGCAATATCTTTTGGTGAAGACGGAGTGCTCAGAAGTCTCGTCTCAACTTTTGTTCATATGATATATGTATAAAACTTGTACAATTTACTTTTGAACCAAATGTAAACTTTCAAATATATGTAATGTAATGGTTGTTTACTGTGATTACTATGTACATTGGATTTGATACACAACGTGGAGTCCACCCCGGAAATGTTTCCGCCTTTGATTTTCGGGGTGTGACAGATTGGTATCAGAGCCCTTGTTTATATTGAACAGAGTATACCAAATCTTACATGGTATAAAACTATAAACACTAAAGGGCCTCAGTGTTCTGAATTAAAAGTATCTTCAAAACTATAAGTATTTCCAAAAGTATACAAGTATACCGAACCGTCGAAATCCGTAACTACAAGTAGAACAAAACATAAGTAAATGGGTGTTGTACACTGCGGCTAAACCTGGGCTGTTATGTAGTCGTGTCTAGGATCAATATAGCCTGGCCAACTATATTCATTCGAGACACGGCCAACATGTGCTTGGGAGTGACTGTGGTACGCAGCATGCCTAAAACTTACCCAATATCCCAAACAACGAATCGTCGCTGCAGCGAACCGTAAAATACTATGGGAATATTTCTCGAGCCGATCCTTTGTAGAAATCCTCGTATACGTGTTATTCCTAGATCATTCCTCTAGCGATAAAATGTTCTGTCTTGATAACTCTTTCCTGCTTTATCTCTTTGTATGATGCTATATCTGTTTTGAAGAGATATCCCCTGTTCCTTATCCCTTGATTCAATTCAGAGGACTTATGATCCTCTCTTTCCTGATCTTTTTAGATCAAGATGCCTCCAAGAAAGAGACCTAGCTCAAAGAACAACAACAATCCTCCTCCTCAACTTGATCTTGCATCACTTCAGACAGTTCTGACTGCTGCAATGGTAGCAGCCATGTCGTAAATGAACCCTGGTAATTCAGGAGGTGGTCGCCAACCCCAAAACCCAGAAGATAGCCAGAGACACCAAAAAGGGGGTTCCTATAAAGAATTCATGAACGCAAAACTGACATTCTTCGATGGCACAGGGGGTGTCATTGCTTTAACCCGATGGTTCGAGAAAATTGAATCAATCTTTGAAATATGCGCCTGTTCGGAGTCTGATAGAGTAAAGTTTGCCGCCTGCACCTTCCTAGACAAAGCCCTGACTTGGTGGAACGGCCGAGTCAAATCTTTAACTTTACCTGTAGCGAATGCTATGGGTTGGGAAGCTATGAAGGAGCTTCTTCTCGCAGAATATTGCCCTCGGGGCGAACTCCAGAAGCTAGAACACGAACTTTGGAACCTTAAGATGAAGGGTTCCGACATAGCCGCTTATACTTCAAGATTCGATGATCTGGCGTTACTCTGTCTGGGAATGGTTACCCCGGAGAGTAAAAAGATTGAGAGGTTCATCTGGGGGTTGACCCAGCCAACAAAAGGGAACGTCTTGGCTGCGAAGCCAGACACATATGACAGTGCTAAATGTCTTGCGAAAATCTTGATCGATCATGAAGACAACTCTGATGAGGAAGCTACCACCCCTGAGCCAGTCGCCAGTGGAGGCGGAAGCAAAAAGAAATCTTTGAACAAGCGGAAGGCCCCGAGTACACAAGGGTCTTCTAAGAAACAGCAAACGGTAGCAGTCCATGCTGCTACTGCCCCTGTTGCTGTTTCGGCTGTCGGTTCCACAGCCCAAACTCCTACCAGTGGATACACTGGTACCCTCCCCTGGTGTGGTAAGTGCAACTACCACCACCGCATTCCTGGTCCATGTTGCGAAAGGATTTGCGACAACTGTGGCAATAAGGGCCACCTTGCTCGAATCTGCAGAAAACCAGCCAAATCAACAAACCAATCATCCGGAGCTGGAATCAGTCTGGCCTGCTACAATTGTGGCGAAGTAGGTCACTTCAAAAGGAATTGCCCCAAAGCAGCTACAACCACTGATCCCTCTGTCGCCGCAGGTATACTTCTCTTTGATAATTCTTATACCTGCAACTCTTTTCGATTTTAGTACAAAAAGGGAAACCTGTTGTCTATCTATTCGAAAAATTTCTATGCTCAATCCTTCGTACGTAATCAAAATGTGTACCGTCGAGATGACTAACCAGTGAGATAGAGAACACTAACTTCATACCTATAGATTGAATCCTCAGTCCGGAGGACTATTCTGTTACATTCGATTTAAAAAGGGGGAAACTTTCCACAAAAATACTTTGATGCTATGTTTAACATGAAATGACCGAGTCTCATTCGTGTTGTTATCTTTAGTTTCGAAAGGGTCGCTCATCTAGATCTTTCCTCGACCCGGTTCTCGTGACCTTCGGCATCAAACCTTCGTATCATTCCATGCCTTAGAACTCAAAAGTTTTCCCGATATGAATTACCACACGTCCCTCGTTTCTGTGATTATTGAGAAACGGGAAGTTAGCAGCTCTTTCCCCTAAATGTCTTTCCGGAAGGATTCCCGAGAATTTCTTTCGAATGTCTAGTTTAGTCTCACATCAGACCTTTTGAGATCTTCGTAGAAATCGATTATGCAACCTTCAGATTTCGTTTTTGGGTTTAGTTAGTTAAATTTATATGTTTATTTTAATCCAATGAGTGTCCAAACCCCTTAGGAACTCAAGAAATTAGCCCAAAATATTTATTTCATCAGTTTTAGAAACGTCCCCGCCGGGTGACGGAAACTTAATCGGGTGCGACCTAAAGCCTCGATTAAGGCCAGTATCGGGTAGAATTCCACCGTGTCCAAGTTTTGGGAACTATATAAACATATTCAATCTATCATTTGAAGCTTTTTCTTTCTCTCACTACTCTCTCTCTAACCTCTCTCCTAAATCCAAAGTTTAAGGGTCCAAAACTCAATTTTAAGGCCTCAAATCGCGAAGGTACCTTCCTAACCTTAATGTATAGCATAATTTGGCTTCCAAATTCGGGATTTAATCATGATTTAAGGCCTTGAATGTGAGTTTACGGCGATGGTTGAAGCTTAGGCCGTAAACACAGAGTTAAGGGGTTTTTAAGCCCTAAAACCCTTCTAAACCACAACTAGACTTTAGATATGGCTAAATGACTTCATGGAATGGACTTAGAACATTTTAAACATGGATTTTGATATATTTGAAGGAGTTTATGGCCAAGGAACATGCTTGGGCTGTAAACTCATATATATGGGGTTTTTATGACCTTAAACCTTTCCAAAACACTAATAAGGCTTAGATATGAGTTTTAGGATATTTGGTTTTAGCCTTGGGACACTTGAAACATAATTTTTGAGGGATTATTGTGAGTTTACGGCCAAGGCATGTGCTTGGGCCGTAAAATCCTTGAAACATGGTGTAAATTCATTTTAAGGTGTTAGAAATGCCACTTTAACACCCCTAAAGCCTTAGAATAATTTTTAGAAGCGTTACAAACAAGTTTTTGGCCTTAAAACACAAGAAAACCCTCTCTAGGAGAGTTTACGGCCATGAGGGGGGTCTCATGGGCTGTAAACTCCAAAAACTCCTCAAATGTCCCATAAAATTTCATGTAAGGCCTTGAAACAATTTTAGCAATCACATGTGATTTGTTTTGAATCCAAAAACACAATTTTTCATGGGTTTATAGGAGTTTACGGCCATGAGTCATATGCTAGGCCGTAAACTCCCTTAAATGTGTCTATTTGGTGTTTAAAAATTATTCCAAGTCCTTAAAACAAAGTCTAACATTTATCCCTAAGTGTTTCAAGCCAAATTGTGCCATAAATCACCCCACGATGAGTTTACGGCCGTAAACTCATGGGGAGGGGGTCATTAGGGCCGTAAACTCCCTATGGAGTTTACTTTTGGTGTCCCATTTCAATATCCTAGATTTATGTTGTCACACCCCAAAACCAAGAACGGCGGAAACGTTCTGGGGTGGAGGACGTCATGTAAAGTATCATAACACAGTAAAGGTAAATAAGCAAACAACATCATCCATTGCATTAAATATATAATTTTAATACAACCGTGTTCTGTACAGTTTTAGACACCAAAAATATAAGGTAAATCAAAATAATAATATGATGAGTCTTGAATGCGCTCCATCTTCTCAAACGCTGACATCGGTACCTGTCTACTGATGACCTGAGAATACAAGTTATTTTGAAAGAGTTTATCAGCATTAAGCTGGTGAGTTCATAAGTGTTTTAGTGTCGGTGTCTATTGTCAAAAACATTTGAACATGTTTCAAGTATAAGTTCGTGAAATGTATGTAAGTGTTTGTAAAAGTTTGAATCTCTCAGAAAAACCTATATTTTCTAATAAAGTAGCCTTCTACCAAGGCTTTAAATGTTTTGTATGTTCGTTTGTTGTAAAAGTGTGTAATTTCCCAAGTGCAACTATCTTTTAACAAAATATAGTTTGTACATTAAAGTTCAAGTGAGGTTATCACTAAAAATATGTAATGGGTAAATCATTGTAGTACTGTAGCTTAGTTTTATAGTAACTACTGCTGTACTAACTACCTTAAACCAGATTTATATTAAGGTATAATGTGATAATTGCACCATACTATCGACTGATAACAACGACATAAAGAACGGTCGTAATAACGGAATGACGTTTGGCACCCGCAGACCTGCAGGTCCGGCTGTAGCTAGCAGCAAGGTGTAGGATAGTCAATCCAGTATAGATCTATACGCAAACTCAACGCTCTCCCTCCAAGAGAATTATGGCTACAACTCGGGCCATGACATTTAAGGCATGCTCCGATACAGTGGATCACAATTGTTAACGTATTAATGTAAGGGTAATGTTTCTAGTTCTAGTATAGTTGTATATGTTCTCTTCCTAATATAGTTGTATATGTTCTCATAGTATAGTTGTATATGTTCTCATAGTATAGTTGCATATGTTCTCATAGTAATGTAATGTTTAGACTCATGAATGAACTGACTCATTGATCTAAAAGTTGTAATGGTATGATCCTGTGTTACCCCGATGGTAACTCACTAATGATGTGTCTAGTACGTATGAATATGGAAGTACTTTTATGTCTATATATGTATATTTGATATATAATTAATTAATATTGAAACGACCTTCGGATGGTCACCCGAAATCCCACCAGACCACATCCAAATCGAGAAAAAGGAAATAGGATGGATGGCCTTCCTAAGCTCTTTAAACATTATTTATACATCTATACATATATGGGCATGCAATTTATAGTATAAAAGCATAAATAAGTTTTTATAAGACATTTGAAACATAAGTATTATTTTAAAGAAAGATCGACTTGATGTCAATCTATAAAACAATTTGAAGGCATAGGTTTGACTAAAACAGTTTAAGTATAAGGAACAATTGTTTGAATCACAGTTGTAATATAAGTTTGAAAAGTAAATGGGTTTGTAAAACATTTTGAAGTAAAACAGTTTGATAGACAGTTTGAACAGTGATAAAATCACTGGTTTCCCTAGTTATTAATCACATGTGATTAATGCAATCATATGTGATTGAAGCAATAGCTATAAGTATTTAACTTTTATCCCCTCCATAAGTATTTAAAACATTTAAAATCATTTCAAAGGTTGATTAAACGGGTATGAACTCACTTGAATTATTGAAGAAAGCGAGATGGAAAACCGGGCAGAGTTTCGTCTCGGGAAACGGATTTTTCTTGGGATTCTCGGGAGTAAAATCGACCCTCGGGACTTGAGCAAAAAGACCAGAGCTTCGGGTTTGAACGCACACGGAAATCGAGGCAAGATCGTGAGAGAAAGGAGAGAAATGAGCATTTTTTTTCGGAAAGCCTCGCATTCTATTTATAGGGGGGTCTGAGAAGCCTCGTACGTGGGGCGTACGCTCGTACGCAGCGCGTACGCGTACGTCATGCATGAGCGAGTCCTCGACTGCCTCGGCTTCGGATGGGACGGATCGGATGGGACGGGTCGGACGGGGCGGGTCGGATGGGGCGGGTCGGACGGGGCGGGTCGGATGGGGCGGGTCGGAAGCTTCGCATAGGGGGATGACGACGATCCGAGGCCCTTGATCTGAGTACGCAGGGCGTACTCCGATCCTATCCGTTGACTCCCCTTCGGATAAGAGTTTATAATTAAATTTATATTTATTTTAAATAAACTTCTAAAATTCATATCTCCTTCATACGAACTCCGTTTTCGACGTTCTTTATATCCACGTGAAGGTGAGACTAAGATCTACAACTTTTGTTTAGATTCCGTTGGAAAATTACGAAATTATTTTTATTATTTATTTATTAAAATGACGTGATTAAGGAATTTCTTCAAAAATTCATAACTTCCTCATCCGAAGTCAGATTTGGACGTTCTTTTTATGTACGCTCACGGTTTGAGGTTATCTATAACTTTCATTTAGATACTTAAGGCTAAAAACTATTGTATTGAAACTTCGCGTTTTTCATTTAATCGTTGTTGCCGGTTTTGCCGAGAATCTTTGGTTGGTCATAAATTGTTCGTTATAACTCGGATTTTAGGGTTCTTTATATGTACGAAAACCTTGATATGATTCCTACTACTTTATTTAACCCAAATAAGATTTTAGGAAAGTTATATTTTGACCTAGATTTGATTGGTTTTACATTACATTGTCTCGAAATATCGGGTTGTCACATATGTGTCCCCAAATGTCACCCGGGTCCCTCCAAACACTTGTATCGGGGTGTTTTCGCGACTAGAAGCAATTGTCCCTATCAAATATCAATCTAAGTCCTAATTAGATACAAATGTGTATATTTACATTATACTTATGAACCTCGTGTGTTTGCAAGCCCCGGACCAACACTTAGCATCCAAATCGTCACATTTCTTGTCCGGTGAGTTCATACCCCTACGCCTTTACCGTGTTTTTCAATGTTTTCAGGGGGGAATACAAGCAAACTATAACTTTTTTCGAATCATAACATTGATATGTTTCAAATAATATCTGGCAAATTTATAAACCCTTTTACTCCTTATGTATTATGCTGAGCATAAGGAATGATTTATCAATTACAACTAAATGGATTTTAGTTAAGAAAATAACCAAACTAATCAAATTATTATGGGAATAAATTGGGGTTCTTTAATGTTTGTTTTATACCTATATAAAGTTATTAGATAAACTAGGTCTGATTCAGTTTATCTCTGTATCATTTGAATGTATTGCCAGATAATCTCATTGTATGTATCTATTTTCACTGTATCACGTTTCATAATCTTTGTATGTTTGATATCGTATGAGAATCCTGTGAATAGTTTAGTACTAGTTTGTGAGTAGTCACTACCCTTTATGGATGATCAGTAAATCCTCCCCGGAAGTGTAACCAGAGTCTCCTGGAGGGAGAGCGAGGAATTTGTGAATAGATTTATTCGGGACTGACAATCCCACACCTTAACTGCTAGCTACAGTTAGGCGGACATGCCTGGGGTGAGAAATTCTGGATATCGTCCGATGTCTGACTAACGTCAAGGAGGTCTCGTTGTTGTATCAGCATGGTTACTCGACTCACAATACGTATTAATATAAATTTATTCACAACTGGGATTTTGTTTTGAATCTATATTTTGTTCGGGATGATAATCCCATGGTTATAAATCTATATCTTGTTCGGGATAGTAATCCCATGGTTTTGAAACTATATCTTGTACGGGATGATAATCCCATGACTTTATCGATCTATCTTATATCTAGTTTCGGGATAGTGATCCCATGGTTTTTATCAAACTATCTTGTGTTGAAAACGTTCTTATATGTGACCATCACTGAAACAAAATGAACTGTTTTTATACAATTTAACAAATATTATCAGTTATTTCAGGTTGCATGAATGCGTGATCAAACGGAAAATACGAAAACACGCGAATGACCGAAAACGCATAGACGAGAAAATTAGCTGTGTGACTAAACAGTTTCAACAATATATATATATATATATATATATATATATATATATATATATATATATACACGTATATATATATGTATTATATGTATATTTATGCATTATATATGTATATATGTATTATGTATATGGAAAAGTCAAATAATTGGAAAAGTCAACAAAGAAGTGTCAACAAAGTCAAGGAAATAAGAAGCCAAATGAAGACACACGTTTTTTGCCTCCTACTCTACATCAACTTGCATGACCAGCCATACTCTATCACTTAAACTCAAGTACACTAGATGAATATATTTGTTTCAATGTATATATGTATACGTGAGTTTGTGTGTTCATTTGTAATATTGTAACACTTCCTACAAACTACAAACACTCCCAAGAACATCACCAATCTTCATCTTCTTCAAGAACAAAGACAAATCCCTGGAGCTAAATGAAGAACACCAAGATCAAACAAGAAGCTAAGTGAAGAACACCAAGATCATCAACAATGAAATGAAGAACACCATCAATCATCTTCATCTTCTTCATTGAAACTAAAGGTTTTTCATCTTCGTTATCTTTGTTCATCACACCATTTACCACCAAAAACCTCTCTTATATTAACCTCCTTCCAACCTCAAAATAATCTCCAAACACCCTCCAAATACCCTCCTTAAACCTCCTCCAAAAACCCTTTCAAATCACCACAACCATCACCACCTTGCTGTTTTTCGACATCAGAATCTTCAAGTCAAAAACGAAGAAAACTGGGCTCGTTACAAGCACAAAAAGACTAGGGAGATTTTCACCATCAATTCTTCAGGACATTACCTACATCTAGAAATTTTCGTGGACGATTTTGACCACGGGAAACCCCAAAGAGACGCGAGAGAGAATTGGCTATCCAGAGAGATTTCTGTTTTCGAGTTCAGAATCTTCATGTTAGAAAACAAAAAACCGAGCATAACACAGCCAAAATACTACTAGGGAGATTTTCACTGTCAATTCTTCAGAACCTTACCTACATATAGAAATTTTCGTGGACGATTTTGACCACGGGAAACCCCAAAGAGACGCGAGAGAGAATTGGCTATCCAGAGAGATTTACTCCGAAAATCTACATCCATCACCACCCAAAGCTCCTTCAACTTCACCATCTTTGTTGCTTTACACCACCAAAATTACAACCTTATTCCACCTCCTAAGACCCTCCAAATACCCACTCCAACCTCATCATCTCCTCAAACACCCTATACTCGTATACAAATACATCACTCGTGTACTTTGCACTGTTTTGTAAACAACCCATTTACATGAAAATGAACTTTTTACTACTTATCAAATACCAGATTGATCATTGAACAAATATCGACCAATCGCTCCAAGAGTCCCAATATCGACCAGTCCATTCAAAGAACAAATATCGACCAGTCGTTCCATGAGTCCAGTTCAGTTAATTTATTGACGAACCTACTTGATATATATTTATATACTTATATACTTTATTATAGCTTTATGTCATTTAAATATAGTCATTTATATTATTTATAGCTTTATGTTTTTTAAATACAGTCATTTATATTATTTATAGCTTTACGTCATTTAAATACAGTCATTTATATTATTATAGCTTTCAGTCATTTATAGCTTTCATATTTATACTTATTCCGCAATTATTATTCTTTATATATATATCTATATCTTATACCTTTAACTCATATATCTGTCACACAGTAACTGGTAGCCGAGCCTTTTGTTGTGGTAATCAGATTTTTATATTTCCAACAATCGGTATTTGAGCTGATATAAAAGGAAGAATATCCAACAATTGGTATCAGAGCTTGTGTGATTTACCTTGAAATTTTTGTCGAAAAACTTTTGGTTATAGCGTTTATAAACCTTCCATAAGTTTTTCTTTAAAATTTTTTCATTTTAATATCACTTGTTCGAAATCCTTTAAAAAAAAAAATAAAAAAAATATTCAAAAACAATGTCTTTGGCAAATTACTCCAACATGAACTCTGTGTCCATTGCAAATAGCTTAGGATCTGGTTCACGGGCACCCATACTTATTCCTGAAGAGTATAATTCGTGGGTTCGCCGTATGAATCTTCATCTTAACGCTATAAATGAAGATATTTGGAAGTGTGTAGAAGGAACATATGTTACTCCTGAAAATATGGCTACTCTTGCTACGAATCAAGCCACTCAAACCGATATCATAAGAAAGTTGGAACTCCAAGCCAAAAAGGAACTTGTGTCTGGAATACCTCACAGTATTCTAAGTCAAATGGATGACATTATGATGTTAACCGCAAATCAAATTTGGGAAAATTTGAAAAATCGTTTTTGTGGAAATAAAAGAATTATCGGAAACAAAAGAACATCTGTTTTGAATGAATTCGATAATTTCAAAATGCTTTCATCAGAAACTATCCATGATGCTCATGATAGGTTCAAATTGATTATGGTTAAAATGAACAATTTGGGTATCAAAAAGACACAACACGAGATAAATCTCAAGTTTTTAAACAATCTTTTCGAAAGCTGGAAAATGGTTAAACTCATTATTCAGGGAAATCCAGCTATTCATACTGAATTTTTGTACAATTTGTATGGAGAACTTCAATCGTATGAATCCTCGATTGACCCACCAACCATTGCAGCTTTTGGAGGACCACTTGCTCTTGTGTCCACAACTTCTCAAAACCAAACACCTTACAATGATCAAAACTTTAATCATTTTAATCAGACTACATCTTTTCAAAACCAATCCTTCCAGTCTGATTCAAATGATGAAGCAGATTATCAACAACTGTGTGCTTTGGTTGCAAACACAAATCTCCATAGATTTATCCCAAATCATGGTCAATCAAATTTTAGACCAAATTTTCAAACAAGACCATCTTTTGGACAAAATAACTCAAGTTTTCAACCAAGACCATCTTTTGGACAAAATAACTCAGGTTTTCAACCAAGACCTTACTTTGGACAAAATTCTCAGAGACCTTCTTTCCAAAATAACTCAAACCAAGGTTTTCAAAACCAAGGATTTCAAAACGATCCCAACTCACGTCATAATCACAATCCAAACAACAGTTTTCAAAATCAAAACAGAGGTTTCCAAAATCAAGGTTACAACAATCAAAATAATGGTTTTCAAAACAACCAAAATTTTGGATTCCAACAAAACCATTCTCAACCTTCCCAACAAACCCAAACTCAAGCACCTGAAAGACTTCCGATTAAAAGTCAAAAGGATGACAGTGATGAAGAAGTGATCATTTGTCACAACTGCAAAGGAACAAATCACTATGCTAGAGAATGCCGAGCCAAAAAAAAACCAAAATCAAAGACTCAGCATACTATGCTCAAAGAGCCGATGAATTGAAGAAACTGGAAAACCAAGAAAAGCAAAAAGCATTGATTGCAATCCATGAACCAAGCGTAGAATACTGGCCAACATCTGATGACGAAGCTGATAATGAACAAGCACAATCAAACTTTTGCTCCGTAGCTGGTGGTGAAATACCTTCAAGAGCTCCAAACGTCATAGAACAGGTATGGTCTATGATCTCTGAACTTGGTTTTTCCAAAACAATTTTTGAGTCCCACATAACCAAAATTGAGACTAGTCTGGAAGCTGATCTCAAAACATATCATGACACAATGGTCAATTATGATATTTGCAAATCTGAGTTACAAACCTTGCAACTCAAATTTGGAGAATCAACAAGAATGAAAAGCAAATTGGAAAGAGACGTTGAAAGAAAATCAGAAGATTATAATCACGTCTTGGAACAATTAAATCAAACCCTAATTCAGAAAAGGGATTTGGAAGTAAAAAATCAGTCAGTCATTTCTTCTGAAATAAAAGATGTTTTAGAAATGGAAATCCTTCAGTTGAAACAAGACTTTCAAGAATCAACTGATAAATACAATATTCTAAATAAAAAATTGACTGATTCTTTAAAACAAATCAATTCTCTTAAAACCGAGAATAAAAGACTGATATGGAATATGGATTCAATCAAAGTTGCTAGAAAACTAAGTGATGATATTTTCACAAAGGCAAACACCTTAGGAACTGGAAAAATTGATACGAATTATAGACTAGGAATTGGAAGAGAATCATTTGAAATTGAACAAGCAAAACAGGAAAACATGACGAATTGTGAAAACTCTGAATCTACTCTACCAGATCTTTTCACATCTCTTAATGAGGAAGATTCAGATGACGAAACAGTTATCAACTGTAGTCCAGATGATACTGCTTTCAGTGTTTCCAAAAAGTCTTTCAAAAGAGTTGTAAATTCTGAAACAAACTCTGCAAGTTCTTTAACTCACCAAATCAAACATACCGATGGAACCACTAAACTCAAAAACTTTTTGAATGGAGAAAATTCCTCTTATGAGGATGGTAGTACTTTTATTCCAACTGTTTTTCCTACAATGACTTCATCAATTGTTGGAAAAACTACTCTGGGACAAAAGTACTCCAAGAAACAACAAACAAGCAAAAAATCCATTCAAGTCACCAAAACCCCACTTATCATGCCAAACATTTTTCAAAACCAACCAAAGAAACCAGTTAAACCCTACGTCATACCTCATAAACAGGTTTCCAAACAAAAACCAAAACCTTTTCCAAAACCTTTTGAAAACCGCTTTCAAGATATCACTTTTAATCATTCAAGGAACTTTCAAAAACCATCACATCAGAAAGTTTCAAACCATCATCATCAAAAAGCTTTTCAAAACTGCCCATCACATCCCAGATATGAAGAAAACTTTTCAAACAAACCTTCACATCTAGGATATCTTTCACCAAATCATAGATCTTATCAACCCACAGGCTTTCAAAAACAAATCACATTTTGGGTAAACTTAATAGATCAAATCAAACCTCAACCATTCCATTGTCATAAACCAAACCATTACAATAATGTGAAGTCAAATGATAAAAGAAATTCATCAAGCAAAGCACCCAAAATAACAACTGACAAACCAGGACCCATTCAGGTTTGGGTACCTAAACTTTCTGTCTGATTGTAGTTACTTAATGCTGGAGAACCCAATGATGATACATGGTATATTGATAGTGGCTGCTCCAAGCATATGACAGGAAACCGGAACTACTTACGTGACTTCAAACCTATACAAACCAATCAAGATGTTACCTTCGAAAACAACATGAAAGCAAAACTCAAAGGTTATGGAAACATAACAAATGGTAATTTTACCATAAAGAAAGTTGCCTTCGTGGATGACCTGAAACACAACCTCATCAGTGTTTCTCAACTGTGTGATAACAATCTTGAAGTTCTTTTCACCAAACAACGAAGCTTGATCATGGACGCCAAAACAAAAGATGTTATAGTTGATTCTGACCGTGCCGGAAATATGTATCCACTTGACATGGATATTATCTACGGTAAACCCGATATATGTCTGCTATCTAAAGCCCCAGTAGATATTAGTTGGTTATGGCACCGTCGCCTTTCCCATCTAAACTTTGGGTACATCAACAAATTAATCGGCGATGATCTTGTTCGAGGGCTACCACTTCTGAAGCTTGATAACGAAACTCTTTGTGCCGCATGTGAAAAAGGAAAACTTTCCAGATCCACTCACAAAAGCATCTCAGAATCTAGTGTATCCGAACCACTAGAATTGTTGCACATAGACCTTTGTGGCCCTGCCAAAACCCAAACCATACAAGGGAAGAAGTACATTCTTGTTGTCGTTGATGGTTTCTCGCGCTTTACTTGGGTCTTTTTCTTAAGACTAAAATCAGAAGCACCTGAAGAGATGATCAACTTCATCAAACAAATCGAGCTGAAGCTGAAACGACCTGTTCGAAGAATCCAAAGTGATAATGGTTTAGAGTTCAAAAACAATACTCTAGATTCATTTCTCAAAGGCAAAGGAATTGAACATAACTTCTCAGCCCCATACACTCCACAACAGAACGGTGTTGTCGAAAGAAGGAACCGAACTCTATGTGAAGCTGCAAGATCAATGCTTATGTTTGCTGATCTGCCACAATACTTCTGGGCAGAAGCAATAGCCACAGCTTGCTACACTCAAAATGGTTCCTTAATCCATAAACATCTTCATAAAACACCATATGAAGTCATTAACAACCGAAAACCAAACATCAAATTTTTCCATATTTTTGGTTGTCGATGCTTCGTAAAGAACAATAAAGATCACCTTTCAAAATTTGAATCAAGGTCGGACGAACGAATTTTCCTTGGTTACTCATTTTCTTCAGCTGCTTATAGAGTACTGAACAAACGTACCAGAGTAATTGAAGAAAGTACCGATGTTCATTTCGATGAATTTTATGTCAGGAAATTGGATCGTGAACATTTTAGTTCAAAAATGATTGAAAATATTTTTCAAAATCCAATTCAACAAACACCTTCTCCTGACATAGACATTGAAATCGATCTTGATTTACTTTTTGAACAACCAAAAACTGCTTACAATTCTGAACTTCTAACTACTTTAATTGATCCTACAGGAACACCCAGTGAAGTTATTCCACAAACAAACCAAAATGATGCAGATAAATTCGAGGGGGAACCACCAACACATACTTCCTCTTTGGAACAAACATCAAATCCTCCTTTAAATGCCCAATCCCCAAATAGCCAAAACAACCCCAATGCATCATTTATGGGGGAACCTTCAAACCTATTCCAAGATGAAACTCCTGGAGAAGAACAATGGGATACTGAAACTCCAATTATTATAGCGGAAGAGAATCGGTTAATAAAGTGGACCAGAAATCATCCAACTGACCAAATCATCGGAGATCCCAACTTAGCCATTCAGACTAGAGCTGCATCCACAAATGAATGTTTATTTGGAGCCTTTTTATCCACGAATGAACCCAAAACCATACATTCTGCTATAAAAGATCCAGACTGGGTAAAAGCTATGCAAGAAGAGCTAGCAGAATTTGAAAGAAACGACGTATGGAATCTTGTTCCTACTCCACCCGATGTTACTGTTATAGGTTCAAGATGGGTATACAGAAACAAGACTGACGATCAAGGAATCATTTGTCGAAACAAGGCACGTCTTGTAGTCAAAGGATATTCACAACAAGAAGGAATCGACTACGATGAAACGTATGCCCCAGTTGCTCGAATTGAAGCAATTCGTATCTTTCTTGCATATGCTGCGCATAAGAACTTCAAAGTATTCCAAATGGACGTTAAATGTGCATTCCTACACGGAGAGATAGATCGCGAAGTATACATCCAACAACCACCAGGTTTTGAAGATCCCAAATTTCCAGATCACAGCTTTAAATTACAGAAAGCTGTCTATGGCTTGAAACAAGCACCCAGAGCCTGGTATGCCACATTGTCAACCTTTCTCGAAGAATCAGGTTTTAAAAGAGGTTCAATCGATCAAACCCTCTTTCGTAAAATATTTAATAAACATCTATTAATCGTACAAATATATGTTGATGACATTATTTTCGGTTCTACTGATGAATCTTTAAGTGTTAAGTTTGCAGATCTAATGAAGAGAGAAATTCGAAATGAGCATGATTGGGGAGATGATTACATTTCTCGGACTTCAAATCAAACAGTCAGCTGATGGCATTTTCATCAACCAAGAGAATTATGTCAAAAACCTACTCACTCGCTTTTCAATGGACAAATCAAATACCGCAAAAACTCCAATGGCTTTTGGATACAAAATCGATGCAGACTTAAATGGGAAACCCGTTGACCAGAAAAGATATCGTGGAATGATTGGATCACTCTTATACCTCATTGCCAGCAGACCTGACATCATGTTTTCTACATGTGTGTGTGCTAGATACCAAGCAAATCCTATGGAATCCCATGTAGTTGCTGTGAAACGTATCTTCAAATACCTTAAAGGCACTCCCAAACTCGGCCTTTGGTATCCAGCTAAATCCGATTTTCAGCTAAACGCTTTCACCGACTCAGACTACGGAGGATGCAAGCTAGATAGAAAGAGTACATCTGGTAGCTGTCAATTCCTAGGAGGTAGACTAGTGAGTTGGACTTCAAAGAAACAGACTTGTGTATCCACATCAACAGCAGAAGCTGAATATGTCGCTGCCGCCAGCTGTTGCTCACAAGTCATATGGATGCAAACTCAACTGCATGACTATGGCTTCAAAATCTCACAAATTCCCATATTTTGTGACTCAACCAGTTCAATTGCCATTTCTCACAATCCCGTTCACCATTCCATGACAAAGCACATCGACATTCGATATCACTTTATCAAAGACAACATTCAAAAGGGTCATATCGAACTACACTTCATCAACTCCGAAGATCAAATTGCCGATGTCTTCACTAAGGCTCTCGATGAAACAAAGTTTCAATACTTCCTAGGCCGTCTAGGAATGTTAAATCCAGATAACATCCATCCTTAAACTTTTAACTTTTGTTTGTACAAAAGTGTGTTTACTTTCATTCAAAAAGAAAATTCAAAAACATTTGAAAATTGCTTTCTTTTTCAAAAATACCAAAAAAATTCAGATAACCAATATTTCCAAAAACATTCAGAAAAACAAATCTTCAAAAATAGAATAAAATACTTGCCATAATAAGTTTTTATAGAACCTTGTGATTAATCGTCTTTTGACTTAAAATTCAGATGCTTATGCTCGATGAAGATTTTAAGTCATATTGATTCTCAACTGGAGTGAAGGTTCAAATCTCCTACTTTTCATAATGTATATAACTTTATTTCATTCGATTTTATTTCATTATTGATGATTTTAAACAATCAAGGGACATAAGGTTAGGAGGTTCAGATGAAAACAAAAACCCATGTGAGAATTCGTGCCTCGTCAATCTATATCACTGTGGAATTCATTTCTTGTGAGATTAGGTGTGTCACTATTGCTTATAAGGTATATCCGATTATACCTTGTCAAAGTCTCATTTTTTCTTAGATATCAAAATGACCAGGGACGATACATTCATTTCTTATATAATAGACAAACTGTCTTTTATGCCACCAATCCCCACCTAGATATAAGCCAACCAAAAATGAACTCTTGAGATCCCGTGATCCATCAACAAGAAAAGACGAAACAAAAAGGATTTCAACAATCACTTATCAAAGATAAACAAAGATCTATCCACATCTAATCTTCAAAGATGAATCAAGATAAAGGCGAATCAACAAGAAAGCCATATCATTCACTGAAGAAATACCAAACAAAACAAAAAAACTCTACATTTGGTATTTTCAAACAAATTTTCAACCAAATGGTTATTTCAAAACAATCATCAAAAGATCCATTGATCTGTTTTTAACCATTTTTCACAAAAAGGGATATCTTAATCCCACAAGATAGATACTCTCAAAAATCCAAATTTTCTCAAAATGTAGCAAATTCTCGATGCTAAAACAAAATATATTTTTACAAAAAATTGATATTGATCAACAAAAAGGATACCATCAAGGAAGAGCTGCAACAACAATGGACTTCCCGGGATACTGTAGCCTTCATCAATGAAAGTTCTTAGTTGCAAACTGCACTATGAAAATTGCTAAACCCCTCTACATGTATTTCCCGACGGAGAGAGAGTGAAAGTTAATGGCATGAATGAAGAAACCCGCTGAGTAATGCCGAAACCAGTCTTATGTGATTGATTATCTAATAATGATACTAAGTGACTTTCAGGAAAAGCATAGCTGAACACCTCCAATATGAGTATGAGTCGTCAGAGAGAGATATCACTCATTTTTAGTGATCATTAACCTGTTCTGCTGCCAGAACAACCAGACACTCAAGTGAAGTGTGAGCTATACCTATGAGCGTTCATCTGAATCGACCTGTTAGACCACTTGTCGTCATTAATAATGCTATAAAATCTTAGGAAATTTCTTTAGATACATATATGGCTACCCTTTGATAACCGAACCCGAGACTTTAATTCGGAAACAAATTTCTAAAAATCTTTTACATAAGATATGTTAAACAAAGTCACAAACTTTCAAAATAATCACTATGTTTTATATATCTTATCTATTGACAAATCTTTTATCTCGAATCTTCAAAAGTTCAAAACTGTCAACATGATTATATCATATCTGTCTTTATTTCAGCAATGATCACATAAGGGGAAATTGTTGAAAACGTTTTTATATATGACCATCACTGAAACAAAATGAACTGTTTTTATACAATCTAACAAATATTATCAGTTATTTCAGGTTGCATGAATGCGTGATCAAATGGAAAATACGAAAACACGCGAATGACCGAAAACGCATAGACGAGAAAATTAGCTGTGTGACTAAACAGTTTCAACAATATATATATATATATATATATATATATATATATATATACATATATATATATATATATACACGTATATATATATGTATTATATGTATATTTATGTATTATATATGTATATATGTATTATGTATATGGAAAAGTCAAATAATTGGAAAAGTCAACAAAGAAGTGTGAACAAAGTCAAGGAAATAAGAAGCCAAATGAAGACACACATTTTTTGCCTCCTACTCTACATCAACTTGCGTGACCAGCCATACTCTATCACTTAAACTCAAGTACACTAGATGAATATATTTGTTTCAATGTATATATGTATACGTGAGTTTGTGTGTGAGTGTGTGTGTTCATTTGTAATATTGTAACACTTCCTACAAACTACAAACACTCCCAAGAACATCACCAATCTTCATCTTCTTCAAGAACAAAGACAAATCCCTGGAGCTAAATGAAGAACACCAAGATCAAACAAGAAGCTAAGTGAAGAACACCAAGATCATCAACAATGAAATGAAGAACACCATCAATCATCTTCATCTTCTTCATTGAAACTAAAGGTTTTTCATCTTCATTATCTTTGTTCATCACACCATTTACCACCAAAAACCTCTCTTATATTAACCTCCTTCCAACCTCAAAATAATCTCCAAACACCCTCCAAATACCCTCCTTAAACCTCCTCCAAAAACCCTTTCAAATCACCACAACCATCACCACCTTGCTGTTTTTCGACATCAGAATCTTCAAGTCAAAAACGAAGAAAACTGGGCTCGTTACAAGCACAAAAAGACTAAGGAGATTTTCACCATCAATTCTTCAGGACATTACCTACATCTAGAAATTTTCGTGGACGATTTTGACCACGGGAAACCCCAAAGAGACGCGAGAGAGAATTGGCTATCCAGAGAGATTTCTGTTTTCGAGTTCAGAATCTTCATGTTAGAAAACAAAAAGCCGAGCATAACACAGCCAAAATACTACTAGGGAGATTTTCACCGTCAATTCTTCAGAACCTTACCTACATATAGAAATTTTCGTGGACGATTTTGACCACGGGAAACCCCAAAGAGACGCGAGAGAGAATTGGCTATCCAGAGAGATTTACTCCGAAAATCTACATCCATCACCACCCAAAGCTCCTTCAACTTCACCATCTTTGTTGCTTTACACCACCAAAATTACAACCTTATTCCACCTCCTAACACCCTCCAAATACACACTCCAACCTCATCAAATCTCCTCAAACACCCTATACTCGTATACAAATACATCACTCGTATACTTTGCACTGTTTTGTAAACAACCCATTTACATGAAAATGAACTTTTTACTACTTATCAAATACCAGATTGATCATTGAACAAATATCGACCAGTCGCTCCAAGAGTCCCAATATCGACCAGTCCATTCAAAGAACAAATATCGACCAGTCGTTCCATGAGTCCAGTTCAGTTAATTTATTGACGAACCTACTTGATATATATTTATATACTTATATACTTTATTATAGCTTTATGTCATTTAAATATAGTCATTTATATTATTTATAGCTTTATGTTTTTTAAATACAGTCATTTATATTATTTATAGCTTTACGTTATTTAAATACAGTCATTTATATTATTATAGCTTTCAGTCATTTATAGCTTTCATATTTATACTTATTCCGCAATTATTATTCTTTATATATATATCTATATCTTATACCTTTAACTCATATATCTGTCACACAGTAACTGGTAGCCGAGCCTTTTGTTGTGGTAATCAGATTTTTATATTTCCAACAATTGGTATCTGAGCTGATATAAAAGGAAGAATATCCAACATCTTGTAACTAGTTCGGGATGTTAGTCCCAAGATTTTCAAACTACTTTCTATCTACAGTTCGTGTATATTATGGTATTTCATATCGTAATCGGGATAATAATCCTTTGATTTTCAATATATAGTTTTGTGTATTAAACTATACTCTGTGTTATTCAATCAATCTTGAATTTAGGAAAATATGGGATTTCCTGGGGTTAACTTATAACGCGTAACTGAATTGTATTGAAATATAACTAAACTGCTCAATATAAGAAAACATGGGATTTTCTTGGATAACAAACCTTTTCGGAAAACTAAAGGAAACCGATACATTTTCATAAGATGTAGTCCTGGTATGCAAGGTAGGAGTATGAGTATCGGAAAGGCCATAAGATGCGAGTCGTTCCTACTAAGTTGCCTTTATACTGGGAGATGTTTCACTCTCCGACCTGGAAAGATTTGAGAACAGTTCGGAATGAAGACCGTGGAAAGAAAGGCTCATGAAGACTTATGGCCAAACAACGTTAACAGGGGTGTGGGGATCCGCTCTAAATGTGCTACTGGCAACGGGAAAAAGGCGATTTACCTAACACATAGCGTGAGTAGTGTAACCACTAACTCACTAAATTGTATTATTTTATGGGTGTATTAGCGTGATGAACACGGGGAAAAGACAATTCCCAGGTTCCATGTACTGGCTTCCTCTGTCTGCCTCGTATCATTGACTTGAATAGGCGTTGGTTTCCTTCGGGTAGTTACCTAGGGTTCTCTTCTCGTATGGACATACTGAATCTCTACTACGCCTTACTTTCGAATTCGTCTCCGGGTGTCATCACTTCATGATGGATGACTGGGAATCTCGGAAGCTTAGGAGAATCTCTCACCAGTGTCCCTAAAAGATATAGGCACTTGGTGAAATCAATAGTCTCGACCCAGTTCATTTAGTTCCGAACTGGAAATCTTCTCAATGAACTTCTTCGGGGCCGGAATCAACTCTTTTGTCAAGCACTGGGGTGGATAGGGATTTCTACAGGGTTCGTGCGAGAATGGAAATGTCTAAAGAATCCTAAGAGATTATTAACATTTCACTGAGTGATCCATATTGAGTCCTGCTACGATTACACAGGGTATACAAATAATATATAGCTTAGATCCGATAGGCCTTCGAATATGTGATACCACTCTAGATCCACATCCCAACGAGGAAAAGGAAATTGGGCGAAATCACACATTCTTAGCCTATGGGATCCTTATTATATATAACCTTGGGAGTATACTCTCTATAATTGTAGGTATATCACTAAGGATCTTTTTAGTTCTTCACACAAGCTTAGTTATGGATCCTAAAATACCCCTATGGTATTTTAATTCTTGTTTGATTCTTATTTTCTGATTATGATTCTAGGATTATTGTTAGTCTTTTAGTATTCCAAAATACTCCTATAGTATTTTAAACTTTATGTTAGGCTCTATCAATCCTAATTGGTAAGTTTCAGACTTGTTGCAACACCACTATCACTCCCAAGCACACGTTCATCGCATCTCGAATAAATGTAGTTAATCAGATTACATTTATTCCAGCTTACGATTACATAACTGCCCAGGTTCGACTGTAGTGCTCAACATCCGAAGACTTTTATTATTGTTCTTCTTGTGATACTTTTGTTTGAGTGTTTAGGTTCTGGATGTTCTTATACTTTGGTAAAATATGGTTATATTTTAAAGTATAATTCTTGGTCAGAGTGTTTTATCCCTTTGTATTTATAGGTTGTATATCTTTTATGAATTGATATACTTAGCGCACTATAAACAATGCTCTGATACCAATCTGTCACACCCCGGAACCGGA
Source organism: Lactuca saligna (assembly GCF_052625555.1). Lineage (NCBI taxonomy): Eukaryota > Viridiplantae > Streptophyta > Magnoliopsida > Asterales > Asteraceae > Lactuca > Lactuca saligna. Next base: position 114,109,987 of record NC_136417.1, on the reverse strand, counting down.
ACGGCGGAAACGCTCTGGGGTGGATGACGTCACATCAAGTATCACAACACATGCATTGTAGTAATCAAAGTACAACAACCATTACATTAATAGTAATAGTTTTACATGGTTTACATTACAATACATCAAAGTAATACAAGTAATAATATAAGTGCAGCTTGGTACTAAGCTATCTTCATCAACATCTCCGCCAATGTACCAGTCTAATGCTGACTTGAGAATACAAGTTGTTTGAAAAGCGAGTATCAGCATTTTTACAAATGCTGGTGAGTTCTTAAGTATTTAGTGTCATTTTATCCAATTAACTTTAATAAAAGTGGTAGTCTTAGAGTATCCATTAAATTAGTGTCATTTCCAGAAAATCCTATATTTTCTTTAATAAAAGTAGTCTTCTACCAAGACTGATTGGTGTTATGTGGTGAAAGTGGTTTTCCCTTAATCGCTATCATTATCAAAATACAAAATTTGATTATTAAAGAAAGCAAGAGAAATCAGGGGAGATAACATATGCCTAAGCAGTGAAGACTGCTGACTAAGGCAAAAGGAATCATAGACTCCAAGAGAGTATCAAACAAACGACACACCTGGCTTAGTCTAACAAAGAGAGACACAGACCCCAGACGGTACCAATGAAAGGTATGGCTAGCAAGGTCTAAAAACAGAGGATACAGACCCCAGACAGTATCAAAAGATACAGCTAGTAAGGTCTAAAAACAGTGTGACTCTGAGAGTGGGTTTCTAGCATACAGTGTAAATTGCTGGTGAAATACCGTTACCTTAAGGCCATGAATTATAAGGTAACCTAGGATACTCGTAACCATACTAACCGATACTAGAGTACCTGACGCCCTACAAGCGTCTATAAAATGTGACATTTGTCACCCCTTGGCTTGGTAGGCTGTGGACTGTAGCTAGCAGTCAGGGTGTGGGGGTGTCAATCTCGTATAGATGCATCCCAAATAGTGGGTAGTGTGTTTCCAATATAAGTGTTGAACTAGAGGTAGAGACTCATAACTGAACTGACTAATGTAAACCCATATGACTATGCTTGCATACATAATATATTATTAATGATCAAATGACCTTCGGACGGACATACGATCCCACCAGACCACATCTCAACGAAGAAAAGGAAATAGGGCGAACAAGCCTTCCTAAGTATTTCAAACATTATTTATATGCATCTATACAAGCACATGCATACATCTAACTATGTGGAAGTGTTATCAGGTATAAGCGTATAATGAAGTGGAGACATTCTCAAGTATAAGTGTATCATGAAGTGGAGGCGTTCTCAAGTATAAGTGTATCACGAAGTGGAGACGTTCTCAAGTATAAGTGTATCACAAAGTAGAGGCGTTCTTAAGTATAAGTGTATCACGAAATGGAGGTGTTCTCAAGTATAAGTGTATCACGAAGTGGAGACATTCTCAAGTATAAGTGTATCACGAAGTGGAGGCGTTATCAAGTATAATTGTATCACGGAGTGGAGGTATTAACTAAACAGAAATAATGCAGTGGTATCATAACCAAGTAGAAGTATAAAAACATAGACGAAAACTTTGGAAAACCTTTATATATTAAGAAAATCACGACTTGGTATTCCTTTTTAAAATAAGTTTGAAAATCTTTAAAAATCCTTTGAAAACCTTTCATAAACATGTTTAAAATGAAACTTTGATTAAACATCATAAGTAAAAGCAGAACAAATAACTATGTTTTTAGAAAACCATTTACAGTGTCATTCTCGGTAAAACAGTTAACAGTGTGGTAAATCGTTGTGCATGCGGGTTATCAATCACATGTGATTGATATGATAACTGGCATGTTTAACTTTATTCCCCCCCCCCCTATAAAACATGTAAAAACATTTAAAAGGTCCATTATGGGGTATGAACTCACCTGATGTAAGTGGATCCGACGAAGGTGTCGGTTGGGTGCCCGGTGTCAAGTAAAGACTTGGACACACTTAGTTACCTATTTAACATATGATAACATATGTTCACATACAATTAGTACATTTAATAGTAATTAAACAAGTATACGCACTCTAAGGAGCGGAAAACACTTTGATTAAGTGTTTGGGGTGTCCCGGGTAACATTTAAGGGTGTGAATGGCTTAGGAATGGAGTTTACTCTCCAAGAGTAAACTCTATACTTAGTGTTTACGGCCCTGGGACAACTCCCCATGAGTTTTCGGCCGTAAACTCATAGTGAGGATGTTCTAGGATGTTTAAAGGCCTTATCTCAATTGTGGAATTTTGCTACGTTCAAATCTAAAAGGTATGAATGGATTTTAGGCATTTAAAGGGACCAAATGGGAGTTTACGGCCCTAACCAAGGGAGTTTATGGTCGTAAGCTCCCAAGGACATCTTTCATGGGTGTTTCAAGGGCTTAAGTGATTGAGAATAAATCCTATGTATTTTTCCAAGTCAAATGGGGAGTTTAGGGCACCATTTAACCCCTTTATAGGAGTTTACGGCCCAGGTACCCTTTCATGAGGGGTTTATGGCCGTGAACTCCTCATGGAGTTGTTTCAATTGAGTTTAAGGTCCCTAACTTGTTGGTGGTTGATTCTTGAATTTATTCTAAGGCCATTGTTGTGTTTAAGTGGCTTTTAAACACTCAAATATGAGTTTACTCCCCATGAAGAGGAGTTTACGGCCCAAGCATGGTCTTGGGCAATAAACTCATGTTTACTCTTCAAAAACTCGTTTCAAGGTGTTCTAAGTCCGAATATGTAAGCCTAAAAGTCATATCTAAGCCTTTGGGGCAATTTGCAGGGGTTTTGGTGCTTAAAAACCCAATTAAATGGTGTTCACGGTCGAAGAGTGTTCTTGGGCCGTAAACACATCATTTTGTCCCTATTTTATGATTTAAACACGAATTTGCATGCTAGATAGGCTATACAACAAGTTAGGATAGTTTACCTACTCGTTTGGGGCTCGAAACGGACGATTTTTGGCTCGGGAAAAATTTGTAGAGAGAGTTTAGAGAGAGAGTGAAAATGGGTGGAATGAAGTCCATTCCCCCTTATATATGGGTTGGAGTGGTCACACCCGATTTAGTGGTCGTAATAAAATTTAACTTTCTCCAAAATAATATGGAAATGTAAATTACTCTTTTACTTTATTTTATTACGACGAGTAACGACATAGAATATAAATAAATAAAACGTTTATTTATTTTACGACCTCAAATTAACGAAACTTTTATAAAATAGAATATTCCGTTAACTGTAACGGGGTAATGTAACGGAATAAGCTACGGGTTGTCACAAATTAAAAGATAAATTGTCAAATTTTAAGATAGTTACTAGTCTATATGATAAAGCTAATAATTTGTAATTTTTTATTTGAAATTATCTTGCTACAAGAGTTGCATTAGGTCAAGTTGGTAAAAGATAAATATTATGATTACTTTATTAGTTTAAAATTTTGATCTAAATGTTTTGAAGAGTTACAAAGCTTGTCTTCAAGTTTTGGAATTCAAAATGTTTTTAAAGGAGATACAAAACTTGCCATCAAGTTTTAGAGTCAAAAGGTTTTGAAGAGTTACAAAACTAGCCTTCAAGTTTTGGATTTTGAAAACTCTATTTTATGTAACATTAAATTCTAAAACATGTAGTACTTTGAAAAGATTTTAAAAGGTGCAATTCTTGGTTGTATAAGTTCAAATTTTAATTAAATAGTTTTAATTTTGAATTTTTATATTTAAAACATTGTTTTTTTGAATAGTTCAAATTACACCCTTATGGAGTTTATTAAATTAATTAAGTGTTTAATTGAAAGAGAATTAATTAATCCATAAAGATATGGTTTAAATATAATTAAATTCAAAGTCTAATTTATTAATAGTTGAAACCATCTAGTATTTTAAATGTATAAAATACACCCTTATACTATATAAAATTAAAATTTTAATATATTATATATGTATAAGTAAAAGTCAACCTTATCGTTAGTAGGCCCCATTCACAAAGCTAGTGTATAAGGGGGTGTTTGAGAAAATTGTCTATAAAATGGCAATTGAATGGGTATCCACTCTTACCCACCGCACTCTTGACTAGTGGAGGGTTGTTAGCCAAACGGGTAGGATATGACACAACTCTCATTAAAAGTATAATGAAATACCAAGTAACTAAATGTTTTATAAATTCATAATCTTAGTTACTTACGAAATATGTGAATTTGGTGCTAATCCATGAAATTTCTTATTGCACCTTATTGGTCTGTTAGTGGAGCATGCGGTTAACCGGCACACTAATGTGGAATAATGAAGGGTGGCAATGAGTAGCTTGATGTTTGTCATAGATCAATGGAGCGTGTGTGGTTAACTGGCACATTGATTAGGTGATAAATGAATTTGAGAGTACCAAGCTAATTTGCATGGTCATTCACACCTTGTTAGTGATCCCCGGTATCCCAGTCATAAACTTGAAGGACATACTTGAGTTTAAACATGCCATTGAAAAGTTTATTGAATCTCAAAAAATCTCAAAAATCTCAAAAGTGTGAATGGTCAAGTTCACGGTGAATCTCTTTGTAGTTTGAATCATTGAGTTTTAATACATCTAATATAAAATAAATGAGTTATTTCAACTATTATAAGATACCAGATGGTATCAAACTTCCAAATGTGTAATTTTCCAAACAAATCAAACAGCTCAAACTGCAACTTACTAATTTGTTTGAAAAACTGAAATTTCATATTAAGCTGATTTAAGAAAAACAAACACTCTAGTCTCGTAGTACTTGTTTTCCTGATTTCGAAAATATAAAGAACGTCAAAAATGGAGTTCGTATGCAAAAGATACGACCATCTTATGAATCCAAAACCAATATAATACTAATTTTCTTAAAACCATTTAAATCGTTAGTTTCTATTAGTTGAGGGACTTGCACACCTCAAATGGGAATTCCGAAAACATTTTTCGACTCAGGCTATAACCTAGTATTTGATTTTATATTTGAAATATTTTTGATAAAAATATTTATAAAAGTCAAAAATCAAAGGGTTTCAACTTAATTAAACACGAAACTTTGAACGTCATTTCATGGAGATCAGTTAACAGAATTCAATTTCGTCTACAATTTTGGAATCACCACGACTTGAACATTAAGCACACTTTTATAAAATTTATATGAATCGATATGAGGGCAAGAGAATCGAGGTACACTTCACCATAAATAAATATATCAAAAATGTATGGCAGTTATTATTGTGAAAAATATTTATATAAGTGTATAAAAACAAATTGGACACCCATTATATATAAATTTCCAATTCTTTAGATACCTCATAAACATACATTAATATGTGTCAATTTTAAAATTTAGAGACCAAGATTGTCAAATTAACATTTTTACATTCTTAACGTATGAGTTTAAATTTATATACATGTATTATACAAGTTATATAATAAATCCACGACAAATGAAAATAGGTTATAATTATCAAGAAAATGGTTGTAAAAAGCCTTAAATATACATCTGTATACAAATGGAAAACTACCAATAATATGCTCAATGTAAAGAATCTAATGCATAAAAGACATACATGATTAAAAATGTACATAAATGCGTACTCAAATACATGTATGATATGGACCTTATTGACCAAATACCAATACATACATATTAAAAAACACAAAAAAGGAAACTTGTACAACAACTTTTTTATCACTCCAGCTCATGACTTATTGTACCACTAACTTGGAGTCCAAGTTGTATCCAAAACAAAACTACACAAAGATAAACAATCCCATACTCAAAGCTAAATTGGCTATAGAGAACTCGTATCCTCAAAAGAGGAATACAACTATAGAAACTATCTTCTAATAAATGTATTATTAATATGAATTACACTACTTCTTGGCTACTTACGGTACGAGGAATCTGGTTTGAAAGGTTGATTGGGTTGCTGGATTTCCTGTCTGGCCCTCGTCTTTACTCGGTAGTCTTGGAGTAAAAAACAAAACTTAATAATACTACAAACCCCATCAACAATAACATATAAAATATATATATATATATATATATATATATATATATATATATATATATATATATATACTCTGACTCGTGTAGAGAACACATAATAAAATTCTAACATGCCTCTAACTTAATAAACTATGGGATAAGATTAAGATTTTTTAGTTCCCTAAACTTAAAGAAGAACAAAGAACCAATAGCACCACTACTGTCATAGTAGAGAAACCCGTAGTTCTCCATCGAACATTCAGTAATCTCCAGACTTCTCTCTCTATCATTTGAAATCAGTAGAATTTCAATTCTCTCTCTATAAATCGGAAGTCTGTATGATTTTCGGAATCTAACATTCTATATAATTTGGAACCTTACCATGAAAGGATTGGAGGTGATTGCTTACACCACCCGATTTAACAACCTCACAAACCCTTACCCAGGAATGGTGAACCCAAAATACAGAGAGACCGAAAGGTACATCTGGGGATTAGCCTCACCAGTTCATGGTCTGGTTACAACATCTAGACCCACTGTCTTTGACAATGCTAAGCAATTGACATATCAATTGACTGAGTAGTGTACCCGTTAGGATGCCATAACCCTACAAACAGAAAAGAACCAAACTGAGAGTACAAAAAGCAAGTTCCATGTCAAATCAAATTGGAACTTCAAGCACCACAAACCCATTCCAGAACCTGTAGTTGTGTACATCGCAATCACAAACACACCTACTCAATTGAAGTCCTACTCTAGGACTTTACTCCACCGTACAAAGTGCAAATTTTCACTATTTCAGAATATGCATATCCTGCAACATCTATAACTTAAGAGGTCACACCTCTAAGTTTTGCAGAAAGGCCCCAAATAACCAAATCTTTCACATCGACATAATACCTATGACTACTAGAAGTTTCGATGTAATCATCGGAATGGATTAGTTCTCACTTCATCTAAGAGAGAATCTTATGTTACAAATCCGTTCGACTACCCCCTTCACAACGGAAAAAAAAACCCTCATGATTTATAGAGACAAATCAGGAAAGAATCTAACACATATCACAAGTGTGCGACTACTAAAAATCCATTCGACTACCCCCTTCCCAAGGCAAGAAGGTGTTTGCAGAAAAGATGCTTCATTTTCTTGGCCCATGTGGTGGATATGCAAGACAAGGGTAAGGAAATAAAACACATATCACAGGTTTTCGACTACTCAAATGTATTTCTAGAGGATCTGCCTAGAATACCTAGAGTCAGACAGGTCGAATTTCAAACCGACCTAATCCCGGGTGCGGCAATAGTGTGAAGATCTCCTTATCGTCTTGCTCCGTCAAAAATTAAGGAACTATCCCGCCAATTCCAAGAACTTCATGACAAAGGCTTTTTCCGACCAAGCTTCTCTCCATGAGGAGCTCTGGTACTTCTGTCAAATAGAAGGATGGGTTGTTCAGGATATGCATCGACTGTCGAGATTTGAACAAACTCAGAATCAAGAACTGACATCCACTGCCAAGGATTGATGACTTGTTCAACCAACTACAGTTATCCCGTTATTGCTCAAATATCGATGTAAGATTTGGCTATTATCAAATTAGAGTTCAATAAGCAGACACTCCAAAGACGGCATCCTGGACTTGGTACGGTCACTACAAGATTCTGTTTATGCCATTCAAACTGACCTACGAGACCAAACAATGTACGCCAATTCCTAGGGCTTACAGGTTATTAGAGGACATTCATCGAGAATTTCTCAAAAATAGCCAAGCCTCTCACTACTCTAGCCCAGAAGAAAAAGAAGTTTGATTGGCAGATGGCCAAGAGTCTGCTTTCCAGAAATTGAATGAATTATTATGCAGTGCACCAATTTTGTCTCTTATAGAGAGAACATGAGACTTTCTAGTATTCTGTGATGCCTCAAACTAATGGTTAGAATGGGTATTGATGCAAAGAAACATAATCTTCACATATGCATCCAGACAACTCCATCTAATCAAAACCAACTACACTACTCTTGACTTAGAGTTAAGAGTTGTAGTGTTTACCTTAATGATTTTGAGGCACTATCTCTATGGAACGAAAGCGTGTTGAATTGCTATATGATTACGAAATTGAAATTCGCCACCGTTCTGAGAAAAGAAAACGTTGTAGCAGATGCTTTGACCAGGAAAGAGCAAGCAAAGCCACTTCGTAAGAAAGCATTAATATTAACCACCCACTCCAATCTCACCACCCAATTTCGAGATTCTCAGCTAGAAGCAATCAAAACCGAGAATATCGTGGAGGAAAACCTATGAGGCATGGACAAATAGTTCAATCTCAAGGAAGAAGGAACATAGTATACTGTGAATTGAATTTGGACCCAAAACTTTGGTGAAATCAGGAGTCTAGTTCTAAATGAAGCTCATAAATTGAGATATTCAATATACCTCGGATCAGATAAGATGTATCATGAACTCAAGAAGCATTATTGGTAGCCAAACATGAAGCTAGAAATTGCCATCTATAACTATAAATGCTTGATTTGTTCCAAAGTCAAAGTAGAGTACTAGGAGCCGCCTGGTTTATTACAACAACCGTCAGTCGTGAAGTCGAAATAGGAATAGATGACCCTGGACTTCATAATGAAGTTGCCAAGAAATTCAAGCGGTTATGACACCATTTGAGTAGTGGTTGACTGTTTAATCAAGATGCCCATTTCCTAGCCATCAAAGAAATTGAAAATAAAAAGAAACACACCAGCACCTATCTCAAGGAGATAGGTCAGGCTTCATGGTCTGCTAATATGTATTATCTCAAGTCCAAATAGCAGATTCACCTCCATATCTTGACAATAATTGCAAAGGTTCCTAGGAACCAAACCCGACCTGAAACTGCATATCATCCATAGATAGATGAACAGGAAAAAATAAACATACAAACTCTTAAGGGCACGCTCCGTGATTGTGGGATGGACTTTCGTAATGCATGAGATACTCACTCACCACTAGCTAAGTTTTCATATAACAACAGTTAGCACACTAGCAAAATCATCGTTGCATTTAAGGCCTTGTACAGACGAACACGCCGTTCTCTGATATGTTTTGCAGAAGTTGGATGCACATAAGGTTTAGAAATCTAAATGCATAAGGTTTCCAGATCCGGTCGACAACAAACCATAGATCCAACCAAACGATAGCATAAAGCATCACAAATCATTTAGCACATACAAGCATTTTACGCATATTCCCTAATTAAGCTAGTGCTCTTGTCAATTTAGTTGTACTACCTAAAATATAAAAGACACACTCCTCACGATCATTGCTTAGAATTCTAAGTTTAAGTATAGAAATAAATCCTTACTCCTAGTTCGCTTAAACTAATGCTTTGATACCAACTTTGACATCCCCATTTTCACGTCCAAAAATGACCGATTTCGTTTATGCTTTATAGAAATCAGGGTATCACTTTAATTCAAATGTTGCAGAACTTGTTCCCAGAAAAACATGATAAGTACATTATCAAATCATTTCCAAAGAAAAGTATTTTTGTTCATTTTAAAACATTTGGGATGTCATTGTCAATACAGAAACATAAGCATAAACAGAACTTACGTTTATTATCACTAGTGATTTATATCCCCTTAATCTCTTAGTGTAATGTAACTTCATATCGACACCTACGATACAAATGAATTGAGTGGGTCAGGTTGGGAAACCTGGTGATTGCATAGGGTTTTCAACCCACAATAATATAGTCAATTTGTTTCTTCAGATTATTCATGTCAAACAATTAACCCAATTACCCATCCCCATTCTCTTCATTTAATATTCCCTAAATATTTATCTTAAGGGTCATCTCCTATATCGTATTTACCTTTCATCTCTTTACATCACATTTCCTTATATGTTCGTTCCTAAGGACTTATATATATATATATATATATATATATATATATATATATATATGTGGGATTATGATCTATAGTTATTCATGTTGGGCTAAACCCATGTGGTAACTCATGGATACTCCATTGAGGTTAAAACCCAAGGAGCATGAAGAATGTGGAAAGTCATGCACATTAGGGTTTGCATGGTGTAACCCTAATTAAGCCACACTATATAAGGACCCCTCTAGTTCATGAAATTGGCATTAGTGGATTCATAAAGAGGGCAAGCCGATTTTTAGAGTGAAAGTAACCTCCTATCAAGTTATTCCAATTGTTGGTGGTGTTGTGTGATTCCATTTGAGGTGCAAAACTTCGGGCACTAAGCTCTTAAAGGTTCAAGACTTCAAGCGACACCAAAAGGTATGTCATCCAACTAAAATTTTATAGTATAGATACTCCATGATATGCTAATTAGGATGATGCTTTGGAATATGGAAATTTGCATGTATAATAGAGAAAACATAGATCCAAAGCACATAGGGTTGCATGTATAGTATAGGAGTGTTAGAATGCTCAAATTGTTATTTACCTACCTTCAAATATTTGTAGCTTGGATTACCGCATCCCTCTTCCAAGTTATAAACATTTTGTGTTAGGTCCTAGCCTTAATATTTCAAATTGGGTGTTATATTAAGGACTTAAATCAACTAACTTGTATTTCTCCCTTCAAGATGTCTAGTTCAAATAACTATGGTGTACCCAAATCTCTTGGAACAAGCTTCCCAATTGAAGATGATGTTCCTTGATTGGATCGTGGAAATGGAAATCATACATCTCTTCCTCCACCTCCTCTAATTATTCTCCCTGACCCACAAGCTCAAATACTTGAAATGTTCAAGATTACTTAAACCCTACTTGTAGTGAAACATGAAGATGGAAGACCTGTGTGTACTCATGTCTTAGAGATGAAGTCACACATTGACAGGTTGAGAATGTTGGGTATTGTTGTCCCAAGGAAGTTGTCTATTAACTGGGTTCTTTATTCACTTCCTGAGTCATATAGTGAGCTCATTAATGTCACACCCCAAAACCAGAACAACATAATCGTTCGGGGGTGGAGGACGTCATGTTTAGTATCACGAGATATGTATATGGTAAGCAAGTAATAAGCAACCATTTCATTTCGAAAGAAAGTGTTTACAATGTGTGTGTTCACAAAACATAGAATTCATAAACAAATAACAAAACAAGACTTGAAGCTATAATGCCATCTTCTGAATTCCCAGCACGAGCACCTGTCTAATAGTCTCCTGAGAAAACAAGTTATTTGAAAGAGTTGATCTGCAATTAAGCTATTGACTTCATAAGATTTTAGTGATGTGAGTAAGTTGTAAAGTGCTGTTAAAAATGTAGATGTAAAATGGTGTTGAAAATGTAGTTGAAACATGTAGTTGTAAAATGTTGTAAGTTGTAAGTTCTGTTTTGAAAAGTTCGCCTGTTCCTCTAGAAAATCCTATATTTCCTACTTTGATGAAAGTTTAATTAAAATGCAATACAACCCTTTCTATGAGTACTAAGTGGGTACAAGTTATATAAGACTCAGAGTAAACAAACAATCGATTGTGCGCATCTGCCCCAAGCTCACAACCAAACGAGGAATAGAAATTAAGGCGGATAGCACACAACCCATTGGTTGTTAGGTCATCGTCAGATATAACCCTGGTGTAGACAATTGGTATTCATGGAGTTAATTGTAATGGTTCCTTGATATCTAATGAAAAGTTCTTTAAGAAAAACTATATCTCTTATAGTAAAATGGTGACCACAGTGACTACTTTTATAATAGCTTAGTTTATACTGCTATATATAATCAAATATCGGAGAGAAAGTTAATTGAGTGAATCTGCCCTAAGCGCATAACCAAATGAGGAATAGGAAGTAAGGCGGGAAGCACACATCCAACTACCTATTGGGTATTAGTTTTGTATATAAGCATGGTGTATAAACTAAGGTATTATAGAATTACTCACCTAAGGTCCTTTAAATTGTACTGGTTTAATAAAATGGATTAAACCCTTTACTGGGAATTTTCTAGTTTTGTATACCAAAAGTTCTGATCTTGGAAAGTATGTTTTGTACTAGAAAAAATGTGCTTTGACTATGTGTCCTATAACCTGACCCATACCTGGTACCCTTATGATGACTTAATGTATACTAAGCATACATATATACATATATATATATATATATATATATATATATATATATATATATATATATATATATATATATATATATATAAGCGAATAGAAAATAGATTGGATGAATTCGTTCCAAGCCCACAACCAAACAAGGAATAGGAAATGAAGCGGAGAGCACACATCCTATTACCTGTCGGACCCTATTGGTATATAGATATCCTGTGATGTATACATTAAGGAATCATAAGACTAGAATTATGGTCCTTTCTTTTAAACGTATCCTTATACCAAGGCATCTTCTGTTAAACGTAGCCTTCTACCGAGGCATCTACTGTTATGTGCTAGACTCGACTGTTCCGTTTGTCGTTTGTAAAAAAATGTATATTTTCCCTAGTTTATAACTATCTTAACTCGAAAGTAGTTTGAGTTTGACTCTCAAGTGGTACTGTTACTTTATGAAAGTAATGGGAAATGTAAGTACACAGTTGTCGTTTATAATGACATGCGGATATACTAATGACCTAAAAACATGTTTGTTTTATTTCGGTCATAATGTGAATTTTAAAATCCCTACTAAACGTTCGCCCTGTCAAGAGATTAAGGGAACCAAACGTAACCTCTGCAAATTCTTGCAAGCCGTGTGATTCACGTTTGTTATATAATCATGTATACCCAATATAACTATCACCTTTTGTTTAAAACAATGAGTTAGTGATTCATTGGTATAATTAGATCATCTATGTGTTCTCATGTTGTAGTAACCTAACTTGTTTGTTTTGTACTGTATATTGTACGTTCTGTTTGTTTCTCATAATTGTGTGTTCTCTCTGTATGGTATTGTTTGATTCTCTTCGGTGTGTGTTTGACTCATGTATGAACTGACTCTTTGTGTGCTTCATTGTACTAGAAGTAATGAATATCATTCTCCTAAACTATACCTATTATATTTTACTAATGTTCTACTTGGACTTTTATTGAAAAGACTCATTTATCTACTAATTTATGCTTGTACTTTAAAAACGGAGTGTTGTATAATTATAAAGTAATATAACTTTAAAAGAGTTTTGAAATGTTTTGACAACTTACAAATGACATAAGTAACATTTTGAAAGATATTTATATCATTGTGTTCAACTTGTATCCCCCTCACCCCTTAAAACAGTTAAATGATTGATTACGGGGTATGAACTCACCTGATGTGGGTGATTAAAAAAAATACGTGCGTAAGGATGAGAAGTTCCACGAATGAAGTCCCGAGACACAATAAGTCCTAAACGACATATATTGGAATATATTAACATATGTATAGTGTTTATAAGCAACCAAATGCAAGGAAACACCTTACAAGACTAGGAAACACTTTACCCAAGTGTTGGAATCACATGTGAGTCACTAAATGGGAGTGTATGGCCATATTGATGGGTGTGCGGCCGCACACTCATGGTAAAGAGTGCACAAAACGTTTTCCAATTGGTAGGGAGGTTTTTGGGACTATTGCTCAACAAGTGGTGAAGCTAGAAATACATTTTGGGGCCATTTTGGGCTCTTTTTAGGGGTGTACCGCCACACTTGGGTGTGCGGCCACACACACCATAAGATAATGAGTTCTGGGCATTTTTAAGGACTTAAAAAAGTGCTCTTAACAAGATCTAAGCTTAACTAAAGGGTACTTATGACCCGAAAGATCGAGAAGGTCCAAAATCGCCAAGAACAAGTGTGTGTTCTTGGTGAAATGGATGAAGATTTGATGATATTCTTGAAGATTTATGTGACATCCCCAAAATCATGGCTAGAAAAGACCGGTTTGTTTATGCTTTGTTTAAAAATCAGAGTACTTCATTTCATAAAAATGTTGCGGAATTTGTTCCCAGAAAAACATGGTAAATACATTATTAAAGAATTTTCGAGGAAACGAATTTATTTCATTTTAAAACGTTTGGGATGTCATCGTTAATACATAAACATAAGCATAAACAGAACTTACAATTATTTACACTAGTGATCTACATCTCTTTAAATCTCTCAGTGTAGTGTCACTTCATATCAACACCTGTGATATAAATAAACTGAGTGGGTCAGGTTGGGAAACCTGGTGAGCACATAGGGTTTTCAACCCACAATAATATAATTATTATTTTTAAACATCAAACAATCAACCCAATTACCCATTCCCGTTATCCTCACATTACGTCCCTAAAACATCTAACATAAGGGACCTAGTCAAAGGACTATCATTGGGATGGAGTATACCTGGTGAGCACACAGTTCACACAGCTCGAATAAACACACAGTTCGAATAAACACACAGTTCAGTTAAACACACAGTTCGAATAAACACCTACAGGTTGCGAGCCTGCTAGTGTTTCACTGGACTGTCTAGAATAGTCCGTGGTCGTCATCTATTCTCCGCTAGATGACTAGATCATCAAGAACAGTTATAACGAGGCCTCTCATTATTTTATTTTGTCACACAGCAACTATTACATCTACTCATGTTTTACCCAACACATTTTGTAGATATAAAATACATATACAATTTAAATCATTGAAGACATGTATAAAACGTTCATCCAGCATAGATAGCAAGTATACAGATAATATGCACACATAGCACGTAATTTATATAAAATACTTCATATCTATGTGTAAGCTGAAAGTAACTATGCACTCACCTGAGTAGGTGGTGACTCAGCACTCGGACAGCGCTTCGATACTCTCAAAACGATATTCCTTCGATAAAACCTAGTACCGATACCACTAGGGTTTAGTTTAACGATAACCGCGACAAATTAGTCAGTTTGACTATTATTAAGCGTTAATAATGCTCAATATAACTCATAATAATAGCCCAAATAATTATTTTAAGGACCTAATAACATTCCTATAATTATTTGAAAGCTATATTAAAAATTGCGTAAGCGTAGCATACTTATAGCGAATTTTATCGAAAACCGGAACTTAATTGGAGCAACGTTTCGAAACCGAAAAACTCCTTTTTCTCGGGACTCCGGGAGCCTCGGGGCTTCCCTAGGGTGCTAAGGGGTTTTTCTAGGGTTTAGGGAGGTTTGGAACTCTAGAGAGAGAAAGAAACTAGAGAGAGAAAGAGTTCTGGTGTGAAAATGAGGCTGACTTCGGACCCTTTTATAGGCTACGAAGCCTCTGTCTATGCGGGGGGTCCAGCAGCGCTACGCTGGGCGTAGCTCGGATAAGGTTGCCAGCTCGCACCAGCTGGCTCGCACCCGAACTCGGAAGGATAGGAGCGAAGGTATGCTGGGCGTACAGGCCTCGGACGCGGGGCGTAAGCGAGGGGTGGCGTGTCGCAATCTGAAGCAAAGACCGTGTTCAGCAAGCGATGGTCAGGATCTTGCCACGTCATCGTTCTAAAATCAGATTTCGCAAATTCGAGTTACAACTTCAAAAATTCGTAACTTTCGCGTCCATTTTTGACGTTCTTTATATCCACGCGAAGGTGGGAACGTACTCTACAACTTTTGTTAAGACTTCGTCTGCTAATTTTGGCTCGATTTTAAATTTTATATTATTAACGGGCCGAGACACGATTGGTCCGTTAAATCCTCATAACTTCTTCACCCGACATCCGTTTGCGCCCATATTTTTCTCATTACGCTACTCTCAATGAGATCTTCAATTCTCGTTTAGGTCGCGTCGGCTAAAAATCATTCGATCTAATATTCGAGTTTCGGGCTATACACTGCTATTCCGAAACTTCAAAAAATCATAACTTCTTCATACGAAGTCAGATTTGGGCGTTCTTTTTATCGATGTTCTTAGTTTAACATATTCTACTACTTTCGTTTAGATTGCTAAGGCTAAATCTCGTTCTATCGTAAATTCACTATTTACGCTTCCCGGTATCGTGCCGGTTCCGTCGTGAAACTTCAACGGGTCATAACTTCTTCGTTATATCTCAGATTTCGGCGTTCTTTTTATGTACGGAAACGTTGTGACATACTCTACAAATTGGTTAAGATCATTTATTCTAAATAATATTTTGTCGAAAAGTCGATTTCGGCCCCCTATTGCCTCTAATTTGACTAGCTCGGATTTGCGGGCGTTACAATTTAGGCTGAAAATCGGATGGTAGTTGAGAGCAAAATCGAGTTCTAAGCTTGGGAGGGTGAAAAGGGATTAAAGGAGGCTGGGTATACCCTTTGTACTCGTGAGGGTGCTGCCAGAAGAGGGGTGTGCGGCCGCACACCCATGTGTGCGGACGTACACTCCTTGTGTTGGAGTGTAAGGCCATATTTGATGCTAGAAGTGTACGCGATCCATTCCTATGTTCAACGCTTGAAAGTACTGACCTTTGGACCTTTAAATGAACTCTAAACAAGGCTAAATGATAGCAAAAATGAGTTTGACACTTACTCGAGTTGGCTGGCGGAGCTTTAGTGGGCAAAAATTAAAATTTTTCGGGTTGTCACATCATCCCCCCGTTAGATAGAATTTCGTCCCGAAATTAGCCTTCTTAGCCGTACTACTGGGGTTGCGCTCCTCTGATTTGCAGAATACCCACTCGTAGACCTGGCAACCATGCCCTAATGTCCATGATAGGATTCATACTTGGTCCATCTATCATTACCTCGTGTATACAAGTCGTATATAATTATGATAAGTAAGAGGGTCGGATGTGCGACTCTGCCCCAGGTCCACAACCAAACAAGGAACAAGAGATATGGCGGAAACACACATACTAACTTTGCGTAATCAGAATCATATTCCACCCTTGTGTATACCCTGAACAGTAATAGGTAGGATGCATTCATCCTTAGCTTCTATGCTCGAACTTGGTTTATTGGACGAGTGGTATTTCTTGATGGTCTGCAGACATCTGATGATAAGGCTTCGGAGGACAAAGTACTCCTCGCATGAGTACTTCGGGGGTTTAGAATACGAAAGATAAAACTGAGGTTTAGGTCGAACTTTCGATGCGGATGACGAAAGTTTCGAGAACTTGCCGATCGAGGCGATAGAACATATGAATTCAGTATGTTGAGGACCACGCCTACTCATGACGAAAGATGGTAATGGACTCTTTACTGAACAAAGTTTTGTTAAATGAAAAAAATGTCTGCTATACGATAATGTATCCCAAGTATGATCGATATTGTACTCGAAGTATGTTCGAAAATGTACTCTTTGTAAATGTTCCCATGTTTCCTGTTTTCTCTTTGATGTTAACACTCTTACGTATCGTACCGCTATGTGCGCATACATACAAACGAAAGTGCTCTATTAACTGGTAAGGATGCTTTATATCATGATCCTCCTTGGTAGCACTACGATCGCCTGCCATATAACTTGTTGAGGACCACGCCTACTCATGACGAAAGATGGTAACAGACTCTTTACTAAACAAAGTTTTGTTAAATGAAAAAAACGTCTGCTATACGATAATGTATCTCAAGTATGATCGATATTGTACTCCAAGTATGTTCGAAAATGTACTCTTTGTAAATGTTCCCGTGTTTCCTGTTTTCTCTTTGATGTTAACACTCTTACGTATCGTACCACTATGTGCGCATACATACAAACGAAAGTGCTCTATTAACTAGTAAGGATGCTTTATATCATGATCCTCCTTGGTAGCACTACGATCGCCTGCCATATACAAGTTATGCATATTTAAGGTGAACCAGGCAATCGACTGAGTAACTCTACCTCAAATCCTCAACTGATTAAGGAATGGGTATCTAAGAGGAATCACCCACTCTAAGTCTGCAACACCTTAGTTGCACACAACCCTAATGTATCTGGTAAGCCACAATTGCTTCTCTAAACGGATCCTTTAGTTCTCTTGAATATTGTTACCTATTTCAACAAGTGAGTTATTATAATTACTTTTAGGTGTTATCCCTAAATTTTAATCTGATATGAATAAAGATTATTTTTTAAAAGTAATTAGTATTTCGAAAACATACCGCTACTCATCGACGACTCTGGAGTAGATTCTCCTATGGTGATCATCAGAATGCGTCCATCCGTGCTAGAGTTCTTTGTTATTGGACAGTCCCTTTGATAGTGTCCAGTCTCACCACAGCCATAACAGGCTTGGTTTTGTCCAGCTCCGGGGACTTGGGAGATCGGTTGAGTCGGTGCCCTGCAGAAACGGCCTGTGTGTCCCTTTTTGCGGCAGTTTAGACACTCCATTTCCTGGCATACTCCGGTGTGGTAAAAGTTGCACTTTCCACACTTTGGGAGGGTTCCAGCATAGTGACTGGCAGGTGCTGGAGCAATAGGCGTTGTAGCAGCATAATAGTACCCGCTCGTTGCTCTTGCGGGGTGTCATGTGTTGTTCGCTTCTTTTTCCTCTGGATCCCCGACTTCTGATTATAGTCCTCTTTGCTCGGTGGCTCGGGAATAGGGTCTTTTACACCATGGCGGACTCTGTGGTCGATGAGTCGTTGAGCCAGGCGTTTAGCACTATCGAAAGTGGCTGGGTTAGAAGATAACACATTTCCTTGGGTCGGAGCAGTCAGACCCCAAATGTATCATTCTATCTTCTTGCTCTCCTGGGTAACCTGATGGGTTTTAGCCATAAGAACTTTCCTATGTGCGCATGCAAAACCCTAATGCTTGGATCTAGGCTTTCTAATTAAACATGCTTTGAATCCAAGACTTCTAATGGATAATTAGGTTAAATAGCAACATTGAAACAAATCTAGAACCATACCTTTGAGTTCCTTGTTGATCTTGAGGTCTTGGAGCTTCTAGAGTCACAAATGTCACTCCTCTAATGGCTTACAAACACCAATAGCAAGGAAGATGATCTAGGAGAGAGGAGAGGGGAGGAAATCGGCCAGGGTTCTCTTGCTTTAGGAGAGGTGCAGATTTCCCTTAGCTATGGGGTCTATTTATACTAGTAGACTCCTTAAGGGTTACAATCTAAACCCTAATTGGATAATCTTCTCTTAAAGCTATCCAAATCCTTTCCATAGATAAGCCTTGGATGAATTTAGCTATCCTTTAGCTTCTAGAATTCGTCCCTTGTATATCTATAAGGATTTGCAGTCTAAAGCTTAACTATCAAACAATTGAAAGTTTATACCCCTTTATTTAATTAATCTCTTTAAGTCACCAAATTAATTCTAATTAATTCTATGACTTATATTAATCAAATAACAATATATTATTATTATATTATACTCATAACATATTAATAATATTTACTCTCTCTTAATAAATCATCCGATCAAGTTGCTATGGTGAAGGCAACCCAAAAGGACCATGCACAACCGGGTCAAATACTTGCCTAATATAGTTGCAGCCGTAGACACTATTCCAACAGTCTCCCACTTGGATAGGTCTAGTAACTATATACACAAGTTCAATTCGGTTTGCAATCGTAGCTCTCAAACACGCTGTCAAACTCTGATCTAGTCAGTCTTGTCCTTTAGATAAGGGATCGTACAGTCCTCTGTTAGATATCATGCTAACCATCCTATGGAATGGTTAGTCAAGCATTTAGGTTTCTCGATCTCTGATTTGTTTGACATAGAACTTAATCGAACACATCAATTAAGTTCTGACCGGGCCCGACACATAAGTCAAATCAAATCATCGAGCAGCCGAGATATCGCTTTTACCTTCTTAGATAAAAGTTACAGATAAACTTTGACTTATATGCATTTACTTATTCATTAACCAACTATACACAACAATACATTTTATAACACCGAGTTACTGATGCGTTTTCGCATTATCAATGTACAATCAATCAACAAATAACAAACCATATATCTAGGTTTTAAGACTATATGTTATTATCGTCTTGCGATCACCTTTTATATCATATTCCATAAGGTGATTCCAGCAAGCGCGGGTTTGTTCCAATGCTCATAACTAGTTCATAAGCACTCATGAACGTTGTAGCAACCCTTTGCTATGTCTAACACCATTTAGACATTCTACACACCAATTCATGACAATATTCATTCATATCTACTTCCAACATATGAACGATTGTGGACGATTTGAACAATTCGATTATTCTTAATAAACTTAATTATTCTGGAAGTCAAAACATGCAAAGTGAAACAATAGTTAAACAATTAACATAAGATAGTAACATTACTCATAAATAAAACTCCTTTATTTAATCATCAAATGTTAATTACATTTATCTATTACACGTTTCTAATACTATCTAATCTATGCTAATATCATCCTTCAGCCCAATACTCCTAGCATGCTGCAAGTGCTTAACCCTACTCAGTCCCTTCGTAAGTGGATCTGCTGGGTTATCTTCTGATGATATCCTCTTCACTACGAGTTGTCCTTCTTTTACACGATGTTTGATGAAGTGATATTTTTTGTCGATATGTCTTGATCTACCATGATCCCTCGGTTCCTTGGTCAAGGCAACCGCTCCTTCTTTATCACAGAAAATCTCCATGGGCTCCTTTATGGCAGGTACAACTCCAAGATCACCGATGAAGTTCTTTAGCCATATTGCCTCCTTCGACGCTTCGCTCGCTGCAATGTACTCTGATTCGCACGTTGAATCAGCTACGGTCTCCTGCTTGGAACTCTTCCATGTCACTGCTCCTCCATTTAGGGTAAAGACCCAGCCCGACTGCGAACGGTAGTTGTCCCTGTCGGTCTGAAAACTGGCATCACTATACCCTCGCACCTTCAAGTCATCACTCCCTCCGAGGACTAAGAACCATTCCATCGTCCTCCGAAGGTACTTAAGGATGTTCTTCACCGCAATCTAATGTGCTCTACCAGGATTCCCTTGATATCCACTAACCATGCTCAAAGTGAAGGCTACATCAGGGCGAGTACAATTCATAGCGTACATGATTGAGCCAACTGCGGAAGCGTATGGTACTCGGCTCATTTATGCTATCTCAGCTTCGGTACTCGGACTTTGAGTCTTACTCAACTTGGCATTACTTTGTATCAGTAATTCTCCCTTCTTCGAGTTTTCCATACTAAAACGTTTTAGTACCTTCTCTAAGTAAGTATTCTGACTAAGTCCAATTAGTCTCTTACTTCTTTCTCTTACTATCCTTATTCCCAAAATGTAAGAAGCCTCTCCGAGGTACTTCATAGCGAAGCACTTCCCGAGCCAGGACTTAACCTCCTGCAGAGTCGGGACGTCGTTTCCTATGAGTAATATGTCATCGACATATAGAATGAGGAAGCTTACTATTCTCCCACTGGCTTTGACATATACACAAGATTCGTCTTCGCTTCGTACAAATCCAAACTCTTTGAATTTCTCATCGAAGCAAAGATTCCATCTGCGAGACGCTTGCTTAAGTCCATAAATGGACTTCTCAAGCTTACACACTCTATTCGGATGCTTCGGATCCACAAACCCCTCTGGCTGATCCATGTAAACATCCTCAGCCAACTTTCCGTTAAGGAAAGTGGTCTTGACATCCATTTGCCAAATCTCATAATCATGAAATGCGGCAATTGCTAGCATCACTCTACTAGATTTAATCTTCGCAACTGGTGAGAAGGTCTCATCATAGTCAACTCCGGGAGTTTGAGTAAAGCCCTTCACAACCAATCGCGCTTTATATGTGTGCACGTTTCCATCCACATCGGTCTTCTTCTTGAAGATCCATTTGCACCCTACGGTCTTACGTCCGGGCACATAATGGATTGGATCTTGCTATCCATTGCCTCTTTCCACTTTGTAGACTTCGGGCCTGCCATGGCTTCCTTATAGCTATTAGGTTCATCAAGATTTATTAGTGTACCATCACTAATATACGTGTCCCCTTCGGTAGTAATATGAAAGCCATAAAACTGGGGATGAACTCTAACTCTATCGGAACGTCTAAGAGGTAAAGACTCGTCAACCGGTTCAACCGGAGTTTCCTCCTCAGGTTGAGTGCCAGCGGTAGAGGTTCCTTCATCTATCGACTCTTGAATCTCTTGAAGTTCGATTTGCCTCCCACTGTCTCCTTGGTTTATGAGTTCTCGCTCTCGGAAAACTCCTCTCCTCGCAACGAAGACAACATTGTCCTTCGGTCTATAGAAGAGATATCCAAAGGATGTCTGCGGGTAGCCGATGAAAATACATCGCTCACTTCGAGGTTCGAGCTTGTCGTGAGTATCTCGTCTTACGAAAGCCTCGCAACCCCAAACCTTGATATGTGCCAACGAGGGAGCTTTCCCTGTCCACATCTCGTGAGGTGTTTTGGCAACCTTCTTAGTAGGGACTCGCTTAAGGATATGGGTGGCAGTCTCTAAGGAATACCCCCAAAAAGAGATAGGTAGTGAAGCATGACTCATCATAGAGCGAACCATATCCAATAAGGTTCGATTACGCCTTTCTGCCACACCATTCAACTGCGGTGTCCTAGGAGGCGTCAATTGCGAAACTATTCCACACTCCTTGAGATAATCATGGAATTCAAGACTTAGGTACTCTCCACCTCGATCGGATCGAAGCATCTTGATTTTCCTGCCCAATTGATTCTCCACTTCATTTTTGAACTCTTTGAACTTTTCAAAGGTTTCTGACTTTTGCTTGATTAAATAGATATACCCATATCTACTATAATCATCGTTAAAAGTCACATAGAAGCGGTTCCCATCCTTCGTGGTTGATCTAAACGATCCACGTACATCGGTATGTATTAGGTCCAATAAACCCTCACCCCTTTCACACGTACTCGTGAAGGGTGACTTAGTCATCTTTCCAAGTAAACAAGATTCGCATGTGTCATCTTCCCTAAGGTCGAATGACTCCAACACTCCATTCTTTTGGAGTTGGGCTATGCGTTTCTTGTTGACATGTCCAAGACGACAATGCCACAAGGATGCTTTATCCATAATAGTGGAAAAATCAATATTCAAAACATCATTTCCTAAGTTATCAACAATCATAATAGTCTCATATATTCCATTACATGGTATAGCTTCAAAGTAAAAGACACTATTTAGATAAGCCAAAACAGAACCATTCTCATTATTCAAAGAAAATCTAAATCCTTGTTTATATAAACCATGAAATGAAATGATGTTTCTAGCCATTTCTGGCGAATAGCAACAATTGTTCAAATCTAAAACCAAATTATTCCTAAGCACTAAAGAATACACTCCAATCTTGGTCACAGGCGACGATCTTCTGTTCCCCATGATTAGATTGATCCTTCCTTGCTCCAGATCCCTACTTCTTCTTAGTCCCTGCACATTAGAACAAATGTGGTAACCAAAACCGGTGTCAAGAACCCAAGAAATAGCATGATTAGAATCATTAGATTTAATTGTGTATATACCTGCGAAAGATGGCTTGATCCTTCCTTCTTTGATTGCTTGCAGGTACTCTGGGCAGCTTCTTTTCCAATGTCCTATCTTGTGGCAGTGGTGGCAGTCTGCCTCCTTCGGGTTAGGACATGGCTTAACGGGATCAACTTTGATCCCACTAGAAGAGGCACCATCTCGGGCTTTGACCTTGCGATAGTTCTTTGATGAAGCCTTCCTCTTCTTTCCTTTTCCTTGACCAATAGCCAAGACAGGAGCAGCAGGTGGATTAGGAGTAGGTGCAACATACTTGTCTTTGAAGTTGCTCTCGGCGAGCCTCAAAAGACCTTGGAGTTTGCTTAGGGTGACCTCTTCTTTGTTCATGTGGTAGGTCATCCTAAATTGGTTGTACATCGGAGGCAAAGAGTGAAGCACCATGTCGATCGCCAAGTCTTCACCGAAGTCATCATTTAACTTGCGAAGGCGGTCGACATACCTTTGCATCTTTTGCAGGTGCACGGTAAGAGATTCTCCATGACCCATCTTCGCGGAAATTATGTTGGTGAAAATCTCATAACGCTCTTGTCTCGCGTTTTGGTGGTATCTCTCCAATAAGTCTTGGTGCATCTCGTACGGGTACATGTCCTCGTAGGACTTTTGGAATTCGGAGTTCATGGTGGCAATCATGATGCAATGAACCTTTGTTGCATCTCGCTCATGAGTCTCAAAAGCGGTGATTTCGGCCGGAGTAGCGATTTCGGGGTTGATTTTCTCGAGCTTCTCATCGAGGACATACTCCTTATCCTCATAGCGAGCAATGGTGCGAATGTATCTTATCCATTCGCTAAAGTTCATTCCATCGAAGGTGACCTTTTGGCAAAGGCTCATCAATGTGAAAGAACTAGCAGCAACGTTGTTTGTGTTCGACATCTACAAAAGAAAAGGACAAATATAGATTAGAATAAGAATCCCTAATTATCACCCAATAAGAAAAATTAGGGCTAGGATCCAACAATAACATTTACGTACTAGAAAAGGGATGTCGTAATCTAACATGCAAATTAATTGAAAGTAAGTGAATGATGATTCACTAATTCTCCATCACAAAAACTTAAACTATTAGTCCTAAGTGTATTGAGAATTCCTAGGTTCGGATGAGATTCATTGAAACTATTCAATGGCATGTTTAAATCTCGATATGCCCCTCTTGTTTGTGACTGGGATACCGAGGATCACAAAGCGGGTGTGAATTACCATGCAAATTCACATGGTGCCTTCATTGTAACAATCACCTATTCGATGTGTCGGTAAACCACACACGCTCCATCGAACTATGAAAAACAATGAATCACCCTTTGCCACCTTTTGTTATAACCAATTAGTATGCCGGTAAACCACACACGCTCCACTAGCTTCTTAGCAAGGGTGAAAAGTGTAATTTCATGGGATTGCATCAATTCACTTTTCCTAAAGTAACTAAGATTGGGAAATTTTTAAAAGTATGTGTAGTTACTTTGTATTAGTTATTATACTTTTAATGAGAGGATGAGTTTGCCCTATCCTACCCGTTCGGCTAATGACCCTCCACCAATCAAGCAAGCGGTTGGTGTGAGTGTACACCCATTAAGCGTCATTTTATAGGCCGCAACCTTAAACCCACCTTATAGATCGGCTTCGTGAATGAGGCTTACTAACGGTAAGACTAGCATATAAACCCACCTTATACATATATATATTATTCTAGTAATATCATATTAGTATAGGGTTGTATTTTAAAACTTTTAAAATCTAGGGTTTGAAATTTAAGTTGTCTAAATTAAAACTTTTAATCACAAATATAAATTTCAAAACTTGAGGGTAAGTTTTAAACATTTTAAAACATGGATGATCAAATAACAAATAATTCCAATTAACAATTAATAACCTAATTATCTATATTTGATTTTATTCAAGATTTCTTTTAAAGATAATTACCAAAATAATTAAAATAATTAATTAATTATCATATAAGGAAATTAAATATTTTATTAGTTGATAAATACCTTTAACTAGATCAAGATAATAGTCATATATATATATATATATATATATATATATATATATATATATATATATATATATATATATATATATATATATATATCAAAAAATCAGATTTAGATTGATCTATTATGATTAAGGTAAGTTTCCATAAGATAATTATGAAAAAATCCCAAATCTGGCCATTCCTGGCGCCTGGACTCGCCGAGTGCACAAAGGGACTCGCCGAGTCAGGCCTACTCGCCGAGTCCACTTTGGAACTCGCCGAGTCCATGACTCAGAAACCAAAAAATCAAATTTTGCAGGTTTGTTTCAGTTAATCAAGCAACAATTTAAAGAAAACCAAGCTAGTCTCTGATACCACTGATGGGTTTTAGCCATAAGAACTTTCCTATGTGCGCATGCAAAACCCTAATGCTTGGATCTAGGCTTTCTCATTAAACATGCTTTGAATCCAAGACTTCTAATGGCTAATTAGGTTAAATAGCAACATTGAAATAGATCTAGAACCATACCTTTGAGTTCCTTGTTGATCTTGAGGTCTTGGAGGTTCTAGAGTCACAAATGTCACTCCTCTAATGGCTTACAAACACCAATAGCAAGGAAGATGATCTAGGAGAGAGGAGAGGGGAGGAAATCGGCCAGGGTTCTATTGCTTTAGGAGAGGTGCCGATTTCCCTTAGCTATGGGGTCTATTTATACTTGTAGACTCCTTAAGGGTTACAACCTAAACCCTAATTGGATAATCTTCTCATGAAGGTATCCAAATCCTTACCATAGATAAGCCTTGGACGAATTTAGCTATCCTTTAGCTTCTAGAATTCGTCCCTTGTATATCTATAAGGATTTACAGTCTAAAGCTTAACTATCAAACAATTGACAGTTTATACCCCTTTATTTAATTAATCTCTTTAAGTCACCAAATTAATTCTAATTAATTCTATGACTTATATTAATCAAATAACAATATATTATTATTATATTATCCTCATTAACATATTAATAATATTTACTCTCTCTTAATAAATCATCCTATCAAGTTCCTATGGTGAAGGAAACCCAAAAGGACCATGCACAACCGGGTCAAATACTTGCCTAATATAGTTGCAGCCTTAGACACTATTCCAACATAACCATCCCGGGGCATAGAGCTGCTAGCTCACTGAACCGGTCAGTGTAGGTCACTATGTCAGAGCTGGCCATAGTGAGATCCCATAGTTCTTGTTCTAGTTTTTGAATTTCGCCTAACGAACAATATTCCTCCCGCACTAACTCTTTTAGGTTTTCCCAACCTAATGAGTTAGCCACTGATAGAGTCAGTGACATAACATGGCTTTTCCACCATGTTAGGGCCTTGCTAGCGAAGGTGCAGGCAGCAAACTTCACTTTGCTTCCTTCTAGGCATAAGCTGATTTCGAAGATCGACTCTGTTTTCTCGAACCATTGCAAAAGGGCAATGACTTCCTTCTAGGCATAACCTGGCATTTGGTGAAGTCCTTGTAGGAGAACTCTTTCGAGCGCACAGGGACCTCACCTTGAGTAGAATCGGTTGGCGTTTCACCTCCGCTGGTATTGATGGAGTGATATTGAACCATGGCTGTTGCCACAGTCGCAGCCACTGCATCGTTTATAGTTGCCATATCAATTTGTGAAAGAGGCGGCGTTGGAGTTATCGGAGTAGTGCGTCTGTTAGATCTGCGTGGAGGCATCTTTGTTAAAAGAATACAAAGATGAGATGGAATAAGTCTAAAGCAATGGACACAAGCCGAAAGCTGAAAATACAAGGTTATCCTAGTTCTGGATGTATCGGGTCCTGACTTCCACAGGGTTCTAGAAACAATTCATAAAAGAGTCTATACCTAATAAACTCTATGAATTTGAAATAACTATCCTCGAATGAAAATTTGTTTCCTGAATAACTGTTACCAGCTGCATGTAAGAATATAATCTTAACATATAATGTGAGCAGTGTTTCCAATCGATCAATAAATTAACAAGATTATAATTTATTAGTGTGACGTGTAAGACATTTTGGTTACTTCGGCTGATCCTTCTTTGAAAACTTCTCATGAACTTGTTCTTGTTCCTCTTGGACTCTTCTGTTGTCTACTATGAGGAAGTGGTTACATCTATCTAGACGTGTCATGCGAGAATGAAAGGGACTAAAGAATCTATGAGCTTTAAGGTAACTTTATGGGGTGATCCTTATAGAGTCCTCCTCTAATTATACAATGTATACAAGTTTGTATATAGTTGAAGATTAAATAGACCTTCGAATAAGTGATCATACTCCAAAAACTACACCCTTAGGAGGAATGGATAGCGAAGCGTAGACCACCGATTCTAAGTCTATAAGATCTTAATTATATAGAAAACTTTAGGAATATACATTGCAAGAATATAGACCTACCCGTAAGGGTCTTTTAAGTTATCACATAAGTTATTTATATGAACTAAAATACTCCTATAATGTTTTAACGTAATGTACTTGGTGTGTTCTAAAATCGTTATCGCGCTATCGTATCATAAAATACTCCTATAGTATTCTAACTCTAAATGTACTTGTTCTGGCGTTCTCTTGACTGGTGTTCAAGTAAGTTTTAACACTGTTGCAGCACCACCTCCTTCGCAAACACATGTCAGTCACATCTCGAATGAATATAGTTGATCAGGCTATATTGATCCTAGCTATGATTACATAACTGTTTGGGTTGACGATAGTTCCCAACCTTTAAATACTTTTAGTTTTGTTCTCCTGGTGACAGTAGTTCTATTATGTACACGTATAAGCAAGTAGGTATATTTTATAACTTGTAGTTATACTCTCAAAATATATCATTATCCACAGCACATAAGCCCCATTGTATTTATAGTTGTATACCTTTTATCGGTTGAGATACTTAGTTCACTATAAACAATGCTCTGATACCAATATATCACACCCCAAAACCGGAACGGCAGAATCGTTTGGGGGTGGAGGACGTCATGTTTAGTATCATGAGATATGTATAAGGTAAGCGTAAACCATCCTGAATCCTTAATGAACTATCCTTTCTCAATCTCTATTAGGCTGACTAGGAGATACCTCGCCTACACTCCACTAACTAGGAGATACGGGCCCTCGCCCGCACTAATCTATCTAGGAGATATGGGCCCCCGTCCACGCTCCTCACGTTGTCTCTACACTAACTACTAATCCGAAAACATCCCATGCCTGAAATTCACTCAATATGCATCTTGACTTACTCGAGTCCTACTGGCGATCCTCCAACCTGGTTTTCCAAACCATCCATCAACTAACGTGAATACAATAGTCATCCCGTTGCCTCATTACACTTCCCACACTATCTACATACCGGTGAATGCTACGGCTACACCCGCAGACTTACAACACTCTAATACTATATGGTTGCTAGTGAATGCTACGGCTACACCCGCAGACTTACAACACTCTAATACTAGTTGGCTGCTAGTGAAAGGTATGGCTACACCCGCAGACTTACAACACAATAACAGTATTTGGCTGCTAGTGAATGCTACAGCTACACCTGCAGACTTACAACACTCTAACACTATCTGCCTGCTAGCAAATGCAACGGCTACATCCGCAGACTTACAACACTCTAATACTATCTGGCTGCTAGTGAATGCTACGGCTACACCCACAGACTTACAACACTCTAATACTATGTCTAACACACACTCGACCTAACACTTAACTGCACTTGAGTCTTAACTGGGGCTGTAGAGTCTATTAGATTGCGTTATGGGCTTGGTCCTTAGCCCAGTTTGAATGTCGGTATTGGGCCTGTCCAACTGCGCATAATTTTGTACTAGGGTTTAGTATATAAGCTTCCTGCATGCAGACTTAGAAGTTAGCACTTTCATTGTTTATTTGCTTCATATTTTTGTAAACCCTAGCTCGCCTCTACAGTGGAAGTTCTTCATCGA
Source organism: Lactuca saligna (assembly GCF_052625555.1). Lineage (NCBI taxonomy): Eukaryota > Viridiplantae > Streptophyta > Magnoliopsida > Asterales > Asteraceae > Lactuca > Lactuca saligna. Next base: position 114,080,719 of record NC_136417.1, on the reverse strand, counting down.
GCTCTGTTGAGGCGTGACCCAGTTTTGAATCATAAGCATATATTTGATTATGTTATGTGTTCATTCTCATATTGTTCTTAAACTATTTGATTTCTTTTATCGTACTTGTGAAAGATCTAATCGGTCTAAGAGTTTTGAACTCATCAATTAGTATCAGAGCAGGAGACTGTGTAATTCATACACATCTCTTCTGTTGAAGAAGATCTTAGGGTTTTTAATTCTGCATTGATTGATATTTATTAAGTCGTCACTCCGTATTGACGTATCTCATTAATTGTTGATCTAACCCTAACGATATATTACAAGTCTGATCTTTTACAGGTTATCGATCAAAAGTATTTACAATGTCCATGGATGATTCACAAACCAGTCCGATAAATATCTCCAACAGCATAGGTTCTACAACAAGAATACCAATCTTGTATACACAAGACTATGAAGTTTGGACGCATCACTTTGAAGACTACGTGATTGGATCGGAGGATAATGGGTATTTAATCTGGGAAGCTATTACTGCAAGCCCATTCGCTCACTCAAGCACATCAAAGATTGTTAAAACATAGAAAGAATACAATCAGCTTGTCAATGATGTCAAAGATATTCCTCGGGATGAAAAGGAGAAGTTTCAATGCAACATCATGGCCTTGAGGATGACAAGGTTTGCGCTGCAGTCAGATACGTTTCATTTAGTGAGTTCTTGTGCTACAACTAAAGAGATCAGGGATAGATTGAAGGAATTATATTCCACAGACGAAGACTTGGAACATTCCATCCAAACTCTCTTACTATCTGAATTTGGTGACTTTAAGAAGAAGCCAGAAGAAAAACTTGTTCAAACTTAAGCAAGATGATAAAGCATGGGATTGAAAGGAAAGTTATCGAACAAAAATTTACTTTCATGAATGGCCTCAGACCTGAATGGATGGCTGTTGTGTCAACAGTCAAAGCTCATGAACAGTTCAAATCTTACTCTCTGGAAAAACTAGTGGGTATTTTAAAATCCCATGAGGATGCTCTTGATGGGTTTTGAGCATTCTAACACTTCCTAAGTGTACATGCAACCCTAATAAACCTTGGATCTATGTTTGTCTAAGATACATGCAAATAATTATTTTTCCAAGGCTTATATCCTAACTAGCATGGCATGGGGAACTTGAATCAAATAAAGCTAATAGAAACACTTACCTTGTAGTTGTAGTTGATTCCTTGGAGTTTTAGAGCCTAGCACCAATAATGTGGATGCCTCAAATGAAAGTCACAAATCACCACAAACTTGGAACTTTGAGAGAATAGTCACACTTCTCTTGAAATCGGCCCTCACCTCAACATGTGTCAACTAGTGTTCACTAGATTGATTTCAAGAGCCAAAGCCTCCTTTATATAGTGTGGTGGATTAGGGTTACATCCATGTAAACCCTAATACCCATGTCTCTTCATTTCCATGAGATCCATGGGTTAAAGCTCCATGGAGTATCCATGGACTTCTCCATCCAAGCCTAGCCCATTCCAAATAAGCATAATCCCACACTATATAAATATAGAAGCCCATATATAATTAGTAATATCTTTGATCACTAAATTAATCCTAGATTAATTATAGATCACTACTAATTAAATAACATGATCTTATATTAATATATTAGAACTTATAATATATTAATAAATCATAACTTGTACTATTCTCAAATATTATCCATAAATTGTTAGGGTGAAGTGCAACCCAAATGGACCATACCGGGTCGGGTCAAGTACATACCAAATATAGTTATGGACTTAGACACTATATGCAACAGTCTCCCACTTAGATAAGTCTAGTAACTATATTTGCAAGTATAACTTCAGGAACCGATCAGCAATCGTAGCTCTTTAAACTCTGTTGAACTAGAACGCGCCATTTAGATAAGTGATCATATAATCCTATGTTCTAGATATCAGCCGGACAAACACATGGAACATTGTCTTGCTTTTTGTCCAACATTTGTTTCCTGATTTCCGATTTGTTTGACATAGAACTCAACTGAACACATCAATTTAGTTCTGACCGAGCCCGGTACATAGGTCAAAACAAAATCATCGAGGGGCCCAGATATCAGCTTCTAATCCAAGAAGGAACAGATAAACTTCGACTCATATGTTTGTTCTACCACTCATTGAATTACACACAAAAGCACATTTTATAACATCGAGTTACCAATGTGTTTACGTACAATCAATGCATAACCAACTCGTAAGTAACAAATCATATCTCTAGGTTTGAAGACTTATATGATATTACCGTCTCACGATCACTCGAGATAAAATTCCATGAAGTGATTCCAGTGAGCGTGGGTTGAGTCCAATGCTTAGAACTTATGAGCACTCATGATTGTTGTAGCCATGTCCAACACCTTAGACCTCTGCAACCAATCATGACAGTCTTGATTCATACCTACTTCCGACATATGACCGACTGTGGAGGTTTGAATAATATGATATACCAAACATAATTATTCTGGAAGTCAAAACATGCAAAAGAAATATAGTAAAAGATCGACAAGAGATAGCAACACTTTACTCATAAATAAAACACCTTTTATTCATCATCAAATGTCAATTACACTTTACAAATTTCTGGGTTATCTAACTACTAAAACTTATATCATCCTTCAGCCCTATGCTCCGAGCATGCTGGAGAGGCTTAACCCTACTCAGTCCCTTCATGAGGGGATCCGTCGGGTTCTCATCCGATGATACCCTCTTTGCCATGAGGAGTCCTTCTTCAATTCGATGTCTGATAAAATGGTATTTTCTGTCGATGTGTCTGGATCTCCCGTGATCCCTTGGTTCCTTGGCTAAGGCAACCGCACTATTCCTGTCACAGAAAATCTCCATTGGCTCTTTTATAGCTGGTACAACTCCAAGGTCTCCGATGAAGTTCTTTAGCCATATCGCCTCCTTTTCTGCCTCGCTTGCTGCTATATACTCTGATTCACAAGTGGAATCAACCACTGTCTCCTGCTTGGAACTCTTTCAAGAAATTGCTCCTCCGTTTAGGGTAAAGACCCAGCCTGACTGAGAGCGGAAATTATCCCTATCAGTCTAGAAGCTAGCATCACTATACCCTACAACTCTCAAGTCATCACTCCTACCGAAAGTAAGGACCCAGTCCTTTGTCCTTCGCAGGTACTTGAGGATATTCTTTACCGCAGTCCAGTGTTCCTTGCCAGGGTTCGCCTGATACCTGCTAACCATGCTCAAAGCAACAGCTACATCAGGTCGAGTACACGTCATGGCATACCTGATCGATCCTACAGCTGAAGCATAAGGAAATCGACTCATTTCTGCTATCTCAGCCTCACTACTAGGGCTTTGTGTCTTACTCAATCTGGCGTTACACTGAATGGGTAGCTCACCTTTCTTGGAGTTCTGCATGTTGAATCTTTTCAACACTTTGTCCAAGTAGGTACTTTGGCTAAGTCCAATTAGCCTTTTACTCCTATTTCTCAAAATCTTTATCCCTAGGATATAGGCAGCTTCACCAAGGTCCTTCATAGCGAAACACTTCCCAAGCCAGGACCTTACTTCCTGCAGGGTTGGGATGTCATTTCCTATGAGTAGTATGTCATCCACATACAGTACCAAAAAACTGACTATGCTCCCACTAGCCTTGATATAGACGCAAGATTCATCTTCACTCCTCGAAAAACCAAATTCCTTGACTTTCTCATCAAAATAAAGATTCCACCTGCGAGGTGCCTGTTTCAATCCATAAATGGATTTCTCGAGCTTACACACTCTATTAGGGTACTCGTTACTGACAAAACCCTCTGGCTGACTCATGTAAACATCTTCAGCCAACTTTCCATTAAGGAAAGCGGTTTTGACATCCATTTGCCATATTTCATAGTCATGAAATGCAACTATGGCCAACAGAACCTGAATAGATTTAATCTTGGCTACTGGAGAAAAGGTCTCATCACACTCCACTCCAGGAATTTGAGAGAAGCCCTTTGCAACCAGTCTCGCCTTATAAGTGTGTACTTTACCATCCATGTCGGTCTTCTTCTTGAAGACCCATTTGCACCCTACAGTCTTACGACCTGGTACATTCTCAACCAAGTTCCAAACCTGATTGTCATACATGGATTGTATCTTGCTATCCATGGCCTCTTTCCATTTAGCAGCCTCAGGTCCTGCCATGGCTTCCGTGTAACTGTTAGGTTCATCCAGACCTACTAGTGTCTCATCACTAATAAGTGTCTCACCTTCCGCAGTAATATGGAAACCATAGTAATGCTCAGGGGCATTCCTAACTCTCGTGGAACGCCTCAGAGGTACAGGCTCATCAACTGGCTCAACAGGAGTTTCCTCCTCAAGTTGAGGGCTAGTGTTTGAAGTTCTTTCACCGCTTGATTCTTGAATTTCTTAAAGATCAATTTGCCTCCCACTGTCTCCTTGGCTTATAAAATCTCTCTCTCGAAAGACTCCTCTTCTTGCTACAAAGACCACATTGTCACTAGGTCTGTAGAAGAGGTAACCAAAGGATTGTTGTGGGTAGCCGATGAAAATACACCTCTCGCTTCGAGGTTCGAGCTTATCATGAGTCTCGCATCTCACGAAAGCCTCACAACCCCAAATCTTGATGTGGTCTAGCTTAGGTACTTTGCCAGTCCACGTCTCGTGAGGAGTTTTGGCAACTTTCTTTGTAGGTACAGGATTAAGAATATGGGCGGTAGTCTCTAAGGCATACCCCCAGAATGAGATTGGTAGCGTAGCTCGACTCATCATGGAACGAACCATATCCAACAAGGTTCGATTACGCCTCTCAGCCACACCATTCAACTGTGGTGTCCTGGGAGGTGTCAATTGTGAGACAATCCCACATTCCCTAAGATAGTCGAGGAACTCTGAACTAAGATACTCACCTCCTCGATCGGATCGGAGCATCTTAATGTTCCTGCCCAATTGATTCTCGACTTCCTGTTTAAATTCCTTAAATCTCTCGAAAGTCTCTGACTTATGCTTGATTAAGTAGACATATCCATATCTACTGTAATCATCAGTAAAAGTCAAATAATAACGATTAGCATCCCTTGTGGCATGTTTGAATAGTCCACACACATCCGTGTGTATAAGGTCCAACAAACCTTCACCCCTCTCACACGAGCCTGTGAAGGGTGACTTTGTCATTTTTCCAAGTAAGCATGATTCGCAACTATCATCTGACTTTAGGTCAAATGACTCCAAGACTCCATCCTTTTGGAGTTGGCCTATGCGTTTCTTGCTTATATGTCCAAGACGACAATGCCATAATGATTTTTTATCCAAGTTATTATTATTAGTAGAATCAATACACAAAACATTATTACCCAAGTTATTTACAACAGATACAGCTTCATACACACCATCACAAGGTAATGCTTTAAAATAAAAAACATTATTATAGAAAACATCTATAGAACCAACTTCATTATTAAATGAAAAGGTAAACCCTTTGTACAAAGCATGAAAGGAAATAATATTTCTTGCCTATCCTGGCGAATAACAACACTTATTCAAATCTAAATTAAACCCACTACTTAGCGATAAAGTATAAACTCCAATCTTGGTAACAGGTAAAGCTTTCCTATTCCCCATGATCAAGTTTATTCTTCCTTGCTCCACATTCTCACTTCTTCTTAGTCCCTGCAAGTCACAACAAATATGAATACCACAACCGGTATCAAGGACCCAAGACTTAGAATGGGGTGAGTTATTAGAAATGATAGTGTAAGTACCTGCATGGTTGGGTTTGACTTTCCCATCCTTCACATCCTGCTGGTACTTTGGGCAGTTCCGCTTCCAATGAGATTTTTCATGACAATAGAAGCATTCAGCCTCTTTTGGGTCAAAAGAATGAGTGACGAAACCTTTCTTGGTTCCACTTGAAGAAGAGCCATCAAGGGTCCGAGCCTTGGTACCCTTCGAGGACCTCTTTCTCTTCCTCCATCGACTTTTCCCAATTGCCAAAACCGGAGTTGAGTTTGGAGTAGGAGTGATAGCAACCGACTTCCCCTTAAGACCTGATTCTGCGATCTTGAGAAGTCCCTGAAGTTTGCTGAGTGTGACCTCTTCCTTATTCATGTGATATGTCATGCGGAATTGATCATAGCATGATGGTAAGGAGTGCAAAATGATATCTATTGCAAGATCCTCAGGGAAGTTCACATTAAGCTTCAGCAAACGATCCACATACCTTTGCATTTTCTGCATGTGGCTCGTGTCGGATTCCCCGTCCTTCATCATGGTTGTTATCATGGAGCAGATGATTTCATACCTCTCTTGTCTTGCACTTTGATGGTATCTTTCCATCAAATCTTGGTGCATTTCATAAGGGTAGAAATCCTCATAAGACTTTTGGAGTTCCACTGTCATCGTGGCCATCATGATGCAAGCCACTTTCGTAGCATCCCTTTCATGTGCCCGAAATTCAGCGATCTCCTGAGGAGTTGCAGTGGTCTCATCAATCTCCTTAAGCTCCTTGTCATGGACATATTCTTTGTCCTCGTAGCGGGTAATCATCCTGATGTTTCTGATCCACTCATTGAAGTTGGATCCATCAAAGGTGACTTTCCCACACAAGTTCATAAGGGTAAAGGAGCCATTAGGATTAGAGCCAGAAGCAGCATTGTTTGAAGACATCTAAAAAGAAGAGAACAAGATTAGTTTAGATATAAGAGAGTCCTTAATAAAACACCCAAATGTAATATTAAGGCTAGGATCCAATCACAATATAATATAACTTAGAAGAGGTATGCCGTAATCTAAGCTATACCATATTTGAAAGGTAGGTGAATGACGATTCACCAATTTCCACCACGAAAACCGAAATATTTAAGTATTAGGTTTTTGATTGGTTCTTAGAAATTCCTAGATTCTTTGAGATTCAATGAACTTTTCAAAGGCATGTTTCAATCTCGAGTGTGCCCTCCAAGTTTTGTGACTGGGATGCCGAGGATCACAAAACGAGGTGTGAAGTAACCATTCAAATCACTTGGTACCCTTTAAAGTTTATCACTCAATCGATGTGCCGGTAAACCACACACGCTCCATCGATACTATAATAAACCTTTAAGTCACCATTTACCTACCTTGTTAAGTCCAAGTTAGTGTGCCGGTTAACCACACACGCTCCACCAACGACTTAAACAAAGTGTAAAGTGTAATTTCATGGATTAGCACCTTATTCACATTTTTCCTAAAGTAAATAAGATTGGGAATTTAATAAAACATTTAGTTACTATATAATATTCATCATACTTTGAATGAGAATTTATAAATCCTTGTCTTACCCGTTCGGCTAACAACCCTCCACCAGTCAAGCAAGCGGTGGGTGAGAGTGGACACCCATTAAGTCACCATTTTATAGGCAACAACCTTATACCCACCTTATAGACCGGCTTCGTGAATGAGGCGTACTAGCGGTAAGACGACTTTGTTCTTATACATATATATATAATTATTAAATCATAATAATATAAGTATAAGGGTTGAATTTTAACTTTTAAAATTCTATGGGTTGGAACTAAAGTTTTAACTTGACTTTACTTGTTCCAAAACTTGAGGGCAAGTTTTGTAAACTTTCAAAACTTTTCATATCTTGTAACTTATGAGTTTAATAGAGTAATAAAATGAAGACTCTTCATTTTTCTAACTCTTGTGTTCTTTTAATGGTTTTCAATCCAAGAGACTTTTGGTTTTCCATAACTTGAGGACAAGTTATGGACTCCATTAAATAACATTTTGATTAAGAATTAATCTACCACATAGGTTACAAATAATTCCTATGATCATCTAAACATCATAAGAACAAGATCATGAACATGAACACTTTCATATATCAAAATCACACTTAATCTTTGTAATTTGATAGCTAGTTGTAGTAAATGAGTTAGAAAAGACATTACACCTTCTAAAACAAGTTTTCAAGTACCAAAACAGTTTAGGGTAATGTTTCTAATCCATTTCGAGCAACTAAAGTCAAAAAACTACACTCTGTCGACCCTACTCGTCGAGTGCATGAACCTACTCAGCGAGTAGGTTGAAGATACAAGTGGACTCGGCGAGTCCCCCCATGGACTCGGCGAGTCCATCAGTCAGACAACAAGATTTCAACTTTTTTCAAGCATATTGCAACAAGTATCAAACAAACAAGCATAGGCTCTGATACCACTGATGGTTTTTGAGCATTCTAACACTTCCTAAGTGTACATGCAACCCTAATAAACCTTGGATCTATGTTTGTCTAAAATACATGCAAATAATTATTTTTCCAAGGATTATATCCTAACTAGCATGGCATGGGGAACTTGAATCAAATAAAGCTAGTAGAAACACTTACCTTGTAGTTGTAGTCGATTCCTTGGAGTTTTAGAGCCTAGCACCAATAATGTGGATGCCTCAAATGAAAGTCACAAATCACCACAAACTTGGAAGTTTGAGAGAATAGTCACACTTCTCTTGAAATTGGCCCTCACCTCAACATGTGTCAACTAGTGTTCACTAGATTGATTTCAAGAGTCAAAGCCTCCTTTATATAGTGTGGTGGATTAGGGTTACGTCTATGTAAACCCTAATACCCATGTCTCTTCATTTCCTTGAGATCCATGGGTTAAAGCTCCATGGAGTATCCATGGACTTCTCCATCCAAGTCTAGCCCATTCCAAATAAGCATAAGCCCACACTATATAAATATAGAAGCCCATATTTAATTAGTAATATCTTTGATCACTAAATTAATCCTAGATTAATTATAGGTCACTACTAATTAAATAACATGACCTTATATTAATATATTAGAACTTATAATATATTAATAAATCATAACTTGTACTATTCTCAAATATTATCCATAAATTGTTTGGGTGAAGTGCAACCCAAATGGACCATACCGGGTCGGGTCAATTACATACCAAATATAGTTATGGACTTAGACACTATATCCAACAGCTCTATCTAAGGAAATGAATGTGGTTTCTGGTCTGGATTCTTTAGCTCTTGTCTCCAAAGGAAAAAGTTCGGTTGAAGAAGATGAGGAATTAGATCTTGCAAATTATGATCTAACCAACGAAGAATAAGCCATGATGGTGTCCAATCCCAGAAAATTCGTTAAGAAGAAATTCTCAGCCAACAAGAACCGAAACTGTCAGGGTAGTTACAACGCCAAAAGGATCAAGGAGGAACCGAAGATGTGGTCAAAATCTGAAGAGTCAAAGAAGGAAGCTAAAGTTGGAGGAGACTCAGGATTTGACTGCCATTACTGTGGAGGCAAAAATCATTTTGCTAAAGACTGTATGTTGAGAAAGAAAGAAGAAAAGACAAGCAAAGAAGATGAGGAAGCAAGCCTCCTGAGAAGATTTGAGGAAATAAAGAAAAGAAAGTTTGCTGCTAATAACTCTACCATGAATGCCTTAATTGTGCAGGGTACAAACATCAGTGATGAGTTTGGTGGTGTGGAGGTCTGGTCCACAGATTCTGAAGATGATGAAGTCAGGAAGCCCACTCACAGAAAACCAATGCTGACGAAAGCAGATCATGCATCAGGAAGATGCTTTGTAGTGACCGAGGGGTGTCCCAAATGAGAGGATACACAACTGATGGGGGAGTTGAAGAGGAAAGGGAGCGAAAGGACAGATGTTTTGCAGCCAAGCCTGTTAGTGCTCAGATCAACGAATGTGATGAGTTGATCAAAAAGGTACAAAATATTCTTGCTTCTCTAAAAACAACTGTTAATGATTATGAAAAACGAATTAAATAAATTAAAGTCAAAATTCTCAAGCATAAGTAGCAGTCTCACCGAAACCCGTGTCACAAATTCTAACCTAACTGATCAAGTCAGGAAGATTTCTTCAAAGAGTGAGGAACGAAGGATGTGGATCGAGGAAAAGGAAAAATTGTTCATTAGATCTAAAGATGATTCTATTTATTTTCAAAGAGACAATCTTAAAGTTCTTAAATAGCAAAATGTGTTTTGTTTAATTTCTAATAGAATCTATTTTAACATCACTCAGTTTCATCATGATTGTGAAATAGGGAAGAAGATACATCGTATGATTTTACCCTTCCTTGAATTAAAGGAGGATGAAATCGACGCTGAAGCCTACAACTGTGAAAGTGTTGTATCTTCTGATGAAGTGTCTCCAGCGTATAAAATAGGTCTGGACCAAATTGAATCCTACATAATGTCCAAGGACCACAAGGACATGCTCAAAATCTGTTAGACGAAAATGATAGATTGAAATTGAGAGCCGAAACTATACAAAAATTTGACTCTTTCAATGCCAATTTAAGTTCAGAAAATAAAATTGATGTTGAAAATACATCTGAACTTAATGAGGATGATGATATGAGTGAAATCTCCGTAAAAGATTTGGTGGACTGTTCTGAATTAGCCAAAAACAAACCCATGTCACATAAGAACCTAATCTCTGAAAACTCTGTTGAGTTTGCTCGTTTGTCTACCGACAAAACCGAAGTTCTCAAAGCAAAATTTGTTGTATACCAAAAGGTTCAAACTACCCCAAACCAAGTCTACACTATACCGGCAGTCACTCCACAACAAACTGCAGAGTTAACAGCTATGGTAGAAGAAGACAATGATGGGGGATGTGACGAATTCTTCTGGTCGGCCCCAATAGACAACGCAGATGAGACGAAGGGTCTTTATTAGAAAATCTCATGGAGAGTGAAAGTTAGATACATACCTGAACCACTAAATGAGACTACAAAGTATGATGTGCCGAGCACAAGTGGAACTAAAACCCCTTTGGATGAACCAATGCAAACCACAAATGATACTTCTTCAGCAAAAAGTGAATGACGTGCCCATACTTCGAAACGAAAGGCCAACATTCATAGAAATCCAAAACAGGTGGCTGATCGAAAGTATCAAAGAAATCTGAGATATAAGAAGAATCTCTCAAAAAGAAAATGATTTTGGAATTCTCAAAATCCTGATTTTGTAAGAATAGAAAGGAAGAACAAATCAGAAGAAGACTCAAGGAACCAAAAGAGCATTTTTGGTCCTCATTACAACACCAACTGAAAGAATGGTGTCATTCCTTCAACCAATAAGAGCCGAAAGGATGGTTTCAGTCCTTCAACCAATAAGAGCCGAAATGATGGCTTCGGTCTTTCGACCAATGGGAGCCGAAAGGGGAGTTTTGGTCCCTCGACTGAAAACAACCGAAAGGAGAGTTTCAATCCATTACCCATTAACAACCGAAAGAGCGGTTTCGGTCCCTCGTCCGATAACAGCCGAAAGGAGAGTTTTGGTCCTTCGTCCCATGGCAACTGAAATAGTGGTTTTGGTCCCCATCCATACAAGTCCAATCAGAAAAACCGGGAATCTAAAGTCTCTTCTAATTTAATTCTTTAAATTCCAGTCCCCCACTAAAAAACCCCAGTCCTCTTAAATCAACAAAAATTAAAGTTGTCACCATTAAAAGAAAAGATGAAACAAAATTTAATTAAACGCACATATATGGTTGATATTTCTCTTACTATTCCCTGTCCTGTAAAAGGCTCACAAGGACCCAAGAAACTTTGGGTTCCTAAATCAGCTTAATATTTTGCAGGTTATACGTGACGAGCAATTTGATGAAGAATGGTACACCGATAGTGGTTGCTCGCGTCACATGACAGGAAGGAAGGAGGAACTGAGAGAGTTTCGTTCTCTCAAAGACGGTGGCATTGTAAAGTATGGAAACAACTCTTTTGGAACTATCAAAGGCTATGGAATGATCACTAATGGTGAGTTCTCTATAAGGAGGGTAGTTTATGTTGAAGGATTCCAACACAATCTCATCAGCGTATCACACCTGGTGGTTGGTACTGGATTAAAAGTATCATTCGACGATGAAGGCTGAGAAATTGTCAAGAAGAGATCAAACAACATTCTGTTGAAATCAAAGCGAAAGGGGGAAATGTATCCCTTGAACCTCAACCCAAACCAAGTCTACACTATACCAGCAGTGTGCTTACTCACAAAGGCTCACTCTGATGAAAGTTGGTTATGGGATAGAAGACTATCCCATTTGAACTTCAAGGATATCAACAAATTGGTCTTAGGTGATCACGTTCGAGGTCTTCCAGTTCTAGAATTCGATAAAAAACATCTCTGTGTAGCATGTGAAATGGGAACGCAGAGTCGGCAGAGTCATCCTTCTATTATCAAAACTAAGGTGATAGAACCATTGGAGTTACTGCATATTGATCTATGTGGTCCATCGTCCATCGAAAGCATTGGGGGAAAAAAAATACATTCTAGTTATTGTGGACGATTTCTCAAGGTTTACATGGATTTTCTTTCTCAAGAAAAATTCTGAAGCCACTCCAAAACTCAAGCTCTTCATTAAACAGATAGAAACGCAACTAAGAAAGGTAGTTCGTAATATAAGGAGCGACAATGGCCTGGAATTGAAGAACAAAGATTTTGAAAGTTTTCTTGCTAAAAAGGGGACAACTCACAATTTCTCAGCCCCCTATACTCCACAGCAAAATGGCATTGTTGAAAGGAGAAATCGGTCCCTATGTGAAGCAGGTCGCACTATGTTATGCTTTGCGTCCTTACCTTTGTATTTCTGGGCTGATGCAATTGCGGCTGCATGTTATACTCAGAATAGATCATAATTGAATAAGCGGTTCTCAATTACCCCTTACGAGATCCTGAACAATCAAAAACCAAATGTGAAATTCTTTCTTGTGTTCGGTTCAAGATGTTTCATTTTCAACTCTAAAGAGAATCGAAACAAGTTCGATGTTAAGGTGGATGAAGGAATTTTCTTAGGCTACTCCCTGAACTCCAAGGCGTATAGAATTCTCAATAAACGCTCAAAGAAAATTGAAGAAACATATTATGTCAGCTTTGACGATAGTTATGTTAAGAAATTGAAACCAACAGAAGATGCATCGCAAGACATATTTCCAAAGAATGGTCAGGTTACTATCTCCATCTCAAATCTTTTCGACCAATTCATGCTCCTGTTTGATGAGCCTCAAAAGGCGATTGACTCTGAATCAACTGCAAAAGACAACAAAGTTGATAATCTGAAACAAGGTATAGATGATGCTGCTAAGAAGATGGTTGATGATCAATCCAAAGAAACCGAAGTTTCAGACGCAAGCTAACCTTCTGGTGGCTGTCCTACTGTTCAGGGGGAGGGTTCCTCTCCTCATCATAATCAAGGTTCTTCATTCCAGGGGGAGAACTCATTGCCAAACACATCAAGCTCTACTGAAATTCCAGCTAATGAAGGGGTTACAAATGTTGGTCCTGAACAAGAATCATTCTTCGAGGGGGGATCACCAATGTTGGTGATGATGACATTTTGTCTGAACTACAGGAAGAAATCAACGCTAAATTGGATCCTATCTATGATCCAAAGTTTCCTCCACTTATCAAATGGACCAAAGATCACCCTCAAACTCAAATTATTGGGGAATCCTCAGAAAAGGTGTTAACTTGCTCTCAAATCAAACTGAAACAGGCTGCACTATTTTCAAAAGTCGAGTTTTGTATGTTTAATTCATTCGTTTCCAAAATTGAACCGAAGATTGTTAACTCGGATCTTGATCATTCAGACTGGGTTCATGCCATGCAGGATAAGTTAAATGAGTTTGAACGAAACAAGGTATGGCGTTTTATTCCAACTCCAAAGGATGCTTCGGTTGTCGGTCTCAAATGGGTATTCTGAAACAAGATGGACAAAGAGGTGAATGTCATTCATAACAAAGCAAGGCTGGTGGTCAAAGGATATTGTCAGGAAGAGGGAATTGATTATGAAGAAACCTTCGCTCCCGTGGCAAGATTGGAATATGTTCGTATCTTTCTTGCGTACGCTGCTCACAAGAACTTTGAAGTCTATCAAATGGATGTCAAACGTGCTTTCCTCAACGGTGAACTTGAAGAAACCGTGTATGTACAACAACCGCTAGGATTCGTGAACGAGAAGCATCCCGATCATTGTTATATCCTTGACAAAGCTGTCTATGGCCTCAAACAGGCTCCCAGAGCATGGTATGAAACTCTCACACGCTTCTTAAAAATGTCTAAATTCAAACAAGGTTCGGTTGACCCAACCTTCTTTCGTAAGCGAGAAGGTAACCACCTTATGATAGTCGAAATTTATGTTGATGACATCATCTTTTGCTCCACGAATCCTAGCTTAACAGCTGAATTCAGAAAGTTAATGGAAACTAAGTTTGAGATGAGCTCAATGGGTCCAATTAACTTTTTTCTTGGAATGAACATTAGACAGGGACCCAAAGGCATTTTTATTAATCAGGAAGCATATACTAAGACATTGCTAACCAAGTTTGGAATGATGGGAGACTGCAAAGTGAAAGTGCCTATGGCTTTTGGAACCAAACTCACACCATCATTGGAGAAACCAGCAACTTATACAACACTTTATCGACAAATGATTGGGTCTCTGATGTATCTTACAGCCAGTAGACCTGATGTCATGTTCTCTATCTGTTACTGTGCGTGATTTCAAGCCAACCCACGAGAACCTCATCTTCAAGCTGTGAAGAACATCTTTCGCTATCTGAAGCGAACCTCCTCTCTGGGTCTGTGGTATCCAGCCAACTCAGGATTCTTCGTTCAAGCATTTTCCAAGCTGATTTAGGTGGCTGTGGATTGGATCGTAAGAGCACCACTGGAGGATGTCAATTTCTAGATGGTAAATTAGTCAGTTGGCAATCGAAGAAACAAACCTGTGTTTCGCTATCCACTGTAGAAGCCAAATATATTGCTGCAACATCCTGTACATCTCAATTCGTATGGATACAAAGTCAACTTCGGGATTCTGGGCTAAACATGAAGAAAATCTCGCTATATTGTCACAACCCCGTGCAACATTCGAAGACTAAGCATATTGCCCTAAGGTACCATTTCATCAAGGATCACATCGAAGATGGTAATGTAGAAATTCACTTCGTCAGAATGACTGATCAACTAGCAGACATATTCACAAAGGCCTTACCCGAAGCAAGCTTCAATAAGATTCTACAAGGCCTGGGAATGATGCAAGCCGAGTCTGTACCGAAATTGCCTTCTCTTCCATAAAGGTAACAAGCGAAATAGAGCGAACCGAAATGAACCGAATGTTCAGTCTATTTCGGGTTCGGTCTATTTCGGGTGAAGTTCGACCATGAACCAAAATGAACCGAACGTTCGGTCTATTTCAGGTTCGGTCTTTCTGAACTCGTTCGTTTTTTTAAGGGATTTCAACTGTTTTCTTATATACACGTTTTCATTACTTCTTTTCTACTTATAAAATCCAAAAAATATTTTTTATTTTATTTATTTTATTTTCTTTATCTAATGTTTTTTTTATTTTTGTCTAAGTATGATATTCGATGGCAAAGCTAAGGCAGGTAAATGCTTTTAGTAGTTAGGAGTCCCTAGAAGCATGCTGTTGTATGTTGACTAAAGCCTCGAATGATTTTGAGTGAAGCCTTAATAACATGATATATACCAATCATGTTTTCCTAATCCAGGCTATCAAGTTCACTCTAATCATGAGCTACCTTACTCTACTCAAATTGAGTTTAGAGTTTTCTGCTTGGTCCTTCTTTTCTTTAAAATCAGAGGTACATTCGCTTCTTATACCATCTCCATCACCTTGCTCCATTATAATTCGTTTCATCAATATAACCCCTAAGACTCTCAGTATTAACCACTGAGGTTTATGGTTACACAAAATCTGCGTTCATGATCTTAGTTTCATGCCACTATGTACTAAGTGAAACCAAAAGTTCAACACCACCAATGAATTGACGGTGAATTCAAAAATTCAAGCTCTTACTTGTTACCCAATGAAATCTCTTTTTCTTTTGAGTGATCTTTATGAGCTTGCCTTTCACCAACGCTTCTCTAACCCTAAAAGATCTAGTTTATTTTTTTTTTGAGATTTCTTTACTTCTCTCGTCACTATAAAGTTTTTCATACCTGCTTGTTCAACAGATCAAAATGATCTCACAAGTACTTCATTCAGTTTCGGTCTTATGTTAAGAATCGAAATTATGAATTGAAGCGAAAGCCACCCTCTTTAACCTTCAAAAGATGCCTTTCAAAACTTCTCAACAAGTTCTTGATCGTTATTCAATGGGAAACCAAGCAAGCACTTTATTATCTCTCTTGACTTTGAAGGAAGTGATTTTTGCCCATAATCAATTGTTTTATGTCTGACTAAGACATCATAGATTCTCCCTAAAGTTTCGTTTTATTTCTTTATCTTTTACAACCTATGCATGAAAATTTTTAATATTCCAGATTCTAGTTTTGTTCAGAATGATAATTAAAATGTTTAAGGCTGCAACAATTCAAACGTCATATGGAGAAACGATTGGGATAAAGTGGAAGTTGACTCAGCGGCTATCCAAACGGTTTGGCGATTTGAAAAAATGAGTTTTACGAAAGGGTGTGTAAAAGGGAAACGTCTTTTCTCTCTTCTACATCATCTTCGGCATGCCAACTGTTCACCCATCACGTCAGGCGCTATTTTTGAGATAATCCAAGATTTCAGCCAGATTTTTCTCTCTTCTTTGTACGTATAAAAGGAATTGGAACTGTACTCTCTCAACCTTTATCACTTCCAAAAATCTCTCAAAGAAACCCGGTGATTCTCAGCAACTGTTCATCATCTTCTCTAAGCTACTACAATGGCAAACTCATCATCCGTTCACGATACCTCAGTTCGTCAACCACTTCTCACCATCAAACCCCAACAGAACCTGATCATTGATCTCACTCCATTCATCTATGAGCCCTATATGTTGTATGTGGTTGAGTGTCTCAAATACTCACCACTCGCGACGCATTGACTAAGGTTGAAGTGGTTCCCATGTCGTGCTTGTCTCTTGTCTACTCTACTGCTTTCTATGACAAGATTAATGAACGGATTCATTTTGAACTCCACGATGAGAAGACCTCCGTCTCCAAAAATCGATTTTGTGCCCTAATTGGTCTTTCTCAAGTTCCATCTCTGGTAAACCCTGATTCCATTACAACTGGTCAACTGTTCTCTATGTTCTATCAGATAGGGTATACCAAAACCCTAACTATTGTTATGAAGTTCAAGAAGTCATTCCTTCCTCCTCAATGGAATGGCCTTTTCATGTTATTGTTCAAGGGACTGTCTGAGAGAAGCGTTGGCTCTGATGGTGCAAGCAAGTCATTCATGACGGTGTTGTATGGGTTGTACAATGGACTTAACCTTGATTATGGGTCCATTATCTGGCAGCAGTTGGTTCAAAGCTTGGTTTCTTCATCCAGGCATTCTGAGATCACATGTGGGCGTTTCTGGTCTCTTATCACTAATTGGGCAATGGATCGCCTTCGTGTTTCGATAATGGCGGACTCCTTACTCTCATCCATTTCTACTTTTCATACGACGAAAATCATCGTCACTGACCCAACAAAGTTTTCATTTACTGGATCCATTCTTGAAGCAATGCTCGGTCGTATTTCAGCGTCGAGTAATGTTCTTCAACAGTACAGAAAGCATCCATCTATTGGCCCAAGAGAACTTACACCGGCTATGCTTCGTTCAACTGAATAGGCTGACAAGCACGCCAAGAGGGGTAAGAAGCCTGAAACACAGAAAGAGGGACCGGTCATCAAACCAACCAAGGGGCAAACCCCCAAGAAGCAAAAATCTGATAAAGCTGCTACTTCTCAGGCTCAGCCGAAAAAGCAGAAGAAGCTCGCTAGGAGACTTATTCTTCAATCCTCAAGTGATTCGGATTCAGAATATGTCCCTCCTAAGCAGAAGAACGCTCCTCCTTTTGAATCTGATAGTGAAAGCTCTGATGTAGAGGCTTTGGGCTGCGGTGATACAACCACTACTCCAGAAATTCCGGTTCGCTCTTACAATCCCAGTATCCATCCCTCTTATCTCTCCAATTACCACCTCTCAACCATTCACTACAATTCCTATTCCCACTCCCATTTTCAAAGATACAACAACTACCACTACTACCACAACACCTCACTTCACTGTTCCCAATCCAACTGTAACCAAACCTCCTGTCACAACCAAACCTCCACCTTATTGAAAACCCTTGTCTCCCACACAATCTAACGAAACAACCCCTATTTTTGGCGGTGAGGACTTGGAAATCGATTCCACATATTTCAGTCCCTATCGAGTGTAGAGCGATGATGATGACGATGAGCCTGTTACAAAACGTCATCTCAAGGCAGTAAAGAAAAAGCTTGATCAACTGCTTTCATCCTCTTCCTCTGGTGCCTATTCTGAAGCAGCTTTGAAGGCCTTGTTCTCTCCGGTCATCGTCGAACATAGTGCTACCCTATCTGCTGCAACCAAGGCTATCGAATCCTCCACTTCCCAATGTCAACAGGCTTCTCTCGCTGTTGATTCCTCTACTAAGGAGTGCAAGGATGCGACCGCAAAAGTCGATAAAGTAGTCTCAGAAGCTCACTTATTTCTAGACTCCTTGCAGGCTGCTGCTGCCAAAAATGCTCAAGCTGTCAATGCTTCAGTTGAGAATCTTCAAAGCTCTCTTCAATCTGAGCGCTCGAACCTTGAAGCGGCATGCCAAGCCATTGAAGAATCCAATTAAACACTCCATGCTAATTTTAGCGAACGATTAACTCAACCGGAAGCCGAATTAGCAGTGGAAAATCGGATTATGGATGAGCTCAGTAGACGTACAACCCAGCTTAAATTGCAAACACACAAGCTGTGTACTGCTAATGCTGAGACTGATGAACTCAAGTCAGAAAGGGAGGTCATTAGGAGTTCTGATGCAGATGTTCACTCCATCCTTCTTCATCTTATTGAGGCTCATGATCCAATCATCACTATAACTGTCAGACGTCATTTGGCGGACAAGCTCAGACCGGTACTGGAGGTTCTCAGCCGTATCGAGGGTGTTCCGGTGACCGGGTCCCAACCGAAACAAGGGGGAGAGAAAATTTCAAATCAACCTCTTCCTTCAGGATCAAAACCATCTGCTGAACCGAAGGGTAATGAAGCTTCGGTCAGTAACAAAGATAAAAAGAAGAAGAAAATAGGTGAAGACGACACAGACAATGAAGATGATGTCTATGTTGAGATTCCCAAGAAACCCGTCGAGAAGGTTAACACTTCTGAAAAAGAAACGGAAGAAAACACCAAGAAACAGCAAGCTGAGCTAGAGCTGAAGCGAATCGAGGCTGAGATCCTTGAGAAGAAAAAGTCCATGTTTCCTGTGTGGACAAAAGACTCACTTCAAACATGTGCAATTGATGAGCCAAGCATTCTCTGGCTTGAGCCTATTATGTCCTTTGGTCTTGACAATTCGAAGGATGCACAATTCGGCATGCCAATCACTTGAAAGGCATTTATCTTCCACTGCTTCAACTCAACTACTGCCATTCCATCCCCGGACCCGAAGGTAGATAGGGATCTTCTGGAATTTTACTTGGAGTTTGCTCAACCCCAGTACCTGACTTGGAGCTTAAAGAAAATAACCACAGTCAAGGTGATGAAGCCCTATTCAGCAAGGAAATTTATTATTGTCAAATTCAGGGTGACTCAAGGAACCGAAGGCTCAGTCTACCATTTTACCCTCGCTGATATACCAAACCTTAATCCTCATGTATGGATACTCCTCATTAATATTATTTTGTCGAATCCTCTGGAGTATCAGCCAATAATCGATCATGTCAACCATATTCTTGTTTGCTACATACATGAGGTAGCGAAGATGGACCAGGAGATTGCCTCTACCATACACAAGTGAACAACGATCAAGACTATGGGCAGGGCTGGCGATGTCAATACCATGATCAAGGGGAAAATCGATTCAAAGTATCACACAGTTATGTTCCTTAGGGGCGAAGGTCAAAAATGTATGTTTGCTCTTGTTGACAAACACCTATTCTCAATGTCTTGACTTGAGCATATCTTGGAGATCATTCAGAGGTGCGATAAGAACAGTACTGCTGACAAGAAATTGTTCACTGACATGCTGAGGTGGTACATACAGTTTAGACAGACTCTTCTCGCCATAATTCCTTGTTTATTTAAAGTTACAAAGACGGTGAAGCCTACTTAGAGTAAATAATCTCTCGCTTCATTTGATGCAAATGGGGAGATTGTAGAGTCTATTAGATTGTGTCATGGGCTCGGTCCTAAGCCCAGTTTGAATGCCGGTATTGGGCCTGTCCAGCCGTGCATAATTCTGTACTAGGTTTTAGTATATAAGCTGCATGCATGCGGACTTAGAAGTTAGCGCTTTCATTGTTTATTTGCTTCATAGTTTTTGTAAACCCTAGCTCGCTTCTATAGCGGAAGTTCTTCATCGAGCTCTGCTGAAGCGTGACTCAATTTTGAATCATAAGCATATATTTGATTATGTTCTTTGTTCATTCTCATATTGTTATTAAACTGTTTGATTTCTTTTATCGTACTTGTGAAAGATCTAATCCTCAATCAGGGGCTATAACATGGTTCTTGAAAGCTGCTTCCCAAAGCCAATGAAAAGCGTAAACCAGTTGTTGGAACATTTTCTGAACTCCTAGCTCATCCAATCCTCAATCAAGACGAGCACTCGACTATCCTCTGTTCTGACAGAAAATCTCTAGCCTGGTTTCCCAGCCAGTCATCAGTTAATCGTGCATACACGAACTCAACTTCGGGAAGCTTTCCCCAACCCCCCGCTCACGTGCTCCTCAATCCAAATAGCCACTTGGACTGCTTTCCTCCTCAACAATGATGTGAACCCAATCCATTCTCGGACTTACTTCTGCTTATGAACACTCGAGTGGTTCTCCCTCACTTTGATTCCACTAGCTCCTTACAGCCTACAGCTTGAAAAAGATTATCAATCCTTTTCTCCATCTAATGGTCAATCTGCTGACAACCAATACTTACTATTGCTAGTGCTTCAATACTAGCTAGTGTAAAAGATCACACCACCTCCAAGAACCCGAATAAATCTCCGGTAATAAGCCGCTAGACCCAGGAAGCTCTGAATCTCAATTGGAGACCTCGAAATCTCCTGCTGCATCACGGACTCTATCTTGGTCGGATCGACGAAAATACCCTTTTGATTGACAAGGTGCCCAAGAAATTGCACCTCGCGCAACCAAAAACTCACATTTGGAGTACCTTGCCAAAAAGTCTCTCCCTCCTCAAAGTCTCTACACCTCCCTCAGGTGCTTCTCGTGCTGCTCCTTAGTCTCGGAATAAACTAAGATGACGTTGTACTCTCCCAATCCTACAATTTGGGAAATTATCTTTCGCTATCTGTTAATAATTTTTGGTATGCAGTTGTCATATGCCATTTGTTGGAAGTACAATTCAAACACAAATAGAGGATAACCCGGAGTCACACTTACTCAAACCCTTGAAACGAAAGGCTCTATTGTGCAGTTTCCGCAAGTGCTACACTGAACCTGGTCATCCTGGTCTCTTGAAAGCTAATCCTAAATCTAGGGTCTCCTCCCGAGACCCTTAAATATAATCAACTAATCTGGTTCCCTCTTACCAATGTGCTCCAAGTCCATATCTCGATGTCAAGCTCTAGAAGTCATATCATTCAGGGTCTTGCAGCCCTAGATACTCACGATCTCCCTGGTATCATTCTACAATATGTTTTGATAAGTTACATTCTTCATTTCCTCAACTGCTGCATACTGTGGTACCTTATAAGCTCTTTCCCGAGACTTGATAGTGATCGCTGCAACAGTCTTGGTCGTCTGGTGGAGATCTAACAACTCTTGCGCCAACTGCTGCGGCTCAATCGCCTAGGCACAATCTGCTCAGAATCTGGTCTAAAAGTCATCCCATAACATAGCATCAATCGCATCATCACTCAACCTTCTACCAACCTCTTCCTATCAATCTCGTGCTCCGTCCCTCAGGAGATAGGAAGTAAGTCAGATATTGTCTCCTTTGGAGACAACGTCTGTTACGAAAAGTGTTGGTGACACCTGCCAACCATCTGCTGCTAACAATGCAGTCCCTAACCCCCATGACAATCTGAAGCCTCACAAACTCTGAATTCCCAAAACGTCAATGTACGGGTCCCTATGATGAATGTTATCTCAGTGTCGGTTGCACTCGGCCTCTCATCACAAATCTCTATAATGCGCTCCTTGATCATACTGAGGATCACAAAAGTCTAGTAAATGATACCGTGCGTAATCTCAGATGGAATGAACTCCGTCATCTGATCATCAAGCTGCTTGACTATAGAGTTCGAGCCTGATCCCTCGTCGACACCAGAATTACACTTTGGTCTACCATGTAACGTCACTATACCCGAAAACATACCAACACAATCTTCATAGCAATCCTCATAAATCGAGGGATCTCACACACTAAAAGTTCCCTGTGTTCATCTCAGCCTTCCTTGATTCGAGTACGGATCCTCTGCTCTCAGTATTGCGAGCCCATACTACCCTCCACATCTATCCGTACTTTCCTCAAGAACTGCCTTGACTCCGCCAAGTCCCTTCTACTGCTACTGCTCTGTGCTACTCTCATCCTAGGTTTGCCTAAGAGTAACCTCCAACCCGCACCTAATCCTCAGCTATTGAAGGTATCTTTATAATGCCAATTAGCCACTACCTGAATACCATCACATGTGATAAGGCTCAGATAATCATTCGAGTAAAGGACTCGTCCCTATAACGGTTAGACTCATACGAGAGTTACGGAAGAGCGCCAAATCCAACACCTTGAGATTATTCAACCCTAATCACATGAGACGTTACATATTCACCTAATGGCTAACTCCCATCACTCAGAGTCCCACAAAGCACAAAGTAAGTAGCCTTCAGAAAAAGGGAATCTCTAACCACATAATCTAATCATATTGTACTATCCCATACTCAGGAATCAGTACATGCAATTCAAAGGCTCATACAGTCCGACATAACCTAAAGAGGCTATGCTACAACTGACTGATCAGTACTAGCATGCAAGTCTACAAGCACATACAATACACATATAAGGCATCTCTTCCTAGATCCTTAGCTCCACTCTAGCATGCAGTTCTCATATTCATAACATAACATAATATAAACTTGTATGGGTAATTTGGGAGTACTTACTTGAGCTTGGCTGATTGCATGCACCAAACCCTTTTTCTCTTTTCAAAATTATTTTTCCTTATTAAAATTTCTTTTTGCTTTTTCTAAAACTCTTTTCTTTTCTCAAAATTCCTTTTTACAAAAATTGATTTTCCTTTTGAAAATTTTCTATACCAATTCCTTAGTTTGATTTTAGACACACCCGAAAGTGTGCCCGAATCCCTCATACCAAGGCTCTGATACCAACTTGTAACATCCCAAAAATCTGGTCCAAATTTCATTTTTTTTTTGTCATTAATCATGTCATAATTATAATTCATCCATCCAAAACATTAGTCATTAGTACAAATCAGAGTTTCATTTCCAAAACACTTATTCAATTGTCAGAGTAAACATCCCAGGCTAACTTATCATGGTGTGTGCACTGTAATCCTCCCAAGCTCCTCTTTTGGAAACTGGGTACCTGAAACAAAAACTGAAAACCATTAGCACGAAGCTTAGTGAGTCTCCCGGTACAAGAGAACAACCCTCTAATGACGCGCAAACAATGACACGCAGTGATTTACGATACGCAAAAGTGTGCGCTCTAAAAATAATGTCATCTCTTCTAAAATTTGGAGGATAGAGGACACGCATTTATGCGTGCCCTGAAATTAATGTCAGCACAAAAAAAAAAACACGGAGGGCACCGGACGTAAAAAGTGCGTCGTCTAAGTATGTCGTTTTATAATTTTAGTGAAAGGCGCGTTTTAAAGGGAAACGAAATCCCTAAAAAATATAAACCCCGCCTAATGCATCTACTCCTTCTCCATCTACTCCTTCGTATGTTCTACCCAAGAAATCCTAATAGTGTGGCTGCCAATCTTTATCCCTTTCTCCATTTTGTCGTCTTCAAGCTCTGAATTAGGGTTTACTTTGGCGATAATTTCAATTTCTCTTACACTAAACATACCAGCTCTTCAACCCTAAATCCAACACTGCTACTCCGCCTTCTTTCTCAGGGCCCCGTCACTCTTCGAAGATCGACTCGGCTTCACTCTCCACAACTCAATCGTTCTTAAAAAAAATTCAATTCTCACATACATCTCTCCTCTTATTCTACACGACCTTACACTGGCAAAGTGACCAATCGCCATGGACAGTACTGAGAATGTATACACATGCTTTTTCATCTTATTCTGGATCTCGCCTACGATTGAGTGTTCCCAATCCCGCTCCACCTCCGGTCTACCCAAATCCATCGATCTACTTCCGGTTCCCGTTTCTTTCTCTCTCCATCTTTCTATCTCTCCCTCTCTATCTCTCTCTCTCTTTATATATATATATATATATATATATATATATATATATATATACCATTTCAAAGTCATCTTATGGAGCTTCAGATCATAGCAGGTTTACAGTGGAAGGTAGGACCAGTGACATCCAGGTTCGTGTAATGGTGATCTGTAAAATGATTGTTTGATTTTGCATTGTTAATTATGAAAATGACATTCTTTAGTCTGGACACAATTTAATAAGAATATTTAATTGACAGGTAATATGCCAAATTAGAGAAAACGTTTAGAACAATAAGCCTACCGATACTTTATAACTATCACACCCCAAAACCAAGAACGGCGGAAACGTTTTGGGGCGGAGGACGTCATGTATAGTATCACAACACAGTATAATAGAAAGTAAGTAAACAACATTATCCATTGCATTAAATATATAATTTTAATACAAGTGTGTTCTGTAGTATATAAGAGACCAAAACAAAAATCAAAATATAAGATGAGTCTTGAAAGCGCTCCATCTTCTCAAAGGCTGGCATCGATACCTGTCTACTAATGACCTAAGAATACAAGTTATTTTTAAAGGAGTTTATCAGCATTAAAGCTGGTGAGTTCATAAGTACTTAGTGTCTGTGTTTGTATCAAAATGTTTGAAACGGTGTTTGACGTACGAACTTGTAAATGTTTGTAGTAAAAGTATGTGAATGTTTGTAAGTGTTTGTAACCACTAGAAAATCCTATATTTTCTACTTAAAGTAGCCTTCTACCAAGGCACAACTGTTTTGTATGTTTGTTTCTTGTAAACGTGTGTAATTTTCCCAAGTGTAACTATCATTATCAAAATAGAGTTTGTACATTAATGATTAGGTGAAGAAATCACCAAATAAATGTAAAGGGTGAATTAATGTAGTATTGTAGTGTTGTATTATAGGAACTGTTGCTGTACTAACTACCATAAACTGGATTTATATCAAGGTATTATGTGATTAATTGTACTATACTATCGACTTATGAACACGACGATGTAAGACGTCGAAAGTAATGGCATTTGGCACCCGAAGACCTGTAGGTCCCGCCGTAGCTCGCAGCAAGGTGTAGGATAGTCAATCCAGTATAGATCTATACGCAAACTCACGCTCTCCCTCGAGGAGATTCTGGTCACAACTCAGGCCATGAAAATGAAGGCAAGTTCTGATAGAGTGGATCACATTTATGTTATGCATACTTGTATATGTAATGTATGTACTCGTGTAATAGTATGTATTGTTTCTCATCGTAGTATCGTTGTATATGTTCTCATCTTAGTATAGTTGTATATGTTCTCATAGTAGTATAGTTGTATATGTTCTCATTATAGTATAGTTGTATATGTTCTCGTAGTAGTAAGTAATGACTCATGAATGAACTGACTCTTGTATGCTTCACTGAACTAGAAGTAGTAAGTAGTATAACCCTAAAATGTACCTATTATAGTTTATTAGCAGACTTGTATGAATGACAGAATGTATTGAACTGAGATGAAAGTCTTTATATCTATAGATATATACATAATATATAACTAAGGAATCAACGACACTCGGACAAACAACCGGGTACTTTAAGACCACAACAAAACAAGGACATGATGTAAAGTGGGTTATCAGTTCTAAGTCCTTCAAACCTTATTTGTATAACTATATATGTAGTAGACATGATTTTAACAATATACAAGTTGGAAAACTGTAAAAGAAAGGTTTAGTGTACAAAAATGAATTTGATACACAGTTTGACATGTAAAATAGTTTGATAAACAGTTTGAAGTCATTTATTTGGTAAAACAGTTTAAAGTATGGAAAATTCATTAGTATGCTAGTATTAATCATATGTGATTGATCTAATAACTAACATGATTCAACATGTATTCCCCCCCCCTCATAAAAGCATTTAAAAACATTTAATAACATTTCAAAGGTTAATTAAGGGATATAAACTCACCTGTAGTGAGTGGTTTGGATGAACGGAGGGTATAGGATGCTAGGTATCAAGTGAGGACTTAAACACACACATGAATCCTATTTATCATGTAATAACACATATATGTACCCAATCAGTCATTTAACAACTAATTAACCAAGTTAAGACAGCCTAAGACATGGAAAACACTTTTATTCTAGTGCTAGAAGTACTAAGGGTTGTATCTAAGGGTTGTATAGCCACTTAAGGATGCTTTCGGTCCAAGTGGTATGTTTCTTCGGGGTTTTCGGTCCACATGGATTTCGGTCCATATGGTTTTCGTTCCAAGAGGTTTTCGGTCCAAAAGTTGGCCAAAAACTCTTGTTCTTTTATGCTCAAGGTGATTTCCAAGGGCTTTCAAAAAGTAAAGAAGTGTTCTAGACTCAATACTACACATTAGGAAGGCTTAAAGTCATTAAAGGCACCATTCTTTAGGGTTTTCGGTTTAGGGAGATGCACTAACAAAAAAACCCTTTTGTTCTTTGAAAAAAGGACGTTTTCAAGGCTCTAAAACAGGTACTCTTATTAGGTCACAAGTGTAAGAGATAGATACTTACAATAAGGATGCAAAGGAGGGTGTTTTCGGCCCAAAACACTAGTATGTGTTCTTGGTGTTCTTGGTGTAACTAAGAACACTTGAAGATCCATGTAAATGGAATGATTTCATGGATGAAATCATGTAAAAACACTTGAATATGGAAGGAATCAACTAGATAGGGTAAGAAACACTCACATTTTAAAGATCTAGAAGGAGAAATCGGATGATACTTGAGAGGATTTCAGTTCTTGTTCTTGAAAGAGTGAAAAAGTGAAAAATATGGCTAAGTGTCATATATATATAATCAAGGGGGTTTTCGGTCCAAAAACCATTTGGGCCGAAAACTCCTAACCCGTATGATTTTCGGACCAGTGAGAGTGCTATCAGAAACCTGTCCTTTAGCTAACTGGGTGTCACCCACCTCAGCCCAGCATAGAGCAGATCTGCACTTCCAGCCATAGAGGGCTTCAAATGGAGTAGCTTTGATGCTCGTGTGATAATTGTTATTGTAGGAAAATTGGACAAGGGGTAAGTCAGTATCCCATGCCCTCCCAAAATCAATCACACAGGCTCTCAGCATATCTTCCAGTGTTTGGATGGTCCTCTCACTTTGTCCGTTGGTCTGAGGGTGGTAGGTTGTGCTCATACCCAGCCTCGTCCCCAGGGAACTTTTTAGCGATTTCCAGAACCTTGAAGTGAACCTATCATCTCTATCGGAGATAATGGATATAAGAACACCATGCAGTCGTACGATTTCCTTAATGTATGTTCTCGTAAGCTTCTCCATCTTGTCAGTTTCTTTGATAGGCAGGAAGTGTGCATACTTGGTCAATCTATCGACGATGACCCATATGGTATCAAGTCCACCCGTGGTCTTGGGCAACTTGGTTATGAAATCCATAGTGATCCGCTCCCACTTTCATTCTGGAATCTTTGGTTGTTGCAGCAAATCGGAGGGTTTCTGGTACTCGACCTTAACCTTTGCGCAAGTAAAGCATTTACTCATGAAGATAGCAATTTTTGCTTTCATGTTAGGCCACCAGTATAAGTTCTTAAGATCCAGATACATCTTATATAAACCTGGGTGGACAGAATACCGAGTGTTGTGCGCCTCGGTCATGACCAAGTCTCAGAAACCACTGTGTTTCTGTGTCTAGATCTGGTCCATGAAATATAAGGCTCCGCCACCCTTGGTTTCTAAGTTCTTATCCATTCCTCTAAGGGATTCACCCTCCACGTTTTCAGGTTTCAAGGCTTCAAGCTGAGCCTCCTGAATTTATGTAGACAAGTGTGAATGGATAGTTATTGTCAACGATTTGACCCTTCGACCAGAATATTCATTCCGACTTTAGGCGGATGATAACGAATTTCGCATTCGTAGTCATTGAGTAGCTAGACCCATTGTCGTTGTCTCATGTTGAGCTCCTTCTGATCGAATATGTGTTGTAAACTCTTGTGGTCAGTAAAAATGGTGCTTTTCGTGCCATACAGGTAATGTCTCCAGATCTTCAGGGCAAACACAACTGCCCCTAGCTCAAGATCATGTGTGGTGTAGTTGACTTCGTGTGTCTTCAGCTCTCTTGAGGCATAGGCAATGACCTTACCACATTGCATCAGAACACAACCGAGCCCTTGGTTGGATGCATCGCAATATACAACGAAGTCTTCTATCCCTTAGGGGAGGGATAGCATTGGTGCAGTGCATAAGCCTCTCTTTAGTGTTTGAAACGATTTTTCTTGTTTCTCTTCACAATCAAAGGCCACTCCTTTCTGGGTCAGGGTAGAAAGGGGTTTCACAATCCGGGAGAAGTTCTGTATGAACCTGTGGTAGTAGCCAGCGAGACCTAGAAATTGATGAATTTCTGTAAGCGTCTTCGGTGCTGACCAGTACTGAATTACCTTAATTTTGGATGGGTCCACGTGGATTCCCTCTTTGCTATCCACGTATCCTAAGAATTCGACTCTTCAGATCCAAAATTCACATTTAGAGAACTTCACATAAAGCTTCTCTGTTTGTAAATTTCCTAGAACTTGTCGCAGGTGATCACCATGCTCTTCCTTACTTCGAGAGTAGATCAGGATTTCATCAATGAAAACAATGACGAACTGATCCAAGTAAGGATGACGTACTCTATTCATCAATTCTACAATTACTCCGAGCGCATTGGTCAATCCGAATGGCCTCACCACGAACTCGTAATGTCCGTAACGAGTTCGGAAGGCTGTCTTTGGAACATCCTCCTATAACACTCGTAACTGGTGATATCCGGATCTTAGATCAATTTTGGAAAAGTAATTCATCCCTTGAAGTTGGTCAAATAATTCATCTATGCAAGGCAGAGGGTAACGATTTTTGACCGTCAGTTTGTTGAGTTCTCTGTAGTCGATACACATCTGGAATGATCTATCTTTCTTCTAAACGAACAAAACCGGTGCTCCCCAGGGTGAGAAGCTTGGTCTTATAAAACCCTTGCTGAGCAGTTCGTTAAGTTGACCAGATAATTCACGCATCTCAGTTGGTGCTAATCGGTAGGGCGATTTGGCTACTGGGGTAGCTCCTGGGACTAAGTCGATTCTAAACTCGACTTGTCGTTGCCAAGGTAATTGTCACACCCCGCTAAAGCGGAAACGCAAGGTATGACAGCGATAACGGTTTCATTGCAAAAGATAAAGATACATCACCATAGCAGTATTTAAAAGTTTACAACCCATAGCTTCAAAAGAACAAAATACAAGTTTTTCAAAATAACATTGTTCAAAATATAGCTTCATAATAGCTTCAACACGATGCAGCATGCTCTATGATGATGAATCTTTACATCCACTTACTAATTATTTCCTGAAAAAGCATGTAAAACGAGCGTCAACTATGAAAATAGTTGGTGAGTATCACAAGTTTATAAAATCGAGCGTACAATAAGGCTTTTCGTAAATACAAGTACATTGCTTCAATGATAAACAAGTTGATTGCTATTAATGAATACAAGTTTATTGCTATAACGAGAAACGAGTTTGTATGTGTATGAGCAAACAATGAGTCTCAACCAAACCTATGACTGAAGCCCTATCGAGATCTATGCTTATCGTTCCATAGATGAATATGGTATCATGCACTCCAGCGATTCGGGCGAGTGAGGAGTTGTCAATTCCTAATAGCGCTATCCATAACGACCATTGGCTCAAAGAGTTAATGGTTAGAGATAAGGGAAGGGCCTTTGTACGATAAGTTCTCATGTTCCGTGTTGCATAGACATACATAAAGAAACATAGCAATACAATAGCAATCATGTTTGATACAATTCAATTTAAGTACAACATGCAAACAATAGTTTTTCTGGACATGCTTTTCCACCCCAAAACATAAAAAAACGAAAATAGGGGAGTGCGTGAATACTCACGATGTTTTGTGTAGACACAAGCGGTACTTCGGGATGCACCAACGTCTTACTACCGGGATCCTACGACACCAAACACACGCACTAGTGAGTTTCCATGTCGATATCTAATGCTAATATACTAAACTCTACATATAGGGAAATGCCAATTTATGTTTTAGTATTGGATTTATATCATTTTGTTACACTTTTTCTGATGTATTGAAATTTTACAAGTCGTGCGATTAATTACAACCTTGGAAGGTTAATTTTCCAAATTTTAAGTCTCAATAACAACATAAATTCACGAAAAATAGCATTCGAGGGATAAAAATTCTCAAACTTTTTATTTAACTGTTAATACACAATACTAAGCTGGGAAAATTATAAAAATGGATTTCCAAGCTGTTTAATTATATTTTATAATTTTTGAGCATTTATTTCAATAAAAATTGAAATAAATAGTAAACAGTTTCCAAAATTACCCAAACTTTTTATTTAATTGTTATTATACATAAATAGGTTGGGAAAAATATAAAATATATTTTTCAGTGGTTATTTGTATTTTTCCTTGTTTTATTCCTTTAAATAGTCATTAATTAAAGAAATATTATTAAACAGTTAAAATAAATTACCATAAATTTTTGTAACATCATTTACAGTATAAATATCTTGGGAAAAATATCAAAAGTGGTTTTCATAATGTATAAACTGGTTTTGGGTATTTATGTATATTTAAGTGAATTTTAGTGCAATTAACTTTAGAAAATAAGGGAAAAATAGTTTACAGTGGAGAAAAATATTCAAAATTTTTATGTAACCTCCTACTATATAATATGATATCCTGGCAAATTTTCATGAATTTTGGATAATCAGAACTATTTTTCCCATTTTTAAGCCATTATAATTACCAAAAATTGGGAAAAATAGCTAGACATGATGAAAAACCTTGAAATTATTTTCTTGAGTCACCCATCACAAGTAAGGTATGCGAAAATTGTTAGATACAATTTTCACATCCTAAAAAGTGGTTTTGTAATTTATCATGTCCTAAATAAAAGAAAATTAGAAATCATATGAAACAGTAACAAAAATTGCTGAAATTTGGTGAGGGGTCATTATTCCCCATAAGTATCATCCATGAATTTATTTAGGATTTATTGACCTCTGGAAGTATTTTATATGATTTATGCCCTTGGTTTTAGCAATAATTCTAATAAATCAAATAAATAACAAAAGCTCTTGAAATTTTCCAGATTATCTCATGCATGCAAGGGCTTTCAAAAGTAAAAATGTTAAGAATGTATTCAGAAGAGAAATGAGGGTAATGATTCCAAACAATTTAAGAAAAGTTGCATGCAATAATGCATGAAGTGTAGATGTGGCTGAGGTTCATGAATTTTTGTAGCCCATTCAGTGAGGTTTTAAGCCACGAAATTTCAACCATAACTCACTAGATATGTTAAGTTTCTAAGGTATTTTTCCTAAGATTTATGGTTGGGTTTAAGACCATTGTTTAAGCAAGATAAAAATAGTGATCACAGAAAAAGAGCTGTATGCGCAACCTTTTTGTAAAATCTGCCAAAAATCGGATATTTAATATTTTACAGTAAGACCAGTTGGGTTTGAAAGTTAACTCGTGGAACTAATCAATACAAAAAGAATATCATGATTTGGTTAAAAAATGACTGAGTTATGACTGTTCAAAGTCGAACACAATAATCTGGCAGATTGCATGTTTGCTTGTGTGCATTTTTAGGGTATTTCAATAAGAACATCATGCATGTCCTTGGTAAGGCCCGATTTCTAACACATGCATGGAATGAATGAGCATCCAAGATGTACTAGAAATGGTTTAATGCTTTCGTTCATGCATGAACACACAAGAAATGGAGAAGAACATGAAATATTATGTTTTGATGTCACATGATCATATGTGCATCTTTTTCACTCCTTGCATGGGTTTGATCCCGGATTTTCACCATTTCAAACACATGCATTGTGTTATGGTGAGAATCTACAAACCACAAGGGGAGAATAAAGATTTCTAGCCATGGAAAGGCATAGAATCCTAAAAGAAGAGAAAACTAAGAAGGAAAAGAAGTAGAATCATCAAACTATGGAAGAAGATGATGTTGTTTACCTTGGTTATGATCTTGAGAGAAGTAAGAACACTTCAAGGTCTTCAAAGTCTTGAAATTTGGCAGAGAAATGAGAGAAATTTCGTGAGTTTAGAGAGAGAGAGGAAGAGGGTGAAGTGTGTGAAGAGAGTGAAGTGAGAAGAGTGAAGAGAGAAGAGGTGGAGTGTGGGTTTGAGTTTAATCATGAGTTTTGGGAAGAGAGTGCATGGGGAGAGGGGAGATGGCCAGATTTTTGAGGCATTAAAGCCTCCTCTCTCCTAAATTCAATTTTTTATAAAAAATCCCTCCTTAATTTTTATAAAAATCTAATTTTTATAAAAATCTAATTTTTATAAAAGTGATTCTTTAAGCAATTTTTGATTTATTTAAAAATCTTGTTTTTAACTAATAAATTATGATTAATACTTGTAATTTATATTTCTATTTCATTGGTATAATCCATAATTTGATTAATAAAATTTGATATTAGAAAGTTTATAGCCAAATTTTATAAAGTTTTTAAGCTTTAAGATTTATAAATTTGGATTTTTGGCTGTTTAGAGTTTTTGGAACATTGATTGATATTCAACAACATGTTGAAGTATAATTAGAGTGTTATAATTTATTTTTAGAGTTTTATACCCTATTTCAATTATAACAAAGTTTGAAGCTTATTCTAATTATAGTATTGGCATTTCCTATTGTAGCTAAGCAACTTACTAGAATTGTAAGTATCAAGTATATTAGTCCTAGACCTTAGTTGGATCCTAGTTTATGCAAGATTTTTTGACCTAATTTATACTACTAGGTCATGGCATGTTGTGCATGAATGGTTATTATAAAGATGCATGAGTCCAAGAATGACCTGAATTGACAGTTGTCACAGTATCCCCCACTTAAAAAGAATTTCGTCCCGAAATTCATTCTATATCATCGCTTGTCATCGCATGGGAATAGTTGCGGATACTTTTCCTTTATGTAATCCTCGCGCTCCCAGGTGTACTCCGGCCCGCGTTTTGAGTTCCATCGAACTTTCACAATCGGGATCTTACTCCGCTTAAGTTGTTTTACCTCCCTGTCAAGGATTTCTATCGGTTCCTCAACGAAGCTCAGCTTATCATTGATCTTAATTTCCTCCAGGGGTACTATTAATGTTTCGTCGGCTAGACATTTCTTAAGGTTGGAGACGTGGAATGTGTCGTGAATGGCGCTTAACTCTTGGGGCAATTGGAGTTTATACGCTACCGGACCAATCCTTTCAAGGATTTCAAAGGGTCCAACATATCTCGGGCTTAGTTTTCCTTTCTTACCAAAACGCACAAGCCCTTTCCAAGGCGACACTTTTAAAAGTACCTTGTCTCCTACTTGGAATTCTAATGGTTTTCGACGATTATCCGCATAACTTTTCTGACGATCTCTAGCAGCTTTAAGCTTATCTTTGATGATAGTAATCTTGTCAGATGTTTCCTGGATAAGTTCAACTCTAGTCAACTGTCTGTTACCGATTTCTGTCCAGCATAAGGGCGAACGACACTTGCGTCCATACAATGCTTCATATGGAGCACATTGGATACTCGTGTGGTAACTGTTATTGTAGGAAAACTCAATTAGGGGCAAATGAGTATCCCAATTTCCTTTGAACTCAATGACACACGCTCGTAGCATGTCTTCCAATGTTTGTATTGTTCTCTCTGTTTGCCCATCTGTCTGAGGGTGGTAAGCTGTGCTCAAATCTATCTTGGTTCCTAGTGCCCTCTGTAACATCCACCAAAATCGAGATGTAAAACGACTATCTCTATCAGAAATGATAGATAGGGGTACACCATGCAGAGAAACAATTTTGTCGATGTAGATTTGGGCCAATTTTTCCATCTTGAAATCTTCTCGAATAGGGAGAAAGTGAGCGGATTTCGTCAGTCGATCCACTATGACCCAAATTGAGTCGTGACCTCTAGCAGTTCTAGGGAGTTTGGTAACGAAATCCATAGATATTTGCTCCCATTTCCATTGGGGAATTTCAGGTTGTTGCAACAACCCGGAAGGTTTCTGATGTTCAGCTTTGACTATTGAGCATGTCAAACACTTCCCGACGTACAAGGCAATATCCTTTTTCATTCCAGGCCACCAATAGTACTCTTTAAGATCCTTGTACATCTTATCTGCTCCAGGGTGGATGGAGTATTTAGATCGATGAGACTCTTCTAATACCATGTCTCTCAGGTTGTTAACCCTTGGAATCCAGACCCTGTCTTTAAAATAACGAACTCCATCAGGTTTGGTTTCAAATCTTTCTTCCAAACCATGTAAAGTTTCGCCTGGAAGATTTTCCTTACATAACGCTTTCTCCTGGGCATTAATGATTTGAGATTTCAAGCTTGTCTGAATTACCATTCCCAAAGCTCTCACACGGGAAGGTTTCACTCTTACCTTCCTACTAAGAGCGTCGGCTACTACGTTAGCCTTTCCTGGGTGGTATCGTATCTCACAATCATAATCACTAAACAACTCTACCCATCTTCTCTGCCGCATGTTTAACATTTTCTGATCCAGGATATGCTGAAGGCTTTTGTGATCGGTATAAATGGTGCATTTGGTTCCGTACAAATAATGCCTCCATATCTTAAGGGCGAAAACTATTGCTCCTAGTTCTAGATCATGGGTGGTATAATTCTTCTCGTGCGGTTTGAGTTGTCTGGAAGCATATGCAATGACCCTATCTTTTTGCATTAGCACACATCCTAATCCTTGATGAGACGCATCACAATACACCACAAAGTTCTCTGATCCTTCTGGTAAAGCCAGAATTGGTGCATTGCACAGCTTGTTTTTCAGGATTTGAAACGCCTCTTCGTGTTTCTCTTCCCAGAGAAATTTTCTATCCTTTTGGGTCAAAGATGTTAATGGTTGAGCAATCCTAGAGAAATTCTCAATGAAGCGTCTGTAGTACCCAGCTAATCCTAGGAATTGTCGTATTTCTGTCGGGGTTTTGGGGGCCTCCCATTTCTTGATTGCCTCTATCTTAGCTGGATCTACATGGATTCCTCTTTCACCGATCACATGACCAAGAAAATGTACTTCCCGAATCCAAAATTCACACTTATTGAACTTGGCATACAATTTTTGTTCCTTCAACAGCTCCAACACTAGCTTTAGATGTCTATTGTGATCTTCTTTGGTCCGCGAGTAAACAAGTATGTCATCGATAAAGACAATTATAAACCTGTCTAGGTATGGTCTACAGACCCTATTCATCAAATCCATGAATACAGCGGGTGCGTTCGTTAGTCCAAAAGGCATGACTAAGAATTCATAATGTCCATAACGGGTTCTAAACGCTGTCTTGTGAATGTCCTCTTCGTGAATTCTTAGCTGATGATACCCTGACCGAAGGTCGATTTTTGAGAAGTAGGAAGCGCCCTGCAACTGATCGAACAAGTCATCTATTCTAGGGAGGGGATATCGATTCTTGATTGTCAACTTGTTCAATTCTCTGTAATCAATGCACATTCGGAACGAACCATCTTTCTTTTTGACGAATAACACTGGGGCTCCCCAAGGTGAAGAACTTGGTCGAATAAACCCTTTGTCTAGAAGTTCTTGAAGTTGTCCGGATAGTTCTTGCATCTCGGATGATGCAAGGCGATATGGTGCTTTTGCTACCGGTGCCGCTCCGGGAACTAAGTCTATCCGAAATTCGACCTGTCTATAAGGGGGTAGACCGGGCAATTCCTCCGGAAATACTTCGGGATAGTTTTGAACCACCGGAATCTCCTTGAGTTGCTTAGCTTCTAGTTCTCTTTCTAGCACGTGGGCCATGAATGCAATACAATTCCTCTTCAGGTACTTGTGAACCTTCACGCTTGATACTATGTTTAAACTTCTTCCTGGCTTCTCACCGTGTATGATAAGGGTTTCTCCATTAGGGAGAGGCACTCTAATGACTTTCTCATAACAACCAATGTCCGCTCTATTTTTGGATAACCAATCCATCCCTACTATCACATCAAAACTACCTAGCTCTATAGGAATTAGGTCAATGCTAAAGAGTTTATCAGCTAAATTCAAAGTACAACCAGGAATTATATCACTAGCCCTAATTTCATACCCATCAGCAAGTTCAATAGCATAAGCATTCCTCATCTTTACCGATTTCAAGCCAATTAACGGTCTAAATGCTAAAGAAACAAAACTCCTATCTGCTCCCGCATCGAATATTACTGATGCAAAATGGTTGTTCAGGAGGAACGTACCTGTTATCACTTCAGGGTCCTGACAAGCTTCTTCTGCACCAATCACAAAGGCTACACCTCTTGGCTGTCCAACTTGATTTCCTTGAAAGTTTTGCCTGGCTTGGCCTTGTCCATTGTTACCAGGTCCATTGTTCAGTTTAGGACATGCTCTACGGAGATGATCATTACTCCCGCACTCGTAACATGTCCTTTTTCCCTCCTTATTCACCTTACAATACTTCGAGTAATGGCCTGTTTGCTTACAGTTTTGGCACACCGGGCAAGCTCCCTTGTGATGGAAGTTACACTTATTGCACTTCGGAAGCGGCCCTGAGTACTGCTTTTGCTCCTGCACTTCTTGTCCTTGAGTTTTCACTGGTTCTTGCTCCTGGGCTCTTAACATAAATTTTCTTGAGACTTTCTACTTCCTCCCTGACTTGCCTCCATACTTCTTCTCTCCCTGATCTGCTGGCTTCCTCTTGCTACTAGAGCTTTCCTTTGTCAATGCTCCCATCCTTATCACATCACAATCAGGAACAGCCCACCAAACACATAATATGCTGTCATCGCATGACCTGCCTCTCGTCTAGCAGCACTAGCAGTGTCAGCAGTCTCCATCGAATGCTGATACAGGATTTCCATTCCTGCCAAGACTTCATCCAAAACTTCTCGATGCCCAGCTGTCACAGCGAGACTGTGACGTTGGCCCGCTGCTATCGACTGCAATCTCCAGGACTCCTCCGGGGTCATACCTGGCTGTCTGACAGGTATCCCTATAACTTGCTGAGGTGAGGGTGCTCTCGGTCCTGCATCGCTGGGTTCTGCTCCGCTAGGTCCTGCCGTGCCATTACCTGCTGTGCTGGCGGGTATCCTTCCTGGAATGGGAACACTCTTCCTCGCTGTCCTCCGAATGCGAAGTCCATAGAGCGGTGGCTGTGGCAACACCGATGTCGGTGATGCCTCGCGTCGTTGACTCGGGGCGTTGTCATTGCTGATCTCCACCGAGTTCCCAGTATCTTCCGTATCCTCTGATGGGTCTTCTTCTATCGAGGCGGGGGGATTACGTCGAGGGATAACAGTGACGTAGCCGGATTCATCGGCTGAGGCGGTAGCGCGGGAAGATGACGATCTTGACATAGTGGACTGTGACATAGTTTCAATGAGATATGAAATAAATGACAATGCATGCCTATAATATGCAATGCTTACACACACCAAAATTAACCTTTTGAAATTTTTAAATAAGGTTTTCTCAAATATTTTTGTTGAACATATTCCCATTATAATTAGCTCAAGCTTTGTATAAATCTTTTCTTAATTAAACATAGGTGATCAGGCTATGTTTAATCAAGGTCCAATAATACAACTCCCGACCTAATTAGACTAGTAATATGTTTGATGTAAAAAGAATTTCTTTGTAAGTTTTAGTTATAGGTTGTGTTTTCTTAAAGAAAAACCGATGTTCTCTATAACTTTAGCTCTGATACCACTTCTGTCACACCCCGCTAAAGCGGAAACGCAAGGTATGACAGCGATAACGGTTTCATTGCAAAAGATAAAGATACATCACCATAGCAGTATTTAAAAGTTTACAACCCATAGCTTCAAAAGAACAAAATACAAGTTTTTCAAAATAACATTGTTCAAAATATAGCTTCATAATAGCTTCAACACGATGCAGCATGCTCTATGATGATGAATCTTTACATCCACTTACTAATTATTTCCTGAAAAAGCATGTAAAACGAGCGTCAACTATGAAAATAGTTGGTGAGTATCACAAGTTTATAAAATCGAGCGTACAATAAGGCTTTTCGTAAATACAAGTACATTGCTTCAATGATAAACAAGTTGATTGCTATTAATGAATACAAGTTTATTGCTATAACGAGAAACGAGTTTGTATGTGTATGAGCAAACAATGAGTCTCAACCAAACCTATGACTGAAGCCCTATCGAGATCTATGCTTATCGTTCCATAGATGAATATGGTATCATGCACTCCAGCGATTCGGGCGAGTGAGGAGTTGTCAATTCCTAATAGCGCTATCCATAACGACCATTGGCTCAAAGAGTTAATGGTTAGAGATAAGGGAAGGGCCTTTGTACGATAAGTTCTCATGTTCCGTGTTGCATAGACATACATAAAGAAACATAGCAATACAATAGCAATCATGTTTGATACAATTCAATTTAAGTACAACATGCAAACAATAGTTTTTCTGGACATGCTTTTCCACCCCAAAACATAAAAAAATGAAAATAGGGGAGTGCGTGAATACTCACGATGTTTTGTGTAGACACAAGCGGTACTTCGGGATGCACCAACGTCTTACTACCGGGATCCTACGACACCAAACACACGCACTAGTGAGTTTCCATGTCGATATCTAATGCTAATATACTAAACTCTACATATAGGGAAATGCCAATTTATGTTTTAGTATTGGATTTATATCATTTTGTTACACTTTTTCTGATGTATTGAAATTTTACAAGTCGTGCGATTAATTACAACCTTGGAAGGTTAATTTTCCAAATTTTAAGTCTCAATAACAACATAAATTCACGAAAAATAGCATTCGAGGGATAAAAATTCTCAAACTTTTTATTTAACTGTTAATACACAATACTAAGCTGGGAAAATTATAAAAATGGATTTCCAAGCTGTTTAATTATATTTTATAATTTTTGAGCATTTATTTCAATAAAAATTGAAATAAATAGTAAACAGTTTCCAAAATTACCCAAACTTTTTATTTAATTGTTATTATACATAAATAGGTTGGGAAAAATATAAAATATATTTTTCAGTGGTTATTTGTATTTTTCCTTGTTTTATTCCTTTAAATAGTCATTAATTAAAGAAATATTATTAAACAGTTAAAATAAATTACCATAAATTTTTGTAACATCATTTACAGTATAAATATCTTGGGAAAAATATCAAAAGTGGTTTTCATAATGTATAAACTGGTTTTGGGTATTTATGTATATTTAAGTGAATTTTAGTGCAATTAACTTTAGAAAATAAGGGAAAAATAGTTTACAGTGGAGAAAAATATTCAAAATTTTTATGTAACCTCCTACTATATAATATGATATCCTGGCAAATTTTCATGAATTTTGGATAATCAGAACTATTTTTCCCATTTTTAAGCCATTATAATTACCAAAAATTGGGAAAAATAGCTAGACATGATGAAAAACCTTGAAATTATTTTCTTGAGTCACCCATCACAAGTAAGGTATGCGAAAATTGTTAGATACAATTTTCACATCCTAAAAAGTGGTTTTGTAATTTATCATGTCCTAAATAAAAGAAAATTAGAAATCATATGAAACAGTAACAAAAATTGCTGAAATTTGGTGATGGGTCATTATTCCCCATACGTATCATCCATGAATTTATTTAGGATTTATTGACCTCTGGAAGTATTTTATATGATTTATGCCCTTGGTTTTAGCAATAATTCTAATAAATCAAATAAATAACAAAAGCTCTTGAAATTTTCCAGATTATCTCATGCATGCAAGGGCTTTCAAAAGTAAAAATGTTAAGAATGTATTCAGAAGAGAAATGAGGGTAATGATTCCAAACAATTTAAGAAAAGTTGCATGCAATAATGCATGAAGTGTAGATGTGGCTGAGGTTCATGAATTTTTGTAGCCCATTCAGTGAGGTTTTAAGCCACGAAATTTCAACCATAACTCACTAGATATGTTAAGTTTCTAAGGTATTTTTCCTAAGATTTATGGTTGGGTTTAAGACCATTGTTTAAGCAAGATAAAAATAGTGATCACAGAAAAAGAGCTGTATGCGCAACCTTTTCGTAAAATCTGCCAAAAATCGGATATTTAATATTTTACAGTAAGACCAGTTGGGTTTGAAAGTTAACTCGTGGAACTAACCAATACAAAAAGAATATCATGATTTGGTTAAAAAATGACTGAGTTATGACTGTTCAAAGTCGAACACAATAATCTGGCAGATTGCATGTTTGCTTGTGTGCATTTTTAGGGTATTTCAATAAGAACATCATGCATGTCCTTGGTAAGGCCCGATTTCTAACACATGCATGGAATGAATGAGCATCCAAGATGTACTAGAAATGGTTTAATGCTTTCGTTCATGCATGAACACACAAGAAATGGAGAAGAACATGAAATATTATGTTTTGATGTCACATGATCATATGTGCATCTTTTTCACTCCTTGCATGGGTTTGATCCCGGATTTTCACCATTTCAAACACATGCATTGTGTTATGGTGAGAATCTACAAACCACAAGGGGAGAATAAAGATTTCTAGCCATGGAAAGGCATAGAATCCTAAAAGAAGAGAAAACTAAGAAGGAAAAGAAGTAGAATCATCAAACTATGGAAGAAGATGATGTTGTTTACCTTGGTTATGATCTTGAGAGAAGTAAGAACACTTCAAGGTCTTCAAAGTCTTGAAATTTGGCAGAGAAATGAGAGAAATTTCGTGAGTTTAGAGAGAGAGAGGAAGAGGGTGAAGTGTGTGAAGAGAGTGAAGTGAGAAGAGTGAAGAGAGAAGAGGTGGAGTGTGGGTTTGAGTTTAATCATGAGTTTTGGGAAGAGAGTGCATGGGGAGAGGGGAGATGGCCAGATTTTTGAGGCATTAAAGCCTCCTCTCTCCTAAATTCAAATTTTTATAAAAAATCCCTCCTTAATTTTTATAAAAATCTAATTTTTATAAAAATCTAATTTTTATAAAAGTGATTCTTTAAGCAATTTTTGATTTATTTAAAAATCTTGTTTTTAACTAATAAATTATGATTAATACTTGTAATTTATATTTCTATTTCATTGGTATAATCCATAATTTGATTAATAAAATTTGATATTAGAAAGTTTATAGCCAAATTTTATAAAGTTTTTAAGCTTTAAGATTTATAAATTTGGATTTTTGGCTGTTTAGAGTTTTTGGAACATTGATTGATATTCAACAACATGTTGAAGTATAATTAGAGTGTTTTAATTTATTTTTAGAGTTTTATACCCTATTTCAATTATAACAAAGTTTGAAGCTTATTCTAATTATAGTATTGGCATTTCCTATTGTAGCTAAGCAACTTACTAGAATTGTAAGTATCAAGTATATTAGTCCTAGACCTTAGTTGGATCCTAGTTTATGCAAGATTTTTTGACCTAATTTATACTACTAGGTCATGGCATGTTGTGCATGAATGGTTATTATAAAGATGCATGAGTCCAAGAATGACCTGAATTGACAGTTGTCACAGTAATCCTGGTAGTTCTTCTGGAAAGATGTCAGGAACATCGCTCACTACCAGAATGTTCTTTAGTTCTTTCGTTTCCAGACTCATATCGACAACGTGAGCAAGGAATGCATGATACTGCTTTCGTAGATACTTCCATGCTTGAATACTTGAGACGACATGAAGACTCATATTGGGTTTGTCGCCATAGATAAGGAGAGTTTCTTTAGACGGGAGGTTTAGACGGACCGCCTTCTCGTAGCACATGATGTTGGCACGATGAAGACTCAACCAATGCATGCCAATGATGACGTCAAAGATTTTAATCGAGACTAGCATGAGGTCGATTGGAAATGAATGGATATCTAAAGATAGGGTACATCCTATGTATATACTATTAGTGCTCTCAGTTTTCCCATTAGCCATTTCTACAGTGAATAGTTCTTTAAGTGCGTGTGGTTGTAGTTTAAGTAAGCGTGCAAATTTCTGAATCACGAAACTTCTTTCTGCTCCACTATCAAACAGTATGCATGCATAAAAGTTTTCAAAGAGAAATGTACCAATCACCACCGTAGGTTCCGCAACTGCTTCCCCTTGGCCTATAGCCAGAACTCTTCCTTCTCTACCAACATTTCTTCCTTTGGGGCAGTCCCTTTTATAGTGGCCCATATCGCCACAACAATAGCAAGCCTGGCCCACGCCAGCGCTGGGAACTTGAGTGATCAGCCTTGCCGGATATTTGCAGAAAAGGACAGTGTGTCCTTTCTTGTTGCAGTTGGAGCATTGTATTTCCTAGAAGGGGCCGTTGTGGTGGAAATTGCATTTATTGCACTTTGGCAAACTCCCAGTGTACTGCTTCACCGGAGCAGTAGCGGCCGGTTCTACCGTGGCGTGCACCGCCACAATCTGCTGCTTTTTGGCAACTTTTATTTCTACTTATC
Organism: Lactuca saligna; assembly: GCF_052625555.1. Classification (NCBI taxonomy): domain Eukaryota; kingdom Viridiplantae; phylum Streptophyta; class Magnoliopsida; order Asterales; family Asteraceae; genus Lactuca; species Lactuca saligna. The sequence continues at coordinate 114,037,933 of NC_136417.1, read as the reverse complement.
ATCCCAGAACTTCCGCTTGTTGTCAGCGGGTTTGGAGGGTTCTGAGATGGCTAGGGTTGTTGTTGACGATGGGGATTGGACTCCGTGATCGATGAGTCACTGTGCCAATCGCTTGGCACTGTCGAAGGTAGTAGGGTGTGAAGATAGGACATTTTCCTGGTACAGAGGCACCAGCCTCCCCGATGTACCTTTAGATTTTCTTTCCCTCAGTGGGAACGATGTTGGGACAGAGGGCTACCACTTCACTGAATCTGGCGGTATATGTGACTATGTTGGAGCCCCACATGGTTAGGCTCCACAGCTCCTATTCCAATCTGAATCTCACCCCTCGGGTAGTACTCCTCAATCATGAGGTCTTTCATAGTTTCCCAGCACATGTCATTTGCCACTACAAGAGTGAGTGACTTGACATGGCTGTTCCACCACGTCAGAGCTTTCTCTTCAAAGATGCAAGCGAAAAAGTTGACCTTACTCGCAGCAGCGCAGGAGCAAATCTTGAAAATTGACTCCGTCTTCTCGAACCATTGCGAGAGGGAAATGACTCCGCCTGTCCCTTTGAAGGGTTTTGGCTTACAGTTAGTGAATTCCTTGTAGGAGCACTCTCTCGAGTGGACAAGAATTTCACCTTGAGTAGAGTTAACAGAGGTTCCACCTCTGCTATCATTAGTGGAATGACATTGAGCCATGGCAGCAGCCACAGCCGCAGCTACTGCAGCATTCATAGCTTCTGCATCGATTTGCGGAGGAGGTGGTGGTATCGGAGTTTGAGTATTCGGAGGATTACGCCCTGTTGATCTGTGAGGAGGCATCCTTCAACTATAATTTAAAAGGAAATATGTACATGGTGGTTAGAATCAATTGTAAGCACAAAGAGTGTTACATGGGCTGAATTGCCTTAGTCCAACAGTTGAATGGTTTATGTTTTGAAATAGCAATATAGAAGAAGAGTAGGACAAACACAAGAGTACTGATTTTTCCAATAGATTAGATAACTATCAATATTCCTGGTATTATTGATGTAATAAGTTTGGGAAAAATGACCTAGCAGTAGGTCTTACATCAAACCATATAAGGGAAAATGTTGACAGTCCTTAGATTTCTAGATAGAGTACTTAAGTCACACCTCAAAACCGGAACGACGGAAACGTTCTAGGGTGGATGACGTCATGTCATGTATCACAACACATGCATTATAGTAATCAAAGTACAACAAAACATTGCATTAATATTAATAGTTTTACATGGTTTACATTACAATACATCAAAGTAATACAAGTAATAATATAAGAGCAGCTTGGCACAAAACCGTCTTCAATAGAAGCTCCTGGAATGTACCTGTCTAATGTTGACCTGAGAATACAAGTTATTTGAAAAGCAAGTATCAGCATTTTTACAAATGTTGGTGAGTTCATAAGTATTTTGGTGTCATTTTATTCAAATAACTTTAATAAAAGTGGTCGCTTTAATGTATCCATTAAATTAGTGTCTTTTCCAGAAAATCCTATATTTTCTTTATAAAAGCAGTCTTCTACCAAGACTGGACGGAGTTATGTGGTAAAAACAAATTTTCCCTTAATCGCTATCATTATCAAAATACAGAATTTGATTTTTAAAAAAAGCAAGAGAAATATTGGAAATAACATATGCCTCAGGAGTGAAGACTGCTGACTAAGGCAAAGGCATCATAGACTCAGGAGAGTATCGAACAAACGACATGCCTGGCTTAGTCTAACAAAGAAAGACATAGACCCTAGACGGTACCAAATGAAAGGTACGGCTAGCAAGGTCTAAAAACAGAGGATACAGACCGCAGACATTATCAAATGAAAGATACAGCTAGCAAGGTCTAAAAATAGTGTGACTTTTAGAGTGGGTTTCCAGCGTACAGTGTAAATTGCTGGTGAAATATCGTTACCTTAAGGCCATGAATTATAAGGTAACCTGGGATACTCGTAACCATACTAACCGACACTAGAGTACCTGATGCCCTACAAGCGTTTATAAAATGTGACATTTGTCACCCCTTGGCTTGGTAGGCCGTGGATTGTAGCTAGCAGTCAGGGTGCGGGGGTGTCAATCTCGTATAGATATATACACACAATGTCCGCTCTCCCTACAAGAGACTCTGGTTACCAACTAGACGACGGAGAAGGCCGTGTCCCGAAGATGCATCCCAAATAGTGGGTAGTGTGTTTCCAATATAAGTGTTGAACTAGAGGTAGAGACTCATAACTAAACTGACTACAGTAAACCTATATGTCTATACTCGTATACATAATATATAACTAATGAATCAAACGACCTTCGGACGACCAACCGATCCCACCAGATGAGATCTCAACGAAGAAAAGGAAATAGCACGGACGAGCCTTCCTAAGTCTTTCAATCATTATTTATATGCATCTATACAAGCACAGGCATACGTCTAACTACGTGTTAGTGTTTAACAAGCAGGAGTGGTTCTTCAAGTAGAGGCGTCAATAAGTGAAGTAGAAGCAACTAACGAATGAAGTAGGAGCGTCTAACAAGTATAAGCGTATCACGAGGTAGAAACGACAACAAGTGAAGTAGGAGCGTATCGAGTACAAGTGAAGTAGAAGCGATATCAAGTATAAGTGAAGTGGAAGCGATATCAAGTATAGTGAAGTAGAAGTATATCACTAAGTAAGAGTGTAAACAAGTATAAGCGTTTATTTAAGTAGAAGTATCAACTAAGTAAAAGGATAACAAGGCAGTGGTATATAACGAGTGGGGTATCAAAACATGGAAGAAAAACTTTATACTTAAGAAAATCACGACAGGGTATTGTTTTGTAAAATAAGTTTGAAAACCTTTGGAAATCCGTTGGAAAACTCTCATAAATCAGTTTTAAATGAAACATTGATAAAACAACATAAGTAAAAGATTTGAACAGGTGAAAGCATTTTAGAAAAACCATTTATAGTGTCGTACCCGATAAAACAGTTTACAGTGTAATAATCCTTGTGCATGCGGGTTATCAATCACATGTGATTGATATGATAACTGGCATGTTTAACTTGTATTCCCCCCCTATAAAACATGTAAAAACACATTTAAAAGGTTCATTCAGGGGTATGAACTCAGCTGGTGTAAGTGGATCTGACAAAGGTGTCAGTTGGGTGCTCAGTGTCAAGTAAAGACTTGGACACACTTAGTGACCTATTTAACATATGATAACATATGTTCACATACAATTAGTACATTTAATACTAATTAAACAAGTATACGCACTCTAAGGAGTGGAAAACACTTTGGTTAAGTGTTTGGGGTGTCCCGGGTAACATCTAAGGGCTTGAATGGCTTAGGAATGGAGTTTACTCTTCAAGAGTAAACTCTCTACTTAGTGTTTACGACCCTGGGACAACTCCCCATGAGTTTACGGCCGTAAACTCATGGTGAGGGTGTTCTAGGATATTTAAAGGCCTTATCTCAATAGTGGAATTTTGCTAGGTCCAAATAAAAAAAGTATGAATGGATTTAAGGCATTTTTTCAAGGGATTTTACGGCCATAAGCTCCCACGGACATCTTTCTTGGGTGTTTCAAGGGCTTAAGTGATTGAGAATAAATCCTATATATTTTTCCAAGTCAAATGGGGAGTTTAGGGCACCATTTAACCCCTTTATAGGAGTTTACGGCCCATGTACCCTTTCATGAGGGGTTTACGGCTGTGAACTCCTTATGGAGTTGTTTTAATTGAGTTTAAGGTCCCTAACTTGTTGGTGGTTGATTCTTGAATTTATTCTAAGGCCGTTGGTGTGTTTAAGTGGCTTTTAAACACTCAAATATGAGTTTACTCCCCATGAAGAGGAGTTTATGGCCCAAGCATGTTCTTGGGCAGTAAACTTATGTTTACTCTTCAAAAACTCATTTCAAGGTGTTTTAAGTCCGAATATGTAAGCCTAAAAGTCATATCTAAGCCTTAGGGGCAATTTGGAGGGGTTTGGGGCTTAAAAACCCATTAAATGGTGTTCATGGTCCAAGAGTGTTCTTGGGCCATTAACACATCATTTTGTCCCTATTTTATGATTTAAACACGAATTTGCATGCTAGATAGGCTATATAACAAATTAGGATACTTTACCTACTCGTTTGGGGCTCGAAACGGGCGATTTTTGGCTCGGGAAAAATTTGTAGAGAGAGAGTTTAGAGAGAGAGTAAAAAGGTCGAAATTGAGTTTACTCTCCCTTATGTAGGGGTTGGAGTTGAAGCTCAGTGGGATTCTACCCGATACTGCCGTTAGACGTGGCCTTTTGGTCGCACCCGATTAAGCGGTCAAATTTTGACTTGGTTGCAACCACACATATTTAAGGGTATTTTGTGGGTGTTTCTAATTTGTTTCAACCCTTACCAAGTCATTATAAAAGTCTAAAATCAATTAACCTCTTCCAAAAGGTTAACGGATAGTTAAATAAGCAAGGCTTATTAACGGAAAAGGTTAAAAATGACGGAATATATTTTGGGTTGTCACATCACCCCCCCGTTAGAATGAATTTCGTCCCGAAAATCAGGTATAGACTAGGAAGTACGTATGAATGATAGAGGCAGGAGGTTACATCCTATTCGGTTTGTCCTCGCATTCCCAAGTGAACTTTGGTATGTGTTTTTCATTCCAACAAACCTTCACATACGGGATGCGGATTCCATCTCGTGTAGTTAGTGGGTTCCGACTGGTGTATCTACGAGGTTAGTTTTCCCAATGGTTTCTATCAAGGCGAGTGGGATATGAAAAGTGACATCGGGCAACATTGATCATGTCTAAGGAGTGGATCGATCTGGTGTGAAGCTTGTGGAATATCCGAAAGTAGTAGTGGTCTGACGAGGGTTGGACCAAATCTCTGTGAGGATTCTCAGATGGTCCTAAGCTCTCGGAAGGGTAGAGATTTTCAGTACTTAGAACATAGTGTACTTCTATGGCAAGATCATCACTGGCGTGATCGCCATTCCGAAGTTCCTAACGTTCTCTCTCGTACTGGTAGTGTAATCCCTCAGGTTGGTTCTTAGGAAGTTCGGGTTGTGCTTGGTTTCGCGTTTCCTGTCAATTGGATTTTAGAGGCCTTCTAGATCATCGAATGGGTTGCGTATCTATGGTTATATGTCTGCTATAGAGTCTCTATCTGAAGCTCGTGAAAAATGAACCTGCACTAACGATTCTTGAGATACGAAAACCCTCAGGGTCGGGGAGATAGGGTTTCACCAGATGAGTGTTGGACTATCTCGGGAGGTGGTTCTACTATTTCTGTGTGAGATAGTATTCGTGGAACACCTAATAGTCCAATAAATCTCTAAGACTTTGGTTTATTATAGCATGGAAAGCGCATGCTCCTGCATAACCCCTCGACTAACACCAAGGATGGTGTCAAGTCTATAATCTCTTCGGGATCTGGGCCATGAGGCTTAACACAACTACTTTCGCACTTTGATCAAAGATTCTTGGCTGCGGAGGTTATCCTTTGGTTCTCAGTATTCTAGTGTTCACTTCGAAGAATGATTTCTATCGTCTACAATGCGACGATGATTTCCTCCGTGCGAGAGGGTGGAGGATCCTAGGCACTACTCGTTGGTAATAGGGTGGACGAAGTGCCTGAGTAGTGCGAGCATCTACTGAAACTACTCTTCCGAAGGTTCTGAGTTTTCTCGGTCTAGGTCAAATCTAGAGAGTATAGGGTTCCATTACTCGGAACTTTAATCCCTTTACTAACTGAGGGTCTTAGCTATCATGTGAGCTTAACCGGTATGACAACAAATTTTGGATTTGTGGTCATTTTAGTAGCTCAACCCGCAGTGGTTCTCTTGACTCCAACTCCTATTCTATGGAATAGGATGAAGGGCTTTACTATGAGGTTCGTGGTAGAGCTCATACTTGCCTTAACCACTAATACTTGGTGTATGTAGGCCGTATATAATTGAGGTCGGCAGGATGTTCAGTTTTGCGACTCCACCCCAGACCCATAACCCAACGAGGAACGGGGAGTAGGGAGGAAGCACACATCTTAAATCTTTTTGATCCCAACTATATACCACCTTTATGCATATATCTGGTTATAGTGGTCAGTCCCATGAGTTCTATCCTCTGGGTTCACGAACCTGATGTGCGAGGTGCGAAGGGTCTTTGTGGGGAATCTACGGAGTATGCTTCGGATAGTTATTGTCTTCCGGAGTTTCTGCAGTGTCTTTCGCTTCGGTTTCCATCTGACTAAGAGGGGTCGGTCAACAGCGCGCGGTACCCTTCTCCGGGTACTTCGGAAAGTTTGAGATAAGAGGGACGACTGACGGATCGCATTGGTCTTTATTATTTTTATTTTGTTTAGGTTCAGAAGAACCTTTATTTTCCAAATAGGCTATGGAGAAAGTTCTTTTTACACAACACTAAGGATTTACACATGGCTGAACGAAGTCAAACCATGATCGATAGAGGCGTCGATGTTGGCATACCTCGACATTATATAAAATGAAGATCGATAGAGTCATGCGCCGAACAGGCACACAAGTTCTAGGCGTCTCGGGTTTCGTCCTGTGTATCACTGCCGCGGGTACTTGGACCGATAGAGTTGATGCGGAACTATAGAGAGTCCTAAGTGTTCTGAATAGAGTAACTTTTTCATGAATGAATTCTCACGAGGCATTTCTATAATCGCCTCACATATAGTAGTCATGTATAATTAAGGTGGGAAGGAATGTTGACTGAGCGACTCCACCATAAATCAACAACCAAACGAGGAACAAGAAATGAGGCGACATTCACTCACTCTAGGTCTATCCATCTTAACCATACATGGCCGTAACGTTTATGTTTAGCCATTATGATTTTACCTGATGAATTTTTAAATTTTATAACAGTGCTGCGACTTTCGCCTTAATGGGGAAGTATTTACATTTGAGTTAGCCTCTTTATGTTCTCGGTTAGTTATCTGAGATCAAGAGACGTACCAAAATCTACCAGGTTCCTTGATGCTTCTCCCTAAGCATTAGAGTCAGACTTCTCCTGTGTCCTTGTCTTTTCCTTCGGTTGGGCAGTCCTTCTTGAGGTGTTCAATCTCATCACAAAGGTGGCAAACTGTATTGGTTGCCGCATTAGGGGTTGATGTAATGAACTCAACCGGGGTTCTGCAGACGCGAGCAGTATGCCCCAACATGTGGCACCTAGCACAATAGAGCTCTCAACATACACCATGATGATGGTAGCTACACTTGCTGCAGTGGGGAAGGTTTCCTAGGTATGGTCTCCTAGACGTTGGGATGGAAAGGTTGGCAGGGATATTGACTGTCTCAGCTCGTTGCCTTTCGGAAGGTCCTTGAGCCGATGTTCTTCCTTCCTCGTTCTTGAACTTTCTCTTCGGTGGACTCGAGTGAGGTTCTTGAGTGGCTGGGTATGCAGGTGTTGGTTGCTGTTGTCCATTGCTAAGATCGGAATTCCCAACAGGGCCCTTGCTAACATTGGCGTTGTTAGCATTCAGGTGAGCCATGACAGCTGCTACGGCTGCCGAGACTGCAGCTTGGAATGTAGCTTCATCAAATAAGAGAGTAGTTTTCTTGCTAGTGGGTTGGTTACACTTGCTCGGAGGCATGGTTTTTCCTACACGGAAAGGAATACATGCTAATGAGAGACGATGGCTAACCCTGGACATATCTGTCCTGACTGTATTAGGCATAAATTGTTCCCGTGCCTCGGGTACTGGTTGTCTGAGTGTCGACCTACATCCCTATGATGTAGTCCTGGTAATCAAGGTAGGAGTATGAGTATCGGAAAAGGCCATAAGATGCGAGTCCTTCCTACTTCATTACCTTCATACTAGGAAAGGTTTCACTCTCCGACCTGGAAAGATTTGAGAACAGTTCAGAACGAAGACCGCATAAAGAAAGGCTCATGAAGACTTATGGCCAAACAACCTCAACAGAGGTGTGAATATCCGCTCTAAACGTGCTACTGGCAACGGGAAAAAGGCGATTTACCTAACACATAGTGTGAGTAGTGTAACCACTAACTCACTAAATTGTATTATTTTATGGGTGTATTAGCGTGACGAACACGAGGAAAAGACACTTCTCGGGTTCTATGTACTGGCTCCCTATGTCTTTCTCGTATCACTTCATGATGGATGACTGGAAAGCTAGGAAGTTTAGGCGAATTTCTCACCGATGTCCTTAAAAGATATAGGCACTTGGTGATTTCAATAGTCCAGACCCAGTTCATTTATTTCCGAACTAGAAATCTTCTCAATGAACTTCTTCGGGAGCGGAATCAACTCTTCTGTCAAGCACTGAAGTGGATAGGGTTGTCTACAGGGTTCGTGCGAGAATGGAAATGTCTAAAGAATCCTAAGAGATTATTAACATTTCACTGAGTGATCCATATTGAGTCCTGCTACGATTACACAGGGTATATAAATCATATATAGCTTAGATCCGATAGGCCTTCGAATATGTGATACTACCCTATATCCACATCCAAACAAGGAAAAGGAAGTAGGGCGAAACCACACATTCTTAGCCTATGGGATCCTTATTATATATAACCTTGAGAGTATACCCTGTGTAGTTGTAGGTATACCAATAAGGATCTTTTTAGTTCTTCACTCAAGGTTATCTATGTATCCTAAAATACCTCCATGGTATTTTAATTCTTGTTTGTTTCTTATCTTCTGATTATGATTCTGGGATTAATGTGAGTCTTTTAATATTCCAAAATACTCCTATAGTATTTTAAAATTTATGTTTGGCTCTAGCATTCCTAGTTGGTAAGTTTCAGACCTATTGCAACACCACTATCACTCCCAAGCACACGTTCATCGCATCTCGAATAAATGTAGTTGATCATACATTTATTCCAGCTTACGATTACATAACTGCCCAGGTTTGACAGTAGTGCTCAACATCCGAAGACTTATATTCTTGTTCTTCTTGTGATACTTGTGTTCGAGTGTTTAGATTCTGGATGTTCTTATACTTTGGTAAAATATGGTTATATTTTAAAGTATAATTTTTGGTCAGAGTGTTTTATCCCTATGCGTTTATAGGTTGTATATCTTTTATGAATTGATATACTTAGCTCACTATAAACAATGCTATAATACCAATCAGTCACACCCCAAAACCGGAAGGGTGGAAACGTTCTAGGGTGGATGACATCATGTCAAGTATCACAACACATGCATTATAGTAATCAAAGTACAACAAAACATTGCATTAATATTAATAGTTTTACATGGTTTACATTACAATACATCAAAGTAATAGAAGTAATAATATAAGAGTAGCTTGGCACAAAACCGTCTTCAATAGAAGCTCCTGGAATGTACCTGTCTAATGCTGACCTGAGAATACAAGTTATTTGAAAAGCGAGTATCAGCATTTTTACAAATCCTGGTGAGTTCATAAGTATTTAGTGTCATTTTATTCAAATAACTTTAATAAAAGTGGTAGCTTTAGTGTATCCATTAAATTAGTGTCTTTTCCAGAAAATCCTATATTTTCTTTATAAAAGCAGTCTTCTACCAAGACTGGACGGAGTTATGTGGTAAAAAGAAATTTTCCCTTAATTGCTATCATTATCAAAATATAGAATTTGATTTTTAAAAAAAGCAAGAGAAATCAGGGAAATAACATATGCCTCAGCAGTGAAGACTACTGACTAAGGCAAAGGCAACATAGACTCCAGGAGAGTATCGAACAAACGACATGCCTGGCTTAGTCTAACAAAGAAAGACATAGACCCCAGACGGTACCAAATGATAGGTACGGCTAGCAAGGTCTAAAAACAGAGGATACAGACCCCAGACAGTATCAAATGAAAGATACAGCTAGCAAGGTCTAAAAACAGTGTGACTCTGAGAGTGGGTTTCCAGCATACAGTGTAAATTGCTAGTGAAATATCGTTACCTTAAGGCCATGAATTATAAGGTAACATGGGATACTCGTAACCATACTAACTGACACTAGAGTACCTGACGTCCTGCAAGCATCTATAAAATGTGACATTTGTCACCCCTTGGCTTGGTAGGCCGTGGACTGTAGCTAGCAGTCAGGGTGCGGGAGTGTCAATCCCGTATAGATCTATACACACAATGTCCGCTCTTCGTACAGGAGACTCTGGTTACCAACTAGACGACGCAGAAGGCCGTGTCCCGAAGATGCATCCCAAATAGTGGGTAGTGTGTTTCCAATATAAGTGTTGAACTAGAGGTAGAGACTCATAACTAAACTGACTAGACTAAACCTATATGTCTACACTCGTATACATAATATATAACTAATGAATCAAACGACCTTCGGACGGCCATTCGATCCCACCATACCACATCTCAACGAAGAAAAGGAAATAGGGTGGATGAGCCTTCCTAAGTCTTTCAATCATTATTTATATGCATCTATACAAGCACAGGCATACGTCTAAGTACGTGTGAGTGTTTAACAAGCAGGAGTGGTTCTTCAAGTAGAGGCGTCAATAAGTGAAGTAGAAGCAACTAACGAGTGAAGTAGGAGCGTCTAACAAGTATAAGCGTATCACGAGGTAGAAACGACAACAAGTGAAGTAGGAGCATATCGAGTATAAGTGAAGTAGAAGCGATATCAAGTATAAGTGAAGTAGAAGCGATATCAAGTATAAGTGAAGTAGAAGCGTATCACTAAGTAAGAGTGTAAACAAGTATAAGCGTTTAACTAAGTAGAAGTATCAACTAAGTAAAAGGATAACAAGGCAGTGGTATATAACGAGTGGGGTATCAATACATGGAAGAAACACTTTATACTTAAAAAAATCACGACAGGGTATTCTTTTGTAAAATAAGTTTGAAAACCTTTGAAAATCCTTTGGAAAACTCTCATAAATCAGTTTTAAATGAAACATTGATAAAACAACATAAGTAAAAGATTTGAACAAGTGAAAGCATTTTAGAAAAACCATTTATAGTGTCACAACCGATAAAACAGTTTATAGTGTAATAATCCTTGTGCATGCGGGTTATCAATCACATGTGATTGATATGATAACTGGCATGCTTAACTTGTATTCCCCCCCTATAAAATATGTAAAAAAAAATTTAAAAGGTTCATTCAGGGGTATGAACTCACCTGGTGTAAGTGGATCTGACAAAGGTGTCAGTTGGGTGCTCAGTGTCAAGTAAAGACTTGGACACACTTAGTGACCTATTTAACATATGATAACATATGTTCACATACAATTAGTACATTTAATACTAATTAAACAAGTATACGCACTCTAAGGAGCGGAAAACACTTTGGTTAAGTGTTTGGGGTGTCCCGGGTAACATCTAAGGGCTTGAATGGCTTAGGAATGGAGTTTACTCTTCAAGAGTAAACTCTATACTTAGTGTTTACGGCCCTGGGACAACTCCCCATAAGTTTACGGCCGTAAACTCATGGTGATGATGTTATAGGATGTTTAAAGGCCTTATCTCAATGGTGGAATTTTGCTAGGTCCAACTAAAAAAAGTATGAATGGATTTAAGGCAATTAAAGGTACCAAATGGGATTTTACGGCCGTAAGCTCCCAAGGACATACTTCTTGGGTGTTTCAAGGGCTTAAGTGATTGAGAATAAATCCTATGTATTTTTCCAAGTCAAGTGGGGAGTTTAGGGCACCATTTAACCCCTTTATAGGAGTTTACGGCCCAGGTACCCTTTCATGAGAGGTTTACAGCTGCGAACTCCTTATGGATTTGTTTTAATTGAGTTTAAAGTCCCTAACTTGTTGGTGGTTGATTCTTGAATTTATTCTAAGGCCATTGGTGTGTTTAAGTGGCTTTTAAACACTCAAATATGAGTTTACTCCCCATGAAGAGGAGTTTACGGCCCAAGCATGTTCTTGGGAAGTAAACTCATGTTTACTCTTCAAAAACTCGTTTCAAGGTGTTCTAAGTCCGAATATGTAAGCCTAAAAGTCATATCTAAGCCTTAGGGGCAATTTGGAGGGGTTTTGGGGCTTAAAATCCCCATTAAATGGTGTTCACGGTCCAAGAGTGTTCTTGGGCCGTAAACACATCGTTTTGTCCCTATTTTATGATTTAAACACGAATTTGCATGCTAGATAGGCTATATAACAAGTTAGGATAGTTTACCTACTCGTTTGGGGCTCGAAACGGGCGATTTTTGGGTCGGGAAAAATTTGTAGAGAGAGAATATAGAGAGAGAGTAAAAGGGTGGAAATGGAGTTTACTCGCCCGTATATAGGGGTTGGAGTTGAAGCTCAGTGGGATTCTACCCGATACTGCCGTTAGACGGGGCTTTTTGGTCGCACCCGATTAAACGGTCAAATTTTGACTTGGTTGCAACCACACATATTTAAGGGTATTTTGTGGGTCTTTCTAATTTGTTTCAACCCTTACCAAGTCATTATAAAAGTCTTAAATTAATTAACCTCTTCCAAAAGTTTAACGGACAGTTAAATAAGCGAGGCTTATTAACGGAAAAGGTTAAAAATGACGGAATAGATTTCGGGTTGTCACAACTTAGGAGGTAGGAATATTTACAGACAAACGCTTCCTAGAGCATAGTTAAGAAAGGATATTCCTTGAATCAAAAGAAAAGATGTGCTAGACATCTTCTAACGGCGATGGGAATTCCTCGGGCGAAGCCTAAGGTCTTCCAGTTAACGAATCACTTCATGAAGGTGTCGATCATGAGCCCTCTGGCGAACTAGAAGTTCTACGACTTCAGCTTGGGAGGCAACCATCTTTTTCTGTAGTGTCTCATTGGTTCTTCTGGTCCTCTCCATATCTTCTTTAGGACGGCGGATGCGGACCATGTTGACACCAGAGTTGGCATCAATTTCCATGATTTGGCCGATGGCTACTTGACCTTGCTCGACATTCCTAGCAATCCTGCAGACCATGATAGGTAGGACTCGGTCAGCTGATCCACCCTCGTTTATGTTGTAAAAGCTTTGGTCGACGTTGTAGCGTAAAGGTTGAGCCTGTTCATTGCTCCAGAGATTTAAGTTTGTTTCCCACAAGGGTGTGGGACCTTGAAACGCGGGTCGGGGGTTGAGATTTGGGGCTTGACCTACTTAGGGTAGGTTGTTGACTTCAGGTTCAGATTCGGAACTATCAAAAAAACCATCATCATGGTGATCATCCAAAGGGATTGGGTGATCCTCTTATGGTTCTTCCTCCAGCCATCCAACATTGCCTTCGTTGGGAAAGTATGGGTCGCCATGATGAAATCCAGCCTTGATATCTATGCGAGAAAGAGGGGTATAAGAATGTCATATAAATAGATGTACTACTTAAGATAATTATAAGATGATCTTTATCAATTATGTCAATACTTGTGTAGTGTGTACGAGTTATATTGAATCAGAGCAGGATAGTCCTTCGAATAAGTGGCCCTCACTCCAAAACCACAACCAAACAAGGACAAGAAGTAAAGCAGAGGCCACAGATTTGTAGTTTATAACACCTAAATTTCATATAACTTTAGCATACCCACTTAACGACTATTGACCTACTTGATAGAGACCTTTTTAGTTCTTAGATATGTAATTATAGTAACACAAAGTACTCCTATAATATTTTAGACTTACGTTATGTTCTAGTGTTTTCATTGTAGTAGTGTTGGTAAGTTTTCAGACTTGTTGCCAGATCACAACAATTCTAGGGCATATGCTAATCACTCCTCAGACCAGCATAGTTGATCAGGCTATACCATCCCTAGGACTGACCATACATCCCCGAGCTTACTTGTGATATTCAACAATCGTAATACTTTTGTATTTGTCATTGTGACACTGATTTTAGTATGAATGCAGGCTTGTATACTTAGTTAAATATTTAATTATTCAAAAGTATACACTCTTGGTCAGAGTGTTTTAATCCCATTGGGTTTATAGTTAATATATATTTCTGATACCAATCTGTCACACCCCAAAACCAAGAACGGCGGAAACGTTCTGTGGCGCTGGACGCCATGTACAGTATCATAGCACAATATAATAGTAAGTAAGTAAACAACATTATCCATTGCCTTAAATATATAATTTTAATACAAGTGTGTTCTATAGTATATAAGACACCAAAATATAAATCAAAATATAAGATGAGTCTTGAAAATGCACAATCTTCTTAAAAGCTGGCATCAGTACCTGTCTGCTGATGACCTGAGAATACAAGTTATTTTGAAGAAGTTTATCAGCATTAAAGCTAGTGAGTTCATAAGTACTTAGTGTCTACGTTTGTATCAAAATGTTTGAAATAGTGTTTGATGTACGAACTTGTAAATGTTTGTAGTAAAAGTATGTGAATGGTTGTAAGTGTTTGTAAAAGTTTGTAACTCCAAGAAAATCCTATATTTTCTACTTAAAGTAGCCTTTTACCAAGTCACAACTGTTTTGTATGTTTGTTTCTCGTAAAGTGTGTAATTTTCCCAAGTGTAACTATCATTATCAAAATATAGTTTGTACATGAATGATTAAGTGAAGAAATCACCAAATAAATGTAAAGGGTAAATTAATGTAGTACTGTAGTATTCTATTATAGGAAGTACTGCTGTACTAACTACCTTAAACCGGATTTATATCAAGGTATTATGTGATTAATTGTACCATACTATCGACTTATGAACACGACGATGTAAGATGTCGAAAGTAATGACATTTGGCACCCGAAGACCTAAAGGTCCCGCTGTAGCTAGCAACAAGGTGTAGGATAGTCAATCCGGTATAGATCTATACGCAAACTCACGCTCTCCCTCCAGGAGATTCTCGTCATAACTCGGGCCATGACAATGAAGGCTTTCTCCGATACAGTGGATCGCATTTATGTTATGTATACTTTTATATGTAATGTATGAACTCGTGTAATGGTATGTATTGTTTCTCATCGTAGTATCATTGTATATGTTCTCATCTTAGTATAGTTGTATATGTTCTCTTAGTAGTATAGTTGTATATGTTTTCATCATAGTATAGTTGTATATGTTCTCATAGTAGAAAGTAATGACTCATGAATGAACTGACTCTTGTATGCTTCATTGAACTAGAAGTAGTAAGTAGTATAACCCTAAACTATACCTATTATAGTTTATTACCAGACTTGTATGAATGACTGAATGTATTGAACTGAGATAAAAGTATTTATATCTATATGTTGGATAAGGTGTCTAAGTCCATAACTATTTCGGGTCAGTACTTGACCCGACCCGGCATGGTCCATTTGGGTTGCATGGCACCATGCAATTGGATAGACTAAATGAGAGAAATAACACTTGGAGATTATTAATATATTATAAGTTCTAATATATTAATAATATTATTTGATTAGTTTGATCAAGAATTAATTTAGAATTAATTAAGTGATCAAAAGATAACTAATTAAATATATGGGTTGATTATGTAAATCATTCGTATCTTGTATAGTGGGCTAAGAGGCTCCATGGATTATCAAGTTAGGTTTCACCCATAGGATGCTCCATGGATGCTCTATGGGAGTTACAAACCCATGGGTCATGGAAATGAAGAGTCATGACACATTAGGGTTTACATGGTGTAACCCTAGATGTGTCAACACTATATAAGAGTCCCATTCTCCGCCAAAATCGGACACACATAAAAAACTAGAGGGCTAGGCCGATTTGAAGAAGTGTGTATTCTCTCAAAAGTCTTTCCAAGAGCATTTGGTGTTATGTGAAGCATTTGAGGCATCACACTTGGGGTGCTAGGCTCACAAGGTTTCAAGGATCATAAGCAACAACAAGGTAAGTTATTTTATCTTTCATTCAAGTTAAAAATTGTTCCACATGTATGCTAGATAAGAATATAACCTTGGAATTCAACTTTGCATGATAATTAGACAAACATAGATCCAAGGTTATTAGGGTTGCATGTACACTTAGGAAGTGTTAGAATGCTCAAAATCCATCAGTGGTATCAGAGCCAAGTTTGTTTGTTTGTTATTTGTGCTTAAAAGTTGAAAAAGTCAAAAAGCTTGCTGTCTGCCTGATGAACTCGCCGAGTCCATGGGGAGACTCGCCAAGTTCACTTGTATCTTCAACCTACTCGCCAAGTAGGTTCATGCACTCGGCGAGTAGGAGCCACAGAGTGCATATTTTCAACTTTAGTTGCTGGAAATGGACTAGAAACATTACTCTAAACTGTTTTGGTACTTGAAAACTTATTTTAGATGGTGTAATGTCTTTGCTAATCCATTTACAACAACTAGTTATCAAAATTACAAAGTTTTAAGTGTAATTTTGATTTATGAAAGTGTTCATATTCATGTTCTTGATCTTATGATGTTTAGATGATCATAGGAATTATTTGTAACCTATGTGGTAGTTTAATTCTTGATCATAATGTGTTTTAATGGAGTCCATAACTTGTCCTCAGGTTATGGAAAACCAAAAGTCACTTGAGTTAAAACCATTAAAAGAACACAAGAGTTAGAAAAATTAAGAGTCTTCATTTTATTACTCTATTAAACTCATAAGTTACAAGAAATGAAAAGTTTTGAAAGTTTACAAAACTAGCCCTCAAGTTTTGGAACTAGTAAAGTCATGTTAAAAACTTTAGTTCCAACCCTTAGAATTTTAAAAGTTAAAATTCAACCCTTATACTTATATTATTATGATTTAATAATTATATATATGTATAAGAACAAAGTCGTCTTACGGCTAGTACGCCTCATTCACGAAGCCGGTCTATAAGGTGGGTATAAGGTTGTTGCCTATAAAATGACAACTTAATGGGTGTCCACTCTCACCCACCGCTTGCTTGACCGGTGGAGGGTCGTTAGCTGAATGGGTAAGACAAGGACTTATAAATTCTCATTAAAAGGATGATGAATATTATAAAGTAACTAAATGTTTTATTAAATTCCCAATCTTAATTACTTTAGGAAAAATGTGAATAAGGTGCTAATCCATGAAATACACTTTACACTTTGTTTAAGTCGTTGGTGGAGCGTGTGTGGTTAACCGGCACACTAACTTGGACTTAACAAGGTAGGTAAAGGGTGACTTAAGGTTTATTATAGTATCGGTGGAGCGTGTGTGGTTTACCGGCACATCGATTGAGTGATAAACTTTAAGGGTACCAAGTGATTTGCATGGTTACTTCACACCTCGTTTTGTGATCCTCGGTATCCCAGTCACAAAACTTGGAGGGCACACTCGAGATTGAAACTTGCCTTTGAAAAGTTCATTGAGTCTTAAAGAATCTAGGAATTTCTAAGAACCAGTCAAAAACCTAATATTTAATATTTCAGTTTTCGTGGTGGAAATTGGTGAATCGTCATTCACCTACCATTCAAATATGTTATAGCTTGGATTACGACATACCTCTTCTAAGTTATAATATATTGTGATTGGATCCTAGCCTTAATATTACATTTGTGTGTTTTATTAAGGACTCTCTTAATATCTAAACTTGTCTTGTCCTTTTCTTTCAGATGTCTTCAAACAATGCTGCTTCTGGCTCTAATCCTAATGGCTCCTTTACCCTTATGAACTTGTGTGGGAAAGTCACTTTTCATGGATCCAACTTTAATGAGTGGATTAGAAACATCAGAATGATTACCCCCGATGAGGACAAAGAATATGTCCTCGACAAGGAGCTTAAGGAGATTGATGAGACCACTGCAACTCCCCAGGAGATCGCTGACATTCAGGCACATGAAAGGGATGCTACGAAAGTGGCATGCATCATGATGGCCATGATGACAACGGAACTCCAAAAGTATTATGAGGATTTCTACCCTTATGAAATGCACCAAGATCTGATGGAAAGATACCATCAAAGTGCACGACAAGAGAGGTATGAAATCATCTGCTCCATGATAACAACCATGATGAAGGACAGGGAATCCGTCACGAGCCACATGCAGAAAATGCAAAGGTATGTGGATCGATTACTGAAGCTTAATGTGAACTTCCCTGAGGAGCTTGGAATAGATATCATTTTGCACTCCTTACCATCGTGTTATGATCAATTCCGCATGACATATCACATGAATAAGGAAGAGGTCACACTCAGCAAACTTCAGGGACTTCTCAAGACTACAGAATCAGGTCTTAAGGGGAAGTCGGTTGTTAACACTCCTACTCCAAACTCCACTCCGGGTTTGGCAATCGGGAAAAGTCGAGGGAAGAAGAGAAAGAGCTCTTCGAAGGGTACCAAGGCTCGGATCCTTGATGGCTCTTCTTCAAGTGGAACCAAGAAAGGTTTCGTTACGCCTTCTTCTGACCCAAAAGAGGCTGAATGCTTCTATTGCCATGAAAAATCACATTGGAAGCGGAACTGCCCAAAATACCAGCAAGATGTGAAGGATGGGAAAGTTAAACCCACTCATGCAGGTATTTACACTATCATTTCTAATAACTCACCCCATTCTAAATATTGGGTCCTTGATACCGGTTGTGGTATTCATATTTGTTGTGACTTGCAGGGACTAAGATGAAGTGAGAATGTGGAGCAAGGAAGAATAAACTTAATCATGGGGAATAGGAAAGCTTTACCTGTCACCAAGATTGGAGTTTATACTTTATCGCTAAGTAGTGGGTTTAGTTTAGATTTGAATAAGTGTTGTTATTCGCCAAAAATGGCAAGAAATATTATTTCCTTTCATGCATTGTATAAACAAGGTTTCACCTTTTCATTTGATAATGAAGTTGGTTCGATTAATGCTTTTTTTAATAATGTTCTTCATTTTAAAGCATTACCTTGTGATGGCGTGTATGAAACAGTATTTGTGTTTGATAACTTAGGAAATAATGTATTGTGTATTGATTCTGTTAATAATAACTTGGATAAAGCATCATTATGGCATTGTCGTCTTGGACATATAAGCAAGAAACGCATAGGCCAACTCCAAAAGGATGGAGTCTTGGAGTCATTTGACCTAAAGTCAAATGATATTTGCGAATCATGCTTACTTGGAAAAATGACAAAGTCAACCTTCACAAGTTCTTGTGAGAGGGGTGAAGGTTTGTTGGACCTTGTACACACGGATGTGTGTGGGCCATTCAAGCATGCCACAAAAGATGCTAATCGTTATTATTTGACTTTTACCGATGATTACAGTAGATATGGATATGTCTACTTAATCAAGCATAAGTCAGAGACTTTCGAAAGGTTTAAGGAATTTAAATAGGAAGTCGAGAATCAATTGGGCAGGGACATTAAGATGCTTCGATCCGATCGTGGTGGTGAGTATCTTAGTTCAGAGTTCCTTGACTATCTAAGGGAATGTGGGATAGTCTCATAATTGACACCACCCAGGACACCACAGTTGAATGGTGTGGCTGAGAGGCATAATCGAACGTTGTTGGATATGGTTCGTTCCATGATGAGTCGAGCTTCGCTACCAATCTCATTCTGGGTGTATGCCTTAGAGACTGCTGCCCATATCCTTAATCTAGTCCCTACAAAGAAAGTTGCCAAAACTCCTCACGAGATGTCGACTGTTAAAGTACCCAAACTAGACCACATCAAGATTTTGGGTTGCGAGGCTTTCGTGAGACGCGAGACTCATGATAAGTTCGAACCCCGAAGCGAGAGGTGTATTTTCATCGGCTACCCACAGCAATCCTTTGGTTACCTCTTCTACAGACCAAGTGAAAATGTGGTCTTTATAGCTAGGAAGGCTTTCTTTAGAGAGAGAAAGAGTTCATAAGCCAAGGAAATAGTAGGAGGCAAATTTATCTTGAAGAAATTCAAGAGTCAAGCGGTGAAGGAACTTCAAACCCTAGCACTCAACTTGAGGAGGAAACTCCTGTTGAGCCAATTGACAAGTCTGTACCTCTGAGGCGTTCCATAAGGGTTAGGAATGCTCTTGAGCATTGCTATGGATTCCATATTACTGCAGAAGGAGATACACTTATCAATGATGAGACACTGATAGGTCTGGATGAACCTAACAGTTACGCAGAAGCTATGGCAGGCCCTGAGTCAACCAAGTGGAAAGAGGCAATGGACAGCGAAATACAGTCCATGTATGACAATCAAGTTTGGAACTTGGTTGAGAATGTACCAGGTCGTAACACAGTAGGGTGCAAATGGATCTTCAAGAAGAAGACCGACATGGATGTTAAAGTACACACTTATAAGGCTAGGCTGGTTGCAAAGGGCTTCTCTCAAATTCCTGGAGTGGACTATGATGAGACCTTTTCTCCAGTAGCCAAGATTAAGTCTATTTGGGTTCTGTTAGCCATAGCTGCATTTCATGACTATGAAATATGGCAAATGGATGTCAAAACCGCTTTCCTTAATGGAAAGTTGGCTGAAGATGTTTACATCAGTCAGCCAGAGGGTTTTGTCAGCAACGAGTACCCTAATAGAGTGTGTAAACTCGAGAAATCCATTTATGGATTGAAACAGGCACCTCGCAGGTGGAATCTTTGCTTTGATGAGAAAGTGAAGGAATTTGGCTTTTCGAGGAGTGAAGATGAGTCTTGCATGTATCCATGAAGTTAAGTCCAGGCTTGGGAAGTGTTTCTCTATGAAGGACCTAGGAGAAGCTGCCTATATTCTAGGGATAAGGATCTTGAGAGATCGGAGTAAAAGACTAATTGGACTTAGTCAGAGTACCTACTTGGATAAGGTGTTGAAGAGATTCAGCATGCAGGACTCCAAGAAAGGAGAGTTACCTATCCAGAGTAACGCAAGATTAAGACACAAAGCCCTAGTACTGAGGCTGAGATAGCAGAAATGAGTCGAATACCTTATGCTTCGGCTGTAGGATCGATCATGTATGCTATGACGTGTACTCGACCTGATGTAGCCTTTGCCCTGAGCATGGTTAGCAGGTATCAGGCGAATCCTGGCAAGGCACACTGGACTGCGGTAAAGAATATCCTCAAGTACCTATGGAGGACTAAGGATTGGGTCCTTACCCTCGGTGGGAGTGATGACTTGAGAGTTGTAGGGTATAGTGATGCTAGCTTCCAGACTGATAGGGATAATTTCCGCTCTCAGTCGGGCTAGGTCTTTACCCTAAATGGAGGAGCAATTTCTTGGAAGAGTTCCAAGCAAGAGACAGTGGCTGATTCAACTTGTGAATCAGAGTATATTGCAGCTAGCGAGGCGGCAAAGGAGGCGATATGGATGAAGAACTTCATTGGAGACCTTGGAGTTGTACCAGCTATTAAAGAGGCAATGGAAATTTTCTATGATAGTGAAAGCGTTGTTGCCTTAGCCAAGGAACCAAGGGATCACGGGAGATCCAGACACATCGACATAAAATACCATTTTATCAGACATCGAATAGAAGAAGGACTCCTCGTGGCAAAGAGGGTATCATCGAATGAGAACCCAGCAGATCCCCTCACGAAGGGACTGACTCGGGATAAGCATCTCCAGCATGCTCGTAGCATAGGGATGAAGGATGATACTAGATTTAGAATTTAGATAACCTCAAAATTTGTAAAGTGTAATTGACATTAGATGATGAATAAAAGGTGTTTTATTTATGAATAAAGTGTTGCTATCTCTTGTCAATCGTTTACTATATTTCTTTTGCATGTGTTGACTTCCAGAATAATTTTGTTTGGTATAACATATTATTCAAACCTCCACAGTCGGTCAAATGTCGGAAGTAGGTATGAATCAAGACTGTCATGATTGGTTGCAGACGTCTAAGGTGTTGGACAAGGCTACAACAATCATGAGTGCTCATAAGTTCTGAGTATTGGACTCAACCCACGCTCACTGGAATCACTTCATGGAATTCTATCTCGAGTGATCTTGAGACGGTAATATCATATAAGTCTTCAAACCTAGAGATATGATTTGTTACTTACAAGTTGGTTATGCATTGATTGTACGAAAATGCATTGGTAACTCGATGTTATAAAACGTGCTTTTGTGTGTAATTCAATGAGTGGTAGAACAAACATATGAGTCGAAGTTTATATGTTCCTTCTTGGATTAGAAGCTGATATATGGGCCCCTCGATGATTTTGTTTTGACCTATGTACCGGGCCCGGTCAGAACTAAGTTGATGTGTTCAATTAAGTTCTTTGTCAAAAAAATCGGAAATCGGGAAACAAACTACTGGACAATAAGTAAGACATTGTTCCATGTATTTGTCCGGCTGATATCTAGAACAGAGGATTGTATGATCACTTATCTTAAATGGCGTATCAACATCTTCTCAGTTTCGAGAGACCTTGAAAGAGCTACGATTGTCAGTCGATTCCTGAAGTACTGGAGTTATAGTTATTAGACTTATCCAAGTGGGAGACTGTTAGATAAGGTGTCTAAGTCCATAACTATTTCGGGTCAGTACTCGACCCGACCCGGCATGGTCCATTCGGGTTGCATGGCACCATGCAATTGGATAGACTAAATGAAAGAAATAACACTTGGAGATTATTAATATATTATAAGTTCTAATATATTAATAATATTATTTGGTTAGTTTGATCAAGAATTAATTTAGAATTAATTAAGTTATCAAAAGATAACTAATTAAATATATGGGTTGATTATGTAAATCATTCATATCTTGTGTAGTGGGCTAAGAGGCTCCATGGATTATCAAGTTGGGTTCCACCCATAGGATGCTCCATGGGAGTTATAAACCCATGGGTCATGGAAATGAAGAGTCATGACACATTAGGGTTTACATGGTGTAACCCGAGATGTGTCAACACTATATAAGAGTCCCATTCTACACTAAAATCGGACACACATAAGAAAATAGAGGGCTAGGCCGATTTGAAGAAGTGTGTATTCTCTCAAAAGTCTTTCCAAGAGCATTTGGTGTTGTATGAAGCATTTGAGGCATCACACTTGGGGTGCTAGGCTCACAAGGTTTCAAGGATCATAAGCAACAACAAGGTAAGTTATTCTATCTTTCATTCAAGTTAAAAATTGTTCCCCATGTATGCTAGATAGGAATATAACCTTGGAATTCAACTTTGCATGATAATTAGACAAACATAGATCCAAGGTTATTAGGGTTGCATGTACACTTAGGAAGTGATAGAATGCTCAAAACCCATCACTATACATATATACATAATATATAACTAAGGATTCAATGACACTCGGACAAATAACCGGGTACTTTAAGAACACAACGAAACAAGGACAGGAAGTAAAGTGGGTTATCATTTCTAAGTCCTTCAAACATTATTTGTATAACTATATATGTAGTAGACATGGTTTTAACAATATATAAGTTGGAAAACTATAAAAGAAAGGTTTAGTTTACACAAGTGAATTTGATAAAGAGTTTGACATGTAAAATAGCTTGATAAACAGTTTGAAGTCATTTGTTTGGTGAAACAGTTTAAAGTAATTCATTAGTATGCTAGTTATTAATCACATGTGATTGATCTAATAACTAACATGATTCAACTTGTATTCCCCCCCCCCCCCCCTAAAATAATTTAAAAACATTTAATAACATTTCAAAGGTTAAATAAGGGGTATAAACTCACCTGTAGTGAGTGGTTTGGATGAATGGATGGTATAGGATGGTAGGTGTCAAGTGAGGACTTGAACACACACACGAATCCTATTTAACATATAATAACACATATATGTACCCAATTAGTCATTTAACAACTAATTAACCAAGTTAAGACACCCTAAGACATGGAAAACACTTTGATTCTAGTGCTAGAAGTAGTAAGGGTTATATCTAAGGGTTGTATAGCCACTTAAGGAAGCATTCGGTCCAAGTGGTATGTTTCTTTGGGGTTTTCGGTCCATATGGTTTTCGGTCCAAGAGGTTTTCAGTCCAAAAGTTGGCCAAAAACTCTTGTTCTTTTATGATTAAGGTGATTTCCAAGGGCTTTCAAAAAGTAAAGAAGTGTTCTAGACTCAATACTACACATTAGGAAGGCTTAAAGTCATTAAAGGCACCTTTCTTTAGGGTTTTTGGTTTAGGGAGATGCACTAACGGAAAAACCCTTTTTTTCAAAAAGTAAAGAAGTGTTCTAGACTCAATACTACACATTAGGAAGGCTCTAAATAGGTACTATTACTAGGTAACAAGTATAAGAGATAGATACTTACAATAAGGAAGCAAAGGAGGGTGTTTTCCGCCCAAAACACTAGTATGTGTTCTTGGTGTAATTAAGAACACTTGAAGATATATATAAATGGAATGATTTCATGGATGAAATCATGTAAAAGCACTTGAATATGGAAGGAATCAACTAGATAGGGTAAGAAACACTCACATTTTAAAGATCTAGAAGGAGAAATCGGATGATACCTGAGAGGATTTCGGTTTTTCAGTCCAAACACCATTTGGGCCGAAAACTCCTAACTCTTGGAGTTTTTGCGAAAATGATGCACAATGAACCTAGGGGATCATCTCTCCTGTTATTCTTTGAAGTACTAAGCTTTAAAACACTTAAACTGACTCCAAAATGCTTAACAGATACCAGGAACAGTTCTCATTTCTATTGAAGTGAATGATTGTTCAGAATAGAAATTCCGGGTTGTCACAATAACGCTTAGTAATGACATGGAGATATTTTTGGATTAGAAATGAAAACGTGAACATAATGATCTAAGAAATGTATATAAATAATTTCAACATATAGCTCTGAAAATGCTTTCTGTTTATTTTGAACCTTGTTCTTGACTTTTGTAGGTTGGTGGAGTTACCCCAAAGAAGGGTGGAACAGAGCATTTAGGGCTCCTTGTTTTCATCTTAGTTGAAGACGAAAAAGCTGAAACCAAGGCTAATGCATCTGTAATTTATGTGCCTCCACCATTTGCTGCAGCAGCAATCATGGAAGCATTAGAGGTTGAATTGGATTTGATTGTTTGCATTACAGAAGCAATTCCACAACATGACATGGTAAGTTGCATTTCTCATCAATATGTTGGCTACTTGTGCTTTCAATTTAAGAATGTTATTGATTGTCTGTCCCTTGTAATCAAACATATGCATATAGGTTCGTGTAAAGGCTGCTCTTATTAAGCAGTCAAAAACTCGGTTGAATGGACCAAATTGCCCTAGTATCATTAAGCCTGGAGAATGCAACATCAGAATCATGTCTGGTTACATTCATAAACCGGGGCGTATTGGTATTGTATCTCGATCTGGCACACTAACTTATGAAGTGGTAAGATATTCTTGATTTTTTCTTAACTTATTATATGATTGGTTTAAGATTAATTGCTTATTTTGAATTTGGAAAACGTTATGATTCTATGCAGTTATTTGAATGATTTGTTTGTTCATTTTGTTACAGGTATACCAAACCACTACTGTAGGGCTAGGTCAATCCACATGTGTAGGTATTGGTGAGGATCCTTTTAACGGGACTAACTTTGATGACTGCATGAGAAAATTCATTGATGACCCTCAGACAGAAGGTAACTCAAGTTTTCAAATGAATTTCAATGTTGGTTAGGCTTTTTAAATTTGTGTAATTGCATCTCATTTTGATGTGTGGATAGTTAGTGTGTTTCCAACATGAATATTATAAGAAATTTTGTTACTTAGTTTTTTTAAGTTTTTTGATAACATTAAATGATTATTATGTTAGGGTTGCTTTAAAGCACAAGTGTATGGCTATATTAATTTATTGCTGAGATTTAAGTGGAATATTTTCCAAATATGAATTAATGTTTTGTTTAACTTAACTTCGGCATTAGCAGTCTTTAGTTTTTCCATGTCTATTCCGAAAGTATGATTTTTCTAAAAAAAGGTTGATTTTTTTTATCAATTCTATGTTTTGGGACTAGTCCTTTTGACCTCAAAGTGTTTTGAAAGATTGTGCAGTTTGAGGTTGAGTTGAGAAGAGAGCGTCATGAGGGATATCTCAAGGAGAAGTATAGACTTGCTCGTGTTATGGAACATAAGGTATGTAATGTATTTTTTGAATACTAACATTTTTTATTATTATTTGGAAGATCAATGCTTCACAAAAAATCCAAAGTCGAATTTACTCCCTTGGTGCAGTTGGAGCAATTGTATCATGGAATTATCCATTTCATAACTTGTTTAATCCAGTTTTAGCTGTTGTCTTCTCTGGGAATGGCATAGTTGTCAAGGTATTTAATTCAATTTAAGTTGCTGTCTTCTCTGGGAATGGCATAGTTGTCAATGTATTTAATTCTTGAGTAATTTACATTACACGCCCTGGAGTATAGCTATTTTTGCAGTCTTGGTCCAAAAATGTTTTCTCTTGCAAATTAGTCATCATTTGTGGTCTTGTAACAGTTTTGGTCCTTATTCCACGTAAAATAACTATTTTGGTCCGTAAGTATAGCTGATTTTTGCAATATTGGTCCAAAATATAGTCATTTTCTTGAAATAGAGATGAACAACCTCAAATAA
Source organism: Lactuca saligna (assembly GCF_052625555.1). Classification (NCBI taxonomy): domain Eukaryota; kingdom Viridiplantae; phylum Streptophyta; class Magnoliopsida; order Asterales; family Asteraceae; genus Lactuca; species Lactuca saligna. Next base: position 114,011,656 of record NC_136417.1, on the reverse strand, counting down.
GGGACTTGAATTGCAAAATCAGCTATACTCAAGGACCAAAAATGCAATTTACTCTTCCTTATTGGTATTTCAGGTTTCAGAACATGCAAGCTGGTCTGGATGCTTCTACGTGCGAATTCTCCAAACTGCCCTTGCAGCTATTGGAGCTCCTGAAAATCTTGTTGAAGTCATAACCAGGTAAGCCAAGCCCTTTTTAGTCATTTCAATAATTTTTAATTTTATCAGGTCCCTTAAACTTTGAATTTTCTATGTTTGCTGAGATTGGAGAAGCATTAGTCTCCTTAGTTGACAAAATCTTAATTGTCGACTCTCCAGGTGTTGGCAGAATGGTATGATTTTCCCTTTTCCATCTCATGACTGGAAGATAACATAAAGGGTATTAACGTAATTTCACATTACATTGTTTTATAAAACCGGATAATGAGAAAAGCCACTGACACATTGATACTTGTGACACTTGCGCTTGGTGGAAAGGATCTGCTTATTGTCTATGAAGACATCGATGTGGCTCACGTAAGAATCTTTGACTTTCGGTCAAATTCATATGACAATTTTGAATTTTCCATCTTTTGGTTACTCCAAATTGTGAGAAATAGCAATGAATATACATTTTCTAGAAATAATAGCAAATATGTAATCCATAATAGCAGCTTACTTACATTTTCTCTATAAAAATTAGCAGGAGCTGCTTTACAATCTAGTGTACAAAACTGTGCAGGAGCTGAAAGATTTTATTCCCACAAAGACATATACGCTTCATTTATAGTTGCGGTTGTTAAGATTGTTAAATCTGTCTCTGCTGTAAGTAAGTAATTAGTAATTACAGTTCTACCCTTTTGATTATATATAATTTGCAACGTATTGTTTTTTATTAATTAAATAAATATTCTCGAGTCCTCCTCAACTTGGAAAATACGACATGGGTGCGATTTGCATGCAAGACCATTCTGAAAGCCTTCAAAGCATAATAAATGATGCATTGGATAAAGGAGCTGAAATTGTTGGAGGTGGAAATGTGAGAGGTATTAGTGAAGGTGATGTTGACCAATACTTCCCTCCTACTGTTATTGTAAATGTCAACCATCAGATGAAATTGATGCAAGATGAAGTAAGTCCTTTTTTTTTAATCTGAAATCAAAGCATCCTTCTACACTTGCATGTCCTTTTTCCTTCTGACAATTGTTATCTTTCTAATACTCTGTCTACTTCATGACAGTTACCATGCAAAAACTGTGATAAATAGTAAGTTTACCCCTGGAAAGGACCGCATTCAACAACGATCAAATATTGACATCAAGGGTGCAACTATAGTTCAGGTACATTATACATCAAGTGTTGATGAATTGAGTTGGTAACATTAACATTGTTGTAATCATGAAGTGGGTGCATTACTTCTGCAGAGACTGTTATGTTAGAGAAGAAAAGCGTGGATGAGTTTTTATCCAATATAAGCAATGGCAAAACTGTTATTGTCTCACTTTCAGTTTAGTCAAGGGCAGAAACTCCCTGATGAAGGTTGTATTTTGCAGGATTGAACACCTTGGCCAGGAAATAACACAAGGGATCATCCAGGAGACAACTATGAGGCTTGAACTTTTCCCCACTGGTTGACTTTTAAACTTTGAATTTGTCTGCTTATAATCAAGGATTTGTTTATAATAGATTGGTTTATGTGAAACTAATGGTTGCATTATTCACATTTGATGTATTACATTTGTCTACTATGGGAATGATTATTTGTATGACATTAGCTTTTGTGCAATGGATTGTATTTTTTATATATGATATTTTATTTTCTATTATGAGACATCAAATGCAAATTTAATTTGAAAATTAGTAAATCAATAAGTAGTTTTTTTTTAAATTTAAAATTACGATACGCAAAAATGTGTGTCGGCTTCATTTATGACATGGCCTTTCTTGACAGCTGCTTTAATGATACACATTGCGTGTCATAAAAGCGCGTCGTAATTGTGCGTTGTCTATCGTTATGACAGGGCCTTCCTTGACGCGCATTTGTGCATCATCTGAGCGTTTTACAACGTGCAATGCGCGTCGTAAAAGGCCTTTTTTATAGTAGTGTCCCCAAACTACCACATACCATAAACATAATCACATAACTTAGGCCTAGCCCACTGCATCAGGACCTGCCCGACATCTGACCGTAGAACAGTACACATATAAACATATCAACAATGCATATAACATAAACACATAACCTAACTATAACTCTTGGACTACTCCCAACTGCATCGGGACGAATCCCAGCATCGGCTTACCCGACATCGGACTCCTGTCCGGCATCAGGCTCACCCCAGCATCCGACTGCATCGGGCATCGGGCTCACCCCGGCATCGGGCTTACCCCGGCACATACACAACATAGCATATATCACATAACATAATCAAATAATCTGCATCGGGCTTTCTCTGGCATCGGATCGAAGCCCGGAACATATAATATATAACATATAAACTAGCATACATCGGGCTTGCCCTGGAACACATAACACATGGCATAATAACTAACATACATCTGGCTTTCCCCGACATTGGGCTTACCTGGAACACATAACATACAACACGTAAATTAACATACATCAGGCTTGCCCCGGCATCGGAACGAAGTCTGGAACACATAGTACATATTATATAACCTGCATGAATCACAAAGACATTACGCATACTTAACTACTTCTCGGGGCCGCCATGGAATCGAACTGAAGTCTGGAAATATATAAACTGCATCGGGCTTACCCCGACATCGGGCTCACCCCGGCATAAAACAACTACTTAAACAGGACGACATTGTCGCCTTAGACCCGTTCCTAATGGAAGAAGACTCACCTCGCACAACTGAAGACTGGCTGAAATATCTGGCTACTATTCGACAGGTCCCCGAACTTCTGCTCCCCTAGCTCCCCGAACTACCAATACCAACATAACACTTAGTCCCAAAATGCTCTCCAGGAGTCAAACTAAGTCAACTCTGGACAAAGTCAAATTCAATGGTCCATGGTCAATATCAACACTTTCAGGTTGACTTGACTCGTCGAGTTGCTCCATCAACTCGCCGAGTTCAAAAGCTCAGAATCCTGTAATCGCGAACCAACTCGTCGAGTCATCCCCTGACTCGCTGAGTTCCCTGACTAACCAGACTCATGACAAATCGAGTCAACCCGCTGAGTCATTCCCCTGACTCGTCGAGTTCACCCATAACCGGAAAACAGGACAACTCGCTTAAACTTGTCAAGTCCCTCCCTGGACTCGTCGAGTTCCTCGGTCTGTTAGAAAATCTTAAAGGATTAAGCCCTTATACTTCAAATCTGAACTCCAATCTTCATAAACACTCTGTAAATTACTTATTAAGTGTAAAGTTTCTAGCTTTACCCATCCTAAGTCCTTCTTAACGGGTTTAGAAAAAACCCTAGCTCATTAAGACATAAATCCATGATCCAAGACCTTTATTACTCCAAACAAAAACAGGGAAAATAAGATCTAGGCTCTAAACATCCAATAACCACGTAATGTCCTAGACTTTACTTCCTTGAATGGCCTTTTAGGCTCCAAAAGGCCATGATAATCTCCTTAATCTTGCATTGGACATCCTAATCGAATAAAGCATGCACCTTTATGCCTTAGCCACACCTAGGGGCTCCAGATCTGAATGGATCTAAGCTTGGGACGTCCTTGTCCCTATAGATCTAGATTTTGAACCAAAACTCAAACAAAAGGGACATGAGGAGATCTAAGAGGTTAATGAGCAAGATCAAGACTTGATTACCATAAAGTGATGAGATTGAGAAGCTACTTTTGTATCTACAATTCCCTTCTTGATTCCTCCAAGCTTTTCTTCTTCTTCAAGCTTCCAAGTAGACCACACAGGCTCCAAAAATGGCTCACAATCACAAGAAAGGCACTAGGGTTTCGTGGGTGAGGGTTTGGGGTTTGGGGGCTGAAGATGAGGCTGAAGGGATGAGGATATGAGGCTAATATAGGGCACCAAGTCCCGAAATTAGGGTTTCCTAACCCAGACCAGACACGTCGAGTCAGTCCTCCGACTCGCTGAGTCGGCCACTTAATCCGCGACACGGAACTCGCTCCTACTCGTCGAGTTCTTTCTTGGAATCGACGAGTTGACTCCTTGATTTAGGGTTTTTCTTTCCTTTCTTGGTATGCTGGATTTGGGGTGTTACACGCTTTCTCCTTATTCTGATGTATACTCATTCGGAGTTGTGTTATTGAGAATGCTACCATGGAGGCCAGCTTCATGTGTTGTAAATGACACAAAATGTGAGATGGAATTTGGGAAGTTTTGTGAAATTTTGGATATACCGGTTGGGGATTGGCCAATTGAGCATGCGAATGAGTTAGCCGATTTGAGTTTGAGATGTTGTGAGAAGAATCCATTGAAGAGGCCGGATCTTCTGAATGATATTTGGAACACATTTGAGCAAATGAAATATCGATTTACAGTTGCATCTATTGAGCCTGAATGTCATCGCAAAATCCCCTCTTATTTTGTATGCCGGATTTTTCAGGTACTTGTATTATTTATCCTAAACTCAAGAAGCAGCAATGTAGAAATGAATGAAAGTATTATAGGTATTCATTAAGGATTTTGTTGGTGATTTGCAGGAAGTGATGAAAGAGGTTACAAACACACACAATTACTTTATATTTTTATTTTGATTAGATGTAAATGTTAGTGTAGGTTGAATTGAATTACATATTCATTTGAAGTTTATAAAAGTGCAAGATGTTGTAAATAAATTGCTTTTCTATAGTTGGAGAGGACAAATTGGGTGGTTTTTGAACTTGTAACTGGAGCAGCATGCGAATCTTGTGAATGAGTTAGCCGATTTGAGTTTGAGATGTTGTGAGAAGAATCCATTGAATAGGTCGGATCTTGTGAATGATATTTGGAACACATTTGAGCAAATGAAAGATCGAGTTACAGTTGCATCTGTTGAGCCTGAATGTCATCGCAAAATCCCCTTTTATTTTGTATGCCTGATTTTTCAGGTACTTGTATTATTTATCCTAAACTCAAGAAGCAGCAATGTAGAAATGAATGAAAGTATTATATGCATTCATTAAGGATTTTGTTGGTGATTTGCAGGAAGTGATGAAAGAGGTTACAAACACACACAATTACTTTATATTTCTATTTTGATAAGATGTAAATGTTAGTGTAGGTTGAATTGAATTACATATTCATTTGAAGTTTATAAAAGTGCAAGATGTTGTAAATAAATTGCTTTTCTATAGTTGGAGAGGACAAATTGGGTGGTTTTTGAACTTGTAACTGGAGTAGCATAAGAAATAGATTTTCTTGATCAATGTGAAGCTTTATTCACTTGTGCATCTTCTCCATAGGTAAATATTTACATTTTAAATTGTCAAAAAAGTTTAATAAAACTATAAAGGAACAACATTTACATATTAATATTAGCCCCATCATTTTTTAGTAAAGCATAATAATAACATTTAAATATTATTATAACCTATAAAATGTTGATCAACTTATACAGGAATATGATAAAAGTTGCAGCTCATTTGTTAGTAAGATTATATTTTATCTATTAGCTAATTAACCATATCTGATTTGTGGTAATTTCTTCTATATTGAGCTTCATGAATCACTTGTGATTTACATGTGAATCACAAGTGAATCATATGTAAATTACATGTGATTCACATGTAAATCACAAATAAATCACATATGAATTACATGTGATTTACATGTAAATAACAACTAATTCACATATGAATTACATGTAATTCACATATGATTCACATGTAAATCACAAGTGAATCACATATGAGATACATGTGATTCACATGTAAATCACAAGTGAATCACATATGTATTACATGTGATTCAAATGTAAATAACATGTAATTCCCATATGAATTACATGTGATTCACATGTAAATCACATGTAATTCACATATGATTCATTTAAGATTCACATGTAAATTACAAGTGAATCACATATAAATCACATGTGATTTACAAGTGAATCAAATATGAATTATATGTGATTCACAAATGTAAATCACATGTAATTCACATATAAATCACAAATGAATCACATATCAATTACATGTGATTCACATGTAAATCACAAGTGAATATCATAAGAATAAGATGTGGTTCACATGTAAATCACAAGTGAATCACATATGTATTACGTTTATATGCACACATGCATTTTCTGTGGGTGTTTTTCGGTAATTATTTTTTAAAATTTTCCTTTGAGTTTTACATTTCAACTTTGAAACATACAATCACATGTGAATATCACATTATATAATTACATGTGAATCTTACATGATATATACACATGTATTTTTGTGAGTGTTCTTGCATTAATCATTTTTTTAAAATTTTTTTTTGTAGATTTTGAAGAATTTGGGGAAAATATTGAAGGGGTGAAAAGTGATAAGTTGAAGAAAAATATAGAAATCTTGATATGTAGAAATGATAACACTGTGAAACTTTGTAGTTTTTTTTCATATTTTATTTTTTATTTTTTATATTTTATTTGGTATTGAATATAATGCTTGTAATATTATGTTTATAGATTGTTTAATAAAAATGAATTTTTTTTATGATTTAGTTACATATATTATAGTATAAGAAATGTGCATATATGCACCTAAAATGTTGTTTTTTTTGTTAAAAAAAAATTAGAGTTTTTTTTTTAAAATATTCTGATTTTTAAAAAAGTGTTTTTTTTTTTAAACTGCAATTTTTTTTGGAAAAAAAAACTACATTTTAAAAAAAAATTGTAGTTTTTTTTTAAAAAAAATACAGTTTTTAAAAAAGTTGCAGTTTTTTTTGAATAAAAAATATACAGTTTTTTAAAAAATTACTTTTTTTAAATATTTTTTAAAAAAGTCATGTTTTCTGAAAAAAAAATTAAAAAATTTCAACTTTTTAAAAATATCAAAAATTATTTTTAAATAAAAATCCGAAATTTGATTAATTTTGTTAATTTTGTACAATAACACAAAAAAATAAGCATTAAATGAGATCGGTAAGATTACGATCATGTCTTTAATGAGTTAATTTTTATCTATCGCTCCATCTTTAGTTCTCAGGTTCTCGAGAAACTATGAGTTCTCAACCACTCTCAACCCTATATATATATATATATATATATATATATATATATATATATATATATATATATATATATATATATATATATATATATATATATATATATATATGCTCACGTTATTCTATTCTGACTAATTAACGTGTGGATGTAAGAATGAATGTGGGCTAATCATTTAACTTAATTTAAGAAAGTAATTAATATAGACTATTAAATTAAAGATAATTAAAAAAATTTCATCTAATTTCATTGTAAGCGTATTTTAGTCAATTAACATAAATTTAAAATAAGAAAATTGCAGATTTTTAGGAATAATTAATTGTATAAACTTTAAAAATCTGATTTTTTGGATAATAAATATATGAATTCGGATATTCTAACAGTATGTGTTTATGATTATCTTGAAACAAATATTAAATTCTGAGAAAATACTATAAACATATATTATCAAGATTAATAATTTTTAATGAATACAAATTTTATATGAAAAGAATTTGAATATCTTAAAATCAATTATTACATTCATTCTTAACAAATATAACTATAAACATACATACATGGCATTTATTCTTTAAGAATAAAACATTGAAATCTAAGTAAAACACTAATACATTCTAACAAAATATATGTTGCTAATCAATCTGTCAGAATAGACTTGTCCATCCATAACTTGAGACATGGATCATGCAATTTCCTGTCACTTGATCTTGTAATTATTCTTTAAGAATCAAATTTATTATCAAGAGAATGAAAAATGTATAGGTCTAGAACATGACAAATGTGTTCAATTGTAGCATTTTTGAAAGAATCTCTCTTAAATTTGGATTGCATGCGTGAAGCCTCTAAGTCCAACACCATTGAACTTTTTTTTAAAAGTTTTCTGATCATTCTTCTATTCTCTGAAAAACATCATTTTCAAACGATGAACTATAACATGTGCAAATAAAGTACTTTAGCATAGAAGGATCATGGTCACCCATAATTGTTACAAATTCCCCTTCATAATAAAACAAAAAACTGTCAACTAATAGTAAAATATGTCAGAATACATTTCAAAACAAATGTACTACTTTCAAAAGCATTCATGTAACAATGACAAAAATGATGTGATTTTGCTCAAAATCTATCGATATGACAAAGAATAGCAATTCTTTGGTTCAATAAATTCAGTGGTGTTACAAGATTCTTGTAACAATGACCTTTTTCACATAGATTACATGAATTCTCTTATAAAAACAAATTGGACATACAATAATAAAGAATTCATATTTTTTCTCAATACAAAACAAATTTCTAACAAATTTTGTAAAGAATAAACATTCATACAAATTTTATTAAATTATGAAAATTATCAAATTTACAATAAACAGTAAATGTTCTTCTAAATCCATATGCCTACATGTTAAGGCTAAACTCTTATTTTACTTTCTAAGGTCCTAATTTTATTAGTAAAATCATGTTTATGCCTAAATATATTATAAATAAATTGTATTATTAAAGTAAATAACATAATAATAATAAAAAGAATGGAAGATCATATATATTTGGTATCTGAAAAAAACACTTTCGATAAAAAAAAACATATCCAATTCACGTTGAAACTAACCTGGATGAACAAAATCGTCATCATCATCATCCAATGTAATTGTATTCTTGAATTTTGATTTGAAATTGACACAACTAGCATTTTAGCTAGGAAATTCTATTCTGAGGTAAACATCATCTATTGTAAGGCATGTACTCTTAGAGAATATCATACTCTATGCTCAATTAAAATCATCAAATTGAATCCAAACTCTTGATTGAAGTTCAAAACCTAACACAAAACATCTCATATGTTTAACTACGAATTTAAAACCCTAAAAATCCTGGTTCAAGATTATTATAGACTACGATCCTCTTATTGGGCCTAATAGACCCAATAAACTTTCAATTTGGTCATTTTGGGCCAAGGAAAACCTATTTGGGCCCAAGTTAGACCCACATCATGAAAATAAGGTATTTTGGGCCATGTGGTCCTAGAATAATCTATTTTATCTCTAATGAACCATGTTGAATCATTAAATGATTTCATTTGTCCTAATGTGTCGTAAACCATTTTAATTGGGCTTCATTGGGCCATGAACCCTCATAAGGGCCCAATGGGCCGAAAAACATTATTTGGGCTTCATAAATTCGAATAAAACCAAGGAAGGGCCCAAACCATTTCATCTCCATTTTCCTTAGCCCATTCTCGACCCAATTAACAAAAAAAAGAAGATTAATCTAGCAAGTGACACATAATCTTTGCATGGTGGACTTCCATGCAACATCACCTCAGCATCTCTCTCTCTCTCTCTCTCTCTCTCTCTCTCTCTCTTCTCTTATTATGGTCCGAGACTTCCCCTCTCTCTACATCTCACTTCAAAAAATTTCAAACTCTCTCACAAATCCTCTTATGCTCAAGGAGAAACTCCCTCATTTCCTTTGTCATTTTCGTGATCTTGGGTGTGATTCAAAGAGTTTTTCAATAAGTATCATCTTCTTGGTAAGTTGTCATCATACAAAAGTTATTTATTTCCATTTTTAAGCTAAGAACACTCCCTTACATGGCTTCATTTAATGTTCTAGCTTCCTAGGACCATCTAAGTTTCGAAACTCCTTCTAAAGAAGCACTCAAGGCCGAAAACCACATCATCTCCTTCAATCTCTTCATCAAACCGAGAACAACAACCCAAAGTGAGTTCATACCCCCTTGTTTTCAGTTTTACTATGTTTTGGGGGAAAATACAAGTTGCTTATGTGGTAGATCTATGTATTTGTGCATGTTTATGTGTGTCTTTTTGATATATGCTGTGAATATGTGATGAAAAACTATAGATCATGAAAACTCTAACAAAAATGGGTGAGATTTGTAAACTAAAACACTTTAAGCAACATTCTATGAAGATGAAAGTGTTAAACATGTGAAGATTTATAAGAAACCAAACAAAATGTTGAAAAAGGGCCATTTTTGACAAATAAACAAAAATATGAGACTATTATGACACTTATGATTTTTTAAGGACTAAAAGAGTCATTTTATATAAAAATGGGTCATTTTGATATTCATGGTTTTAAAAGGGCCAAGAGTGTAAATTTTCACCTAATGGGCATGAATGTGGGCCTTCACGGTTTTATTGGGCTCAAATTGTAAATTTATGATTTTATGGATTAAATTGTCATTTAATACAAATTTGAGCCAAAAATGTAAATCTACGGCCTAATGGGCTGAAAATGTCACCTTATTTGAAATTGGGCCTAAAAAGTTATTTTCACAAAACATTGGGCTGAAAATGTCATTTTTATCAAAAATGGGCTGAAAATGTACATTTTGCTAACCTTGGGCCAAAATGTTAATTTCTATAAATTTGGGCCGAAAATGCTAAGTTTCATTTATTTGGGCCGAAAATGCCAAGTTTCATATAATTGGGCCAAAGATGTAAATTTTCATGATATTGGGCCAACAATGTTATATTTAATTAAAGTGGGCTAAAAATGTCATTTTATTTTAAATAAGCCCATAAATGTAAACTTTTGGTCTTAAGGGACCTAAAGTGTCAATCTTACGGAAAACGTACCTAATTTGTAAATTTTTGGTTTAAAGGGGGCCAAAAATGTCACTATTACAAAAATTAGGTCTTTATATTGATTTGGTAAACAATCGAGCAAAAACAAACAACGTAATAACAAACGGACAAAATACATCGATTACATGTATTAGGCCTTTGTGGTCCATTCACATGCTTATTGGGCCTAACACTTACATTACATTTTATTGGGCCTTAGTTGTCCATTCACATGTTTATTAGGTCTGGACTATACATCACATGCTTAGTGGGCCTTAAGTGTCCTTTTGCATGCTTATCGAGCCCAGAAATAACTTACATGTTTAATGGGCCTTAACTTCCCTTTTTCATGTCTGTTGGGCCTCATACATTCATATACATACCTTTTGGGTTTTGCAAACTTAATAGATAGACGAGAACATTATACAAATCATCTAGTGAGATATGTCGGTTGACACCTTTTGAGTGTACAATCGTAGCCTATAGTTATAACCAGAGTCTCCTGGAGGGAGAGTGAGAGTTTGTGTGAAGTTGTAAACTAACTTGATGATCGATTAGATCTTCGTAACAGGTAAGCGATGAATGTAAAAACAGTAAATAACCCGAGTATGAATCAAGATGTGTCGAATGATTAGATTACTCAATCCTCAACAGAGCTCGACTAAGAACTTCCGCTGTAGAGGATTCTAGGGTTACAAAAAAAGAACGATAAATTTGCTGAACAATAAATCTCTAATCGTTACTAATCGTCCTCTCCTTTCTAAGATGAATGCAAGCACCTATTTATACTAAACCCTACAAAACTCAGGGATGGACAGGCCCATATCGGAGATACATATTGGACTAGCTAACGAGCCCAATAGACGCAACACAAAATACGACCCAACAATCTCCCCCTTTGTGTCAAATTGGAGCGAGACTGCTTCTTCTTCTTGCTTGGGCCAGCAGTGGGAACCTTCTTTGTTGTATCAAACAGACGTGAGATCAGTGCTAGGATATTCTGTCTGAACGGAATGTACTATTGAATTATATCATCAAAGTACTTTACATCATCCGCTATGTTCTGCTTGCATCGATGGATTATCCCCAAAACGTGTCCCAAACAGGCAGTGGTGTAGAGATGTTTGTTTGCCACGGCTAAAAGATATTTATGTCCTTCGTTCCTGGTAAACATGACAGAGTTTCTCTTTGGGTCAATTTTTCCCATCTACATCATATTGAGATCACTGGCAGAGCCAACAGGAGATATGGTAGGTTTCTTCTTGAACACGCTCGCTATCTCCTGATCCATCAAAGCAACTTCCATGATATAGTATACAAGGATCCTCTTAAAGTGGTCGATGATCGGACCATATTCAGCTTCGTTTGTAAGAAGGATGTTGTGCAAGATAATCCAGTCATGGGGATTAAGGTTGGGAAGATCTGCAAGTGAGATGGCATGTTCGGTCTTAGCAGATCCCCATTGTACCTTGAACCGAATGTTGGTGAAGTTGGCTTCCCAGTACGGCTTCAAAACCAGAACATTGATGATTTTCTGAGCGCTCCAAGTCTGGTATTGGGGTTGAGCTGCCTTCAGATAAAATTCGATTAAGTCCCGATCAACCTGTGGATGAGGATGAGGGAACTCTGCAATGTTGGAAAAGGCATGAAAAATAAACGCCTTTCGTGTCAGTGGCATGTCGAACTGTGAGTCGACAGTGTTAGAACGATCTAAAGAGATCACAGGTTCTTGCCACAAGATACTTGGTGTGTCAATGGCTTTTTTAATCAGCCTCTCAAGAGTCCAAGAAGGAAAAAGAGTTTTCCTGCTCTCAAGAAGGTCGTGGGCTTCTTTCTATTTCCTTTCGGCTTCTTCAGCCGCTCTAACCACACGAGCACTGATGTCAGCCCCTTTATCTCGACCTTGACGCTTCAGAAGGTCGACGATTGTCTCCTTATCATATTCTTCACTCTCTTCAGCAATGTTTTTGCCTTTGTCTTTCACACCAGAACCGGAGGCTTGGCCTACTGGAGGAGGTTCGGTTGTGTGTGTTGCTATTGAAGTAGGAGGCGATTGAGACATAGTTTCCTTCTCTCCCCTTGTTTCGGAATGGACACGAAATCAAGTAGCCCTTCGATTTTGCTGAGTAGAGAAAGGGAAGGAGCGAGCTTCTCTGCAAGGTCACGCCTCACAAAATAATTAAGGATGGGGTCATGTGCTTCAAGGATGTTTGAGATTGCTGAGTGGACATCCGAAACACACAATTTAACCACCTCTCTTTCAGATCGGAGAGACTCAATCTCCTGTTGAGAGTTGAAGAGTTGATTGCTCTTGACCTTTAGAGCAGTAGTCTTCCTTGCGAGAGCATCCATCAGAGAGTTCTCGGCAGCTAAGTCTTCTTGAAGCTTGGAGAGACGCTCTTCAATGGTTGTTCTGAAAGCTGAGTTGTCGTCAGAAATAGATTGTCTAAGTGAAGCGAACGACTTTAGCTCAGAAGCGACTGATGTAGCCAACTGGTTGATAATGGGTTCCAGCGTAGTCTTGGTGGCTTCAACACTTTCATGTAAAGATTTCAACAAGGAAGAGGCATCAGAAAATAGTTTATCGACTTTTTCGGTCGCTGCCTGACAAGCTTTCGTTGAGGCATCTATGGCTGCAGTGGTAGAATCAAGGGAAACTTGATGAGCTTTGGAAAAAGCCTCAACAATTTTCTGAATTTCAGCTTCAGATATGGAGGACTGAGAAGTGGAAGATGAAGCGATGAGCGAATCTGTTTTGTCATGTAGCTCCTTGAGATGCCTCTTTGTGACAGGAGCATCGTCATCGTCGTCACTTTGAACTTGAAACGGACTTTAATAGACCGAATCAAATGTCATACTCTCCCCGCCAAGGAGAGGTTCTTCTTCCTCTGAAGCATGAGCAGGAGAAGATGGTGGTGGTGAAGCTGGAGGTTCGGTAGTAGTTGTAGTTTTGGGTTGGGTGGTGTGCTCGGTTGTTGGTGTGGGTTCGGGTGCTGAGGTGGATTTTGGTGCGTCAGTATGAACCCCCGTATCAGATACGTTGGTTCTAACATCTGCAGTCGTAGTGGTTGTTGCTTCGGTAAAGATTGGTGGTGGTACTGGGATGGAAGTAGGTGGTATTTGAGTGGTGGAGGTTATGGGGGGGAATAGAAAAAGGAATTGTAACGGGTGGAGAAGAAATTGGAGAAGTAGAAACATGAACTTCAGGGGTTGGAGATCGTGGTGGAGTGTTACCACGAGGAGAGCCTTCAGAAGCAGAACTCTCTTCCTCAGATTCGCTTGAGGATGAAGCGATAATCAGCTTTCGCCTCGGTTGAGTTTTTCTCCTCTTCTGCGGTGGAGATTGAGCAGCTCTGGTGGTTATCCTCTTCTTGGGAGATGGGCCTTTTGCTCCCTTTGCAACCTGCTTTCCCTTATCAGCCTTCTTTCCTCTGGGGGCAGGCTTGTCAGCCTCATGGATTGATTTCAGCATCTCTGGAGTAAGCTCTCTCGGACCAGAGCGTTTGAACTCCTTGTACGTTCGAATGATTCGGCTGTCAACAGGAACATCACCATACATTGTTTCAGGGATAGACCCGTTGAAGCGAAATTTCGAAGCATCCGACACAATGATCTTCTTGGTATGGAAAGTACCAATCGAAGACATTGAAGAACCAGCGACAATGGGGACGTGGTACTTGTCCATCACCCATTTCGTGACACTAGTCCAGAACCAGGCATAAGAAATCTCTGAGTGTCGAGAGGTGGAAGAGAGACTTTGAATGAGTTGTTGCCATAGGACCGACCCGTAGTCCATGTTGATGCCATTGTAGATCCCATACATGATGGAGAGAAATAAACGACTTGCCCCATCGGATCCAGCACTTCATTCAGATAAGCCCTTGAAAAGAACAGTGAACATCCCATTCCACTGAGGGAGTAGGCACGACTTCTTGAATTTCGTGACCGTAGTGAGCACCTCAGTGTACCCCATGTTGTAGAACATGTTGAACAGATGACCCATAGGAATGGTTTCAGGATTAACCCTCGAAGAATCAGGTTCAAACCCTAATAGTGTACAAAACCTTTGCATAGAAATCGACACCTTGTGCTCAAAGACATCAAAGAAAATTCTGTCGACAACCTTGTCGTAGTGTGCTGTGGAAAAAAATTGGGACAGGAACTCCATTGGAACAACTTCAGCCCTGGTAAGAGCAGGAGCGATTGAGGAATACTTCAGGCATTCGATGATGGGAAACATGAAAGCATCGTACGCCTGAGGAGTGAGATCGATGATCAAACTCTGCTGGGGACGAATGGGCAAGATGTGAGAGGTTGCGTGAACTGATGAAGAACCCGCCATTGTTGTGATGAAAATGGGAGAGATGATGAACAGTAGAGGTTGGAGGAATTCTTGGTTTCTAGAAATATAGGTGTAGTAAAGAGGTAAACAGTGGTTTACATTGCCTATTATACTGAGGGTAGAGGAGAGAGAAGAATCTTTCCCAAATCTTTGATTGAAAAACGAAGGGTTTTCCGGAGGCGACTGACGCGTGACTGTTGGGTTTGCCAATGATTACGCAGGAGAGAGAGTGTCAGTCCCTAATCACACGCCTTCCCATCAGGCGTCGTTTGGAGATGAAACGGTTCCTATTCACATGCTTTTCCCTCTTGCGCCGTTTGAAATCAAATCGACTGGACTCCCATCTGAGTCATCATGTCGTCATCTTATCCCTTTAGAGTAAAACGGCATCTTTAAAATAAAATCGCCACGTGGATCAATATTAACCACAAACATTTATAACAACCAATCCAATTAAAATGCCTTGAAATTAATGAAACTAGAATTTTGGAAAATCAAAAAGATTTCGTGCTGAGTGTGTAAAAGAAAAAGAAATAAAGCAACACTTTTTGAGGGATTATGTGATATCAATAAAGACACGAAACAATGGATCCCGGGCACGAATCTCTTCCTTCAAAGTCAAGAGAGACTTTAAAGTGTTTGTGTGGTTTCCTGTTGAATAACGATCAAACACTTATTAAGAAGTGTTGAAAGACTTCTTTTAATTAGGCTTATGAGGGTGGCTTTCACTTCAATTCAGAATTCCTAATCTTAATATAAGATAGAAATCGAACGAAGTACTTGTGAGACCAACGTAGTCTGTTGAACAAGTAGGTTGGAGGTAATGTAAGTAGCAAGGTAAACTAATATATATATATGAAATCTCAAAAAAAAAAAAATTGGATCCCAAGGGAAGAAATGTTATTGGATTTAACGTTTTCATAGGAATCATTCAAAAGAAAAATAGAGATTTCATGTTATACCCCCATGGATAAGTCCGTCAATTCATTAGTGAAAGCTAGCGCAAATTAATTGTTCACCGTCAATGCATAATAGGTATTGAATTTTGGGTTTCACCTAGCACGTAGTGACACGAAGCTAAGATCATGAACACATAAATTGTGCAACCATAAACCTCAGTGGTAATGTCTGAGAGTCTCAAGGGTTACGTTTGTGAAGCGAATGTGATGGAGAAAAGTAATGTAGGTGGTGTAAAGAAACCAAAGTACCTCTGCTATAAAAATAGGGACCAAGCAGACAACTCTTATCTCATATGAGAAGAGAGTTAGGTAGCTCATGATTAGAATAATTATGAGAGCCTAATTGGGAAGACAAGGTTTGTTTGCACCAAGTCAGTAAGGCTATTATTCAGAATCAGATGAGGCTTTGGACACATACAGTAGCATGCTTCTAGGGACACTTAGCTAGTGAAATGATTTACCCACAAAGAGACATACAAAAAAAAATAAGACATAAAAAAATGAATACAAAAAAATCTTGGAACCGAACCCGAGCGTTCGGTCTATTTCGGTTGAGAAAAATTTTTGAACCGAACCCGAGCGTTCGGTCTATTTCGGGTGAGAAAATATTTTGGAACCGAAACCGAACGTTCGGTCTATTTCGGTTGCCAAAAAAATAAGTTTGAAAAAGAAAAGAACTTCGACAATAAGATAAATGAATTTGGAAAAATAATACAAAAGATTTACAACCAAGGAAACTACCTTTGAGTGATAAGCGAAGATCAGATGATACTACTGAACCCAAGCGTTCGGTTCATTTCGGTACACAAGATCAAGACCCGAACCCGAGCGTTCGGTCTATTTCGGCATACAAGAGACTCGAACCCGAACGTTCGGTCTATTTTGCTTCTTACTATTAGTCTTGAGAGGTAATTTTTGGTACTGACTCCGATTCCATCATACCTAGCCCTTGTAGAATTTTGTTAAAAGATGCTTCAAGAAGAGCTTTGGTGAAGATGTCAGCCAGTTGATCAGTGGTTCGAAGAAAGTGAATTTCGATGTTCCCATCTTCCACATGATCCTTAATGAAGTGATACCTCAGTGCTATGTGCTTAGTCTTGGAGTGTTGCACTGGGTTATGACAGATCCTAATTGCACTTTCAGAGTCGCAATATAGTGGGATCTTTTTCATATTGAGTCCATAGTCCCGGAGCTGGCTTTAGATCCAAATCACTTGAGATGTACAGGAGGCAGCTGCAATGTATTCTGCTTTAGTGGTAGACAGAGATACACAAGTCTGTTTCTTTGATTGCCAGCTAACCAACTTCCTGTCAAGGAATTGGCAGCCTCCAGTGGTGCTTTTCCTGTCTAGTCCACAACCTCCAAGGTCTGCATCTGAGTAGGCTTGAACGAAGAAACCTGAGTTTGATGGATACCATAAACCGAGAGAGGTAGTTCGTTTGAGATACCGGAGTATGTTCTTCACTGCAAGCATGTGAGGTTCACGAGGATTCGCCTGAAATCTAGCACATTAACAAACAGAAAACATTATATCAGGCCTGCTAGCGGTAAGGTACATTAGAGAACCGATAGTCTGGCGATATAGCGTAATATCGACTGCTGGCTTATCCAAGGATGAAGTGATCTTGGTGTCGAACACCATTGGAACTTTAACCTTTGAGTCTCCCTTCATGCCGGATTTAGCAAGGAGAGTCTTGGTGTAGGCTTCCTGGTTAATAAAGATGCCTTCGGGTCCCTATCTAATATTTAAACCAAGGAAAAAGTTAATCGGACCCATTGAGCTCATTTCAAATTTAGTCTCCATCAGCTTTCTGAATTCAGCTGTTAAGCTAGGATTCGTTGAGCCAAAGATGATATCATCGACATAGATTTGAACAATCATAAGGTGGTTACCTTCCTTCTTACGAAAGAAGGTTGGGTCAACCGAACCTTGTTTGAATTTGGACACCTTTAAAAACTTGGTTAGCGTTTCATACCAGGCCCTAGGTGCTTGTTTCAGTCCATATACCGCTTTGTCCAGAATATAGCAGTGATTGGGGTATTTTTCATTCACGAATCCCGGAGGTTGCTCCACGTACACCGTTTCTTCAAGTTCTCCATTTAGAAATGCGCACTTTACGTCCATTTGGTAGACCTCAAAGTTCTTGTGTGCAGCATAGGCAAGAAATATTCGAACAGATTCCAGCCTAGCTACAGGAGCAAAAGTTTCCTCATAATCGATTCCTTCCTCCTGGCAGTATCCTTTCACCACTAGATGAGCTTTGTTTCTTATTACATTGCCTTCCTTGTCCATTTTACTTCTGAAGACCCATTTGTGACCAACAACCGAGGCATCTTTAGGAGTTGGAATGAGGTGCCAAACTTTATTTCTTTCGAACTCATTAAGTTCGTCTTGCAGAGCTTGAACCCAATCAGAGTGATCAAGAGCAGTGTTTACTGTCTTAGGTTCAACTTTTGAGACGAAAGAGTTAAACATGCAGAACTCTACTTTTGAGAATAAAGAAGTTTGTTTTGCCTTCAGTTGAGATCGGGTTAAGACCTTTTCAGAGACATCACCCACAACCTGTGAAACTGGATGATCTCTAGTCCATTTGACAAGAGGAGGGTAATTTGGATCATAGGATGGATCTAATTCAGCATTTACCATCTCTTCTAATCCAGATTGACTGTCAACGTCATAAAACATATCGGCATTCTCCCCCTCGACCGATGAGCTTTCAGGTGTATCTTGACTTTCCGATGCTACAGGAGTTTCGGGTGCATTTGAGCTTTCGGTAGCTACAGTACCTTCGGGTGCAGTAGAACTTTCAGGAGCTACAGTACCTTCGGGTGCAGTAGAGCTTTCGGGTGCAGCTGGAGAAGAGTTCTCCCCCTCAACTTGTGAACTTGGCTGTTTTGAAGAAGGTGGATTCTCCCCCTCAACTGAAGCACCGTGTTGAGAAGGTTCAATTGGAACTGATTCTCCTTCACCCAGTCGTTTGGCAGCTTCATCGACGATTTGCTTCAGATGATCAACTTTGTTGTCTGCTGCATTGGCTTCTGAGAGAGTAGCCTTCTCCGGTTCATCGAACAACTCCACAAACTGCTCAAACGAATTTGCAATCGAGGCTGTGACTTGGCCTGTTTGAGAGAAGATTTCTCCAACTGTTTCTTCCGTGGCCTTCAGCTTCTTGACATAGCTGTCATCGAAAGTCACATAATACGTTTCTTCAATCTTCCTTGAATGCTTGTTTAAAACCCTGTATGCTTTCGAAGTGAGAGAATATCCCAGAAAAATCCCTTCATCGGCTTTTACGTCGAACTTGTTGCGATGTTCTTTAGAATTGAAGATAAAGCATCATGAGCCGAATACGTGGAAGAATTTGACGTTAGGCTTTCTGTTGTTGATGATCTCATAAGGAGTAAGAGTGAAATGCTTATTGAGATAGGACCTGTTCTGCATAAAACATGTTGCAGCAATAGCATCAGCCAAGAAATATAGAGGTAGAGAAGCGAAACTTAGCGTGGTTCGGGCCACCTCACACAAAGATCGGTTTCGTCTTTTGACAATCCCATTTTGTTGAGGGGTGTAGGGAGCTGAGAAGTTGCAACTGGTTCCCTTTTCTGCTAAAAGGTCTTGAGATTCTTTATTCTTGAACTCCAGCCCATTGTCGCTTCTAATGTTGCAAACGACTTTCCTCAGCTGCACTCCAACCTGCTTGATAAACATCTTTAGCTTGAGAGTTGCTTCAGATTTGTGCTTCAGAAAGAACACCCATGTAAAACGTGAAAAGTCATCAACAATAACAAGAATATACTTGCTACCGCCAATGCTTTCAATAGATGATGGACCACACAAGTCAATATGAATTAACTCAAGTGGTTCAACGAATTTAGTGTTTATAATGGATGGGTGACTTTGACGACTCTGCTTCCCCATTTCACACGCAGCACACAAATGTTCTCGATCAAACTTGAGCAATGGAAGACCCCGAACATGACCTCCTGTGACAAGTTTGTTGATATCCTTGAAGTTGAGATGGGAGAGCCTTCGGTGCCACAACCAGCTTTCATCAGAATGTGCTTTGGATAACAAACAGATAGCTGGATTTCCTTTGATAGGTTTGAAATTAAGAGGAAACATTTCACTTTGCGCTGCGATTTGAGAATCACTCTTTTTGTTTTCTTCTCTATTACTTCCGAACCCTCATCATCAAACGAAACTTTAAGACCGGTACCTCCAACAAGTTGAGATACACTGATGAGGTTATGCTGTAGTCCTTCAACATATGCAACCTTTCTAATAGTGAAGTCTCCATTTGTAATCATCACATAACCTTTTATTGTGTCGTATGAGTTGTTCCCGAATTTGACATTCCCGCCATTTAGAAGAGATCAGAATTCCCTCAGCTCTTCCTTCCTCCTTGTCATGTGACGTGCGCAGCCACTGTCAATATACCATTCTTCGTCGAACTGCTCGTCACTGATAACCTGCAAAAATTAAGCAGATTTAGGAACCCAAAGTTTCTTGGGTCCACGTGAGCCTTTCACAGGAACTGGAATAGTAAGAGAAATGTTAACAAGATATGTTCTTTTTGTTAAAGTGGTTTCAACTTTCTTCTTAATAGTGAAAACTTTAATTTTGTTAACATTTGTTACAGTTGGTTTGGATTCAGGTTTAGGCGTTTGGGACTTGGAATGCTTTTGATCATTCTTGACTGAGGAAACCTTCGATTTTCCTTTCAAATCTGTTGAAGATTTTGGATTTTGAGTTTGAACAGAATTGGATTTAGAATGGGGTTCTAGGTGGCCCTTTTGTTTTTTGTCATTAGTAGGACCGAACCTTCAACCTTGGTAGCTTTTGCTCTCGGAACCGAACCTATGCTTTCGGTAGCTAGTGTTCTCTGAACCGAACCTTTCCCTTCGGTTGTTATTACTTTCTTGCGGTCTGACTGTTCTTTCCTCTGACTTTCTGTCATGATAAGAAAAATGGGCGTTTTGAGATCGCCAAAACTATTTTTGCTCTGAGACATTCTTTTTGTATCTCATATTCCTTTGTTGTTTTTTATCCTTTACTTGCTTCGGCTGTCGGTGGATGTTGACTTTTTGCTTTTTGTCAGCCGGTTCACTTTGAACTGATGATGTTTCGCTTGAAGGAGTGACTTCTTCTACAGGAACTTCTTTTGTACCACTAGTACTTGGCACATCGAAGTTGTAAGGCTTTCTTAGTGGCTCCGGCACATATCTGCCTTTGGTTTTCCAGGACGTCCGCTCTGACAGACCAACAGTTTCGTCAGCATTATCTATAGGAGCAGACCAGAAAAACTCATCACAACTGTTGGGCTTACAAGATTGCGTCTTTTGGGCTCGTTTGTTTATAATTCTTTGTATTACGGTTTGGGCTTGTCCAACCGTGTGTCTTTTATGCTTTGTATATAAGCTTATGCTTGCATGCATATTAGGTCAAGGTTTTTGAGAGATCTGAGAATACGATATTTTCCAGACGACTAAAGGTTTATTTGATAATACTTGTAACCTTCCAATCCTCTACAGTTGATGTTCTTGATCGAGCTCTTCTGAGGATTTTGTTTTAATCATTCGACTCGTTTGATTCAATCTTGTTCTATTATTTTACTGTGTTTTTATCGTCATTGTTTTCATAACCTGTTCAAGATCTTATCGATCTTCAAAGATTAAAAGGTTTATTAATCCCATCAATTGGTATCAGAGCAGGAGGTTGTGTAATTGATACACATCTTTTCTGTGAAAAAGATTTTCATTAGGGTTTTTCCGCAATCATTAATATTTATTGAGCCGTCATCTTTATTGACGTATCTTGATATTTATTGTTTTGCCCTAATCCGCTTTATTACAAGTCTGATCTTTGAACAGGTTTTTACGATCATAATGGACGCGACACAATCAAACGTTATCAATATTTCAAACAGCATTGGTTCGACGACAAGGATTCCGATCTTATACACCAACGATTATGAAGTATGGGCACATCATTTCGAAGACTACGTTATTGGGTCGGAGGAAAATGGGTATTTGATTTGGGAAGCCATCACCAACGGACCGTTTTCTCATTCTGCAACGTCCAGAGTCATTAAAACTCAAAAAGAATACAATGATCTGCTTAAGGACGTGAAAGACATTGCACAAGATGAAAAAGACAAGTTCCAATGCAATATCAAAGCACTAAGATTGATCCGGTTTGCCCTTCAGTCCGATACATTCAGATTGGTTAGCTCTTGCACGACGGCGAAGGATGTATGGGACAGACTTCGTGAATTGTATTCTACAGACGAAGATCTCGAACATTCTATTCAAACTCTGCTTCTATCTGAGTTTGGTGAATTTAGACAAGGGGCTGAAGAATCTGTAACCCAGACATTCGATCGCTTCAATCATCTTCTCAGCAAGATGATCAAACATGATATCGAAAGGAAGCTCATCGAACAGAAAGTTACATTCCTGAATGGTCTAAGGTCTGAGTGGAGAGCATTAGTTTCCACAGTTAAAGCCCATGAGCAATTTAAATCATACTCTTTGGCGAAACTGGTGGGAATTCTCAAGTCTCAAGAGAAAAACGTAGTGCAAGAAAAGAATGTCGTTTCTGGTCTCGGTTCGTTGGCTCTCTTGTCAAAAAGTAAAGCCGTTATGGAGGATGAAGACCTCAGCCTGGAAGAATATGATCTCACATCAGAAGATTATGCCTTGATGGTATCCAATCCCAAAAGGTTCATAAAGAAGAAATTTCCCAGCAACAAAAACCGAAACTGGCAGGGAAGTTACAGCTCAGAAAAGGTGGTTAATGAACCGAAAGTTGAGGAGCACAAGAAGGAACCAAAGGTTGACGGCGACTCTGTAGTGAGCTGCTTTTACTGTGGTGGGAAAAACCATTATGCTAAGGACTGTGTCCTCAAGAAAATGGCTGAGAAAGATGATGGAAACAATGAGGAAGCTGTGTTGCAGAAAAGGCTAGATGAGTTGAGAAAGAAGAAGTCTGCTGCTAACCCGCCTTGTAATGCCCTTATTGTGCAGGTTTCTGTTCCAGGTGATGAGTTCGGTAGCACGGAAGTTTGGTCTACTGACTCAGAAGACGAGGAAGTGAGGCAGCCTACTCATGGAAAGGCGTTCGTGTCTAAGGAAGAAGGCAGTGGTGGTAAATGCCTTATGGTTTCTGACGTATCTCAATTGAGGGGATACAACACCGATGGAGGCAATGATGGACAGAATGCAAAAGAGGATATGTGCTTCACAGCCAAACCACTCAGCCAGCAGTTCAATGAGCTTGATGAACTGATAAAGAAGGTACAATCTGTTTTTGTTTCATGTAAAATACCATCATCCTCTTATGAGAAAGAACTAAAAGGTGTTAAGACAAGAATATCTCATCTAGATAGTAGCTTAACTCAAACTCGGGTCACAAATTCTAACCTAACTGATCAATTGAGCAGGGCAGCGTCGAAGAGTGAGGAGCGGAGAATGTGGATAGAGTTAAAGGAATCGGAATTAGTCAGAGTTAAAGATGAAAACATTTATTTGCAAAGAGACAATTTGAAATTGTTAAAACAACGAAATGTTTTTTGTTTAATTGCTAAACGTCTGTATTCTAATATTACTCAGCTCCACTTGGATTGTGAAATAGGCCAAAGAATTCACCGCATGATTTTGCCCTTCCTGGAATTTAAGGAAGATGAAATCGATGCCGAAGCTTATAACTGTGAAAGTGTGATATCATCTGATAACATAAATCCCACCTACATGTATGGACTGGACAAAATTGAGTCCTTCATTAAATCTAAAGACCACAAGCTCATGCTTAAAAATCTTTTGGATGAAAATGACAGACTTAAACTGAGGACCGAAACCATGCAAAAATTTGACTCTTTAAACACCAAAGTAAGCTCAGAAAACAAAATTGATGTTGAAAATGCATCTGAGCTTGATGAGGATGACAATATGAGTGAAATTTCTGTAGAGGACACGGTTGACTGCTCAGAATTTATTAAAACCGAGCCAGAAAATCACAAGAATCTTATTTCTGAAAATTCGGTAGAGTTCGCTCGGTTGTCCCATCAAAAATCCCCAAAATTAGTTGAGAAAGTTGTTGTGTATCAAAAGGTCAGGACTACTCCAAATCAAGTATACAAGGTAACAGGAGTAACTTAACATCAAACAGCCGAACTTGCAGCCATTGTAGACAAAGACAATGCTGATGGCTGTGATGAATACTTCTGGGAAGCTCCTATTGATAATGCAGACGAAACCATTGGTTTATCTGAACGAACTTCATGGAAGAGCAAAGGAAGATATATACCCGAACCTTTGAATAAGCCAAACAACTTCAGTGAGCCGAGCACTAGTGGTACAAAAGATACTCCTCAGAAGGATGTTCACTCACCAACAGAAACCATTCCTTCGGCTTCTTCAGCTCAAAGTAATTCCACCGCAGTTCAAATGGAACCAATCAAGGGGTCAGCAAAAACAAAAGCAAATGTTCATCATCAACCATCTCAGATGCGGAACAGGAAGATAGAAAGGAACATCAGATACCGGAAGAACCTTTCGGAAAGGAAACAATTTTGGCGTTCCCAGAATGCATACTTCACTCATCAAAACAAGAATCTAAAGTATGAAGACATTCCTGAAGAAAAGCATGAAAGTCCCAAAAACCGAAAGCCGAGGTTCGGTTCACAAAAGGACAACAACCGAAAGCAGAAGTTCGGTTCTGAAAAGGATATCAACCAGAACCAAAGGTTCTGTTCCAAAAGTGGCTCGAACCAAACACAAAGGTTCGGTTCTGAAGACAAAAGAGTTCAAAACTCTAAGGTCGGTCACTCCAATGATCAAAAACAAAAGAGTCACCCAAAGTCTCCTTCTAAGTCTGATTCTTTTCATTCTTCCAATTCTTCTTCATCCTCAGTTTCATATCAATCACGTTCTAAATCTCATTCATCAACTGAGCAAAAGTGGAAGCAGAAAGTCGATAAATCCACATCAAAGACCGAATCTAACTCTACTAATCTTAACAAAATAAAAGTGTACACCATTAAAAGGAAAGATAAAACAACTCTAGTAAAAAGAACTTATCTTGTTGATATCTCTATAATTGCTCCTGTTTTCATGCAAAGCTCACGTGGACCCAAGAAACTTTGGGTTCCTAAATCTCTCTAAATTTTGCAGATTATAAGTGACGAGCAGTTCGACGAAGAATGGTACATTGATAGTGGCTGCTCACGTCACATGACAGGGAGGAAAGAAGAGCTTAGGGAGTATAGATCGCTTGCAAATGGTGGCAATGTCAAGTTCGGAAACAATTCTTTCGGCACCATAAAGGGATACGGGATGATAACCAATGGGGACTTCTCTATAAGGAAGGTGGCTTATGTGGAAGGACTCCAACACAACCTCATTAGTGTATCTCAACTGGTTGGAGGCACAGGTCTCAAAGTCTCATTCGATGATGAAGGTTCAGAGATTATAGAGAAAAAGTCAAATAAACTAATTCTCAAGTCAGAGCGAAAGGGTGAAATGTTTCCCTTAAACATGAAACCCATCAAAGGAAACCCAGCTGTATGCTTATTGTCAAAAGCGCAATCCGATGAAAGCTGGTTGTGGCACCGAAGATTATCTCATCTTAACTTCAAAGATATCAATCGTCTTGTTACAGGAGGTCATGTAAGGGGCCTTCCATTACTCAAGTTCGACAGGGATCATCTATGTGCTGCATGCGAAATGGGAAAGCAGAGTCGTCAAAGTCATCCATCCATTATCAACACAAAAGTTGTTGAACCACTCGAATTAATTCATATTGATTTGTGTGCTCCTTCATCTATCGAAAGCATCGGTGGTAGCAAGTACATTCTTGTTATCGTTGATGACTTTTCTCGATTTACATGGGTGTTCTTTCTAAAGCTCAAATCTGAAGCGACTCAAAAGCTGAAAACGTTTATTACGCAAATTGAAGTACAACTCAAAAAGGTTGTTCGCAACATCCGAAGCGACAATGGTCTCGAATTCAAGAACAGGGAGTTTGAAGAGTTTCTTGCAGAGAAGGGAATTAGTCATAATTTCTCAGCTCCTTACACACCACAACAGAACGGAATAGTCGAAAGACGAAACCGATCCTTGTGTGAAGCTGCCCGAACTATGCTAAGTTTCGCTTCTTTACCTCTTTATTTTTGGGCTGATGCTATTTGTGCTGCTTGTTTTACACAGAACAGGTCATATCTCAACAAAAGGTTCGCACTCACCCCATATGAGATATTGAACAACAGGAAGCCAAATGTGAAATTTTTCCATGTGTTCGGCTCAAGGTGTTTCATCTTAAACTCCAAAGAACACCGCAACAAGTTTGATGTCAAAGCCGACGAAGGAATTTTCCTGGGTTACTCTCTCACATCCAAGGCATACAGGGTCCTAAATAAGTGTTCAAGAAAAATTGAAGAGACGTATTATGTGACCTTTGACGACAACTATGTCAAGAAGCTACAGGCTAAAGAAAATATCACTGGGGAAATCTTTCCTCTAAATGGCATGACTACAGTCTCGGTCGCTAATCTATTTGAGACATTTCTGGAGCTCTTTGTCGAACCAGAGAATGCTTCACTTTCTGAAGTTGGTGCAGCAGATAACAAAGTTGATCACATGGAGCAGATTGTTGAAGATGCTGCAAGGAGAATGTATGAAGAAGAATCAATCTGTAACGACTCTCCTTCCAACGAAGCTTAAATCGAGGGGGAGCCAAGTGCTCAAGTCGAGGGGGAGCCATGCACACAGGTTGAAGGGGAGCCATGCACACAAGTCGAAGGGGAGCCATGCACACAAGTCGAGGGGGAGCCAAATGCTCAAGTCCAGGGGGAGCCAAATTCCACAACTTCAACCGAAGAGGTCTCAACACCAGCAAGCTCAGGTCCACTAGAATCACACGAACCTCATATCTTCCAAAGTACACCAACTGAGGTAGAACATGACGATGTGACACTCGGTTATGATAGCCAATCTGAACTAGAAGAAATAATCAATGCCGACTTAGACCCAACCGTTGATCCAAATTACCCTCCTCTTATCAAATGGACCAGAGATCATCCTGTCTCTCAGGTAGTTGGGGATGTATCTGAAAAGGTTCTGACCCGATCACAACTGAAGGCAAAACAGACTTCCTTATTTTCAAAGGTAGAGTTTTGCATGTTCAATTCATTCGTATCAAAAGTTGAACCAAAGACAGTTAACACTGCTCTCGACCACTCTGATTGGGTTCAAGCAATGCAAGACGAGTTGAACGAATTTGAAAGAAACAAAGTCTGGCGCCTAATTCCAACTCCTCCAGATGCTTCGGTTGTTGGTCTCAAATGGGTCTTTAGGAACAAAATGGACAAGGAAGGTAATGTTATACGGAACAAGGCTCGTTTGGTGGTCAAGGGATATTGTCAAGAGGAAGGGATAGACTACGAAGAGACTTTCGCTCCAGTAGCTCGGCTAGAATCTGTTAGAATATTCCTAGCTTATGCTGCTCACAAGAACTTTGAAGTTTTCCAAATGGACGTCAAGTGTGCATTTCTCAATGGAGAACTTGAAGAGACGGTGTACGTAGAGCAACCTCCTGGATTCGTGAACGAAAAGCATCCAAATCATTGCTATATTCTGGATAAAGCTGTGTACGGCCTTAAACAAGCTCCGAGAGCCTGGTATGAAACGCTTACAAAATTTTTAAAGATGTCTAAATTCAAACAAGGTTCGGTTGACCCAACCTTCTTTCGCAAAAAGGAAGGTAACCACCTTATGATAGTTCAAATTTATGTCGATGATATCATCTTTGGCTCCACAAATCCAAGCTTAACGGCTGAATTCAGAAAGCTGATGGAGACTAAGTTTGAAATGAGCTCAATGGGTCCTATTAACTTTTTCCTTGGTTGAAACATAAGACAGGGACCCGAAGGCATCTTTATTAATCAGGAAGACAAAGACTCTCCTAGCAAAGTTCGGTATGATGGGAGACTCAAAAGTCAAAGTCCCAATGGCATTCGGCACTAAGCTTACCCCATCTCTAGACAAACCAGCTGTTGATATCATGCTCTATCGTCAAATGATTGGATCGTTAATGTATCTTACTGCTAGCAGACCTGATATCATGTTTTCTGTGTGTTATTGTGCTCGATTTCAGGCAAACCCCCGTGAACCTCACATGCTTGCAGTGAAGAACATCCTCCGATATCTCAAGCGAACCACCTCCTTAGGTCTTTGGTATCCATCCAACTCAGGCTTCTTCGTTCAAGCCTATTCTGATGCTAACCTTGGAGGATGTGGACTCGACCGAAAAAGCACGACCGGTGGATGTCAATTTCTTGACGGGAAGTTAGTTAGCTGGCAATCCAAGAAACAGACATGCGTGTCGCTATCTACAGCCAAAGCAGAATACATTGCAGCCGCATCATGCACATCACAAGTGATTTGGATCCAAAGTCAACTTCGAGACTATGGACTCAATATGAAGAAGATCCCACTATATTGTGACTCCGAAAGTGCAATTAGGATTTGTCATAACCCAGTGCAACACTCCAAAACCAAACACATAGCACTACGGTATCACTTCATCAAAGATCATGTGGAAGATGGAAATGTCGAAGTTCACTTCGTAAGAACCACTGATCAGCTGGCTGACATCTTTACAAAAGCTCTTCCTGAAGCATCAGTCAATCAGATATTGCAAGGCTTAGGCATGATGGTTGCAGAATCGGTCCCAAATCCTCATGTCTCTATTTAAAAAAAAATAAATAAAAAAAAATAAAAAAAATAAATAAATAAATAAATAAATAAATAAATAAAAAATTTCAAGAACCGAACCTAACAGACCGCTCGGTTGCTCTCTGTTCTGGTAAAATTCAAGAACCGAACCTAATAGACCGCTCTGTCACTCTCTATTCTGGTCAAATTCAAGAACCGAACCTAACAGACCGCTCGGTCACTCTCTGTTCTGGTCAAATTCAAGAACCGAACCTAACAGACCGCTCGGTCACTCTCTGTTCTGGTAAAATTCAAGAACCGAACCTAACAGACCGCTCGGTTGCTCTCTGTTCTGGTAAAAATCAAGGAACCGAACCTAGCAGAACGCTCTGTTGCTCTCTGCTCTAGTACAATCAAGGAACCGAATCCACCAGACCGCTCGGTTACTCTCTGCTCTGGCAAAATCAAAGAACCGAACCTAGCAGAATGCTCTGTTGCTCTCTGCTCTAGTAACATAACGGAACCAAATCAACCAGATCGCTCGGTCTCTCTCTGTCTCTACAAGATAGGCACTCATTCAATCAAACCACTCGGTTCTTCCTAATCTCTACTACTTTTCCTTGTCTAAATTTTGTCTTTCTGTTTTTTTATTTCTTTTTCAGAAAATTCAAATTTAACAAAAATATTTTATCTTTCTGTTTTTATTTCTTTTTCAGAAAATTAAAAATTAACAAAAATATTTTGTCTTTCAGTATTTATTTATCTCTATGTAAATTTCAAAATTTCAAAAATATTTCATATTTCTAGTATATGTACTTCTTGCTCAAGTGAATTCAAGTATCTCCTTATGGAACGTTCATCCAGGTATGTTTTTCTCTTATAAGACTAGTTAGACGTCCCTAGAAGCATGCTGCTGTATGTTGTCTCAAGCCTCTATGACCTTGAGCATGCCTTAATGATTCGATCAATACCTATCGTTTCTTCCCAATCAGGCTATTCTCTCATATTCGGTCTAGAGCTACCTTCTTTTACTCATCTGAAACATGAGTTGCTCTGCTTTGTCCCATTTATGTAGCAGAAGGTACTTTCGGTCTCTTATCCATCTCTTCAACTTCTTCACTTACATTCGCTCCCCAAAGTAACCCTTGATGCTCTCAGTCTTTACCACTGAGGCTTATGGTTGCACAACATCTGAGTTCATGATCTTAGATTCGATTACCACGTTCTGAGTGAAACCCAAAATCCAACACCTAAATAGCATTGACGGTGAGTTATTAACTCAAGCTTTTACTTGGAAATCTTCTTTATGAGTGATCTTTTATGAAACTGTCTCGTCCTAAGACATTTCTTCCCAAAGAGATCCAGTTTAATTTATTTTGAGATTTCTGTCTATATCATTCCCATCACAGAATACTTCCCACCTACCTGTTCAACAGATCACATCGGTCTCACAGGTAACTCTACCAACACTTAAGTTTTATGTCAAGACTTAATGTTTGGATTGAGTTCAGCCACCTCTTAGCCATCATCAGAAGACGCCTTTCATTGTTTCTCTAAAAACAACTGATCGTATTTCTCGGGAAACCACACAAACACTTCAGGTCTCTCTTGACTCTGAAGGAAGCGATTCTTGCCCGGAATCTTCTGCCTTCTGTCTTTTATTTAGACAACACGCACTACCAAACACATTAGATTTATTTCCTTATCTTTCACACTCTTATGCACGGAATTGTTTTCCCACACTCTAATTACTGTTTGGCACATGGTTCTAAGTCTCAACTGTAACCAAACAAGGGCACAAGGGATTTCAAACGGTACGAAAAAGATTTGGGCGCGTGCAAAGGATTCGTTTCAGCCCCACGTGTGCTGACGTCTTCATTGAATACACCATAACTTCTAATCGCGCTTTTTCAGGCGACGTTTTGGGTTCCTAATCATCACGATTTTCTCTCTCCTGGGAACGGTATAAATAAGACGTGATCGTGTTCTTTGGCAGTTACCTCTCAAAGCATTATCTCTCTGAAAAAGTTGCCCCTGTTCATCTTCTTCCAAAAACTCAACAATGGCGACTTCTTCTTCCACTCACGATCAGTCTGCTTCTTCTTCTTTTCTTGCAATCAAACCAAATCAGAACATGATCATAGAGTTGTCTCCATACGTCTATGACTCATATATGCTCTATGTGGTGGAATGCCTCACATATTCCCCATTGGTATTGGCATTAACGCAGGTGGAGGCAGTTCCTATGACCCTGCTATCTCAAGTCTACTCCACAGCAAGCTATGACAAACACAAAGACCGTATCTACTTCTCTATTCACGACAAGAAGACTTCCGTTTCCAAAGCACGGTTTTGCTCTCTTCTAGGGCTTGCCGTAGATGCTTCTGTTATTTCACCAGACTTCATCACAACCGCCCAAATCTTTAAGATGATGTACGAGATGGGGTATACAGATGTTCTAACATCTGTTGGCAAAGTCAAGAAATCATGTCTTCCATCTCAGTGGAATGGATTGCTTACCCTTTTAATTAAGGGTTTAGCGGAGCGATGTGGTGGTTCCGACACCACTAGCAAAGGATTTCTCACAATGCTGTATGGGCTTTACAACGGGATCAATCTGGACTATGGGTCGATTCTCTGGTCTCAAGTGGTTCAGAGTCTCAACTCTACCGCAAGGCACTCAGAAATTTCATGCGCCAGGTTTTGGACCCTCATCACCAGGAGAGCCATTGATTCTCTTTACATCCCTGTCATGAAGGATGTGCTTATGGCTTCAATTGCCACATACCACACCAAGAAAATCATTCTCTCAGATCCAAGTAAGTTCCTCCACTATGGACTAATCCCTGTGTCCATGTACAGATGTGTCACGCCCCACAGCAAGATTATGGCGGACTACAGCTCCAGAACCCCCCTGCCTCCTAGGGTTCTTTCCGAGGAACAACGTGCAGCTCTTGAGGCTCTGGATCAGCCTGCTAACCGAGGCAAAAGAGCGAGCAAAAAGGAGAAGGCTGAGATGAAGGAACCCGCACCCCAAAAGGAGAAAAAGAGAAGGTCCTCCAAACGCAAATCCGAGGCAGAGGCACCTTCTCAGCCGAGATCGAAAAAGGTCAAGAAGATGGCTAAAAGAGCCAAAGGATCTCCTTCTGAATCAAAACAGAATGTACCATCCGAAACAGAAGATGTTGATCCTCAACCCGAAACTGCACCCGTTTCGTCTCCACAAAACTCTCCTACCCCACCAGACGTTAATCCTCAAACCGAAACTACACCCGTTTCGTCTCCACAAAACTCGCCTACCCCACCTAAATCTCCCCAAATTACCAAATCTCCTTCTCCTCCTACTTCCCCAAAATTTTCAACCCCAACCCAATCACCCAAACAGAACATCTCATGTTCTGTTCCAACATCAATTTCCCAAACCACAACCGAAACCACTATTCCTTTCACCATTTCTCAACCTTTCTCTTCTATCTCCCAACCTATTATCACAGAATCTATCACCATAACCACAACCCAACCACCAGTAACGGTCAACGTATCTGATACGGGGGCTGCTTCTGTGGTTGAAACCCCGGTCATCAACCCTCAATCCTCCCCTTCTCCATCTTCCAACTCCGGTGCTACCCTAGGGGGTGATGATGATGAATTTGATTCCATCTATTACAACCCTTACCAGATCCCTACCGACACCGATACAGATACCCCTGTGTCAAGTCAGCAACTTCAAGAGATTCACGCAAAACTCGACAGTCTGCTGGCTGACAGTAAAGCATATGGGGGTGCTGTGCTGAAGGCTTTCATCGAGTCAGCAATCCAGACTTACACCGAAGCCTTGGATCGCTCTACTGACGCTGTAGACAATTCAGCAGCCTCATGCTCCAAAGCCACTAAGGAAGTTTCTGAGGTTGTTCATACAACTCAGATCTTTCTTGATTCTCTCAAGGCTCATGCTGATTCAAATGCTTCCAAATTTCAAGCGTCAGTAGACTCGTTCGCAGCCACCCTTCAGGGAGAAACCAGGAAATTTGAGGCTCTGCGTGCTGACCTCAAAACTGAATCCACTTCAATTCTCAAATCTTTGGATTCACGTTTCGCCTCTTTAGCAGCCGAGAGCACCCTGAAGGAAGAAGTTATCAAGCACCAGGCAACTATTGACTTACAGAAAGTTCAACTGGCCCAGGCACAACAAGAAATCACTTTACTTCAAACTCAACGGGCAGTTCTTCAGAGTTGCGCTGGTGACATTAAAAATATGTTAACCGGTGTTCTTGACTCCCATGATCCCTTCCTAACCCTCACTATTCGTCAGCATCTCCAGGCGAAACTCCTTCCGGCGATCACTATCCTAAGTGAAATGAAGGGTGTCTCGGAGAAGCATGTTCTTCCGAGACAAGGGGGAGAGGAAGGTATGTCCAAACAAGAACCGAAGGGTAATGTAGCTTCGGGTTCTGGTAAACATGTCCTAGTTGAGAGCGAATCAGAATCAGATGAAACCATTACTGAAGCTCTTCAACGCAAGAAACGGGACAGAGAGCTTGATGAAACATTGAAGATAGCTCGTGAGGCAGAATCCAGAGAAAGGAAAATCCGGGAGGATGAGGAGGCAATTCAAGCTAAAAAGACTCTGTTCCCAGATTGGGACAGAGACACACTCATCACTCAAGCAATTGAGTTTCCTTCTATTTATTGGTTGGAACCGATTGCATCTTTTGAGTGTGAAAACTCCAAAGACTCGCAGTTCGACATGCCCATTACGCGTAAAGCCTTCACTTTTCACTGCTTTGATGTCACTGCAAACGTCCCTCATCCGAACCCGAAGGTTGACAGGGAGCTTATCAATTTCTATCTGAAATTCGGTCAACCTCAGTACTTTACTTGGAGCGCCCAGAAAATTATAAGAGTCAAGGTACTGAAACCAACCCAGGCTGGGAAATTTGTAAACGTCAATTTCAAAATCAACAGAGGAACTGCCAACACCGAACATCTTATTTCTCTGGCAGATCTTCCCAGTCTGAACCCCCACGATTGGATCTTGCTATACAACATTCTTCTCTCCAACCAGAGAGAATATGAACCAATTCTTTCTCATCTTAAAAGAATGTTGGCTTCCTATGTCCATGAGCTGGCCACTATGGATCAGGAAATAGCAAAGGTGATGAATAAGAAACCGACTGTCAAGCCCACTTCCAAAACTGGAGATGTCCATAAAATGAAGTTGGGGCAGATTGATTCTTCCAATCTGACAGTTATGTTCACAAGGGGGGATAAGCACAAGTTTCTGTTTGCATTGGTAGACAAGCATCTGTTCTCTACAGAGTGTCTGGAGCACATCATCAATATCATTCACCGATGCAAACAGAATACAACAGCAGATAAGAAGAACTTTACAGATATGCTTCGTTGGTATATTACCTTCAGGCATCATATTCTAGCTTTGATACCGAAAATTTTTCAAACGGTAAAGAAGCCATCTGCTTTGAAGACAGAGTGAAGATCTCGCCCCAAATTGACGCAAAGGGGGAGATTGTTGGGCTTAGAAGATTGCGTCTTTTGGGCTCGTTTGTTTATAATTCTTTGTATTACGGTTTGGGCTTGTCCAACCGTGTGTCTTTTATGCTTTGTATATAAGCTTATGCTTGCATGCATATTAGGTCAAGGTTTTTGAGAGATCTAAGAATACGATATTTTCCAGACGACTAAAGGTTTATTTGATAATACTTGTAACCTTCCAATCCTCTACAGTTGATGTTCTTGATCGAGCTCTTCTGAGGATTTTGTTTTAATCATTCGACTCGTTTGATTCAATCTTGTTCTATTATTTTACTGTGTTTTTATCGTCATTGTTTTCATAACCTGTTCAAGATCTTATCGATCTTCAAAGATTAAAAGGTTTATTAATCCCATCAACAGCCATCAGCATTATCTTCGTTTACAATGGCGGTGAGTTTGGTTGTCTGATGTTCGGTTACTCCTGTGACCTTATACACCTGATTTGGTGTTGTTCTCACCTTTTGGTACACAACAGCCTTTTCTTCTAGAATCGGGGACTTATTTTGGGACAAACGAGCAAACTCCACAGAATTTTCGGAAATAAGATTTTTGTGGTTTTCGGGTTCGCTCTTGACAAACTCAGAGCAGTCAACTTCATCCCCTACAGAAATTATGCTCATATCATCATCCTCATTAAGCTCAGATGAGTTTTCAACATCAATTTTATTTTCTAAGCTCAAGTTGGCATTCAATGAGTCACATTTTTGTATGGTTTCGGTCCTTAGTTTCAGTTTATCGTTTTCATCCAAAAGGTTTTTCAGCATGTCTTTATGGTCCTTGGACTTTATAAAAGATTCAATTCTGTCTAGACCATACATATAAGTCGGATTCACATCATCAGACGAAACTACACTTTCGCAATTATAAGCTTCAACATCGATTTCATCCTCCTTAAACTCAAGGAAGGGCAAAATCATGCGATGAATTTTCTGCCCTATTTCACAGTTCAAATGAAGTTGAGTGATGTTAGAATAAAGACGCTTAGGAATTAAACAAAAAACATTTCTTTGTTTCAAAAGTTTCAAATTGTCTCTTTGTAAATAAATGTTTTAGTCCTTAGATTTGATCAGCTCCGACTCCTTCAGCTCTATCCACATCCTCTGTTCCTCACTTTTTGATGACACCCTGCTTATTTGGTTAGTTAGGTTAGAATTGGTACCCGAGTTTGAGTTAAACTACTATCTAGATTTGAGATTCTTGAGTTTAAGCTTTTTAATTCTTTTTCATATGAATTTTTCTGGGACTTTGAATGAAACAAAAACGGATTGTACCTTCTTGATCAATTCATCAAGCTCATTGATCTGCACACTGAGAGGTTTTGCTGTGAAACTTAGGTCCTCTCACTCCTTAGTGTATTCATTCCCACCATCCATATTGTATCCCTTCATTTGAGATACATCTGTCACCATCAAACACTTTCCACCACTTTCTTCACCTCTTGCAACGTATGCCTTTCCATGAGATGGCTTCCTAACCTCATCATCCTCTGAGTCGGTTGACCAGACCTACAAGCCACCGAGCTCATCATCCGCTGCCAAACCCTGCACAATTAAAGCATTCATCAAAGGATTAGTGGCAGCTTTCTTTCTCCTGATCTCTTCAAGCTTTTTCATCAACACAGCCTCTTCATCATTTTCCTCATCCTTCTCTGCCATTTTCTTTAGGACACAGTCTTCGGCATAGTGGTTCTTTCCTCCACAGTAGTAGCAGTTCACACTAGAATCTCCTTCAACTTTCACCTCTTTCTTTGGTTCTTCTGCCTTCGGTTCCTCCCTAACTTTAGCAGTGCTGCATGAACTCACCAACCTGAATGTATCTGATTGAAGAGCGAATCGAATCAGTCTCAATGCTTTAATGTTGCACTGAAACTTTTCCTTTTCGTCTTGAGCAACATCCTTCACATCCTTTAGCAGGTCATTATACTCTTTCTGAGTTTTAATAATTTTTGACATTCCTGAGTGAGCAAACGGTCCAGAAACGATTGCTTACCAAATAAGGTATCCATTGTCTTCCGATCCGATGACATAATCTTCGAAGTGAGGTGCCCAGACTTCGTAATCCTGGGTGTAAAGAATATGAATCTTTGTCGTTGATCTGTTTGAGATATTAATGGGATTAGATTGTGACTCATCCATGCTTGATCGTTTAACCTGTTTGAAAGATCAGACTTGTAATATTTAATATTAGGGCAAATAAATAAATGTTGAGTTACGTCAATTATGGAATAACGGCTCAATAAATATTAGTTAATGCGGAATAACCCTAATCGCAAACTTTTTCACAGAAAAGATGTGTATGAATTACACAGCCTCCTGCTCTGATACCAATTGTTAAGTTATAAACTAACTTGATGATCAATTAGATCTTCGTAACAGGTAAGCGATGAATGTAAAAATAGTAAACAACCCGAGTATGAATCAAGATGTGTCGAATGATTAGATTACTCAATCCTCAGCAGAGCTCGACTAAGAACTTCTGCTATAGAGGATTCTAGAATTACAAAACAAGAACGATAAATTTGCTGAACAATAAATCTCTAATCGTTACTAATCGTCCTCTCCTTTCTAAGATGCATGCAAGCACCTATTTATACTAAACCCTACAAAACTCACGGATGGATAGGCCCATACCGGTGACACATATTGGACTAGCTAACGAGCCCAATAGACGCAACACAAAATTACGACCCAACAGTTTGTGTATAGATCTATATGGGGGTGACACCCCCACACTGAGTTGTTCGCTACAGTTAGACTAGGCCAGCCTAAGGTGACAAACCTTACCTTAAACAAACCGGCGTCTGAAAACGCCAAGACAGACGAATTAGTCATTATCAAGCATGGTTATAACAACTCACATAGAGATCAATACCTTCATAACTTTACGGAATACAAATACAAGTTGTGACGATACAAAACATACATACATTAATACATGGTCTTCGGGTTTTAAGGCCACGATACTTTTATAATCATAAAATATCGGATTTTCTAGGAAAAATATCAGAATTTCAAATCATTTAAAACCTAATGTTCATTTTCGTTTTTCATGGTGGAAATTGGTAAATCGTCATTTACCTACCTTCAATATTTTGCAATTGGAGAATATTGTGTTGGGTCCTAGCCTTAATATTTCACTTGGGTGTTATATTAAGGACTTAATCAACTAAATTGAATTTCTCCCTAGTAGATGTCTAGTTCTGACAACTATGGTCTTCCCAAATCTTTTGGAAAAAGATTTCCACATGAAGGTGATATTCCTCGTGACGATCGAGGTGAAAGATCAATCCCTTTTTTGTTCTTTGGTGGAACTTCTCTTCCTCCACTGTCACACCCCCGAACCAGATAGCAGAAACGTCTGAGGGCTCATGTGACTATAAATTGAAATATCATCACAATGGATATACATGAAACATAACACAATTATCACCAACATTACATAATACAACTGGCATTATTCACATCAACTACATTGTTTTACATTTCATATTTTAAAAGCATAAATTGTATCATGATTGACATTTGCATAAAAGAAATCCCAAAATACTCTTGACGGTTCTTTAGTTTATCGATTACCTGAGAATACAAGTTATTTTGAAAATGGTCAACATATATAATGTTGGTGAGTTCATAAGCATATTTGATTGAAAATTTTTGTATTGGGTGCATAACCCAGAAAATCCGATATTTTCTGTAAAACTCTCTAAAAAATATGTAATGATTAAGTATAATGTATGTGTGATTTTTATTGTAAAATCATGTATAAATGAAAGATCCAAATTTCCTTGTACTATATCTGTTATAACAAAGAGGTAGTGATTAATAGTATTTCCCCGGAAAAATCGATATTTTCTGATTTATTATTGTATGAATTGTTTTGTATTGATACGATTGAAAAGTTTGGCTTTCGAAATGATAAGATGGTATTGGATCTCTATGTGAGTCGTTATAACCATGCATGATAATGACTAATTTGCATGCCTTGGCATTTTCCAAACACCGGTATTTGATCAACGTTTTGTCACCCTAGACTGACCTACTCTAACTGTAGCGAACAACTCAGGTGTGGGGGAGTCACCCTCGTATTGATCTATACACAAACTCTAGCTCTCCCTCCAGGAGACTCTGATTATAACTACAGGCTACGGCCATACACTCAGTGATATCAACCGACAAGTCCCACTAGATCCCAAATGTTTCCACATGAATATGTATAACGTTATATGTATTTAGTTTTTACAAACACCAGATGATATATGAATGTGAAATGATAAAACCCAACAAACATGAAAAAGGACAAATTGTGGCCCATTATACGTGTAAATTGTTTCTAGGCTTGTTAGATATGCAAAAGGACACTTAAGGCCCATTAAGCATATAACGAATGGTTCAGGCCCAATTATCATGTAAATGGGCCACTAAGGCCCAATAACATGTAAAGGATAATTTATGCCCGTTAAGCATGTAATTGGGTCTCTAAGGCCCAATAGACATGAGATTAATATATATTGGGCCCATTAAACATGTAAACGGATCACGAAGGCCCAATAAGCATGTATAGAAAGGATTAAGCCCAATGTGTTACCGTTGTTGTATTTCGTTTGTTTGTTATAGTAGATTTCATTTAGTCGAAAAATTTATTCATAATGTTATAAGAATCCAGTGTCTTGTTATAATGATATTTCTAGCTCGTTTCGTCGAAACTCTATAATTTGAACTCGTGTTTAATAGAAATTACACTTTACGTCCCTTAAGAACTAAATTAACATTTAAAGGCTTGTTTTTACATAAAATGTCATTTTTGATCTATTTTAATTAAAAATAACATATTAGTCCAATAAATTTTCAAATTTTGTATTTTCGCCCCAAATGTTTGGTAATTTATGGATTTGGTCCAAAAGTACATATATTGATATTTTCTGCCCATTTATGTGAAAAATTACATTTTCAGCCCTTATTTGAATAAAATGACATTTCCAGCCCAATTTTTATAAAACAAACATTTTTGGTCCAAATCTTGAAATAAGTGTCATTTTCAGCCCTTAATCTTGTAGGTTTTCATTTTTGGCTAAAGTTTTTATTTCATGACATTTTGATCCATAAAAATTTTTACTCTTGTAATTTCGGCCCAAAAAGCCATAAGGCCCACATTAAGGCTCCTAATGCACAATTTTACACTTTTGACCCTTTGGAAAGTATGATTGTTATAAAAACTCATTTTTAAGCAAATGTGACCCTTTTAGTCTTTATAAAACCGTAGGTGTCACTTTTGTCCCAATCTTTTGCTTATTTGTCAAAAATGATCCTTATAGAAGATTTGTGTTTTATTTTTCACAACTTAGGCATGTGAATCACCTTTAACTTTGTAGTATGGTAACTAGAGTGTTTTTCTTTATGAATCACACCTATTTTTGTTCATGTTTGATAGATTTATCAAATTTTAGCACACAAACACAGCATAAGCCAAGAAAATCACATATAACTTGCATACATACATAGATTTACACATAAATACTTGTATTCTCCCCGAAAACATGTAAAACCCGAAAACAAGGGGGGTATGAACTCACCTTGAGGTTTGGACTCGGTTTTTGGATGAAGAAGTGAGAGATCTCGGTCCTAGCAAGCTCTTAAGATGGTTTTCGAACTCTATGAAGCATGAATCACAAAATAAGGAGGGTTAAGGAGAGATTTTTTATGAAATCAAGAAGTTAAAACATAGATCTAAGTAAGAACTTACCAAAGATGATGATCTTGGTGAAAAGCCTTCTTGGAAATACCTACAAATCTCGAACAATTAGGAGGAATGAGAAGATGTACTTTAGAGTGTTAGAGAGTGTTTAGAAGAAAATAATGAAGGTGGTATGGGGAGGAAGAATATGAGAGAGGGGAAGATAGTTGAAGTGATGTTTGCATGGATATCCACCATGCAAACATGAGGTGTCACAAGCATGGATTTCCCTTCCTTTTTTTATTACACATACATACATACATACATACATACATATATATGTATATATATATATATATATACACACACACATTGGGCCGAAAATTGGGCTAGATGAAAAACAAATTCTTTTGGCTCAATCTTGGTCTTGCTCGAATTTTTAGTAGCCTAGCAATATATTTTGGCCCATTGGGCCTTTATGAAGGCTCACGGTCCAATGAAACCCAGTAAGAGGTTTTATGGCCTTTTAGAGGAAATGGCATTACTTATGGCTCATCATGGCCCATTAGGGTTAGAATGAATCATTCTAGGCCCAAATGGTCCAAAATGTTATAGATTTATGAATTGGGTCCAAGTAGAACTCAATTAGGGTATTTAGGCCCAAAATAGTCGAATTGAAGGCTTATTGGCCCATTAGGCCCAATAAGAATACCCTAGTCCACAATAAGCTTGAACCGGGATTTTTAGGGTTTTCGACTCATTATTGACTATTTGGATAGTTTGTATAGAGTTTTGAGCTTCACTTCTGAAATTTGATTAAGTTTATGGTCATAGAATGAACATAGTGCATGGTATCAAGTTAGAGTTACAATATTATCATAGATGAAGTTTACATGATCACAAAATTTCTTGGCAAAAATGCAAGTTAGAGGGAATTTCATCCCGAAATTCTTTTGAAAACAAGGATTATGAAGGAGAGAATAACTGAGGGTACTTCTGCTTCATTTGATCTTCGTGTTACCATGTGAATTCCGGTCCATGCTTGGCATTCCATCGTACCTTCACAATCGGAATGCGGATTTGCTTTGTACACTTTACTTACCTATCCAATACATCGACTGGTTCTTCGACGAATAGGAGATTCTCGTTGATCTCTAATGTCATAAGTCTCATATGATAGGTACTTCTTCAAATTCGAGATGTGGAACACGGGTTGTACGTTGCTGAGCTCGGCAGGTAGCAGCAGCTTGTAAGCCACTGGACCAATCCGAGCAAGAATCTTGAACGGTCCAATGTATTGCGGGTTCAGTTTTCCGCGTTTCCCAAAGCGGATCCTTCCTTTCCAGGGAGAGACCTTCAATAACATTTGATCTCTGACTTGAAATTGTAACACCCGAAATCCAGAAGACCCAGAAAGGAAGAAAAACCCTAAGTCTAAGTGGTCAACTAGTCGAGTCGAAGGAAGAACTCGACGAGTCGGAGCATGTCCCAGATCGCAGATTAAGTGACCGACTCGACAAGTTGGGGAGACTGATTCGGTGAGTCTGGTCTGGGTTTGGAAACCTTAATTTCGGGACTTGGTGCCCTATTTAAGCAACATTTCAAGCCTCCACCCCAGCCTCCATCACTCCCCTCACCTACTCTCGAAACCCTAATCAACCTTGTGGATTATTGAGCTAGTTTCTTGCCTTTGTGAGTGATTTGAAGCTTGGAGAAGGAAGGAGACTCTTAGTGGTGCAAGAAGGAGCTATAGATCTAGATTTGGTGTGGCATTTCAGATCATTTGAAGGTATAAAGCTTAGACCATGGTTGTTAATCATCAAGATTCCCTTTCTAGCTTGTATTTTTCCCACATTTGGGCCATTACCAAGGTTAATCCGAGTATTAAACCCTTGAGAATGTATTGGGTTTCATATTTGGGCACCCGTGAGGTTTAGAAGCTCAGAGTTGCTAGCTTTATCCAGCTATGGCTCCATTTCATGCCCTAGACCTTCATTTTAGCTTGTATTAAGAGTTTTAGCTCCATAGCACCTTGCATGCACGTAAAGTTAGCAACTTTACGTGTAATGCTAGCCTTAAGAGTCTAGATCTATGAGTTGAAAGCAATGAAATGGACTATAATCGACAGAATTGAGATGTCACAAAGCGGAATCGGCAAGTGGGTTCATAGACTTGGCAAGTCGGGTTGCAAACCCAAATCCACTGTGGTTATGAGTTAGATCAGTGAGTTGAGTTGGTGAAGGAATCATCCAGTCTGGTTCCATATTGGGCATGAAGATCATAGTACTCGACGAGTTCGACGAGGAACTCGGCGAGTCCAAGGTCATCTCCTTAGTTATTAAGGTGGACTCGACGACTTGTTCATACAACTCGGCGAGTCGGTTGAGGATGGTCCTGAATTGTATGGTTAAAGGAGAACCATTGAGTTCTTGCTAGTCTCGACGAGTTAAGTCGGGGGTTGTGTTAGGGTATAAATGTTGTAATATGTCGAAGTGTTAGTTATGTTGTTACGAAGGATCTTTAGTCTTCGTAAGAAGGGTCTTCGGATGTAATGTTATATTTAGTAAGGGATTTTAATGAATAGTCTGAAAGTCTAGTCCTTAGTATTTTTGTTATTCACTACTAGAAAAAAGGCCTTTTACGACGCTCATTGCGCGTCATAAAACGCTCAGACGACGCGCAAATGCGTGTCAAGGAAGGCCCTATTATAAAGAGAGACGACGCGCATTTACGACGCGCATTTATGACGCGCATTTACGACGCACGGTTATGACACGCAATGCGTATCAAGGAAGGCCCTGTCATAAAGGAAGACGACACGCATTTGCGTGTCGTAACCTTACGACGTGCGTGTTTATGACACGCAATGCGTATCAAGGAAGCCCCTGTCAAGAAAGGCCATGTCATAAATAAAGATGACACACATTTTTGCGTATCATAATTTTAAATGTTTAAAAAACATATTATTTATAGATTTACTAATTTTTCATATTAAATAATACATTAGAAATCTCATAATAATAAATAAAATACCATAAATAACAAAGATAATTCATTTCACTAATATGTCAAATACAAATAATTATTCCAATAGTGAGTAAATGTTATAAAAAAGTGAACTCATTTATATACAACTAGAAGGGATCCCCCGCGTTGCGGGGGTTGGAAAGTATCGATTTTATGAGAAACTACAATACACCATCTTAATTGGTAGCCACAGTAAAGTATGTTGTTATTCTCTGTTATTCCTCCATTTCCAACAATTACAGATACCTACAAAAAAATCCAGAAAAGGAAAGCAATCATCGCTTTGTTTCGTAAACACACATACATGCATGCGAATCAAATCTTTTATCAGCTTTAATTCAAATCATTTTATTATAAATATTAAAATAGGACATGAATTCTAACCTTTCCCACATGCCTACAAGACAAGGGTATTTTAGGGAAAAACGACAAATAAGTATATACTGTTTTCTAAAGTGTATGAAGAGAGAGCATAATAAAATACCTTCTCAAAAAGTAACTTTGGGTTACAAATCACCGTATTGGGACACAATAACACAAATTGCATTAAATATAGAGGAAGTTAGAAGATAATGTAAATCCTTTTCTAAATTTTTTTGCTAATCCTGGTGTAATCGTGCACCTCCCCCAGCTAAGACAATAATGTTCAACCAATTATGACCGCTTTTTGTTCACTTCACAGTGGACCTAAGACAATACCGTCTGACGGACTTTTCTTTAATTATAAGGTGTACATCATGACATCTGGTGGTTAGGTGAACGACTTATTATTTTTTGTTTTATTTCAAAAAATTTCTATAATAAAATACGACAATAGGTTGATCCAAAATAAAATCCCAAGGGTAACATCAACTGAAATTGCAATAAATACAATTACACCAACAACCAAGAAGCAGGGGTATATTTGTCCGAAACACCCATAAATGAACATAAGCATCTAATACACATTCACTTAGACCCTCTGATTGTGTAAATGGAGGCTATTGATCCATCAAACTATTTTTCTACTACAACATAACATTTAGAAAGTAAAATAGAGGGAAATTTTTGAAAAACCTTACCAGATGTGGTATTGATGCAGGGAAAATGCTGATATTGTGTCCTTTTTTAGCACGGCCTGAAATAGAAGGAAACAAAATACTCATATAAACAACTAAAATTTAAACATGGCTATTTCCTTGTCG
This sequence comes from Lactuca saligna, assembly GCF_052625555.1. Lineage (NCBI taxonomy): Eukaryota > Viridiplantae > Streptophyta > Magnoliopsida > Asterales > Asteraceae > Lactuca > Lactuca saligna. Next base: position 113,967,494 of record NC_136417.1, on the reverse strand, counting down.
ATTAATCTGGACAAATTGATTTTATGGTTTCAGCGAAACTAATATGATTTAATAGGTTAATACAATAACCCTTTACCTGTTTTCATTTTTTTCCCTCACAATTAATGAATATTAGAAATTAAAAATTTACTGTTATTCAAACAGTTTATTCTATAGAAGAAACAAACCTTATGTATACATAAATCATTACCCATACATGACTTAATAGTTCCTGTTTTCTTAAATTTTAGTTACTAGAAAAAAATATAATTTTTTAGTAAAATACATTATACATATGTGGAAGTTGATTACCCAAATAGGAAAATGTGTGTATCGCCGTTTGAAATTGGAAGATTTTCTCCCCTATCAATAGCTTGAAAAGTAAAATAAAGAGTGTTTAATTTGATATCAAAAAATAATAAACTAACCTAATTTTGAATATAAGACGAAAACACCCTCATCATATAGAATCCAATACCTTAGTCATTTTGACTTTAGTAGCTTTTGGCACAAATATTTTCCAAAGAGAACCCAAACTTGGTTTTCCAAAAATGCCCTTTTGCTTTTGTCCATGTCTAGTTTCTGAAAACTATACGAATATTAGTTTCTCTTAACTTGTCAGCAGACCTGTGAAAAGGAAATTTCTTTAGTTCTTCCAATGAGTGTTTGGAGTACCATTTCTGATATAACAGAGTATAGATTAAAAAAAGCTCACTTGTAAATTAATTCCATAGTCTGTTTAAAAAAATGATGCTAATGAAGTCCATAAATTTTCAAAAAGCATTTACCTTAGGGTGGCAAAAATGATCATGTTTTGATGCTAGAGATTGTGCCGTAAGCCTACAAGATCACCAGCAAGTGAAGTTAGAAGCATAATATTTATATTAAGAATCATCCTCAAACCCATTTATTTAGATGTAATAAATTTACTAAGAACCAAAATTAGTTTATCTAAGTAATAAATTTGCATTTAATATTAAATGCAAATTTAATTTGAAAATTAGTAAATCTATAAATAATATTTTTTAACAACATATTGAAATTATCATAAGAACGATAATACCCGGGCACTATTGGGGCATGTGTATCTGTGTTGGTTAATACCCGGGCAGATAGATCGGGCAGTTGTGATTCATTAGTTCCAAAAGTGGCAATTGGGCTGTGGCAAACTGGATACCACCTGAACACTATCACCGCATTCTTATCCTAATAAATATCAATCAGAAACTTATCAATAAGCCTAATCATTATCATTAAAGAGGGATAAAAGGAGGGAAGGGTAATTAAGTAACTAAACCTGGCACCAGTTGAAACTTATCAATAAGCCTAATCAGTGGCAGACCCTACAACACCATAACTGCCTTTTCCAACCACGTCTTGAACTTCATATCTTCCTGCCTCTCCATATTCGGTGAAGAACTCTCTTTCGAGCTGCATACAAGAAACAATTACTTGGTTTTTGTCAACAGTAACAGTCTTTAGTAAACAGTAACTTTAATTTTAAAATTAAATTTCACATTAGAAATAAAGAGATTTTACATCTTAAATGGGGTTGATTCAATATTCAAGATTCAAGGAATGGGGTTGATCTTACATTCTAAGGTGAAAAAGTTAATATTTTCAAAACATAATGGTTGTTTTCACATATAGGGTTGATTCAAAATTCAAGATTCTCTCTCTGCTCAGATTTATATTTACTTTTACTACTATAAAAACTTGTAAAATGTTTCTAAGAAGATAGTGTATGTGTGTATCAATCATTACTTTCCATGGATTCTTTCAGCAGAGAGACTATAAAATGTTTCCACCAATAGTAAATTGGGACAACATGGATTAGTCTACCAGGAGACCACAAATGGATTTCCCTGTTCAGGTATTGCACACTATATATATATATATATATATATATATATATATATATATATATATATATATATATATATATATATATATATATATATATAGAATATAAGAAAACCATACCTCTTCAAGAAATCTAAATCGATGATAGCATACAAAACGAACATTTCCAACAAAGATTATTTTGAGAATGTGATGCATGTCAATGAAAAAAGTTTTTGCACTGCTTGCAATAGGAAAGAGATCAACAGAATCTGAGAGTTGAAAACAAATGATTAGTATAAGTGTAAAATCATAATTTAATTTACAGACTTACGCTTTTCACTTGCATAAACATGTATAACTCCATCTTCCATCTTGAAATGAGAGTTTGCAATCAAGTCCCATACAAGAATATTTCCATTTTGATCATCAGATATCAGCTCAGTCTGCACACCCAAAAACAAACCAATAAACCAAATTATATATAGGTAGATGGCCAAAAAAACAAATCTAATTTTCACAAGGAACAGAATCATGGACACCTGATTTGGATACAAAACCATAGTGTTAAAAGATTCAAAACTAGTAGAATTCAGCCAAACCTCTTCACCATCGAAGGCCAAACCAATAAACCAAATGAAACATATGGGATATGAAAAGCCATTGACTATTGTCTTAAAAGCTATAAGGGAACAAGTGGAAGGATCTGATCCCAGCTCAGAAACTAGGTGAAAAATTGCTGATTTGTTAAGCTTAAGAACAAATCAAGAACTTCTAATCGAAGCTGTTGCACTTGAAAACTTGAAGGAGAATGCTGAACAAGCAGAAAAGATTGGGGATTTGGAGTATATTGAAGAAATGATTGCTCTTGTTACACACATGCATGATTGCTTTGTGGAAATGAAACAATCAGAAAGCTCTAACCTTGTTCCAATTCCTCGAGACTTCTGTTGTCCACTGTTACTTGAATTGATGACAGACCCTGTGATTGTAGCTTTTAGGCAGACATATGAGCGGGGGTATATTCGTAATTGGATCGATCTTGGACTCAATGTTTGCCCTAAAACAATGCAAACTCTTGTTCATAATAATTTGATTCCTAATTACACTGTGAAAGCATTGATTGCTAATTGGCGTGAATCCCACAATGTTAAACTCCCAGATCCTGTAAAGCAGCCATTAAGGTTAACCTTGAATCAACCTACTTCACCTAGATCGAATGGAATCCATTAGGAAGATGCTTCTTCTCCAGTGCATCGTCATGTTCATTCATCTTCAGAAGATTCTGGAAAGGGGAATGAGTTTAATACGGTTGAATCCGGTGAGAAAAGTTTGGATTCCGGTGGACCTGGACCTGGACCATCTGGAGTGGATGAAGGATCACCACCAGAGGCACCTGCAATTGAGTCGTCTTCTTCAGCTCCGGCAACCGCTTACAACAGTGATGCTTCAGGGGAGCTGGCGGCAGAGCCTCAGGCTGCCATTGCTGCTTCCCAGCATGCAGTTTCACCTCGATTTGGAAACAGAGCACGAAACCAAATATGGCGGAGATCATCTTTTGGGCCGAGAGTTGTTTCTTCTGCTACTGAAGCGAGAACTGATCTCACGGAACTCGAAACGCAAGTGAAGAAATTGGTCAGCGACTTGAGCAGCGCTTCCATTGATACAGTCAGGAACGCCACCGGTGAACTCAGATTACTTGCGAGACAAATGAAATTGAAAGGTGAACTCAGATTATTTGTGGGATCAAAGATTTGGTGATATTGCGATTTTGTTGTGGGAGAAAAGAGGATTTGTGATGATATTAGGGTTTTTTTGGGTATTAGAGTAACAATGGCGGCATTTCAAACTTTTGGGATTTTCTTTCCCCCCAGCTGCAAAAAAAGAGAACGCGCCTTTCATTCAAAAAATATAAAGCGACATTTCTAGACGACGCCCATTATTAATTAAGTGCCCTCCATGTTTTTAATTTTTTTTCTTGGACATTAATTTTAGGGCATGCACAAAAGAGTGACCTCTATCCTTCAAAAGTGTGAAGAGATGACATTATTTTTAGAGCGCACGCTTTTGCGTATCGTAAATCACCGCGTGTCATTGTTTGCGCGTCATTAAAGGTTGTTTTTCTAGTAGTGATTGTTTTGTACGCCTATAAATAGGAGTCTGTACTAAGTGAGAATTTAACTTTTCACACACTTTTTACAGAGAATTCATTTGTACTCTGTAAAATCGAAAGCATAATATGAGCTGAACAAATATTATATTTACTCTCGTGTTCATAGTTTTTCTTCTTTCTGAATTCTTAATTGAACTCGATTAAAATTTTCATCAATTGGTATCAGAGCAGGAATCCTTTCTGTGATCTGATTTTCATACGATTAAAAAGGTTTTTGAATCTACTGTTTGATTCAAAAAGTTTTCGTCCTTTTTGAAATTGAAAAATTCTTCTTGATCTCAATCTAGGATTTGATTCTGCGAAAATAGTTGTTAATCGAGTGTTCGTTGTGTAATTCTGAATTGAATTATACAATTTGATTTTCAAAATTTTCAAAAGTTTTGTATCTTCTTGAAGTTTTTGTCCGTACAACAATGGCGTCATTCAATCTGAATTCGATGACATCATTTTCTCATTTGCTTAGATCATCCACAAAAATTCCAATGCTTATTCCAGAATATTATGATCAGTGGGCAGATCGTATGGAAGATTACTTGAACGGATTGGATGAAGAATTATGGAAATGCATTTCAGGAGAAATCAATCAACCTGCACAAGTTCAGTCAATCGGTATGTCTTCAAGCAGTTCCGAAGTTGATAATCAAACCGATCGTTTAAAACGTCTGGAGAAGAAATGCATGAGGGAATTAAGAGGTGCGTTGCCTCCTGTTGTGTACAATTTTGTCAGAACATGCAAAATAGCTAAAGAAATCTGGAACAATCTCAAAGACAAATTTCAAGGAAGTGAAAAGACGAAGATCACATCTGTGAAACAATGCCTGGTGGAACTCAAAGATTTCAGACAAAAAGAAAATGAGTCTATTGAAGTATACTATGATAAGTTCAACGAGTTAATCTATCGTTGTAATCATTATAGTATAATAAGGTCACCAATGGAGTACAATTTGATATTTGTAATGGGACTTCGAAAGGAGTGGAGCAGTGTGAGCATGATGGTGAAAAATCAACAGAGTTTTGATACTTCGACTTTGAATGACTTGTACAATCAACTAAAATCTCATGAAAATGAAGTTAATGAAATAGCTGAGGAAACTATCGCAAGTCTTGGTGGACCACTGGAACTAGTTTCGAAGGTTTCATAAAAAGAGAATGAAAAATCGAAGTCTGATGAACAAGAAGGTTTTCTAATGAATTCTGATGATGAGGCTGTTGCATTTTACTCAAACAATAGAGTAAAGAAAATTTTTAAGAGACCTTTTAATCCAAGGAAGTCATCAGATTCGAAGGGTAGTTTTGAGAACAAAAACAAACTGAATGAAAAGAAGAAAGAAATGAAGAAAGATTCGAGGAATGAGATGGAGCAAATGAAGATGTTATTGAAAGGTGATACAGGAATTAATTGCCATTATTGCTATGGAGCAGATCATTTGGCAGTAGATTGTTTGTTGTGGAAGAAAGAGGAAAAGAAAAATAAAACAAAGGATGAAGCATACTACACTGAGAAACTGGAAGAAGTAAAGAAGAAAGTAAAGAATTTGTCATTGGTGGCTCATGGAGAAACTGAATCGGATGGAACATATGAAATATGGTCTTCGGGTTCAGATGATGAAGAGATGAAAAATCCAACTCATGGAGCTTTGTATGCAAAGATGGAAGAAGATTCAGATGATGAAAAGACTGACGAAGTGTGTGGACAATGCTTCGTTTCGAAGTCTATTGACAGATCGCCCATGACTACCAAGGTACGTAACATTCTTGAATCTTTTAACATTCTAGTTTCTGAATATAATTCTGAGTTAGTATGTTTTGAAGAAACTGTTACTCACTTTGATTCAATCATTGTTTCTGCTAGCAATGAAGCAAAAAAGTTAACTGATCAATTATATTGATTACTTAGAATTGCAAGTTTCAAATATCATGGAGGATAGAGAAAAATTAGCTAAAGAAATAAACTTGTTGTTAGCACAAAGAAATATTTTCTGTAATTCTGCAAAAAGATTGTATGGAAAATTAACTGAGTTACATCATTCGTGTGAAATTAGTAAGGAACAACATAGAAAATTACTACCATTTTTAGCTTATGATAGAGCTAAGGTTGATAGTATTTCATATGATTGTGAAAAAGAAATTCTGATTTTAACAAAGTTCCAGATGATAAGTTTAGATATGGAATTGCTAAAGTCGAAGATTATCTTGATGCTAATGATTTAGTAAAAATTGTAAATGAGACCTTATTTAAATCAGAACAACTTCGAATTTTGAAAAAGACTGAGAATTCTACATGCAATTATGAAACTAATATTGTTGATATTGAAGATAATTCTGATAATATTAGTGATATTAGTGATTTAGAAGATGTAGATTGTTCTCAATTGTCTGTCATAAATGTAGCAAATTCATTTAAAGGGAAAGAAAAATGTGACGATTTATTAATGAAAATTGAAACTGATGAACCCTCAACTTCGAAAGTTTGTGATATGGAATATGTGGAAATACATGAGAGTCAAACGGATGATAGTGACAATGAGGAAGAAAATACAAACTCAGAGTCAATTCAAAGGTCGGAAGAAATTGAAATTCCTCGAGTGGTTGTTGATCAAGTCTATTTGGATACACAAGAATTTGAGAAAATTCTTAGTGAAAAAGGTGCTCATTATCTTGAATCGAATACTATCGTTTATCCAGTATTCAAATGCACTGATGATATTGTGTTCCCAAATCAAGTCTTCGTAACAACAGGTAATGTTGAAAAGATAAAGCCTGAATTCAAAAAGATGGTTGAGGAAGACAACATGCAAACATCAAATGAAGGATTCTTTTCAAATCAAAGTACAGTTGAAAATAATCTTACAAAGAATTCATATAAATTTCAACATCAAAAACCAAAAAGAGTATGGATTGAAAAGTCAAAAGTTGAAAAGAAGGAAGTTGTCCCAACTGCAAATGTGTTTACAAAGCACGGAGGTGTTAAAACTAATGTTAAAACAATTAACAAAGCAATAAAATTAAATTCAAAAGAATTTAAAGCTCAAGTTGAAGATTTTTCAAAAGAAAATAATATTTCGAAACGTCAAGCAAGAAAAACAATTTTTTGGCAAACTGTTGAACCATAAAAAATGAGATCAACAAATTTTTCAAAAAGATGAAAAGTTTTTAAAGAGAAATCAAAGTCTTAAAGTTTTGAAAAGAAAAGTGCTTCGTTTTCAAAGAAATATTCAAAAGTTTCAAATGAAATAAAATCTACAATACCAAGAATTTTTTTTCAGAAAAGGGTTGAAATACAAACTTCAAAGTTTCAAAACAAGACATCTTATCATTATTCATATCTTTCAAAACCAAAAGTTGATTATGTTCCAAATTCAGCAAAATGTTATAATCCTTTGAAGAAACAAGCTGACAAAGTCTCATATGCAAAGGGAATAACAACAAAGAGAAATATTGATCATTGGTTGGAAGGAAAAGGAAAGATATACCAATCAAGTCAGTTTTCGAAAGAACAGATACATGAGGCGTATAACAAATATGCTAATCCTTCAACGAATGATAGTTCATCAACCAAAGAGTCAAATATATCAGTTAAAGTTTGGCAGCCGGTCACAAGAGTAAAAAGTGAAAAATCACAAACTCAAGATGCGAAGGGTGAAATTAGTGAAAATTTGAAAATAATAAACACTCATATATCTGACCCTTCGAATGAAAATGTTAGATTTATTGACAGTTTCAAAACCAAAGTATGTGATTGGGTTAATGGTTGTACTTTACATTTGAATCACAAACCTAATATGCATGGACCCAATAAAGCTTGGGTACCTAAATTTTTCCAATGATCGCAGGTACTTTGTGACGAGCAATATGATAACAAGTGGTATATTGATAGCGGTTGCTCACGTCACATGACTGGGAAGAAGGAAAACTTGCGTGATTTTCGAAGCCTAGAAAATGGAGGAGTGGTTAAGTTTGGTAATAATCACAAATGCAAAGTAAAGGGTTATGGGAAAATAACGAATGGAAATTTCACTATCAACAGAGTTGCATTTGTTGAAGGTTTACAACACAACTTGATAAGTGTTTCACAACTTGTTGTGGGCACTGGCAATCAAGTTCTTTTTAATGAAGAAGGAAGTGTCATTTCGAATGTTAAGACTAAGGAAGTTTTACTTATGTCAAAAAGAAAAGGTGATATGTTTACATTGGATATTGTTCCTATTGTAGGAAAACCTGATGTGTGTCTACTTTCGAAGGCTGCTGCCGATGTTAGCTGGTTATGGCACAGGAGATTATCACATCTCAATTTTCGAAACATCAACAAACTTGTCATACAAGATCTGGTAAGAGGTTTACCCATTCTTAAATATGATAATGACAGTCTGTGTCCAGCTTGTGAAGTAGGAAAACAACACAAACAAGGTCATCCTATTACAATCGATTCAAAGATTGTTGAACCCCTTGAACTCTTGCATATTGATTTATGTGGTCCTTCAACAGTTGGTACTCTTAATAAGAAAAGGTACATTTTGGTAATTGTAGATGATTTTTCAAGATTCATGTGGGTTTATTTTCTCAGGTTAAAATCCGAAGTTCCACAAATGATGATTGATTTTATCAAAAAGATGGAAGTTTCATTGAGGAAGACAGTTCGAAAAATTAAAAGTGATCATGGAACTGAATTCAAAAATTATGTTTTCGATTCATTTTTGGTGGAAAAAGGAATTTCGCATAATTTGTCATCTCCTTATACACCACAACGAAATGGTGTAGTTGAGAGAAGAAATAGATCATTATGTGAAGCTGCAAGAACAATGTTGGCTTATTCGAATTTACCTCAATATTTTTGGGCTGAAGCTGTTTCAACTGCTTGTTTTACTCAAAATCGATCATTCATTCATAGACAGTTTAATGTTACTCGTTATGAAATCATCAATAATCGAAAACCTAATGTCAAAATTTTCCATGTTTTTGGATGCAGGTGTTTCATAATGAATCTTAAGGATAATCTTTCGAAGTTTCAAACAAAAGCAGATGAAGGAATTTTCTTGGGATACTCACACAATTCAGTTGCTTATAGAGTGTTAAATAAGCGAACTCGTAAAGTGGAAGAAACTTTTAATTTGACATTTGATGATCAATACATTAAAAAGTCTAATCATAAATTTGCAAATTATCCTATTTTGCAAAATTCTTCAAATATAGATGATTCAATTGAAATGAATGATGTTGATTATGATTTGATTTTTGGTATTTCAGATCAAGCAATTGATGCAGAAAAAAATGCAACTGATAATCAAACATCAGAAACTTCGAAGTATAACAATGTGTCAACTTCGAATTTGAATCAAAACCCAAATGAACAAGCTGATGATCCAGTGGAGGGGGAGCACTTGAATTCAAAAACTTTTGTTGAGGGGGAGCGTTATAGTGAAAGAGATAACATGTCAACAAATGTTAATGACGAAGAGGAGCAAATTCTTGAAGGAGAGCCGATCAGTGAACCAGATCAAAATATCGAAACGGAGTCAATCATCGAGGGGGAGCCCATACTTGAGAATGATCCAATTCTTGAAGAAGAACATATTGATGATGCTGATGATTCAATTTCCATAAATGGATCAGAAACAGATATTATGTTCGAAGATGCACTTTTGGATTTTGATCCTAATTATCCACCACTGGATAAATGGACAAGAAATCATCCAAAAGATCAAATTCTTGGTGATCCACAAGCAGGAATAATGACGAGAGCACAACTTCATGCATGAAATGAGGTACTGAATAATCATCAAGAGTTATGCATGTTTAATGTTTTTATATCCAAAATCGAACCAAAGACAGTTAAGGTTGCAATGGAACACTCTGATTGGGTTGTTGCTATGCAAGCTGAATTGTCTGAATTCGAAAGAAACAAGGTTTGGAGATTAATTCCAAAACCTGCTGATGTGTCAATTGTTGGACTCAAATGGATTTATAAAAACAAAACTGACAAAGATGGAAATATTATTCGAAATAAGGCTAGACTTGTTGTTAAAGGATATTCTCAACAAGAAGGAATTGATTACGAAGAAACATTTTCTCCTGTCACAAGACTCGAAGCTGTTCGTATTTTTCTGGCTTTTGCAGCTCATAAAGATTTTGATGTTTATCAAATGGATGTCAAATGTGCATTCTTAAATGGAGAACTCGAAGAAACGGTATATGTTGAACAACCTCCAGGTTTTATAAACTCAGAGCATCCTGATTATGTTTATATTTTAGATAAAGCTGTATATGGGTTAAAACAAGCACCAAGAGCATCGTATGCAACTCTAACATCATTTTTGAAACAATCTAAATTTAAACAAGGCTCAGTTTATCCTACTTTATTTCAAAATAAAATTGGAAATCATCTGATGCTTGTTCAAATTTATGTTGATGATATAATTTTTGGCTCAACTGACCCTGCTTTATCTGAAGAATTCGAAGATCTGATGAAAAGCAAATTTGAAATGAGTATGATGGGCAAAATTAATAACTTTTTGGGTTTGAATATTCGTCAAAACAGGGAAGGCATATTCATTAATCAAGAGAACTATACAAAGAATTTGTTGGAAAAGTTTGGAATGACGAATAGCACAAAGTTACGAATACCAATGGCAACGGGCATAAAGCTAACTACTTCGTTAGATAAATCTACTGTTGATATTACTTTGTATCGAAGCATGATTGGGTCTTTATTGTATTTAACTGCAAGTAGACCTGATATTATGTATTATGTTTGTAATTGTGCAAGGTATTAATCAAATCCACGTGAACCACATCTCATAGTAGTAAAGAATATTTTCCGATATTTGAAAGGCACTACTTCATTAGGATTGTGGTATCCTTCGAAAACAGGGTTCTTTGTACAAGCCTATTCAGATGTGGATCTTGGAGGATGCAGTCTTGATCGTAAAAACACAACTGGTGGATGTCAATTGCTAGATGGAAAGTTGGTCAGTTGGCAATCGAAGAAGCAAACATGTGTGTCAATATCAACCGCTGAAGCTGAATATGTTGCTGCAGCTGCGTGTACATCACAAATATTTTGGATTCAAAGTCGATTAAGAGATTATGCAATTAATATGAAAAAGATTCCTTTATATTGTGATTCACAAAGTGCAATAAGAATTTGTCATAATCCTGTGCAGCATTCGAAGACCAAGCACATTGCTCTTCGATATCATTTCACCAAAGATCATGTTGAAGAAGGAAATATTGAAGTTCATTTTGTAAAAACAACAGAACAATTGGCAGATATTTTTACAAAGGCTTTGGATGAAAAATCGTTTCTTCGGATCTTAGATGGATTGGGAATGATTGATGGAAATTCTCTTCAAACTGATAAAAGCGAAGAGTGATGGGTCTGAATCATTTGGAGTACGGATGAACAGGATGATTCAGCATTCAGAGGTTACTGTTCATGGTCAACGCTTCGAACGCTTCGCATTCGGAAATTTTTGAAATAAATAATCATACGTTACTGTTCAAGTCAACGGTTCGAATGCTTCGTATTTGTACACATTTCAACTAAGGTTAGATTTGTAGTTTGTTTAATTTTTTTTTATGAAAAACCTGAAAAATCAAAAATATTTTCTTTTATTGAAAAATTAAAAATCCAAAAGATTTTGTTTCTGTTTGTCTTTAATTTTTTTTGAAAAATTACAAAAATACCAAAAATATTTTTCATTTTTTTCAGTTTTAACATGTGTATTGTGAGTTTTGTCAAGTTTCAAATACGAAGGATTCATGCGTTTGGATTTGAAGGAAAGGTATGATGTCTATACATTTTGGATTAGTTAGGATGTCCCTAGAAGCATGCTGTTGCATGTTGTCTCAAGCCTCGTATGATTCTATGTATGGGAAATGAATGCCTTGATGAAATTATCTCATGAAAATTTCTTCCCAACAAGGCTTGTATTTGCATAAATTAACAAGAGCTACCTTACTCTTCTCAAATGAGTTAAGATTTTTCTGTTTTGTCCAATATAACAGAGGTACCCTTCGATTCTTATCCAATCTTTTTAAACCAAACAATTCTTACATTCCAAATATTCGATGCAATTTGTCCTTGAGGTTTTTGATCAAACCAATCAAAATCTAGACAAATTACAAATATGTGTTTATGATCTGATATCATAAGTCCGTGATAAAAGTGAAACCCAAAATATCATAAAACTTAAGGAATTGACAAGGAACCATGTTCCAGATCTTACGAAGCTTTTGCTTCTGTACCTTTTTATACTCCAAATCATATTCATTTCCTTTGAGTGATCTTAATCAAACATTCGAAAACTACGATGTTTGTTCCCAACAAGATCCAGCATAAACGTTTTTATGAATATGATTTCTGTGTGAGTATATTTTCAAAATTCTATTTACTTTGAATATCATTCACAACCAAGTTGTCACTAACTACATTGGTTATACAACTAATTTTGTTTACAATTCCTCACCTTATTTTAAGGTTGATATGTAACAAAATTTTCGAAGCCACCCATGTGTCCAATAAAAGAAACCCTTCGAAACTTCTTTACAAGTTATCGATTGTAATTCACGGGAAACCACACAAGCTGTTAATTATCTCTCTTGATAATTTTCGAAGATATCTTTGCGTGGGATAATATTGTTTTTGTGTCAAAAGAAATTGTTGACATCACAAGTTTTCAAAAAATTTTTCTTTGTTTCTAATCTAATTCTTTTGGAACACAGCACACACGAAATCCTTGAGGTTTGAGTAACACCAACTTGAACTGGCAATTTCGAAATTTTGGCAAATGACTTCGCTTTCTAAACCTCAAAGTGAAAGAGCCTATCCTCCATTCCGAAGGCATCTGACGGTTACAATTCTTTTGGGGAATACCAAACAGTCTTATCTCTTGATGACGCATGGTGTATGATAAGCGTGTAAGGCGTGCTGACAGTTACAATTGTTACTTTTTGATGAGTACATTCTATTTTCAAGGTGCCACGTCAACAAGCATTTAATGCATCCCGCTTCAAATTCAAAATTCTAGGGTTACATATAAAAGGGCAAATCAGAACTCCATAACACTTTACATGATCAAACTCTCTGAAACACAAAATTTTCTGAGCAATTCATCTTCTTCATACGTTCTTTACTCAAAATCATCTTCAAATGGCGACCACTTACTCACCAACTACAGATGAAATCATCAGTGTTCCAATTCTGAAGATCCAGGGTTCCAACTATCAAGTCGAATCAGATTTGTCAAATTATCCGGAAGAACTACACATGCTTGTGGTTGCTTTACAGAATTATGTTCTGTCTAAAGCAATGTTTGACTCATTTGCTGCTTCGATGTCCTGGTTATCAAAGGCAGGTTCTACGGCATCATACAACAAGGAGACTGGGTGTGTTGAATTCACAATGGTCACGGATACAAGAACTAGGGTCTCAAAGCGGTTGTTTTGCAAGATTTTGGGAATTCCGAATTCTGGCCCGTATGATGAACTTACTTCTTCACAAGTGGTGTATATGTTCAATGAGATGGGTCACCAACCTCCATTCACACGTATCAGTGATTTCAAGAAGTCGGGGTTACCAACAATTTGGAACTTTTTGTTTAGCATCTTTCTTAGATGTCTTACTGGAAGAACTGTGGGGTTGGATGAAGGAAGGATGGAGGTCTATGCAATGGTAGCTGGGCTATACTACGATTTGCAAGTTGATTATTCTGAGCAGTTATGGACAGAGTTCATAACAAGTATTTCGAAGACCAATGCTAAGCAGGGGATTTCTTGTGCACGATATTGGAGTCTGATAGTCCAATATGTCTATCAGAAGGAGAAAATCGAAGTTCCGGATTACGAAGAGAAAGCAATTTTCCACATGTATGGTAGTCCGAAGGAGGTACATGATGATCCGGCTATCTTTACCATAGTTGCTCGCATTCCGAATGCAATGCTCAAGAAGGTGGATCCCACGAATAATGTGTTGGTGTCATATTTACAATCTATTGACACAACCGTTGTTACTGGGATATTACAACAAGAAGAGAAGAAAAAGTCGAAGAAATCCAAGAAGACAGAGGGTGAGTCTTCGGAAAAAGAGGTGAAAGCAGAACAAAAGAATCAGGAACTAATCGTTACATCTCGAACTGTCGAAGAGGTGTCTCCTGTTTTAACTTTAGTGGCTGATACACCTGTTATTGAAGCCTCTCCATCAAAAGAAACGATTCCTTCGAAGACGGAGGTTTTTCGAAGAATAAAAATCAAACAAAAATCACAATTGGTGAAGAAAACACAGGTTACTCATCAAGGGGTTACCGTTCGAGAAATTCCAGCTCCGGTGTCTCCATCTTCTAAGAAGCGAAGGGCTGAAGATATGGCTAAATTTTAAAAGAAAACCCAACGTGTCGAAGAAGTGGATCAAGTTCCTGAGACTCCCTAAGATGAAATTCCAAAAGAAGTAGAAATCCTTCAGTCTACTGAAATATCGAAGCCTGCTGATATAAAGATCCTTGAACCAATGTCTTTACCTCAGGTTACTTCAACAACTGATTCTCCGACATTCCAATCTATTATGGATCAACCTTTCACCACTACATTCTCCACACAATCAACCGATCCACCAAATCCATCATCACCTGTTGCTGAAACCATGGCTATTGATGAGGAAACTGATAACGAAGGGTTTGCAGGAACATTCGAAGCTCTTTCCTTTGATAAAGTTGAGGAAGATTTTCCTGACCATATGTTGATGACGATGAAGCAGTTCAAGATATTGAATTCAAAATTGAATTCTATCTTGCAATCTCAAGCGGATGCGGGAAGTGATGGAATCAATATCATAGAAGTTGATTCCATAATGAAGGAAATGGAAAGCAGGGTGAGTTCGAAGGCATCAGGGTTAATACGTGATTCTGAAAGCCGTATTCTTGAGAAGACTGATCAGACTGATAGTTCTACAGAGAATAGAATCAATTCTATGAGATCTGATTTTGTGAAGGAAGTGAAGGATTTAAATACATTTACGAAGGAGCGTCATGTGCTCTTCGTACAGGAAGTTAAGAAGGTTCGAGAAGACGTTAATATGCAGATTCGTGAACTTCGTGAAGAAATGACGAAGGAAGTTCATCATATTCAACAAGGGTAAGAATCAGCTCATCAGAAGATCGACATTATTTGTGATGCGGTTGTTCAGTGTGTTAAGATGTTCGAACAAGTAAATCCTCAGATGGTCTCTCTTTCAACCACAGAAGAACAACATTTTGGAGAGTTGGTGAAGCTGCTGAAAGAACTCAAAGAAATATCTTCGAAATCATCTTCTCCAATTGTCTCTCAAGAATTTCTTTCTCAGAAATTCATTCATTTCGAAGCCATCTTACAAAAACACCTTGCTCCATTACTCAGAATTTCAAGCCTTTTGCCGAACGTATCAGATGCCCCACTTGCTGTCACAGGGGTGCAAGGGGGAGAAAAGGTTGGTCAAGCAAAGGCTGGGGAACATGAGAAGATAACTGAAGATTCGAAGGTGGTAGGAAAGCTTTATCCTTCAAACGTTGTTGTTAAACCAACAATAGTTTCAGCTGCTCCAGTCATTTCGACTGTGACTACAACTGTTCCAATTTTAAGACCTATTACAAAAGGTATTGTAATTGAGAATGTAGTTCCTTCGAATGTATCTTCGTCAAAGAATGCAGCTCCTTCGAATGTTAAAGACAAAGGAAAAGGAGTCTTGGTTGAGAAGACTAACAAAGAGAAGAAAGCTGAGGTGGCAGCTGAAGTTGAAAGAATGATGCATGTTGAAAGTATAATGCGTCAGAGAGCTCTTGAAGGTTCGAATGTTGATAAGGGAGATCCTTCGAAATTATTCAATTACGAAACTATTGAATCAAGGGTGATGTTCGATCATATGTATTCGTTTGAAAAGATTCCGAAGAAGAGTTTTGTGGTGACAAATACTGATTATGGTCAACTTGATTTTCCGATCAATGAGATGATGTTCGTTATGCCACAGTTCAAAGCAGAGACAAATTCTATGGATGTAGAAGATGGAAAGAAGATGAAGATCCGATTTCATGTTGTGTTAGCAAAGGCTCAAGAAGAAGTTTGGTTCTTGGAGAAGATTAAGAAGGTGATATCCATAAAAAGGGATGTCATTTTCGAAGGAAAGTTTCAGAATTTGAAATATGTTGTGACAAGAGCTAGTGGAAAGATACAAGATTTCACTGTGGCGGACTTTCCATTGATAAACACTTACGATCTCATCAATGTTGCTCTGATACTTAAAGACAAGTCCTTTTATTTTCTCCAAGAGACAGAACCAGATGTCTTCAGTCTTGGGTGTAGGCACATAAAATTTTTCTTGGAGAATTATTTCGAGTGCTTAGCTCAAACTAATGTCGAGCTTGCTACTGTTAAAGGCATCGACATTACAACACCAATGGCTCCTACGAAGAAGCAGGTTGAGTTGAAAAAGTACGAAGACGGTGAAATATGTTTAAAGCCATTGGGGATTGTCTTTGCAGGAAAAGATAAAGCTGGAAGAGCTAAAAGATTCTTGTTTCAAACTTCTGAAGTGGAGAGATATACAAATTCACAATATACGAACTTAATTGTTCGTATGAATCATTGCAAGAAAAATTCAGAAGGAGATAAGAAGGAGATAAAGAAAGTTATCTCTTGGTACATGGAAATCCGAAGAGTGCTAATGTATGCCGTTCAACTACTAACTTCATGAAGACTTCGACCTTTATTCCAAAGGGGGAGATTGTTAGGGTATAATGTTGTAATATGTTGAAGTGTTAGTTATGTTATTACGAAGGATCTTTAGTCTTCGTAAGAAGGGTCTTCGGATGTAATGTTATATTTACTAAGGCATTTTAATGAATTGTCTGAAAGTCTAGTCCTTAGTATTTTTGTTATGCTTTTGTACGCCTATAAATAGGAGTCTGTACTGAGTGAGAATTTAACTTTTCACACACTTTTTACAGAGAATTCATTTGTACTTTGTAAAATTGAAAGCATAATCTGAGCTGAACAAATATTATATTTACTCTCGTGTTCATAGTTTTTCTTCTTTCTGAATTCTTAATTGAATTGATCTTAAACTCGATTACAATTTTCATCAGGTTGTAATGGATTGGATGAGTATGAACTCAACGAGTTGGTAGAACAACTCGGCTAGTCAAGTCAACTGGAAGTTGACTTTGACCAAGTTTCACCAGGGTTGACTTTTCGATTACTGTGGTCTAAATGTTG
Organism: Lactuca saligna; assembly: GCF_052625555.1. NCBI lineage: Eukaryota > Viridiplantae > Streptophyta > Magnoliopsida > Asterales > Asteraceae > Lactuca > Lactuca saligna. The sequence continues at coordinate 113,950,264 of NC_136417.1, read as the reverse complement.
TTTTGGGTATTGATAGTTCGGGAAGCCGAAGGGTCAGCGGTTCGGAAGTTGCCGGTTAGCTGTCAAAAGTGTTCAATGATTTTTCAGTAGTACGAGGTGAGTTTCCTCACTGTGTGCATGGTTCTACGACCACAATGCCGATGTAACAACCTGAAATTGTTCGTCGCCAAAACCCGTTCTACCCGAAAGGTCGCCATCATCAAATTCGTTTCGTTTTCTCTTTTGGGTTAATTATATAAACTTATACGTTGATTTTAATTTAATGAGTGTCTAAATCACTCAGGAACTCACGTAATTAGCCCGAATATAATTATTACATGAGTTTTAGAAACGTCCCCGCCGGGTGACGGAAACTCAATCGGGTGCGACCTAAAGCATCGTTTAAGGCCGGTATCGGGTAGAATTCCACCGTGTCCAAGTTTTAGGAACTATATAAACATGTTTAACCTCTCATTTGAAGCTTTTTCCTTCTCTCTCTACTCTCTCTCTAACCTCTCTCCTAAATCCAAAGATTCAGGGTCCAAAACTCAATTTTATGGCCTCAAATCCTTAAGGTACATTCCTAGCCTTAATCTATAGCATGTTTGGCTTCCAAATTTGACATTTAATCATGAAATGGGACTACATATGTGAGTTTAGGGCCCAGGATGCTGCCTAGGCCGTAAACACCATTTTGAAGGGTTTTAAGCCCTTAAACTCCTTCCTAAACTCATTTGGACTTTAGATATGGCTAAGGGACTTCAAGATATGGACTTAGAACACTTAAATCATGGATTTTGAGTCATTTGAAGGAGTTTATGGCCAAGGCATAAGCTTGGGCCGTAAACTCATGTAAATGGGGTTTTTCATGCCCTTAAACCCTTCCAAATCACTACTATGGCTTAGTTATGAATTATAGGACATTGGTTTTAGCATTTGGACAGTTGAAACATGACTTTTGAGGGACTTATATGAGTTTACGGCCAAGGTGTGTGCTTGGGCCGTAAACTCCCCAAAACAAGGCATAAATTCAATTCTAAGGTGTTAGAAAGCCATCCAACACCACCAAAAGCCTTGGGATAAATCAAAGGACCAACCAAAAATAGTTTAAGGGACTTACACACATCATTTGTGGGATTTCTAAGAGTTTACGGCCAAGGCTTGTTCTTGGGCCGTAAACTCCAAGATTTATGGTGTTAGAATGCAAACTAAACACCCCTAAAGCTTTTAGATGAATTTTAGAAGCCCTTCTACGCAAGTTTTAGACCTTGAAACACATGTAGCACCATATAGTAGAGTTTACGGACATGAGAGGGGTCTCATGGGCCGTAAACTCCATAAATCCCTCATATGTCCCATACAAATTCATGTTAGACCTTGGAATAATTCTATTAATCACATGTGATTTGTTTTAGAACCATTTTGTCACACCCCCAAACCTGAACGGCGGAAACGTTCGGGGGCGGATGACTTCATGTGGTAGCGTAACAAATGAATACATAGTAAAGAAAGCAATACAACCATCATATATATAATTGAAAGTTTACATTTGTCAAAGGTTACATGTTCAAAACTCAATTACAATATGATGTCAAAATACGAGATTAAACTGGCGCTGCAGCATCTCTTCATCAAAAGCGAAATGAATACCTGAAATTACTGATTTCCTGGGACATACAAGTAATTTTGAAAGAGTATATCAGCATTTAAGCTGGTGAATTTCATAAGTATTTAAGTGACAATGTTTAACTGAGATGAAATGTTTTATCTTTGTTCGTTTGTGTTTAGAAATCCTATATTTTCTACTAGTATAAAAGTAGCCTTCACTCAAGACCAATGTTTGTTTCCAAAATGTATGTAAATGTAAAATAACCAATGAGTTTGAAAATCTTGTAAATCAATGCATTTTTAATACCCCTTGTGAGTTTTATAACCATACTATTGACTCTGAATGCCTATACACAACGTTCTTCAGGCGTTGGAATGTTATGACGTTTGTCACCCCAAACGGTGGACTGCAGCTAACAGTCAGGGCGCGGGTTTGTCAAGCCCGTATAGATCTATACACAAACACCACGTTCCCCCTCCAAGGGATTCTGGTATATAATACAGGACTTGAAATGTGTACTCGAACGTACATGAAGTTAGTGCCTCACAAATCCGTGGTATAAACACATATCTACTTGATAAAATGTTACGTTTGTTCTTGTATACGAAAGTAAACTTCTTGAAATATGCGTTTTCTAGTACATAAGAGTTAGAAAATTGTTCGTAAAACTATACCTATTATAGTTTCCAAAAAGCGTGTCTTGTTTGTTTAGAAATATTGAGAAAAGGAATCACTTGTTTATGAAAGTATAGATTTTTGGTGTAGAGTCTAGGATAGACAAGAAAATCTAAGAACAGTTTAGTTTATACATGCATTACAACAACATTATATTTTAAACGGTAAAATGCTATTGTGACATATGTTATATATATATAAAAGTTCCTTTAAATGTTTATAAATCGCATGTGATTTGAATATATAACAGTATATAAAAGAGTTTCTTTATGTAACACACGATAATACTGGTGTCTTTTACTTGCAATCCCCCCTTGAAAGCATATAAAAGTATTTAGAATAATTAAAAAGGTTGATTAAGGGGTATGAAACTCACTTGAAAGTTTTGGAGATAGCGAGATGGAAAACCGTGCAGAGTTTCGTCTCGGGAAACGGATTTTCCTCGGGATTCTCGGGAATCTCGAGAGCAAAATCGACCTTCGGGACTTGAGCCAAAAAGACCAGAGCTTCGGGTTTGAACGGACACGGAAAACGAGGAAATGTTGAGAGAGAGAGAGAAGAGAATTGAACCCTTTCTTTGGAAACCCTCGCATCCTATTTATAGTAAGGCTGGTCTGCCTCGGTACGTGGGGCGTACGCCCGTACGCAGCGCGTACGCGTACGTCATGCATTACCGAAGCCTCGACTGCCTCGGTTCGGATGGGACGGGTTGCTGGGTACGCGAGTCGGATGGGACGCCGGGTCGGATGGGACGTCGGGTCGGACGGGTCGGGGCTTCGGACGGGTCGGATGGGTCGGTTTCTTCGGATAGCACGACGTGGACGATCAGAGGCCAATCCTCTCGGTTACGCGGGGCGTATAGGGGTACGCAGCGCGTACATCGGCCGAGAACGCTGAGTCCCCTTCAGATAATATCCGAATTTTGATTTAAATAAATAATTAATTTATTTAATAAACTTCAAAAATTCATATCTTCTTCATACGTACTCCGTTTTCGATGGTCTTTATATCCTCGCGTAGGTGAGACTACGCTCTACAACTTTCGTTTAGACTCCGTCGGCAAATTCAATAATTATTTTATTATTATTTATTAAAAATCCATCGTGTTTAAGGAATTTCTTAGAAAATTCATAACTTCTTTATCTGATGTCGGTTTTTGCCAGACTTTTTACCGTTGGAATACCATTGTCGAGACCTTCGATTAGGTCATTCCGGCCAAAAGTCGCTCGATCTCCGATTCGAGTTTTTAGTTGTCTGTTGCTAAGCCGAACTTGGAAAAATCATAACTTCGCTATATGAAGTCGGATTTGGGCGTTCTTTTCACGTACGATCATGGTTCAAAGACATTTAATCATAGAAGGAAATTAAGTAGAACTTATTTGTACATTTTATTATGAAAGTAACTTTTTATTATTCAGAAGTGGTTACAATACTTGACCCATTTTGGTCGTTACAAAGAGTTGAAATATCGGGTTGTCACATCATCCCCCCGTTAGAGAGAATTTCGTCCCGAAATTTAAAGTAGTAAAGATACTAGTCAATATGAAATAGATGAGGGTACTTTTGTTTCATCTGATCTTCGCGTTCCCATGTGAATTCGGGTCCCCGCTTGGCGTTCCAGCGAACCTTCACGATGGGTATGCGACTTTGTTTTGTTTGTTTGACCTCTCGGTCCATGATTTCTATTGGTTCTTCCACAAAGTTGAGGCTCTCGTTGATCTCGATCTCGTCGAGTGGAATAACAAGAGTCTCGTCGGACAGGCACTTTTTCAAGTTTGAGACGTGGAAGGTTGGATGGATGTTACTAAGTTCGCGCGGTAGGTTAAGCTTGTAAGCCACAGGGCCGATTCTGGCAAGAATCTCGAAAGGCCCTATGTATCTTGGATTTAGTTTCCCACGCTTTCCAAATCGTATTAAACCCTTCCACGGTGAGACCTTTAATAAGACGTGGTCTCCTACCTGGAATTCCAAAGGTTTCCTCCTTTGGTCAGCGTAGCTTTTCTGTCGGTCTCTTGAGGCTTTCAATCATTCACGAATCTGAACGATCTTCTTTGTTGTTTCACGTATGATCTCCGGACCGGTGAGAGTGCTTTCGGGAACTCTTCCTCTAGCTAACTGGGTATCGCCAACTTCAGTCCAACACAGAGGGGATCTGCACTTCCGACCATAGAGGGCTTCAAACGGAGCAGCCTTTATGCTTGTATGATAACTATTGTTGTATGAAAATTCGACAAGGGGTAAGTGAATATCCCATGCCTTTCCAAAGTCAATCACGCATGTCTTCTAAAGTTTGTATTGTTCTCTCACTTTGTCCGTCTGTCTGTGGATGGTAGGTTGTACTCATGTCTAGCCTAGTTCCCAAGGAACTTTGTAGTGACTGCCAGAATCTTGAAGTGAATCTACTATCTCGATCAGAGATAATGGATATCGGAACACCATGCAGTCGCACTACTTCCCTTAAGTAAGTTCTTGTAAGCTTCTCCATTTTGTCAGTCTCCTTGATAGGTAGGAAATGCGCGGATTTGGTCAGTCTGTCGACAATGACCCATATGGTATCGAGTCCACTTGTCGTCTTGGGTAACTTGGTTATGAAATCCATAGTAATCCGCTCCCATTTCCATTCCGGTATCTCTGGTTGTTGTAGTAGTCCTGACGGTTTCTGATACTCGACCTTAACCTTAGCGCAAGTAAGGCATTTACTCACGAAGGTAGCAATTTCTGCTTTCATGTTAGGCCACCAGTACAGTTTCTTAAGATCCAGATACATTTTATCTGAACCCGGGTGAACGGAATATCTTGAGTTGTGAGCCTCGGTCATGACTACGTTTCTGAAACCACCATGATTTGGGGTCCAGATTCGGTCCATGAGATAGTAGGGTCCGCCACCCTTGACTTCTAAATTCTTCTCCATTCCTCGCAGGGATTCACCCGCCACATTTTCAGGTTGCAAAGCTTCCATTTGTGCTTCCTTAATTTGTGTGGATAAGTGGGAATGGATAGTCATGGTCAGAGATTTGACCCTCCGACCAGTGTATTCCTTTCGACTGAGGGCATCGGCTACTACGTTGGCCTTGCCAGGGTGATAACGAATTTCGCATTCATAGTCATTCAGTAACTCAACCCATCGTCGTTGTCGCATGTTGAGTTCCTTCTGATCGAAAATTTGTTGAAGGCTCTTGTGATCGGTGAAAATAGTACTCTTTGTTCCGTATAAGTAGTGCCTCCAGATCTTCAGAGCAAATACCACTGCTCCTAATTCGAGATCGTGTGTCGTATAGTTCACTTCGTGTGTCTTAAGCTGTCGGGAGGCATAAGCGATAACCTTCCCTCTCTGCATAAGAACACATCCAAGTCCTTGGTTTGAAGCATCGCAATACACTACGAAGTCTTCTATCCCTTCGGGGAGGGATAGTATCGGTGCGGTGCACAAGGCCTGCTTTAGTGTCTGGAATGCCTTCTCTTGTTTCACTTCCCAGTCAAAGGCCACACCTTTCTGGGTTAATGAAGTAAGAGGTTTCGCAATGCTCGAAAAGTTCTTTATGAATCTGCGATAGTAGCCACCTAGACCTAGAAATTGACGAATTTATGTAGGTGTCTTTGGTGCCGACCAGTTCTCAATAGCCTTAATTTTGGAGGGGTCTACGTGTATACCTTCCTCGCTAACAACGTGACCTAAAAATTCGACTCTTCGAATCCAAAATTCGCATTTAGAGAACTTCGCATAGAGTTTCTCCGTTCGCAGTGTTTCTAGGACTTTTCGTAGGTGTTGACTATGCTCTTCCTTACTTCGAGAGTAGATAAGTATATCATCGATAAAGACGATGACGAACTGATCCAAGTAAGGGCGGCATACCCTATTCATTAGGTCCATAAATACTGCTGGTGCATTGGTTAATCCGAACGGCATCACCACGAATTCATAGTGTCCATAACGAGTTCGGAAGGCTGTCTTTGGACTGTCCCCCTCTAGAACTCGTAATTGGTGATATCCGGATCGCAGGTCTATTTTGGAGAAGTAGTTCGCCCCTTGAAGTTGATCGAATAGGTCGTCGATACGGGGTAGAGGATAGCGGTTCTTGAAAGTAAGTTTGTTCAGCTCTCTGTAGTCGATGCACATACGGAACGATCCTTCTTTCTTCTTTACAAACAAGACCGGTGCTCCCCAAGGTGAGAAACTTGGTCTTATGAATCCTTTGTGAAGGAGTTCATTAAGTTGACTGGAAAGTTCCTGCATCTCTGCTGGTGCAAGACGATAAGGCGACTTCGCTACTGGGGTAGCTCCTGGAATTAAGTCGATTCTGAACTCGACTTGGCGTTGCGGTGGTAATCCTAGCAGTTCTTCTGGAAAGATATCGGGAAAGTAGCGTACTACCGAGATGCTCTTGATGTCCTTCAGTTCTTGACTTATATCGATGATGTGCGCTAGGAATGCTCGACAATCCTTCCGCAAGCACTTTCGGGCTTGGATGCACGAAACGATGCGAAGGTTTGCACTAGATTTGTCATCGTAGATAACTAATGTTTCATTGTTTGGGAGGTTAAGACGGACTGCTTTCTCAAAGCACATGATGTCGGCGCGAAGAAGACTCAACCAATCCATGCCGACTATGACGTCGAAACTTTTAATTTGAACCGGCATGAGATTGATTGGGAAAGAATGGCCGTCTAATGTTAACGTACAGCCCATGTATATGCAATTTGTGTTCTCGGTTTTTCCATTGGCCATCTCTACAGTGAATGAATTTTCTGACTTGCTAGGTTTAGGTTTAAGTAAATGAATAAAGTTTTGACTCACGAAGCTTCTCTCCGCTCCACTATCGAATAATATGCATGCGTATGAATTATCGAGAAGAAACGTACCAGCAACTATAGTTGGGTCAGCTACAGCTTCGTCGTGGCCTATTGCCAAAACTCGTCTCACACCTCCGGTGCCTGCTGCCTTAGGACAATTTCTCTGGTAGTGGCCCACCTCACCACAACCGTAGCAAGCCTGCCCTACACCCGCACCGGGAACTTGAGTGATCGGCTTTGCGGGTTCCTTGCAGAAATGGGCTGTGTGCCCTTTCGCGCTGCAGTTGGCGCACTGCATATTTCGACAAGGTCCATGGTGGTGGTAATTGCATTTGGTGCATTTTGGGAGGTTGCATATATAAGGCTTTGTTGGGTAGGTATTTATAGGGGCTGTAGTAGGTACAATGGCAGCATTTACTGACACCAGTTGTTTCTTTGCGGATTCTTGGGAAGACCCACCCTTCCCTTTAATCCATGCTCTCTTCCTGCCATTGTTGTTGTTGTTGTTGTAGTTGTTGTTTGCTTTCTGTAGTGCCGGTGCAGGAGTGGTTGAGTTCTGATGACCTCCGTAGTCGATCAGAGATTGTGCCAGTTCCTTAGCACTTTCAAAGGTGTCAGGTTTAGAAGCTAACACGCTTGATCGCATTTGGGGCATCAGTCCCCAGATGTACCTTTCTATCTTCTTGCTCTCGGGAGCAATCATATCTGGACAAAGGATTGCCAGTTTGCAGAATCTGTTGGTATAAGTAGCGATGTCGGTACCCACCATTCCGAGAGTCCATAGCTCGTGTTCAAGCTTTTGAATTTCTCCCCGTGGGCAGTATTCTCTCATCATCATGGCCTTCAAGCTCTCCCAGCTTATGGAGTTTGCCACGATTAGGGTAAGTACTTTAACGTGGCCATTCCACCAAGTTAAAGCTTTATCGAGAAGGGTGAAAGTTGCAAATTTGACCTTGCTGTGCTCGGGGCAGGAGCAGATTTCAAAGACTGCCTCCGTCCTTTCAATCCACTGCCTCAGGGCCATCACACCACCAGTACCATAAAACATCCGGGGCTTGGCATTAGTGAAGTCCTTATAGGTGCATTCTCGAGGTGGTCCATGACTCTCGCCATGGTTGGATGGGTGTGTGCCAAATCCCGAGCCATTAGCACTTGAGTTATTGATCTGTGACATGGCAGCTGCCACCGCTACGGTGACTGCTGCTTGAAACATTACAGCATCAAATTGGGGTGGCGGAGGTGGTATTGGTGCTTCCTCACCGTTGTTTCGCCTTGGATTCCTACGCGGAGGCATCCTTCAACTATAGATTGAAAAGACAAGGATAAGAATTTCATAGAATGGAAAATGTATGTGTCTCATGAACTAAATCGCTATAGTTCAACAACAGATCATAGTATGAGTCTTTAAAATAGAAGAATGAAAGTTATTTGTAAGACTGAAGGTATGAAACAAGTATTTGGGTTCACAACGACCATTCAAGGTTCGAACGAAATACTCAACATAGTAGTAATAGTCCCACTTATATTAATATAAAAGTTGTTACAACGATCATGAAAATTTGACCCCTATAAAGGTCTCCGATTACAAAGTTCGAGAAATTTAAAGACTTTTAGCCGAGGTCCTAAGATATAACAAAATTTGAGTCCTAGACAAGTACTACTTGCGTCGAAGGTTGTGCTTGGAGCTTGACTCCGTATCAGATTGCTTTGACTCCATTAGACGCCTATCGAAAGCGGCTTGTTGTTCCCTTAGTTCGGCGAGGGCTGCAATCATTTGCGCTTGGAACGCTTCGGCTTGGAATTGGGCGTTGTCTTGCATCTTGTCCAGCCTACGGATGTCAGAAGTGTGAACCTGCACTTCCACGTTGATATCCCGGAGTCGACTAGCTTGTACTCCAGACTGATAGGACTGATTGGCTAACTTACCCACCATTACCGGGAGTGCTCGATCAGCCGAACCTCCGCCGCGGACATCATAGAAGTCCCGGCACATGCCGTAGGGAGGGCGTAGGTTTTGCTGTTGGCTCCAATGGTGGAGGTGACTTCCCCAGACGGGAGTCGGTCCTTGAAAGTTCCTTACGAAGACGGGAGGCTGAATGGGTGGTGGATCGATAACTTCCGGCTCTGAGTCGGTACCGGAGTCATCACCCACTTCTATGGGTTCCTCGTCCTCTTCGGGATCATCTTCGATCCATCCTCCGTTGCCTTGGTTGGGAAAGTAGGGGTCGTCAGGGTGGTGAAATCCAGCCATTTGACTGTACGAGAAATAAGGTTATAAGAATTGAGTAAAGTCGGAACATGTAAAACATGTAAGTTTAACTAGTTTAGATAGCAAATACTCCTATAGTATTTAAGTTCTTGTGTTTGATTCCCGTACTGGTTTGGTAAGTTTTGACTTGTTGCTTACTACGATCATTCCTCGATATACGTTGGTCCAATCTTGGGCAAATATAGTTGATCACGCTATATTTGTCCAAAATCTGATTACATATATCGAGTCTCAATCGTAGTGTCAACTTGTCTAAATACTTGTATAGTTATATAACATGAAAATAATTTGTGGTATGCATGTAAGTGTACTTAAATGAATTATCAATTTAAGTTGAACGAAATGCTGCTTAAGTGTAAAAAGAAAATTTGTTTTGTCAGAGAGTATTAGTCCCTTAAGCATTTATAGTTTGTATATCTTATGTGGTTCGATATACTTAGTTCACTATAAACATTGCTCTGATACCAATCTGTCACACCCCCAAACCTGAACGGCGGAAACGTTCGGGGGCGGATGACTTCATGTGGTAGTGTAACAAATGAATACATAGTAAAGAAAGCAATACAACCATCATATATATAATTGAAAGTTTACATTTGTCAAAAGTTACATGTTCAAAACTCAATTACAATATGATGTCAAAATACGAGATTAAACTGGCACCGCAGCATCTCTTCATCAAAAGCGAAATGAATACCTGAAATTACTGATTTCCTGGGACATACAAGTAATTTTGAAAGAGTAGATCAGCATTTAAGCTGGTGAATTTCATAAGTATTTAAGTGACAATGTTTAACTGAGATGAAATGTTTTATCTTTGTTCGTTTGTGTTTAGAAAAATCCTATATTTTCTACTAGTATAAAAGTAGCCTTCACTCAAGACCAATGTTTGTTTCCAAAATGTATGTAAATGTAAAATAACCAATGAGTTTGAAAATCTTGTAAATCAATGCATTTTTAATACCCCTTGTGAGTTTTATAACCATACTATTGACTCTGAATGCCTATACACAACGTTCTTCAGGCGTTGGAATGTTATGATGTTTGTCACCCCAAACGGTGGACTGCAGTTAACAGTCAGGGCGCGGGTTTGTCAAGCCCGTATAGATCTATACACAAACACCACGCTCCCCCTCCAAGGGATTCTGGTATATAATACAGGACTTGAAATGTGTACTCGAACGTACATGAAGTTAGTGCCTCACAAATCCGTGGTATAAAAAAATATCTACTTGATAAAATGTTACGTTTGTTCTTGTATACGAAAGTAAACTTCTTGAAATATGCGTTTTCTAGTACATAAGAGTTAGAAAACTGTTCGTAAAACTATACCTATTATAGTTTCCAAAAAGCGTGTCTTGTTTGTTTAGAAATATTGAGAAACGGAATCACTTGTTTATGAAAGTATAGATTTTTGGTGTAGAGTCTAGGATAGACAAGAAAATCTAAGAACAGTTTAGTTTATACATGCATTACAACAACATTATATTTTAAAAGGTAAAATGCTATTGTGACATATGTTATATATATATATATATATATATATATATATATATATATATATATAAGTTCCTTTAAATGTTTATAAATCGCATGTGATTTGAATATATAACAGTATATAAAAGAGTTTCTTTATGTAACACACGATAATACTCGTGTGTTTTACTTGCAATCCCCCCTTGAAAGCATATAAAAGTATTTAGAATAATTAAAAAGGTTGATTAAGGGGTATGAAACTCACTTGAAAGTTTTGGAGATAGCGAGATGGAAAACCGTGCAGAGTTTCATCTCGGGAAACGGATTTTCCTCGGGATTCTCGGGAATCTCGGGACCAAAATCGATCTTCGGGACTTGAGCCAAAAAGACCAGAGCTTCGGGTTTGAACGGACACGGAAAACGAGGAAATGTTGAGAGAGAGAGAAGAGAATTGAACCCTTTCTTTGGAAACCCTCGCATCCTATTTATAGTAAGGCCGGTCTGCCTCGGTACGCGGGGCGTACGCCCGTACGCAGTGCGTACGCGTACGTCATGCATGACCGAAGCCTCGACTGCCTCGGTTCGGATGGGACGGGTTGCTGGGTACGCGGGTCGGATGGGACACCGGGTCGGATAGGACGTCGGGTCGGACGGGTCGGGGCTTCGGACGGGACGGATGGGTCGGTTTCTTCGGATAGCGCGACGTGGACGATCAGAGGCCAATCCTCTCGGTTACGCGGGGCGTATAGGGGTACGCAGCGCGTACATCGGCCGAGAACGCTGAGTCCCCTTCGGATAATATCCGAATTTTGATTTAAATAAATAATTAATTAATTTAATAAACTTCAAAAATTCATATCTTCTTCATACGAACTCCGTTTTCGATGGTCTTTATATCCTCGCGTAGGTGAGACTACGCTTTACAACTTTCGTTTAGACTCCGTCGGCAAATTCAATAATTATTTTATTATTATTTATTAAAAATCCATCGTGTTTAAGGAATTTCTTAGAAAATTCATAACTTCTTTATCTGATGTCGGTTTTTGCCAGACTTTTTACCATTGGAATACCATTGTCGAGACCTTCGATTCTCGTTTAGGTCATTCCGGCCAAAAGTCGCTCGATCTCCGATTCGAGTTTTTAGCTGTCTGTTGCTAAGCCGAACTTGGAAAAATCATAACTTCGCTATATGAAGTCGGATTTGGGCGTTCTTTTCACGTACGATCATGGTTCAAAGACATTTAATCATAGAAGGAAATTAAGTAGAACTTATTTGTACATATTATTATGAAAGTAACTTTTTATTATTCAGAAGTCGTTACAATACTTGACCCATTTTGATCGTTACAAAGAGTTGAAATATCGGGTTGTCACACATTTGACACCATTTTCTTGGAAAAATAGGAGTTTACGGCCATGGAGCCATGCTAGGCCATAAACTCCCATATAAGGGTCTATTTGATGCTTTGAAATCATTCCAAGTCCCTAAACCATGTCTAGAAATTATCCCTAAGTGTTTGAAGTCATTTAGCACCATAAACCACCCCCACCATGAGTTTACGGCCGTAAACTCATGGGGAATGGGTGTTTTAGACCAAAAACTCTTCTATTAGTTTACTCATGGGGAGTAAACTCAAGTCCCAAGTCCCTAATGTCATTTCACGCCCTTAAACGCCACCCGGGTCCCTCCAAACACTTATATTGGAGTGTTTTCGCGACTTGAAGCAAGTGTCCCTAACAAATAGCTAATCTAAGTCCTAATTAGATACAAATGTGTGTCTTTAAATTATACTTAGGAACCTCGCGCATTTTCAAGCCCCGGACTAAAGTTTAGCATCCGAAATCGTCACGTTTCTCGTCCGGTGAGTTCATACCCCTACCCTTTTTCACTGTTTTTTACTGTTTTCAGGGGGGGAATACAAGCAAAAGTACAAGTGTATCTTGTACTCAAATTGATTTTCAACTTAATGGTTTCAGTTTCTAAATGTCTTAATTTCCAAAGATCTAGACAACTAATGTTTCGAATTGCAGGTTAAATACAGATTTCTGTTGAAAAGTACTTTGATCTATATTGCTTTTATAAAGAAATCATACTAATAAGAATAATACGAATCCGAATATGTCTACAAATACGAATATGAATATGTCTACGAATACGAATACGAATACGAATACGAATATACGAATACGAATACGAATATATGAATACGAATACGAATATGTCTACGAATACGAATACGAATACAAATACGATTACGAATACGAATATGACTATAAATACGAATACGAATACGACTAGGAATACGAATGCGAGTGCGAATGCGAATCCGACTACGAATGCGAAATGACGCCTTTGGTTGACACTAGACTTCGAATATACAGATATCGTACTCTCTGAGTGTCACCAGAGTTTCGAAAACAAATACGAAAAAAACGCCTCTGGACCTCTACTGAGCTTCAAATATATCCTCCTCAGAATGTCGACAGAGCTTCGAATACACAACAAAATGTACTCTTTTGGAACTTAACAGAACTTCGAAAATATTGTAATGTACACTTCTGTGTGGTTCCAAAACTTCGAAAATACAACTAAATCAGTAGATAGTAGCCATCCAAAGGTAGAATAACTAAGGGTTAGAATACTTATCTAATATTATACACATGGTAATAACTAGTATCAAATGGAAATGAACATATAACTCAAAACATAGGAAAATATGGGATTTTCCTGGGATAACATAACAGTTAGTAATGAACCTAGATACAAATAGATAACTCAACATATAGGAAAATATGGGATTTTCCTGGGTAACACAATAACACATAATCGAATAAAGAAACCAACGAATAACTATAACAATAAGGAAAATATGGGATTTTCCTGGAATGTCATAACCAACCGTTTTCGAAATTGTATCAAGGGATAACTAAACAGTTTTCAAGAAGAAAATATGGGATTTTCTTCATCATCAACTTTTCTCGAACGTAAAGGAACTTGTCTTTTCAAAACTAAACTGCTTATGAACTCACCAGCTTTATGCTGATTTTCAAACTGCTTGTATTCTCAGGTCAATGTTAGACAGGTACACCGCAACCTTTTGGAGAAGACGGAGCGTCCCGAAGACTCGTCTTTACTTTTGTCTATATTACATATGTATAATACATGTTCAATTTTACTTTTAATCAGATGTAAACAATATTATGTAATGTAATGTTTTGTGATTACTACTTTACTATGTGCATTGGATTTGATACTCAACGCGGAGTCAACCCCGGGAACGTTTCCGCCTTTGGTTTTCGGGGTGTGACAGATTGGTATCAGAACCCTTGTTTATAGTGAACTGGTATACCAAAGCTTACATGGTATAAGACTATAAACATTAAGGGGCCTAAGTGCTCTGAACTAAAAGTATCCTACAAAATATAAGTATTTTCAAAAAGTATTTAAGTATGCCGAGCCGTCGAAATCCGTAACTATAAGTAGAACAAAACATAAGTAAATGGGCATTGTACACCGCGGTTAAACCTGGGCAGTTATGTAGTCGCGTCTAGGGTCAATATAGCCTGACCAACTATATTCATTCGAGACACGGCCAACATGTTCTTGGGAGTGACTGAGGCATGCGGCATACCTAAAACTTACCCAATATTCCAAACAACAAATCATCGCTGCAGCAAACCATGAAATACTATGGGAGTATTTCTCGAGCCGATCCTTTGCAGAAATCCTCGTATACGCGTTATTCCTTGATTATTCCTCTAGCGATAAAATGTTCTATCTTGATAACTCCTTTATGCTTTATCGCTTTGTATGATGTTATATTTGCCCTGATGAGATATCTCCTGTCTCGTATCTCTCGATTCAATTCAGAGGACTTATGATCCTCTCTTTCCCGATCGTTTTAGATCAAGATGCCTCCAAGAAAGAGACCCAAGTCAACGAACAACAACAACCCTCCTCCGCCACCACCTCCTATTCAAATCGATTTGGAAACACTTCAGGCAACCATTTCCGCTACTATATCAGCTTTCTTACCTCAACTGAACTCTAGGAGTTTGGGAGGTGAAACCCAAAAACCAGATGATAGCCAGGGACACCAAAAAGGGGGTTCCTATAAAGACTTCATGAACGCAAAACCGACATTCTTCGATGGAACAGGAGGTGTCATTGCCTTAACCCGATGGTTCGAGAGAATCGAATCAATCTTTGAGATATGTGGCTGTTCAGAGTCTGATAAAGTCAAGTTTGCTGCCTGCACTCTCCTCGATAAAGCTTTGACTTGGTGGAACGGCCGAGTCAAATCCCTGATCTTATCGGTAGCTAATGCTATGGGATGGGAAGTAATGAAGGAACTCCTACGTGTAGAGTATTGTCCTCGAGGTGAAATCCAGAAGCTGGAAAATGAGCTATGGAACCTGAAGATGAAAGGTTCCGATATCGCCTCTTACACTTCAAGGTTTGATGACCTGGCACTCCTTTGTCCGGGAATGGTTACCCCGGAAAGCAAAAAGATAGAAAGATTCATCTGGGGATTAACCCAGCCAACAAAGGGGAACGTTATAGCAGCAAAGCCAGATACATACGACAGTGCAAAGTGTCTGGCTCAAACTTTGATCGATCACAGTGATGTGCAGGAAGAAGCAGACACCACCCCCGAGCCCACAGAAAAGAGTGGTGAGAAAAGAAAGTTTTGGAAGAAGAAGAAGAGTCAATCTTCCCCAAAACTCTCAAAGAAACAGCAAATAGTGGCACTCCACGCTGCTACTATCACTGCTGCTGTTTCTGTTGTCAATTCCACATCTTAAGCACCTGTCACCGGATATGCCGGTATCCTCCCATAGTGTAACCATTGCAGCTACCACCATCACATCCCTGGCCCTTGTCATCCAAAGTTTTGTAGAAGCTGTGGCCAGGAAGGTCACCTCGCACGAACCTGCAAAACCCCAACCCCGTCAACTAGTCAGGCTTCCGGAGCAGGTATCGGTCAAACCTGCTATAGTTGTGGAGAGGTCGGACACTATAAGCGAAACTGTCCGAAGACAGTAACATCTGGCAACACCGGGAGAGTCCTAACCATGGGTCAAGAAAGGACGGCCGTTGATCCCACCGTTGCTACAGGTATACTTCTCTTTGATAACCCTTGTGCCCGCAATCCTTCTCAATTCTAATGTGGTAAAAATTTGCTAATCGTTCATTCAAATATCTATCTAGACTAAATCCTTCGCATGTAATCGAAATGTGCACCGTCGAGACGACTAACTAGTGAGATAGAGAACATTAATTCCGTACCTATAGATTGAATCCTCAGTTCGGAGGACTATTCTGTTCCATTCAATTTAAAAAGGGAAACTCTCCATGAAAATATTTTGATGCTATGTTTAACATGAAATGACCGAGTTTTCATTCGTATTGGCATCCTTGGTTTCGAAAGGGTCGCTCGTCGATCTTTTTCTCGACCCGGTTCTCTTAATCTTCGGCATCAAACTTTTGTATCATTCTATGCCTTAGAACTCAAAAGTTTTCCCAATATGAATTACCACGCATCCCTCGTTTCTGTGCTTATTGAGAAATGGGAAGTTAGCAGCTCTTCCCTCCAAATGTCTATCCCGAAGGATTCCCGGGAGTTTCTTTTGAGTGTCTAGTTTAATATCACATCAAACCTTTCAAGATCTTCGTAAAGATCGATTCTGTAACCTTCAAGTTTTGGATGCCTTTAGGGCTTGGTAACATCTATCTAGACCATCACGTGTCGAATCCTTAGAAGTGGCTGCTCAACGAAACCCTAGTGATTCCTTTGAGAAAACCGAAGTCGTTCAGAGTTGGAACTTCCACGAGAAAACAGGTTGACATCGTAGATTGAGAGAGAGTCAAGAAACGAAACCAAGGCACGTCCCGCTAATGAGAATTCGTTAGAACGCCCAGTAGAGATTCGATTCCACTTGAGAAAGTGAAGATCAAATGTGACAAATCTATTCGAGTCTCATTTCAAACTCATGATTTATGTCTTATTCTGTGAACTTCGGGACGAAATTCCCTCTAACGGGGGGATAATGTAACAACCTGAAATTGTTCGTCGCCAAAACCCGTTCTACCCGAAAGGTCGCCATTATCAAATTCGTTCCATTTTCTCTTTGGGTTAATTATATAAACTTATACGTTGATTTTAATTTAATGAGTGTCTAAATCACTCAGGAACTCACGTAATTAGCCCGAATATAATTATTACATGAGTTTTAGAAACGTCCCCGCCGGGTGACGGAAACTCAATCGGGTGCGACCTAAAGCATCGTTTAAGGCCGGTATCGGGTAGAATTCCACCGTGTCCAAGTTTTAGGAACTATATAAACATGTTTAACCTCTCATTTGAAGCTTTTTCCTTCTCTCTCTACTCTCTCTCTAACCTCTCTCCTAAATCCAAAGATTAAGGGTCCAAAACTCAATTTTAAGGCCTCAAATCCTTAAGGTACCTTCCTAGCCTTAATCTATAGCATGTTTGGCTTCCAAATTTGACATTTAATCATGAAATGGGACTACATATGTGATTTTACGGCCCAGGAGGCTGCCTAGGCCGTAAACACCATTTTGAAGGGTTTTAAGCCGTTAAACTCCTTCCTAAACTCATTTGGACTTTAGATATGGCTAAGGGACTTCAAGATATGGACTTAGAACACTTAATGCATGGATTTTGAGTCATTTGAAGGAGTTTACAGCCAAGGCATAAGCTTGGGCCGTAAACTCATGTAAATGGGGTTTTTCATGCCCTTAAACCCTTCCAAATCACTACTATGGCTTAGTTAGGAATTATAGGACATTGGTTTTAGCA
The DNA here is from genome assembly GCF_052625555.1 of Lactuca saligna. Taxonomy (NCBI): domain Eukaryota; kingdom Viridiplantae; phylum Streptophyta; class Magnoliopsida; order Asterales; family Asteraceae; genus Lactuca; species Lactuca saligna. Next base: position 113,932,641 of record NC_136417.1, on the reverse strand, counting down.
TTTGGACAGTTGAAACATGACTTTTGAGGGACTTATATGAGTTTACGGCCAAGGTGTGTGCTTGGGCCGTAAACTCCCCAAAACAAGGCATAAATTCAATTCTAAGGTGTTAGAAAGCCATCCAACACCACCAAAAGCCTTGGGATAAATCAAAGGACCAACCAAAAATAGTTTAAGGGACTTAAACACATCATTTTTGGGATTTCTAAGAGTTTACGGCCAAGGCTTGTTCTTGGGCCGTAAACTCCAAGATTTATGGTGTTAGAATGCAAACTAAACACCCCTAAAGCTTTTAGATGAATTTTAGAAGCCCTTCTATGCAAGTTTTAGACCTTGAAACACATGTAGCACCAGATAGTAGAGTTTACGGCCATGAGAGGGGTCTCATGGGCCGTAAACTCCATAAATCCCTCATATGTCCCATACAAATTCATGTTAGACCTTGGAATAATTCTATTAATCACATGTGATTTGTTTTGGAACCATTTGACACCATTTTCTTGGAAAAATAGGAGTTTACAGCCATGGAGCCATGGTAGGCCGTAAACTCCCATATAAGGGTCTATTTGATGCTTTGAAATCATTCCAAGTCCCTAAACCAAGTCTAGAAATTATCCCCTAAGTTTTTGAAGTCATTTAGCACCATAAACCACCCCCACCATGAGTTTACGGCCGTAAACTCATGGGGAATGGGTGTTTTAGACCAAAAACTCTTCTATTAGTTTACTCATGGGGAGTAAACTCAAGTCCCAAGACCCTAGTGTCATTTCACGTCCTTAAACGCCACCCGGGTCCCTCTTGAAACACTTGTATCGGAGTGTTTTCGCGACTTGAAGCAAGTGTCCCTAACAAATAGCTAATCTAAGTCCTAATTAGATACAAATGTGTATCTTTAAATTATACTTAGGAACCTCGCACATTTTCAAGCCCCGGACTAAAGTTTAGCATCCGAAATCATCACGTTTCTCGTCCGGTGAGTTCATACCCCTACCCTTTTTCACTGTTTTTAACTGTTTTCAGGGGGGGAATACAAGCAAAAGTACAAGTGTATCTTGTACTTCAATTGATTTTCAACTTAATGGTTTCAGTTTCTAAATGTCTTAATTTCCAAAGATCTAGACAACTAATGTTTCGAATTGCAGGTTAAATACATATTTCTGTTGAAAAGTACTTTGATCTATATTCCTTTTATAAAGAAATCATACTAATAAGAATAATACGAATCCGAATATGTCTACGAATACGAATACGGATATGTCTACGAATATGAATACGAATATGAATATACGAATACGAATAAGAATATACGAATACGAATACGAATATGTCTACGAATACGAATACGAATACAAATACGATTACGAATACGAATATGACTATAAATACGAATACGAATATGACTAGGAATACGAATGCGAGTGCGAATGCGAATCCGACTATGAATGCGAAGTGACGCCTTTGGTTGACACTAGACTTCGAATATACAGATACCGTACTCTCTGAGTGTCACCAGAGTTTCGAAAACAAATACGAAAAAAACGCCTCTGGACCTCTACTGAGCTTCAAATATATCCTCCTCAGAATGTCGACAGAGCTTCGAATACACAACGAAATGTACTCTTTTGGAACTTAACATAACTTCGAAAATACTGTAATGTACACTTCTGTGTGGTTCCAAAACTTCGAAAATACAACTAAATCAGTAGATAGTAGCCATCCAATGGTAGAATAACTAAGGGTTAGAATACTTATCTAATATTATACACATGGTAATAACTTGTATCAAATGGAAACGAACAGATAACTCAAAACATAGGAAAATATGGGATTTTCCTGGGATAACATAACAGTTAGTAACGAACCTAGATACAAATAGATAACTCAACATATAGGAAAATATGGGATTTTCCTGGGTAACACAATAGCACATAATCGAATAAAGAAACAAACGAATAACTGTAACAATAAGGAAAATATGGGATTTTCCTGGAATGTCATAACCAACCGTTTTCGAAATTGTATCAAGGGATAACTAAACTGTTTTCAAGAAGAAAGTATGGGATTTTCTTCATCATCAACTTTTCTCGAACGTAAAGGAACTTGTCTTTTCAAAACTAAACTGCTTATGAACTCACCAGCTTTATGCTGATTTCCAAACTGCTTGTATTCTCAGGTCAACGTTAGATAGGTACACCGCAACCTTTTGGAGAAGACGGAGCGTCCCGAAGACTCGTCTTTACTTTTGTCTATATTACATATGTATAATACATGTTCAATTTTACTTTTAATCAGATGTAAACAATATTATGTAATGTAATGTTTTGTGATTACTACTTTACTATGTGCATTGGATTTGATACTCAACGCGGAGTCAACCCCGGGAACGTTTCCGCCTTTGGTTTTCGGGGTGTGACAGCCGATCCATTATGTTCTTGTTCATGTTTATGATTATGTATAGAAGGAAGACCCGGGGGTTAGCCCTAGGCACTTATTGATATATGTTTCGGGTTACGACCTGATGTCGGGCGAGGCCCGAGGAATGTTAGCATGCTAGAGGTCATTGTGATTCTTGCATGTGTTAGTATGATAGGATCTGGACCGAGGGTCCAACGTCGGAGTAAGCCCAAATTACATTAGATAATAGTATGTTTCTGGGCCAGGGGTCCGATGCCGAGGTATTCCCGAGGAAGATTCTTATGTAGTGCGTTAGATTATATGTGTTGTCTATGTGATACTTGTATGTGCCTAGTAAGGAAGTGAGTGTGGGACAAGTCCCATATCTCATCACTAGCTGAGTATGGATGGGGTTCCATAGCTCGATATTAGCAAAGCAGGGGCGAGGCTCGTGATAGGAAGGATGTGAGTGTGGGCAAGGGCCCATATCTCATTACTAGTAGGAGTGTGGACAGGGTTCCACTACTTCACTAGCAGACCAGGGGCGGGGCCCAAGTTAGGCAAGCCCTTAGAGCAGGGTATGGTTAGGGAATGTTTGTGTATGTTTCAGTATGTTATTTAATCGTATGTATGTGTATGGCGGGCAAGGCCCGGAGATAGGTGGGGCCTAAAGGAAACATATTTGTATATCGGGCGGGGCTTGATGCCAGGTGGGACCTGATGCCAGGCGGGGCCTGATGACGGACAGGGTCCGATGGTGGGCGAGGCCCAATGCAGCTGGCGGGGGCCCAGTATGTGGTTATATGATCAGAATTATGTATGGCATGTTTGGATCAGTAGATATGTATGGTATACGGTAGTTTTTGGAACCCACTAAGCTTCATGCTTACGGATTTCAGTTTTGGTTTCAGGTACTTCTGGTAGCGGAGGGAGGAGCTCAGGATGATCGCATGGCTCACACCATGAAGTTTAGCCTGGGATGTTTATTCTGATAAAATGAGTAAGTGTTTGGGAAAATACTCTGATTTGTCAGATAACCCCTTTTAGTATGTTTGAATAAATTAATGCTATGGATTATTAATATTTTTAAAAGAAATTTTTGGTCATGATTTTTGGGATGTAACAGAAAATCTAATGGCTTTCGCTACTTGTCAGCATGGCTCTTATATTAGTCTCGCGCTGCTTGAAGTTGAGCTTTGATTTGGATTATCCTTTTGGTCGTTTCACGGATGATTTATGGTCCTGTGAGAGCACTAGCTGGTGATTGCCCTTTTGTTAGTAGGGTGTCACCCACCTCGACCCAACGTAGAGGTGATCTGCATTTACGACCATAGAGAGCCCCGAAAGGAGCAACCTTGATGCTCGTGTGATAATTGTTGTTATAAGAGAATTTGATCAGAGGCAAGTGGGCATCCCATGAGTTGCCGAAGTCAATCATGCAAGCTTGAAGCATATCCTCGAGTGTCTGGATGGTACACTCGCTCTGACCATCCGTCTGTGGGTGGTAGGCAGTACTCATATCTACCTATGTTCCCATTGCCTTTTGAAGAGATTGCCAAAATCTTGAAGTGAACCTACTATCTCAATCTGAGATAACAGACACTGGTACTCCATGGAGTATCACGATCTCCTTGATGTAGATTCGGGTCAGCTTTTCCATCTTGTAGGATTCTTTTATTGGTAGGAAATGAGCGGATTTTGTTAACCTATCGATGATTACCTAGATAGCATCCAATCCGTCTGCGGTCTTTGGTAATTTGGTTACGAAGTCCATGGTAATCATTTCCCATTTCCACTTGGGTATCACTGGTTGTTGCAATAATCCCGAGGGCTATTGGTATTCCACTTTCAATTTGGCGCAGGTAAGACACTTACCCACGTAAGTGGCTATCTCTGCCTTCATATTTGGCCACCAATAATGTTTTTTGATATCCAAATACATCTTATCTGATCCAGGATGAATAGAATAACGATTCTTGTGGGCTTCATGCATGACTACTTCTCTGAATCCCCCAATCTTAGGAACTTAGATTTTGTTCATGAAGTAGTGAATTCTGCCCTCTTTAACTTCAAATCCCTTATCCATTCCTCACAGTGATTCGCTAGCGACATTCTCCGGTTTCAATGTGTCCAATTGGGCTTCCTTGATATATGAGGTTAGGTGAGATTGAATGGTGATTGATAGAGTCTTCACGCAACGACTTGAATACTCCTTTTGGCTCAGGGCATCGGCTACCACGTTAGCCTTGCCTGGGTGGTATTTGATCTCACACTCGCAATCATTTAGCAGCTCAACCCATCTCCATTGCCTCATGTTTAGTTCCTTTTGATTTAAAATGTGTTGAGGTCTTTTATGATCGGTTAAAATGGTGCACTTGGCACCATAAATGTAGTGCCTTCAAATCTTCAAGGCAAAGACCATAACTCCCATCTTGAGATCATGAGTGGTGTAATTTACTTCATGAGTTTTTAGTTCCATGGACTCATACGGAATTACCTTCCTGCGTTGCATAAGGACACAACCTAGGCCTTGATTCGAAGCATCACAATAGACTACGAAGTCTTCAGTTCCCTCCGGTAAGTATAGCACTGGTGCACTACAAAGGGCTTGCTTTAAGGTTTATAAGGAAATCACTTGCTTCTCAGTCCAGTTGAAAGGTATGCCTTTTTGTGTAAATGTGGTGAGACGTTTGACTATCTTGGCGAAGTTCTGAATGAACCTTCGGTAGTAGCCCGTAAGACCCAAGAATTGGTGAATTTCTGTTGGTGTTATCGGAATTGCCCAGCCTTCAATGGCTTTGACCTAGGAGGGATCTACATGAATTCCTTCCTTGTTGAAAACATGACCCAAGAAATTTACACTGTGGAGCCAAAACTCACACTTGGAGTGTTTCGCATACAACTTTTCAGCCCCTGGGGTCTCTAAGATCTGTCAGAGGTGTTGGATATGCTCTTCCTTGCCTCAAGAGTGTACGAGAATATCATCGATGAAAACGATCATGAAATTGTCAAGGAATGGGCGGAAGACTCGATTCATGAGGTCCGTCAATGCAGTGGGGACATTTGTTAGAACGAATGGCATCACGACAAATTCGTAATGACCATAGCGAGTTCCGAAAGCGGTCTTAGGAATCTCCTCATCTCGGACTTTGAGTTGATGATAACCGGATCTCAGATCTACCTTCGAAAAGTAACTAGCACCTTGAAGTTGGTCAAATAGATCATCGATTGGGGGAAGTGGATACCGGTTTTTGATGGTGAGCTTATTCAGTTCCTTATAGTTAATGCACATCTTGAAGGATCCGTCTTTCTTTTTAACGAAAAGAACTGGAGCTCCCCATGGAGAGAAGCATGGTCTTAAGAATCCTTTATCCAAGAGTTCACTCATTTGGCTTCATAATTCTTTCATTTCAGCGGGAGCTAGCCTATAAGGTGATTTGGCGATCAGAGTGGCTCCAGGCACTAGGTCGATTCGGAATTCGACTTGTCTTTTTGGGGGTATTCCCGGAAGATCTTCTGGAAACACATCCGGGAAGTCACATTCCATTTGGAATGTTTAGAATGTTCACTTCCTCTTTCGTTTTATCCACCACATAAGCAAGTAATGTGTAGTTCTTCTTATGTAGACACTTTTGTGCCTTGATACACGAGATAAGGGAATGTTTGTGTCAGGTTTATCTCCATAGATTAGGGTTTCATGCTTAGGAAGATGAAGGCGAATGGCCTTCTCGTGACACATAATATCAGCATGATGGGGGCTTAACCAATGCATGCCAATTATCACATCAAAACTCCTAATATTTATAGGCATCAAATCTATTTGGAAAGAGTGGTTGTTTAGTGTTAACGTGCATCCTATATAGATAACTTTGGTTGTTTCAGTTTTCCCATTAGCCATTTCCACCGTGAAGGCTTCGCTGAGCTTCTGGGGTTGTTGATGTAGCAAATATTTGAATTTATTACTAACAAAACTTCACTCCGCCCCACTATCAAATAACATGCATGCGTGCGATTTGTAAAGTAGGAACATACCAGTTACGACTGTTGGGTTCTACACTACTTCACCATGACCCATTGTCAGCACTCTCCCTGCTGCTCCCGCCCCTTGATTGTTTGCTTTGGGGCAGTTGCGCCGAAAATTGTCGGTTTCTCCACACCCATAGAAGGTGTGACTAGCCCCGACATTGTTGTTGTTGCTGCGAATGTTGTTGTTGGTTGCCTGTTGATTCTATTGTGGATGGGTCTTACAGTACCTCGCCGTGTGACCATTTCGGTTGCAACTCGTGCAATGCATCTCCTTGCATTCTCCATGATGGTGGAAATTGCATTTGTTGCACTTGGGTAGGACTCATGTGTACGGTTTGGGAGCGATTGGCGTTGATGAGGCTGGAGCATGTGGTGTTGTGGTAGCTTGAGTAGCAGCATGAACAATCACCATTTGTTGTTTCTTATAGGATCCAGAGTTTTGTTTTCCCTTCCGCTTGGTCTTCCCGTTCTTGTTCTCACCTTCTTTCTTAATCTCCACTTCTCCTTTTTTGGCACCTTTTTGTTGCCATGATCATACAGTTTCTTGGCCAGCCTCTTTGCACTATCATAAGTCTCAGGGTTTGCCGCAATGACATTCCCTTGGATAGGTGCAGTCAATCCCCAGATAAACCTCTCAATCTTTTTCCCTTATGAGGTGATCATCCCGAGACACATAAGAGATAGCTCACTGAACCTGGATATGTATGCGTCGATATCGGAGTTTTGAACTGTAAGGTTCCACAACTATTGTTCCATCTTCTGAATTTCACCTCTGGAATAGTATTCGGTCAACATCATTTCCTTAAGCTCTTCCCAAGGTATCGCGTCCACCACCGAGAGTGTCATGGCCTATACATGGCCATTCCACCAGGAGAGAGCTTGATCAATGAATGTGCAGGCTGCGAACTTGACCTTGCACCCATCTGGACACCCGCAGATTTCAAAAACTGATTCCACATTCTCAATCCATCGCTTCAGGGCTATTATGCATCATGTTCCATTGAAGGTTCGAGGTTTCGTGTTACTGAAGTTCGAGTCATCTGATTCGCTGCCCTCTACCTCATCCTCGTCCGAGTCGGCTAACGGCTTTGCCAGTCCTGCCATGGGCTCCTCTTCATGTTCACCTTAGGGTTCCTCCTCGGGTTCTTCTTCGGTTTCTTCGGGTTCTAGCCATTCACCGTTTCCCTGATTGGGGAAATAGGGATCCCCAGGATGATGAAATCCCGCCATAAAGTCTGGACAAGGGGTGTAAGACGTTGTAAAAAAATTTAATCACGTATGCATACAGTATTTCCAAAATACTCCTATAGTATTTTAATTATTTATGTTTGAATTCCAGAGAAGTTTTGAATATGCGGTGACTTTCTAGGTTAACTTCCCGCCATAATTACCCCCAAGCACATGTCGGTCATATTTTGAATAAATATAGTTGATCAGACTATATTTACCCCCAATATAACTACATAACTGTCCGGGTTTAACCACAGTGTTCCATTTCCCTTAGAGACTATTAATGTTATAGTTTTAAACGTATGCACTACATTCCGAGTGTTTTAGTCTCATTGTATTATAGTTGCATATCATGTATGGTTAGATATGCCAGTTCACTATAAACAATGCTTTGATACCAATCTGTCACACCCCCGAACCAGACGGCGGAAATGTCCGAGGGCTCGTGTGACTATAAATTGAAATATCATCACAATGGATATACATGAAACATAACACAATCATCACCAACATTATATAATACAACTGACATTGTTCACATCAAGTACATTGTTTTACATTACGTATTTTAAAAGCATAAATTGTACGATGGTTGACATCTGCATAAAATAAATCCCAAAATACTCTTAACGGTTCTTCAGCTTATCGATTACCTGATAATACAAATTATTTTGAAAATGGTCAACATATATAATGTTGGTGAGTTTATAAGCATATTTGATTGAAAATTTTTGTATTGGGCGCATAACCCAGAAAATCCGATATTTTCTGTAAAATTCTCTGAAAAAGATGTAATGATTAAGTATAATGTATGTGTGATTTTTATTGTAAAATTATGTATAAATGAAAGATCCAAATTTCCTTGTATTATATCTGTTATAACAAAGAGGTAATGATTAATAGTATTTCCCAAGAAAAATCGATATTTTCTGATTTATAAAAATGTTGTAGTTCTTGCATTATTGTATAAATTGTTTTGTATTGATACGATTGAAGAGTTTGGCTTCCGAAATGATAAGATAGTATTGGATCTCTATGTGAGTCGTTATAACCATGCATGATAATGACTAATTTTCCTGCCTTGGCATTTTCCAAACGCCGGTATTTGATCAACGTTTTGTCACCCTAGACTGATCTACTCTAACTGTAGCGAACAGCTCAGGTGTGGGGGAGTCACCCTCGTATAGTTCTATACAGAAACTCTAGCTCTCCCTCCATGAGACTCTGATTATAACTACAGGCTACGGCCATACACTCAGTGATGTCAACCGACAAGTCCCACTAGATCCCAAGTGTTTCCACATGAATATGTAAAACGTTATATGTATTTAGTTTTTACAAACACTAGATGATATATGAATGTGAAATGATAAAGCCCAACAAACATGAAAAAAGACAAGTTTTGGCCCATTATACGTGTAAATTGTTTTAACGCTTGTTAGATATGCAAAAGGACACTTAAGGCCTATTAAGCATATAACGAATGGTTCAGGCCCAATTATCATGTACATGGGCCACTAAGGCCTAGTAACATGTAAAGGATAATTTATCCCGTTAAGCATGTAATTGGGTCACTCAGGCCCAATAGAGATGAAATGAATATATATTCGGCCCATTAAACACGCAAACGGATCACGAAGGCCAAATAAGCATGTATACGAAGGATTAAGTCCAATGTTCTTACCGTTGTTGTATTTCATGTGTTTGTTATAGTATAGTTCATTTGGTCAGAAAATTTATTGATAATGTTATAAAAATCCAGTCTCTTGTTATAATTATTTTTCTAGCTCGTTTCGTCGAAATTCTATAATTTGAACTCGTGTTTAATAAAAATTACACTTTAGGTCCCTTAAGAACTAAATTAACATTTAAAGGGCTTTTACATAAAATGTCATTTTTGATCAATTTAAATTAAAAATAACATTTTAGTCCCAAACTTTATAAAAATTTGTATTTTCGCCCCAAATGCTTAGTAATTTACGGATTTGGTTCAACAATACATATATTGACATTTTTGGCCCATTTATGCAAAAAATTACATTTCAACCCTTATTTGAATAAAATGACATTTTCGGCCCGATTTTTATAAAATTAACATTTTTGGCCCAAATTTTGAAATAAGTGTCATTTTCACCCCTTAATCTCGTGGCTTTTCATTTTTGGATCAAGGTTTTATTTCATGACATTTTGATCCATAAAAATTGTTATTTTCGCCATTTGGGCCCAAAAAGCCGTAAGGAACACATTAAGGCCCATAATGCACAATTTTACACTTTTGACCCTTTGGAAAGTTTGATTGTTATAAAACTCATTTTTAAGCAAATGTAAAACCATAGGTGTCACTTTTGTCCCAATCTTTTGCTTATTTGTCAAAAATGATCCTTATACAAGATTTGTGTTTTATTTCTCACAACATAGGCATGTAAATCACCTTTAACATTGTAGTATGGTGACTAGAGTGTTTTTGTTTATGAATCACACCTATTTTTGTTAAAGGTTTATAGATTTATCGAGTTTTAGCACACAAACCCAACATAAGCCAAGAAAATCACACATAACATGCATACATACATAGATCTACACATAAATAATTGTAATCTCCCCCAAAACATGTAAAAACCAAAAACAAGGGGGGTATGAACTCACCTTGAGGTTTGGACTTGGTTTTTGGATGAAGAAATTAGAGATCTCGATCCTAGCAAGCTCTTAAGATGTTTTTTGAAATCTATGAAGCATGGATTACGAAATGAGGTGGGTTAAGGAGAGATTTTTGATGAAATCAAGAAGTTAAACCATAGATCTAAGTAAGAACCTACCAAAGATGATGATCTTGGTGAAAAGCCTTCTTGGAAATACACACAAATCTTGAAAATTTGGGAGGAATGAGAAGATGTTCTTGAGAGTGTTAGAGAGTGCTTAGAAGAAAATAATTGATGTAGTATGGGGGGAGGTTTGACCAAGAGGAAGAAAAGGAGAGAGGGGAAGATAGTTGAAGTGATGTTTGCATGGATAACTACTGTCACACCCCGCTAATGCGGAAACGCAAGGTATGACAGTGATAACGGTTTCATTGCAAAAGATAAAGATACATCACCATAGCAGTATTTAAAAGTTTACAATCCATAGCTTAAAAGAAACAAAGTACAAGTTTTTCAAAATAAAATTGTTCAAAATATAACTTCATAAAAGCTTCAACACGATGCAGCATGCTCTATGATGATGAATCTTTACATTCACTTACTAATTATTTCCTGAAAAAGCATGTAAAACGAGCGTCAACTATGAAAATAGTTGGTGAGTTCACAAGTTTATAAAATCGAGCTTGAAATAAGGCTTTTCATAAATACAAGTACATTGCTTTAATGATAAACAAAGTTGATTGTTATTAATGAATACAAGTCTATTGCTATAACGAGAAACGAGTTTGTATGTGTATGAGCAAACAATGAGTCTCAACCAAACCTATGGCTGAAGCCCTATCGAGATCTATGCTTATCGTTCCATAGATGAATATGGTATCATGCACTCCAGCGATTCGGGTGAGTGAGGAGTTGTCAATTCCTAATAGCGCTATCCATAATGACCATTGGCTCAAAGAGTTAATGGTTAGAGATAAGGGAAGGGCCTTAGTACGATAAGTTCTCATGTTCCGTGTTGCATAGACATACATAAAAAACATAGCAATACAATAGCAATCGTGTTCGATACAAATCAATTTAAATATAACATACAAATAATAGTTTTTCTGGACATGCTTTTCCACCCCAAAACATAAAACTGAAAATAGGGGAGTGCGTGAATACTCACAAATATAGTAATCAAGTTTATATGAGTCAATTTAATATAACGAACATAAATAGTTTAGGACATGCTTTTCCACCCTATAACATAAAAACCGGAAATAGGGGAGTACGTGAATACTCACAATATGCAAAATATAGTAATCAAGTTTATGCGAGTCAATTAAATATAACGAACATAAGTAGTTTAGGACATGCTTTTCCACCCCAAAACATAAAAACCGAAAATAGGGGAATACGTGAATACTCACAATATTTCGAGTAGGTACAAGTGGTACTTCGGAATGCACCCACGTCTTACTACCGGGATCCTACGACATCAAACACACGCACAAGTGAGTTTCTATGTCGATATCTAATGCTAATATACTAAACTCTACATATAGGGAAATGCCAATTTATGTTTTAGTATTGGATTTTATATCAATTAGTTACACTTTTTCTGAAGTATTGAAATTTTACAAGTCGTGCGATTAATTACAACCTTGGAAGGTTAATTTTCCAAATTTTAAGTCTCAATAAAAACATAAATTCACGAAAAATATCATTCGAGGGATAAAAATTCTCAAACTTTTTATTTAACTGTTATTACACAATACTAAGCTGGGAAAAATATAAAAATGGATTTCCAAGCTGTTTAATTATATTTTATGATTTATGGGCTTTTATTCCAATAAAAATTGAAATAAATAGAAAACAGTTTCCAAAATTACCCAAACTTTTTATTTAATTGTTATTATACATAACTAGGCTGGGAAAAGTAAAAAAGATATTTTTCAGTGGGTATTTCTATTTTTCCTTGTTTTATTCCTTTAAATAGTCATTAATTGAAGAAATAATATTAAACAGTTAAAATAAATCTACATAAATTTTTGTAACATCATTTACAGTATAAATATCCTGGGAAAAATATCAAAAGTGGTTTTCATAATGTATAAACTGGTTTTGGATATTTATGTGTATTTAAGTGCCTTTTAATGCAATTAACTTTAGAACTATTTTTCCCATTTTTAGACCATTATAAGTACCAAAAATTGGGAAAAAAAGTAAGACATGATGAAAAATCTTGAAATTATATTCTGAAGTCACCCATCACAGGTAAGGTATGCGAAAATTGTTATATACAATTGTGACATCCTCTAAGGTGGTTTTGTAATTTATCATGTCCTGAACAAAAGAAAATTAGAAATCGTATTAAACAGTAACAAAAATTGCTGAAATTTGGTGAGGGGTTATTATTCCCCATAAGGATCACCCATGAATTTATTTAGGATTTATTGACCTCTGGAAGCATTTTATATGATTTATGCCCTCGGTTTTAACAATAACTCTAATAAATCAAAGAAATAACAAAAGCTCTTGAAATTTTCCAGATTATCTCATGTATGCAAGGGCTTTCAAAAGGAAGAACGTAAAAAAATGTATTCAGAAGAGAAATGAGGGTAATGATTCCAAACAATTTAAGAAAAGTTGCATGCAATAACGCATGAAGTGTAGATGTGGCTGAAGTTCATGAATTTGTGTAGTCCATTAAGTGAGGTTTTAAGCCACGAAATTTCAACCATCATTCACTAGATACGTTAAGTTTCTAAGGTATTTTTCCTCAGATTTATGGTTGGGTTTAAGGCCATTGATTATGCAAGACAAAAATAGTGATCACAGAAAAAGAGCTGTATGCGCAACCATTTTGTAAAAATTGGCAAAAATCCGATATTTAATATTTTACAGTAAGACCAGTTGGGTTTGAAATTTAACTCGTGGAACTAACCAATACAAGAAGAATATCATGATTTGGTTAAGAAATGACTGAGTTATCGCCGTTCAAAGTCGAACAAAGTAATCTGGCAGATTGCATGTTTGCTTGTGTGCATTATTAGGGTATTTCAACAAGAACATCATGCATGTCTTTGGTAAGGCCTGATTTCTAACACATGCATGGAATGAATGAGAATCCAAGATGTACTAGAAATGGTTTAAATGATTTTGTTCATGCATGAACACAAAAGAAATGGAGAAGAACATGAAATATTAGGTTTTGATGTCACATGATCATATGTGCATCTTTTTCACTCCTTGCATGGGTTTGATCCCGGATTTTCACCATCTCTAACACATGCATTGTGTTATGGTGAGAATCTACAAACCACAAGGGAAAATATACAGATTTCTAGCCATGGAATGGCATAGAATCCGAAAAGAAGAGAAAACTAAGAAAGAAAAGAAGTAAAATCATGTAACTATGGAAGAAGATGATGTTGTTTACCTTTGTTATGATATTGAGGGAAGTAAGAACACTTCAAGGGCTTCAAAATCTCGAAATTTTATAGAGAAATGAGAGGATTTTCGTGGATTTAGAGAGAGGGAAGAAGAGAGTGAAGTGTGTGAAGAGTGGAGTGTAAGAGAGTGGAGAAAGAAGAGGTGGAGTGAGGGAATAAATTTAATCATTGAGTTTTGGGGAAGAGAGAGTGCATGGGGAGGGGAGATGGCCAGATTTTCCATGCATTAAACCTCCTCTCTCCTTATTCAAATTTTATAAAAATTAACTTCATTATTTATATAAAGACATTGATTTTTATAAAACTGCTTATTAAGCAATTTGATTTATTTTTAAAAATCTTGTTTTCAACAAATAAATTATGATTAATATTTGATAATTTAATTTCTATTTCATTGATCATAATTCATAATTTGATTAATAAGAATTTGATATTGGAAGTTTTATAACCAAATTTTATAAAGTTTTTAAGCTTTATAATTTATAAGTTTGGATTTTTGGCTCTTTAGGGTTTTTGGAATATTGTTTGACATTCATTAACATGATGAAGTATAATTAGAATATTTTAATTTATTTTTTTAGGGTTTTATACCCTATTTCAATTATAACAAAGCTTGAAGCTTTATTCTAATTACAGTATTGGCATTTCCTATTGTAGCTAAGCAACTTACTAGAATTGTAAGTATCAAGTATATTAGTCCTAGACCTTAGTTGGATCCTAGTTTATGCAAGATTTTTGACCTAATTTATACTACTAGGTCATGGCATGTTGTGCATGAATGGTTTTTATAAAGATGCATGAGTCCGAGAATGACCTGAATTGGCAGTTGTCATAGTATCCCCCACTTAAAAAGAATTTCGTCCCAAAATTCATCCTATGTCATCGCTTGTCGTCGCAAGGGAAAAGTTGCGGATACTTTTCCTTTATGAAGTCCTCGCGCTCCCAGGTGTACTCCGGCCCGCGTTTTGAGTACCATCGAACTTTCACAATCGGGATCTTACTCCGCTTAAGTTGTTTTACCTCCCTGTCAAGGATTTCTATCGGTTCCTCAACGAAGTTCAGCTTATCATTGATCGTAATTTCCTCCAGGGGTACTATCAATGTTTCGTCGGCTAGACATTTCTTAAGGTTGGAGACGTGGAATGTGTCATGAATGGCGCTTAACTCTTGGGGCAACTGAAGTTTATACGCTACCGGACCAATCCTTTCAAGGATTTCAAAGGGTCCAACATATCTCGGGCTTCGTTTTCCTTTCTTACCAAATCGTACAAGACCTTTCCAAGGCGACACTTTTAAAAGTACCTTGTCTCCTACTTGGAATTCTAATGGTTTACGACGATTATCCGCATAACTTTTCTGACGATCTCTAGCAGCTTTAAGCCTATCCTTGATGATAGCAATCTTGTCAGATGTTCCTGGATAAGTTCGAGTCTAGACAACTGTCTGTCTCCGATTTCTGTCCAGCATAAGGGCGAACGACACTTGCATCCATACAATGCTTCATATGGAGCGCATTGAATACTCATGTGGTAGCTATTATTGTAGGAAAACTCAATTAGAGGAAAATGAGTATCCCAATTTCCTTTGAACTCAATGACGCACGCTCGTAGCATGTCTTCCAATGTTTGTATTGTTCTCTCCGTCTGCCCATCTGTCTGAGGGTGGTAAGCTGTGCTCAAATCTGTTGGGTTTTGAGCATTCTAACACTCCTAAGTGTACATGCAACCCTAAATACCTTGGATCTATGTTTTCTCTATTATACATGCAAATAAGAACATCCAAGGTATAATCCTAATCGAGCATACAAAAACAATGAGTGTAACAAGATAGAATACATACCTCTTTGATGTAAAAAGTCTTCATGAAGCTTGAGTGCCTAGCCC
This sequence comes from Lactuca saligna, assembly GCF_052625555.1. Lineage (NCBI taxonomy): Eukaryota > Viridiplantae > Streptophyta > Magnoliopsida > Asterales > Asteraceae > Lactuca > Lactuca saligna. Next base: position 113,917,032 of record NC_136417.1, on the reverse strand, counting down.
CAATAGTGTGGAAGCCTCAAATGGAATCACAATCACCAAAACACTTAGAATAACTTGAGAGAATTCTACAACTCATGAAATCGGCTAGCCCTTTCTTACTCTCACTAGTGGCCAATTTTGGTCAAGAATAAGATGCTTATATAGTTAGGGTTACACCAAGTAAACCCTAATTGACATGGCCTTTCATTTCCATGATCCATGGGTACAAATACACCATGGAGCATCCATGGACCATCCTATGGGTTTTAGCCCAACTTGATTATCCATGGAGCATTAGCCCACTATACAAGTATGAATGATTTACACAATCAACCCATATATTTAATTAGTCTTCTTTTGATCACTTAATTAATCCTAGATTAATTGTTGATCAATACTAATTAAATAATCTTATTATTCTTATTATTAATATACTAGAACTTATAATATATTAATAACCATAAGTGTCTTATTTCTCTCATTATAGTCTATCCAAGTGCATGATGGTATGCAACCCAAATGGACCATGCTGGGTCGGGTCAAGTTTTACCAATTATAGTTATGGACTTAGACATTAATCTAACAGTCTCCCACTTGGATAAGTCTAAAACTATTATTGCGTATGACTTCAAGAACCAACTGGCAATCATAGCTCTCAAAAGCTTCAAAAGCTTCTGTCGAACTCTGACCTTGTAGATGAACTCTGACCTTTGTCAATGACTTGTCCATTAGATAAGGGATCATATATTCCTCCATTCTAGATATCATATGGACTGAGACATGGATTATAATCATTCTCTCTGTGCATTTGTTGTTTCCCGATTTCTGATTTATGACGACTGACTGATTGAACAAATCAAATCAGTCCTGGCCCGGCCGAGCACTTCCATTTGTCATCATCAAATCATCGAGGGGCCCACAGATATCACTTTTATCCCGAAGTTAAAAGGAATGGATAAACTTCAACTCATATGGCTTGTTCTACTATTTGTTGAATCATACACAAAGGCACGTTTTATAGCACCGGAGTTACCAAATGCGTTTTCGTGCAATCAATGTACTATCAACTCATAGTAACAACTCATATCTCTAGGTTTAAAGAATATAAGACATTATCGTCTCATGATCACTCGTGATAAAATCCATGAAGTGATTCCAATGAGCGCGGGTTGAATCCAATAATCAGAACTTATGAGCACTCATGAGTGTTGTAGCCCTTTGTCGAACACCTTAGACCTCTAAAAGCCAACCCATGACAGTCTTAATTCATATCTACTTCCAACATATGACCGACTGTGGATGGTTTGAATAACTTAGTCATTCCGGAAGAATAACCCAGTTTATTCGGGAAGTCAAAACATGCAAAGTGAAACACAATAATAATTGAATCCAATATGGTATCAAAACCTATGAACATAAATAAAACACCTTTTATTTATCACCATATGATTACACATTATTCATTGTATACCGTTTCAGCTATCAACTTTATTCTTGAATTTAAAACAATAGTTGTCCCATGCTCCAAGCATGTACACTATGTTTTCTAAACACTAGTCATGCCACACACCAAGTATGCATATTATGTTTGTCTATGATCTTTACTTTGTGAACTAGATCAATTGAACATAACTTCAATGATTCTCTTTTCACACTCCCAAATCCTTACTGCAAATGCAAGAATTCCAAATTCATGCCATTTACTGAAATCTATTAGATTCTGAACTTATATGCATTGATCCTCTTGTAATGATTATGCAAAAAGTCAAAAAGACTTGCCAATAATCATTACAGAGTATTCCAAAGGAGATCAACTCCTTGGAAACATCCTTCTTGCATTAAGTTTCCTAATCTTAAACAGATTGAAAATTCTAACTTTGAAACACTTCCAGATTCCATTTTTGACTATCACTTCTGAACAAGAGTTGCCTCCTTACAGATTATGTCAATATGGTCCTTCCAGAATTATCACTATACTTCCAAAAGTCCTTGAGCAACCAATCTTTGGTAAACCTTAGATTGTCCTCAACAATTGTTTAATCCTTTTAGTCATATCCAGTTCTAAACCTTTTCCCTTCTTAATGCCCCAGGCATATGAAAATTTTAGAAAGGATGAATATAGCACATGTAATCGATCCTATATCCGAAGCATATGGGACACGATTCATGATGTCTTACATAAAGACTAAACCAGTCTTTTGCTATAACATTTCCATCTCTATTTGCCAAGTTCTCATAATTCAGATTATGAAAAGGGATGCCGTAATCATAATTGAATTTTAGAACGCAAATAATGGACTCATATACGAAATTTCCTTATGTTGAGCCATTCTAACATGAAATTCATATATATCCTTGACTAAATGATTAAAACCTCACGATCTAAGCTTATAGATTTGAGATGTAGTATAATTTCCTCTCCCTTAATTATAGCAAAACAACTTTTCCCAATTGAAACCTTTTGTTTTCTATAATTAACATTGCTAACTTGCAATACTTATCATAATTATCATGCTCCCACTAACATGATGATTATTAGCATAACACTTATGCTCCCACTAGCTTTGACATCTACTCAGAAATCAGCTGGACAATCTGAAATTTAGATTCATACACCCTTTCCGTAGATAGCTCACCTGTGTGTCTAAGCAATATCAAGAACCATGAAAAGGGATACCGCAATCATAGTCTCAATTGCTTAGGAATTTGCCATTTCTCACAAGTCCATGTTAGTGTGCCAGTTAACCACACACGCTCCACTAACGACTTTTGAAAATGCAAATAACACAATTGATATTTACGTAAAATCTACTTAGTGAAAGCGTTTCCTCACCATCATTTTCATGAATCGGAGAGAAACCTGATGACACTTAGATTTTATAGTGTATGAGTTCCTATCCATGTGAATTTGTCAAAACCATAATCATAAGATAAGGTTAGTAACAAATGCAGCCTTAAATGGATTAAACTTGTTCAATCTTAGTTTCTTGTCACCTTGGTAGCACAAGGCCCACCAATGCTTCCAAGTTGAACTCTGATAACTCATATGCAAATTCAACTTATTTGAAGTAGGTACAGAAATAAGAATTATGTCAACACGATAGGTTGCAAACCTTAAGTCGTGTGCTAGTGAAGAACTTCAGGTTTTATTCTTGATTAGTTCTTGAGACTTTCAAGACCTTTAAGACTCCCACTGTCCTCTTGACATATAAGACTCCCTTGTCAAATATCCAAGAGATAGTGTGGATTCTAATCAAGACAAACACTTCACACAATTGGCCTAAGTTGGTCTTTGTTTTATCCAAAACATCACAACTTACCAATTTCAAATGTACAAGAGTAGGAACTTGTACTCTTACATTTGACAAGTGTTTTAAACCTTCTTTAAGACATGTCACTCGAGTTACAATCTTGGAGTATGACTCTAAGACTTGTACTGGAACGAAGTATGACTCATTTTCTTGATTTAACCATTTCAACCATTCAAGATCCCTCTTCTTAGTCATAAGAATGCACTAAGATTTCCTTAGAGAACTAATTGTGCTATGGTTTCTTAATCGTTAAGATGATCACAAAACTGATACTAAAGTACTCTCCCATCTTTTCAAATTTGAGAAACTTTTATCCTTCTGCCTAATTTGATTCTTCTTATTCGCTCTGTCATACATTGGAACCTTTTTCCAATGTCTCAGAGTTACACTTAAGCTTGTAAGTATAATCATATTTACTGAGCTTTAGTAAACTATGACGAATAGTCTTATTAGTCTTTTGTGGTGGACTTAGTCAGTGCACAAGACTGTGTACTTGATCCCTTAGTCCTTCACTTGACTCACACATCCATGTGAACAAGTAATTTAGTCTTAATTTTTTCCAATTCTTGAAAGTTCTCATTCATCATCCTATACAACTTGCATGATTCCAAGTTCCGGTCCAATTGAAACTTGGGTGATGAGAATCTTTCCTTATTTGGTAAATTTAGACATTACCACAAATGAAAGAATAAATTTCATATTTCCACTCTTGCTATTAATGGAATCATATAAGCAACAATTTTTCCTCAAATTCCATTGTAAGCATATTTTAAAATAAATAAAATCAAAAATTTTCTTTTATTTTAAAACTATGCGGAAAAACTTATCCTTACAATCCATATGAAAACTTGTTGTTATCTATTCCTAAGCAATATCTCATAACTCCTAAGAAGTAGCTCAAGAATCTGATCTTCAAACTATGCAATAGAAATCCATCTACGCCATCAGATTCAGCATATTCTTTCTTTAAGTTTCTTCACTTTTCTCTGATTCTTAAAACATCACCATGTGACCCAGTTACATCATGTATTAATAATCTCATAATAGAAACTTAGCAGAGTTAGATAGTGGACTTTACCAGAAGTAGAGTCAAACTTATTGACTTTAACATCCTTAGGTAAATTTGGTAGCTTCGCAATCAATGCCCCTTCCTTTGGCAATATAAACATATGGACCCTTTGATAATGGTACACGGGACTATCACAGACTTAGCTTTTCTCTTTACCATTTGGTCAACCGAGTTGACTATGGCCGATCCCTTTCCATTGGGAAGCGAATGCTCTCCGGGATTTCCTGTGTCACTATTGTCAATGTCCATCAAGTTTTAAGGAAGTTGATCTTAACAAATAGATAAGATCATTAAGGGTCTTGTCATAGCCTGTTTCATAGGTGTCCCAAAGGAACTCACTATGTGACTTAGAAAGTGATTGAACCACCAACTTTCTCAAGACTTTGACACCCAACTCTCCCGGCTTGTCAATATGTGACTACATCTCCAAGATGTGACCACACCTAGACTTTGCCTTGCTTATAGGGCCTGAGTGACCTTAAACTTTTCCAAGAACTTGTGGGTTAGGGAGAATAATTGGAGGAGGTGAATGAAGTATGATTTCCATAGGACATCATCTTCATTTAGGAAAGCTTGTTTCAACAGATTTGGGAAGATCATATATGTCTAAACCAGACATCTTTTGGGAGATATTCAAGATAGTTGATTTTAAAGTCCTTAATATGACACCCAATATGAAATATTAAGGCTAGGACCCAACAAACTATTTTATAACTTAGAAGAGGGATGCCGTAATCCAAGCTATAAAATATTTGAAGGTAGGTGAATGACGATTCACCAATTTCCACCAAGATAAATGAAATGTATTATTAGGTTTTAATTGGATTTGAAACTCCTAGATCTTTGAGATCCATTGAACTTTTCAAAGGCATGTTTCAATCTCGAATGTGCCCTTCAGGTTTTGTGACTGGGATGCCGAGGATCACAAAACAAGGTGTGAATAACCATACCAATTCACTTGGTACCCTTAATATTATCACCCAATCAATGTGTCGGTTAACCACACACGCTCCATTGATCTATGAAAAACATTAAGTCACCCTTCGTGATCCTTACTAGTCCAAGTTAGTGTGCCGGTTAACCACACACGCTCCACCAACGACTTGGTAAGGTACAAAGTGTGAATTCCATGGGCTAGCACCATATTCACATTTTCCTAAGTAACTAAGATTAGGAATTATTAAGAGTTTAGTTACTTAGTATTTATCATTAACACTTTTAATGAAGGGAGAATTATAGTCTTGTCAAACCCGTTCGGCTAACGACCCTCCACCAGTCAAGCAAGCGGTGGGTGAGAGTGGACACCCATTAAGTTTCCATTTTATAGGCAACAACCTTATACCCACCTTATAGACCGGCTTCGTGAATGAGGCGTACTAGCGGTAAGACTGACTTTACTCTTATACATATATATATTATTAACTTATAATATTATAAAGTCTAAGGGTTGAATTTTTACTTTTAAAATTCTAAGGGCTAACTTGGAATTAAAGTATTCATAAGTGAAAACTTTACAAATTCCAAAACTTGAGGGCAAGTTTTGAAACTATTCAAAACTAATTAATTCCATAACTTATGTGTTTAAAGTAGTTTTAATCCAAAAACTCTTCAAGTTCCATAACTTGAGGACAAGTTATGGAAGACTTTAAATTATTAAAGAATGTAACTTTTTCTTTATTTTGTAACGTATGGAATTAATTAAGGTTACACTTTATTTATTTATTTATTTATTAATGAAGTGACTCTTGAACCTCCATAACTAAAGGACAAGACTCATCATCTTTTGTAACCATTGCCAACTTTTATGAGTTTTATGAAACTTAAATGTGACTTTTCATATAACTTGAGGACAAGTTACAAAAACACATTTTAGACTCTTAGATTAATTTGGATTGAAAACAACTATTTCACTCAACTTTTCTATTAATCTAAGCAACTCATAAGAACAAGATAATCCAAATCAAACTTTTTCATGTAATTAGCCTAATCACTAAACTAATTCAAAACATGAATCTATTGATAATTATCTTTGAAATTGGATTAGCATGAACATAACCACATCAAAAACAAGTTTATAAGTTCAAAAACATCTTAGGGTAATGTTCCTAGTCCATTTCTAGCCAAAAACCTCGAAAATATGCTGTTTGGGGCTCCTACTCGTCGAGTGCATGAACCTACTCGGCGAGTAGGATGATTTTACTCTTGGAGTCAGCAAGTTCATCAGTGGACTCGGCGAGTCCAATGCCCAGAAAGCCAGAAAATCGAGTTTTTCAGCATTTTTCAGCAATTTGCATCAAGTATAATAAAAAAACCAGGCTCTGATACCACTGTTGGGTTTTGAGCATTCTAACACTCCTAAGTGTACATGCAACCCTAAATACCTTGGATCTATGTTTTCTCTATTATACATGCAAATAAGAACATCCAAGGTATAATCCTAATCTAGCATACAAAAACAATGAGTGTAACAAGATAGAATACATACCTCTTTGATGTAGAAAGTCTTCATGAAGCTTGAGTGCCTAGCCCCAATAGTGTGGAAGCCTCAAATGGAATCACAATCACAAAAACACTTAGAATAACTTGAGAGAATTCTACAACTCATGAAATCGGCTAGCCCTTTCTTACTCTCACTAGTGGCCAATTTTGGTCAAGAATAAGATGCTTATATAGTTAGGGTTACACCATGTAAACCCTAATTGACATGGCCTTTCATTTCCATGATCCATGGGTACAAATACACCATGGAGCATCCATGGACAATCCTATGGGTTTTAGCCCAACTTGATTATCCATGGAGCATTAGCCCACTATACAAGTATGGATGATTTACACAATCAACCCATATATTTAATTAGTCTTCTTTTGATCACTTAATTAATCCTAGATTAATTCTTGGTCAATACTAATTAAATAATCTTATTATTCTTATTATTAATATACTAGAACTTATAATATATTAATAACCATAAGTGTGTTATTTCTCTCATTATAGTCTATCCAAGTGCATGATGGTATGCAATCCAAATGGACCATGCCGGGTCGGGTCATGTCTTACCAATTATAGTTATGGACTTAGACATTAATCCAACAAAATCTATCTTGGTTCCTAGTGCCCTCTGTAACATCCACCAAAATCGAGATGTAAAACAACTATCGCTATCAGAAATGATAGATAGGGGTACACCATGCAGAGAAACAATTTTGCTACCGATGCTGCTCCGGGAATTAAGTCTATCCAAAATTTGACCTGCCTATGAGGTGGTAGACTGGGCAATTCCTTCGGAAACACCTCGGGATAGTTTTGAACCACTGGAATCTCCTTGAGTTGCTTTGCTTCAGGTTCTCTTTCTAGCACGTGGGCCATGAATGCAATACAATTCTTTTTCAGGTACTTGTGAACCTTCACTCTTGATACTATGTTTAAACTTCTTCCTGGTGTCTCGCCGTGTATGATAAGGGTTTCTCCATTAGGGAGAGGCACTCTAATGACTTTCTCGTAACAACCAATTTCTGCTTTATTTTTAGATAACCAATCCATCCCTACTATCACATCAAAACTACCTAGCTCTATGGGAATTAGGTCGATGCTAAAGAGTTTATCAGCTAAATTCAGAGTACAACCAGGAATTATATCACTAGCCCTAATTTCATACCCATCATCAAGTTCAATAGCATAAGCATTCCTCATCTTTACCGATTTCAAGCCAATTAACGGTCTGAATGCTAAAGAAACAAAACTCTTATCTGCTCCCGCATCGAATATTATTGATGCAAAATGGTTGTTCAAGAGAAACGTACCTGTTATCACTTCAGGGTTCTGACGAGCTTCTTCTACACCAATCACAAAGGCTACACCTCTTGGCCGTCCAACTTGATTTCCTTGAAAGTTTCTCTTGGCTTGGCCTTGTCCATTATTACCAGGTCCATTGTTCAGTTTGGGGCATGCTCTACGGAGATGATCAGTACTCCCGCACTCGTAACATGTCCTTTTTCCCTCCTTATTCACCTTACAATACTTCGAGTAATGGCCTGTTTGCTTACAGTTTTGGCACACTGGGCAAGCTCCCTTGTGATGGAAGTTGCACTTATTGCACTTCGGAAGCGGCCCTGAGTACTGCTTTCGCTCATGCACTTCCTGTCCTTGAGTTTTCACTGGTTCTTGCTCCTGGGCTCTTACCATAAAGTTTCTTGAGACTTTCTGCTTCCTCCCTGACTTGCCTCCATACTTCTTCTCTCCCTGATCTGCTGGCTTCCTCTTGCTACTAGAGCTTTCCTTTGTCGATGCTCCCATCCTTATCACATCATTGGTTAGTCGATTTGCTAGACTTACTGCACTCTGAATAGTAGTTGGGTTTGCTGAGGTAACCATTCCCCGAATCTCTGGTGCCAGACCCCAGATGTAACGATCTATCCGTTTCTCCTCAGGAGGAACCATGTGAGGTACCAGTTTTGCTAGTTCATGAAATCGTACTGTGTACTTCTCTATTTGTGTTCCAACCATATAATGGTTCCAGAATTCAGACTCAATCTCCCGAAGTTCATCCTTGGGACAATACTCCTCTATCAGCAGCCTCTTTAGGTCTTCCCAAGTTAGCTGATATGCCGCTGTACGGCCTCGGGTTTGCACTAGAGTATTCCACCAGGTTAATGCCCTATCATGGAATAGGCAAGATGCATACTCAACTTTGTTGCGCTCGAGGCATTTGCTAATGTGAAGGACGGACTCCATGCTGTCAATCCATTTCAGTAACCCGATCGCACCTTCCTTTCCATGGAACTCCTTAGGTTTACAGGCCATAAAGGACTTGTAGTTACATTCTCTTTCATTGTTTCCCCGGTTTCCTCCACTACTTCCTTGGTTAGCATTAAGTTCTGCAGTTACCTGAGTAACAATGTTTGGAATTGCTTCCAAGAGCTGTTGTGCTACAACTTGAGCAACATCGGGTGTTTCGTTCTGTGGGCGCCCGCGACTAGGCCTTCCTGACATGGTTCTATGACACAGGAGATGAAATATGTATAAATACATAAAATAATGTATAATATTTAGTTCACTTGTATTTTGAAAACCTTAAGTGTTGTCAAATTAATGGTTTGCATTAATACTATGCATATAGATTTTAGAAAGGAAAGAAAAGAAAAATCCTTTTATTCGACCATTGACTAAGAAAATTTTAGGGTTTGCCCTCATAGTAAATGTTTTCATACATAAAATAAACTTCTTCATTACCATTTGAAATAGTTTTAAAACCAAAACAATACATCAATCCCAAAATAAAGTTTTTAAATGTTTTTCCCAAAAGACACCCAACATGGGTTTTCGTTTCATGACAAAATAAAATACTGAAATCAGAACCAAAAGTTAATCGCTATCCTAACAAGAAGCATCAACACCACAATCAGGAACAGCCCACCAAACACATAATATGTTGTCATCGCATGACCTGCCTCTCGTCTAGCAGCACTAGCAGTGTTAGCAGTCTCCATCGAATGCTGATACAGGATTTCCATCCCTGTCATCACTTCGTTCAATACCTCTTGTTGCCCGGCTATTACAGCGAGGCTGTGGCGCATATATGCTTCCATCAAATACATCCTCCGGGACTCCTCCGGGGTCATACCTGGCTGCCTGACAGGTATTCCTATGACTTGCTGTGGTGGCGGTGCTCTCGGCTCTGCAACGCTGGGTCCTGCTCCGCTAGGTCCTGCCGTGCCATGTCCTGCTATGCTGGCAGGTATCCTTCCTGGAATGGGAACACTCTTCCTCGCCGTCCTCCGAATGCGAAGTCCATAAAGCGGTGGCTGTGGCAACACCGATGTAGGTGATGCCTCGCGTCGTTGACTCGGGGCATTGTCATTGCTGATCTCCACTGAGTTCCAAGTATCTTCCGTATCCTCTGATGGGTCTTCTTCTACCGAGGCGGGGGGATTACGTCGAGGGATAATAGTGACGTAGCCGGACTCATCGGCTGAGGCGGTAGCGCGGGAAGATGACGATATTGACATAGTGGACTGTGACATAGTTTCAATGAGATATGAAATAAATGACAATGCATGCCTATAATATGCAATGCTTACACACACCAAAATTAACCATTTTGAATTTTTGAAATAAAGTTTTCTCAAATATTTTTGTTGAACACATTCCCATTATAATTAGCTCAGGTTTTGTATAAATCTTTCCTTAATTAAACATAGGTGATCAAGCTATGTTTAATCGAGGTCCAATGATACAACTCCCGACCTAATTATACTAGTAATATGTTTGATGTAAAAAGAATTTCTTTGTAAGTTTTAGTTATAGGTTGTGTTTTCTTAAAGAAAAACCGATGTTCTCTATAACTTTATCTCTGATACCGCTTCTGTCACACCCCGTTAAAGCGGAAACGCAAGGTATGACAGCGATAACGGTTTCATTGCAAAAGATAAAGATACATCACCATAGCAGTATTTAAAAGTTTACAACCCATAGCTTAAAAGAAACAAAATACAAGTTTTTCAAAATAACATTGTTCAAAATATAACTTCATAATAGCTTCAACACGATGCAACATGCTCTATGATGATGAATCTTTACATCCATTTACTAATTATTTCCTGAAAAAGCATGTAAAATGAGCGTCAACTATGAAAATAGTTGGTGAGTTCACAAGTTTATAAAATCGAGCTTGAAATAAGGCTTTTCGTAAATACAAGTACATTGCTTTAATGATAAACACAGTTGATTGCTATTAATGAATACAAGTCTATTGCTATAACGAGAAACGAGTTTGTATGTGTATGAGCAAACAATGAGTCTCAACCAAACCTATGACTGAAGCCCTATCGAGATCTATGCTTATCGTTCCATAGATGAATATGGTATCATGCACTCCAGCGATTCGGGCGAGTGAGGAGTTGTCAATTCCTAATAGCGCTATCCATAATGACCATTGGCTCAAAGAGTTAATGGTTAGAGATAAGGGAAGGGCCTTAGTACGATAAGTTCTCATGTTCCGTGTTGCATAGACATACATAAAAAAACATAGCAATACAATAGCAATCGTGTTTGATACAAATCAATTTAAATACAACATACAAATAATAGTTTTTCTGGACATGCTTTTCCACCCCAAAACATAAAGCTGAAAATAGGGGAGTGCGTGAATACTCACAAATATAGTAATCAAGTTTATATGAGTCAGTTAATATAACGAACATAAATAGTTTAGGACATGCTTTTCCACCCTATAACATAAAAACCGGAAATAGGGGAGTACGTGAATACTCACAATATGCAAAATATAGTAATCAAGTTTATGCGAGTCAATTAAACATAACGAAGATAAGTAGTTTAGGACATGCTTTTCCACCCCAAAACATAAAAAACGAAAATAGGGGAGTACGTGAATACTCACAATATTTCGAGTAGGTACAAGTGGTACTTCGGAATGCACCAACGTCTTACTACCGGGATCCTACGACATCAAACACACGCATTAGTGAGTTTCCATGTCGATATCTAATGCTAATATACTAAACTCTACATATAGGGAAATGCCAATTTATGTTTTAGTATTGGATTTTATATCAATTAGTTACACTTTTTCTGAAGTATTGAAATTTTACAATTCGTGCAATTAATTACAACCTTGGAAGGTTAATTTTCCAAATTTTAAGTCTCAATAACAACATAAATTCACGAAAAATAGCATTCGAGGGATAAAAATTCTCAAAATTTTTATTTAACTGTTAATACACAATAATAAGTTGGGAAAAATATAAAAATGGATTTCCAAGCTGTTTAATTATATTTTATGATTTATGGGCATTTATTCCAATAAAAATTGAAATAAATAGAAAATAGTTTCCAAAATTACCCAAACTTTTTATTTAGTTGTTATTATAGATAAATAGGCTGGTAAAATTAAAAAAGATATTTTTCAGTGGGTATTTCTATTTTTCCTTGTTTTATTCCTTTAAATAGTCATTAATTGAAGAAATAATATTAAACAGTTAAAATAAATCTACATAAACTTTTGTAACATCATTTACAGTATAAATATCCTGGGAAAAATATCAAAAGTGGTTTTCATAATGTATAAACTGGTTTTGGGTATTTATGTGTATTTAAGTGCCTTTTAATGCAATTAACTTTAGAAAATAAGAGAAAAATAGTTTACAGTAGAGAAAAATCCTAAAACGTTTTATGTAACCTCCTACTGTATAATATTATATCCTGGAAAAGTTTTATGAATTTTGGATAATCAGAACTATTTTTCCCTTTTTTAGATCATTATAATTACCAAAATTTGGGAAAAATAGTAAGACATGATGAAAAATCTTGAAATTATTTTCTAGAGTCACTCATCACAGGTAAGGTATGCGAAAATTGTTATATACAATTGTGACATCCTCTAAGGTGGTTTTGTAATTTATCATGTCCTGAACAAAAGAAAATTAGAAATCCTATTAAACAGTAACAAAAATTGCTGAAATTTGGTGAGGGGTTATTATTCCCCATACGGATCACCCATGAATTTATTTAGGATTTATTTACCTCTGGAAGTATTTTATATGATTTATGCCCTCAGTTTTAGCAATAACTCTAATAAATCAAGGAAATAACAAAAGCTCTTGAAATTTTCCAGATTATCTCATGCATGCATGGGCTTTCAAAAGGAAAAATGCAAAAAAATTTATTCAGAAGAGAAATGAGGGTAATGATTCCAAACAATTTAAGAAAAAGTTGCATGCAATAATGCATGAAGTGTAGATGTGGCTGAAGTTCATGAATTTGTGTAGCCCATTAAGTGAGGTTTTAAGCCACGAAATTTCAACCATCATTCACTAGATACGTTAAGTTTCTAAGGTATTTTTCCTCAGATTTATGGTTGGGTTTAAGGCCATTGATTATGCAAGACAAAAATAGTGATCACAGAAAAAGAGCTGTATGCGCAACCATTTTGTAAAAATTGTCAAAAATCGGATATTTAATATTTTACAGTAAGACCAGTTGGGTTTGAAAGTTAACTCGTGGAACTATCCAATACAAGAAGAATATCATGATTTCGTTAAGAAATGACTGAGTTATGTCCGTTCAAAGTCGAACAAAGTAATCTGGCAGATTGCATGTTTGCTTGTGTGCATTATTAGGGTATTTCAACAAGAACATCATGCATGTCTTTGGTAAGGCCTGATTTCTAACACATGCATGGAATGAATGAGCATCCAAGATGTACTAGAAATGGTTTAAATGCTTTTGTTCATGCATGAACAGAAAAGAAATGGAGAAGAACATGAAATATTAGGTTTTGATGTCACATGATCATATGTGCATCTTTTTCACTCCTTGCATGGGTTTGATCCCAGATTTTCACCATCTCTAACACATGCATTGTGTTATGGTGAGAATCTACAAACCACAAGAGAAAATATACAGATTTCTAGCCATGGAATGGGATAGAATCCGAAAAGAAGAGAAAACTAAGAAAGAAAAGAAGTAAAATCATGCAACTATGGAAGAAGATGATGTTGTTTACCTCTGTTATGATCTTGAGGGAAGTAAGAACACTTCAAGGGCTTCACAATCTCGAAATTTTGCAGAGGAATGAGAGGATTTTCGTGGGTTTAGAGAGAGGGAAGAAGAGAGTGAAGTGTGTGAAGAGTGGAGTGTAAGAGAGTGGAGAAAGAAGAGGTGGAGTGAGGGAATAAATTTAATCATTGAGTTTTGGGGAAGAGAGAGTGCATGTGGAGGGGAGATGGACATATTTTCCATGCATTAAACCTCCTCTCTCCTTATTCAAATTTTATAAAAATTAACTCCATTATTTATATAAAGACATTGATTTTTATAAAACTGCTTATTAAGCAATTTGATTTATTTTTAAAAATCTTGTTTTCAACTAATAAATTATGATTAATACTTGATAATTTAATTTATATTTCATTGATCATAATTCATAATTTGATTAATAAGAATTTGATATTGGAAGTTTTATAACCAAATTTTATAAATTTTTTAAGCTTTATAATTTATAAGTTTCGATTTTTGGCTCTTTAGGGTTTTTGGAATATTGTTTGACATTCATCAACATGATGAAGTATAATTAGAATATTTTAATTTATTTTTTTAGGGTTTTATACCCTATTTCAATTATAACAAAGCTTGAAGCTTTATTCTAATTATAGTATTGGCATTTCCTATTGTAGCTAAGCAACTTACTAGAATTGTAAGTATCAAGTATATTAGTCCTAGACCTTAGTTGGATCCTAGTTTATGCAAGATTTTTTACCTAATTTATACTACTAGGTCATGGCATGTTGTGCATGAATAGTTTTTATAAATATGCATGAGTCCGAGAATGACCTGAATTGGCAGTTGTCACAACTACCATGCAAACATGAGGTGTCACAAGCATGGATTTCCCTTCCTTTTTCTTTTTTTATTACTCATATATATATATATATATATATATATATATATATATATATATATATATATATATATATATATATATAGGCTAGAGAGATTAAAAACAAATACTTTGGGCTCAATCTTGGTCTTGCTCGAATTTTTAGTGGCCTAGCAATATTTTCCGGCCCATTGGGCCTTTATAAAGGCTCATGGCCCAACGAAACCCAATAAGAGGGTTTACGCCCCATTTGAGAAAATGGCATTACTTATGGCTCATCATGGCGCATTAGGGTTAGAATGAATCATTCTAGGCCCAAATGGTCCAAAATGTTATAGATTTATGAATTTGGTCCAATTAGAACTCAGTTAGGGTATTTTGTCCCAAAATAGTCGAATTGAAGGCTTATTAGCCCATTAGTCCCAATAAGAAAACCCTAGTCCATAATAAGCTCGAACCGGGATTTTTAGGGTTTTCGACTCTTTATTGACTATTTGGATAGTTTGTATAGAGTTTTGAGCTTCACTTGTGAATTTTGATTAAGTTTATTGTCATAGAATGAACATAGTGCGTGGTATCAAGTTAGAGTTACAATATTATCATAGATGACATTTATATGATCACAAAATTTCCTGGCTAAAATGCCAGTTGTGACATCCACCTCCTCCAATTATTCTCCCTAACCTACATGTTCATTGACTTGAAAAGTTCAAAGTCACTCAAGTTCTATTGGAAAGCAAACACGAAGATGGAAACTCTGTATATGCTCGTGTCTTGAAGATGAAGTTTCATATTGAAAGGTTAGGAATGTTAGGTGTCGTTTTCCCAAGGAAGCTGGTTGTTGATTGGGTTCTTCAGTCACTTCCCGAGTCATATATTCAGTTTGTTAAAGATTAATATATGATCGATCACGATGTGACCGTTGTTGATCTTACATATTTTCTAATTGCTGCCGAATCAGCAATGAATTGGCGCACTGGTAAAGAAAACTTGATTGGAAGATCTACTTCCCAAACTTCTGTGGACATTGACAATGGAAACATTGGAAAATCCAGAAAAGTCTTCTCTTCCAAATGGAAAACGGTATCGGCCAAGGTCAAACGGTTTGACCAAATGGTAAAGAGAAATGCTAGGTCTGAGATTGTCCCATGTACCATTCTGAAAGAGGCTGTTTGTTTCTATTGCCAATAGAAGGGGCATTGGATGCGAAGCTGCCATATCTATTTGGAAGATCGTGAGGATGGTAAAGTCAAACTATATGATTCTACTTCAGGTAAGTCTACTATCTAACTCTATTAAGTTCCTATTGAAGATTCTTAATACATGATGTGATAAGATTGCATTTTGATGTTTTGTAGGATCAAAGAAAAGAAAGGAAGCTTAAAGGAAGAGTTAGTTGAGTCTGGTAGCAAAGAGATGGATTTCGATCGCATGGTTCGATGATCGGATTTTTGAGCTACTACTTAGGAGTTATGATTGATTGCTTAAGAGTATTAGAAACACAGTTTTCATATGTACTTGCATTGTAAGGACAAGTTTTCCAGAATTTTATAAATAAAGAATATTTTGATTTTATGTTATTTTATATTTCCTTGCGATGATATTCGTGAAGATTTATGTTTGTATTTTTCTATTGTTAGCGATATTGAAAATGGATGTGATTCTATGTTATTTGTGCTAGTGGCAAAAATTTACCAAATAAAGAAAGATTCTCATCATCCGAGTTTCAATTGGACAGAAACTTGGAATCACACGACTTGTATTGTGTGATGAATGAGAATTTTTGTCTTTGGGAAATTAAGACTAATTCCTTGTTCATATATAGATGTGAGTCAAGTGAAGGACTAGGGGTATACTACACATTGTTGTGCACTGGTCATGTCCACCACCAAGAACAATAAGACTATTAATCATGATTTACTATAAGTTTGGTGAATATGATTCTGAATCATTGAAAAGTTTCAATGTATAACAGAACGAATAAGAAGAATCAATCAGGCAGAAATATTAAAAGTTTTCTCCAATCTGAAAGGAAAGGAGAGTACTTTAGTATCGTGTTTTATGATCATCTTAATGATTATGAAAACCATATCGCAATTGATCCTCTAAGGACACCTTAGTACGTTTGTATGAATATGAAGAGGAGTCGGGAATTGTTGAAATGGTTAAATCAAGAAGGCGAGTCATACTTCGTTCCAAAATCAAGTCTTAGAGTCACACTCCATGATTGTGTCTTGAGTGACATATCCTAAGTAGGTTTATAACACATCATGAAATGTGGAGTAGAAAAGTTTCTTACTCTTGCACATTTTAGATTGGTAGTTGTGATGTTTTGGATAAAACAAAGACCAACGAAGACCAATTGAATGGAGTGTTTTCTTAATAAGAACCTGCACTAACTCTTGAATATTTGTTTGTTGAGGAATGTTTCTTGACAGAGAATCTTATATGTCAAGAAGTCAGTGGGAATCTTAAAGACCTTGAAAAGGCTTATGAACTAATGAAGAATAAAGTTATTGTTCATCACTAGCACACGACTTGAGGTTCATAACCTATCGTGTTGACATATTCTTATTTATGTGCCCATTTCATTTAAGTTGACTATGCATGTGAGTTCTATGAGTTCTCATTTAAATGCATAAGGCAAAGTATCTTGATCAATGAAAGTACATTAACCAGTATAGGTGAGCTGCTCAATAACTTAGAAGAAATGGTAGATCCTTGTGCTACCATATGGCAAGAAATTAAGATTGAACGAGTTCAGTACATATGAGTTTTAATCTATCATAGACCTTGTCTTATGACAATGGTTGGAAATGACT
Organism: Lactuca saligna; assembly: GCF_052625555.1. Lineage (NCBI taxonomy): Eukaryota > Viridiplantae > Streptophyta > Magnoliopsida > Asterales > Asteraceae > Lactuca > Lactuca saligna. The sequence continues at coordinate 113,899,457 of NC_136417.1, read as the reverse complement.
GATTCACATGGATAGGAACACATACACCATAAAATCTAAGTGGTAAGGTTTCTCTCCACTTCATGAAAATGGTTGTGAGGAAACACTTTCACTAAGAAGATTTTGAGAAGATAGCAATTGTGTTAATTGCATTCTAAAATTCGATTATGATTACGACATCTCTCTTCCTAGTTCGAGTTGTGAGAAATGGCAAATTGTTTGAACATTCGGGACTTATTTTTGTATGTTCTGAAATTGTTTAGACACACATATGAGCTTTCTAAAGGTGTATGAGCTATAGAAGTTTAGATAAAGCTTATCGAAGCATCTCGTGTTAGAAATATGAACTTTGGTAAGATAGTCAATAAATATTGATTTCTAGAAGTCCATCTGATTTCTAAATACATATCAAAGCTAGTGGGATCATAAGTGTTATACTTGTAAGTATGTAATTATTATGCTAGTGGGCGCATAATTATTATGTTAAATGTTGGGAGTTAGTAATACTATTTATAGGAAACAAAGTTTTATTATAGTAGGAGAGAGGATACTTATACTCAATTTTCAAATTTAAAAGTTTAGATTGAAATTTTAATAAGACTTAGTCATGAACATATATGAATCTCATGTTGAAATGTTTCAACATAAGAAATTCTATATATGGAAATATTATAGCAAGAGACTGGTAAAGTATCATGTCTTTATGTAAAACATTATGAATCGTCTCCCATATGCTTCATGTATAAGATTGATTACATATGCTATAATATTCACATGTTATAATTTTCCAAATGTCTAGGGCATTAAGAGGGAAAATGTGTTGGATTATTGTCTTAGTCCACAACTATAATTGGTATGTACTTGACCCGATTGTCATGGTCTATTTGGGTTGCATGGCATCATGCATTTGGATAGACTAAAATGAGTGAAATAACACTTAAGGTTTGTTAATATATTATAAGTTCTAATATATTAATAAGATTATTTAACTAGTATTGATCAAGAATTAATTCAGAATTAATTGAGTGATCAAAAGGAGACTAATTAAATATATGGGTTGATTGTGTAAATCATCCATACTTGTATAGTGGGCTAATGCTCCATGGATTCTCAAGTTGGGCTAAAACAATAAGATGCTCCATGGTGTTTTTGTACCATGGATCATGTAAATGAAAGGCCATGACAAATAGGGTTTACATGGTGTAACCCTAATTGTGACACACTATATAAGCATCTTATTCTTCCCAAAATCGGCGACTATGAAGGAATGTTGAAGGCTAGCCGATTTCATGAAGTGTCTCATTTCTCTCAAGTTATTCCAAGTGTATTTGATGTTGTGTGAACCATTTGAGGTGTCACACTTGAGACACTAGGCTCTTAAGCTCCATGGAATCAAGCTACATCAAAAGGTAAGTCTTCTAACTTATATTATTCCATATGAATCAATGTTTTGTATGCTAGTTAGGATAATACCATAGAATATTCATATTTGCATGTATCATAGAGAAAACATAGATCCAAGGTATTTAGGTTTGCATGTATACTTAGGAGTGTTAAAAGGCTAAAACCCAACAGTGGTATCAGATCCTAGGCTTGTTTTCTTGTTATACTTGCAAAATTGGCTGAAAAATCGAAGTTTGTTGTTGTCTGCTCAGCAGACTCGCCGAGTCCATGATGGGACTCGACAAGTCCAAGGCTAAACTCATCCAACTCGCTGACTTGGTTCATGCACTCGACGAGTTGGACCTCCAGACAACATATCTTCGACTGTTTTGGCTGGAATTTGACTAGGAACATTACCCTAAGCTGTTTTTCAACTTATAAACCTGTTTTTGATGTGGTAATGTTCATGCTAATCCAATTTCAAAGATATTTGTCAACAGATTCGTGCTTTGTATTAGTTTAATGGTTATGATAATTACATGAAAAGGTTTGATTGAATTATCTTGTTCTTATGAGTTGCTTGGATTAATAGAAAAGTTATGTGAAATTGTTGTTTTCAATCCAAATTAATCTAAGAGTTGGTTCTAAAATGTGTTTTTGTAACTCAAGTTATATGAAAAGTCACATTTAAGATTCATAATACTCATAAATATTTCCATAGGTTATGAATAAAGAAAAGTCATATTCTTTTTATAGTTTAAATTCTTCCATAACTTGTCCTCAAGTTATGGAAATTGAGGAGTTTTTTGAATTAAAACTACTTTAAACACATAAGTTATGGAATTGAATAGTTTCAAAACTTGCCCTCAAGTTTTGGAAAATTTAAAGTTTTCCCTTATGAATACTTTAATTCCAAGTTAAGCCCTTATAATTTTAAAATCTAATATTCAATCCTTATACTTTATAGTATTATAAGTTAATAATATACATATATATATATATATATATATATATATATATATATATATATATATATATATATATATATATATATATATATATATATATAAGAGCAAGTCAGTCTTACTGTTAGTAGGCCTCATTCACGAAGTCAGTCTATAAGGGGGTATAAGGTTGCTGCCTATAAAATGGCAGCTTAATGGGTGTCCACTCTCACACACCGCTTCCTTGATCGGTGGAGGGTCGTTAGCTGAACGGGTAGGACAAGGACTAGAATTCATACTTCATTAAAAGTATTAATGATAAAAACTAAGTAACTAAACTTTTATAAATTCCCAATCTTAGTTACTTAGGAAAATGTGAATTTGATGCTAAACCATGAAATTACACTTTGCACTTTTCTTAAGTCTATAAGTGGAGCGCGTGTGGTTAACCGACACACTAGCTTGATTTAACAATGTAGGCAAAGGGTAACTTAATGTTTATCATGGTATCGGTGGAGCGCAGGTGGTTAACTGACAAATCGATTGAGGGGTAAATATTAAGGGTACCAAGTATATTTGCATGGTTATTCACACCTTGTTTTATGATCCTCGGCATCCCAGTCACAAAATTTGAGAGGGCACAATCGAGATTGAAACATGCCATTAAATAATTCAATGAATCTCACAAGATCTAGGAGTTTCAAATCCAAGTAAAACCTAATTAAATTATTTCATTTTCTTGGTGGAAATTGGTGAATCGTCATGCGCCTACCTTTAATTTTCTATAGCTTGGATTACGACATCCCTCTTCCAAGTTATAAAATATTTTGTTGGGTCCTAGCCTTAATATTTCATACTGGGTGTTATATTAAGGATTTCAAATATTCTATGTGTGCTCACATCTTCGAGATGAAGTGACATATTGACAAGCCGAGAGAGTTGGGTGTCAAAGTCTTCAGGAAGTTGGATGTTGACTAATCACTTCCTAAGACACATAGTGAGTTCTTTATGGACTACAATGTAAAAGACTATGACATGACCCTTAATGATCTATTCTATTTGCTTTGTACTGCTGAATCAACAATGATTTGGAGCACTGGTAGAGCAAATTTTATTCAAATATCAACTTCCTAAACTTCCATGAACTTTGAAATGGTAACATTGGATATCCAGAAAAGCTTTCTCTTCCCAATGGAAAGGGATTGGCCATAGTCAACTCGGTTGACCAAATGGTAAAGAGAAAAGCAAGTCTTTGATAGTCCAGTGCACCATTCCCAAAGTGTCCATATGTTTCTTTTTCAAAAGGAAGGGGCATTGATTGCAAAGCTGCCTATTTACCTGAAAGATCACAAGGTTGATCAAGTCAAAAAGTTTGACTCTACTTCAGGTAAAGTCCACTCTCTAACTCTGTTAAGTTTCTATTCTAAGATTCTCATTACATGATGTGACTGGGTCACATAATCAAAGAAAAGTGAAAAACGTAAAGGAAGTATATGTTGATTCTGATCGCAAAGATGGATTTCGATCGCATGGTTCGGCGATCAGAATTTTGAGATGTTGCTAAGGAGTTAGGATATACTGCTTAGGAATATATAACAAGTTTTTCATATGCTTTTGCACTGTAAGGATAAGTTTTTCCACAAAGTTTTAAAATAAAAGGAAAATTTTTAATTTCATTTATTATAAGTATGCTTACAATGACATTTGTGAAAAATTGTTGTTTATATGATTCCATTGATAGCAATATTGGAAAATTGATTTGTTTCTTTCATTTGTGGTAATGACTAATTTACCAAATAAGGAAATATTCTCATCACTCAAACTTTAATTGGACCGAAAGATGGAATCATACAAGTTTTATAGTATGATGAATGGGGATTTTCATCTTTAGAAAATTAAGATTAATTCCTTGTTCACATTTATATGTGAGTCAAGTAAAGGACGAAGGGATCGAGTACATATTCTTGTGCACTAGTCAAGTCCACCACAAAAGATCGATAAGACTATTCGTCATGATTTACTAAAGTTTAGTAATATGGTTATACTTACCAGTTTAAGTATAATTCTGAAACATTGGAAAAGTTTCGATGTATGGCAGAACAAATGAGAAGAATCAAACTTGGCAAAAAGATAAAGGTTTCTCAAATCTGAAAAGATGGGAGAGTACTTTAGTATCAGGTTTTGTGGTCATCTTAATGATTTAGAAATCATATCACAATTAGCTCTCTAAGTAAATCTTAGTGCATTCCTATGGCTAAAAGAGGTATCAAGAATTGCTCAAATTGTTAATTCAAGAAGATGAGTCATACTTCGTTCCAAAACAAGTCTTAGAGGCATACTCCAAGATTGTAACTTGAGTGACACATCTTAAAGAAGGTTTATAACACTTGTCAAATGTAAGAGTAAAATGTTTTCTACTCTTGTACATTTGAAATTGGTAAGTTGTGATGTTTTGGATAAAACTAAGACCAATTGTGTGAAGTGTTTGTCTTGATAAAGAATCCACACTATCTCTTGAATATTTGGCAAGATAGTCTTATAGAGGATAGTGGAAGTTTTAAATATCCTGAAAGAATTTCAAGATCTAATCAAGAATAAAAACCTGTAGTTTGACACTAGCACACGATGTGAGGTTTATAACCTGTCGTGTTGACATACTTTTATTTCTGTGCTGATTCCAGTTAAAGTTGGCTTTGCATATGAGTTCTAAGAGTTCTCAATTGGTTGCATAACAACTTGGAAGCAATGGTAGGCCCTTATGTTGTCATGTGGCAAGAAATTAAGATTGAATTTAGTCCATATGTGTTTGGATTTGTCATTATCCTTGTCTTGTAATTATGGTTTTGACAAATTCACATGGATAAGAAGACATAGACCATAAAATCTAAATGTCATAAGGTTTCTCTCTGATTCATGAAAATGATGGTGAGGAAACGCTTTCACTAAGTAGATTTTAGGTAGATAGCAAGTGTGATATTTGCATTCTCAAATTCATTAGTGGAGCGTGTGTGGTTAACCAACACACTAACATGGACTTGTGAGGAATGGCAAAGGTCTAAACAATTGAGACTATGATTACGACACCCCTTTTCATAGTTCTGAAATTGTTTAGATACACATGTGTGCTATCTAAGGAAAGGTGTATGATCTTGATAAAGTTTTATCAAAGCATCTCGTATCAGAAATTTGAACTTTGGTAAGAAAGTCAATACAGTATTGATTTCTATAAGTCCAATTGCTTTCTGAGTACATGTCAAAGCTAGTCGGAGCATAAGTGTTATGCTAATAATGCTCATGTTAGTAGGAGCATGCTAATTATGATTAGTATTACATGATAGCAATGTTAATTATAGAAAACAAAAGTTTCAATTCGTGAAGTTGTAGGGGTTCAAAAGTTGTGTTGCTATAATTAAGGGAGAGGAAATTATACTTCATTTCAATTCTAAAAGCTTAGGTTAAGGTTTTAATCATCTTTAGTCAAGGATATATATGAATTTCGTGTTGGAATGGCTCAACATAAAGAAATTCTATATATAGGTCCATTATTTGCGTTCTAAAATTCGATTATGATTACGACATCCCTTTTCATAATCTGAATTATTAGAACTTGGCAAATAGAAATATTATAGCAAAAGGAATTGTCTAGTATCATGTCTTTATGTGAGACATCAAGAATCGTGTCCCATATGCTTCGGATATAGGATCCATTGCATGTGCTATAATATTCATCATTTCTAAATTTTTCCACATGCCTGGGGCATTAAGAAGGGAAAAGGTGTAGAATTGGATATGACTAAAATGATTAAGCGATTGTCGAGGACAATCTAAGGTTTACCAAAATTTGGTTGCTTAGGGACAGTTGGAAGTATAATGTTAATTTTGGAAGGATCATATTGACATATTCTGAAAAGAGGCAACTCCTGTTCAGAAGTGATAGTCAAAATGGGAATATGGAAATGTTTCCATAGGTGGAACTTATTCACTAAATATGTGTAAGATTAGGAAAATTAATGCAAGAAGGATGTTCAAAGCAATGTACTTTGAATTTGAGACTTCGTTTCCATGGAATGATCTCCATTGTAATACTCTGTAATGTTTGTTGACAAGTCTTTGTGAGTTTGTGCATAATCATTACAAGAGGATCAATGCATATAATATTAGAATCTAACAAGATTTAGGTAAATGGCAGGAATTTGGAAATCTTGTAATTGCAGTAAGGATTTGGGATTCTGAAATGAGAATCATTGGAATTATGTTCAATCGATCTATTTCACAAAGTAAAGATCATAGACAAACTTAGTGTGCATACTTGGTGTATGGCATAACTAATGTTTTGACAAACATAATGTGCATACTTAGTGTATAGCATGACTATTGTTTAGAAAACATAGTGTACATGCTTGCAGCATGCGGCAACTATTGTTTTAATTCAAGTATAAAGTTGATAGTTTGAAACAGTATGCAATGAATGATGAATAATCAACATGGTGATAAATAAAAAGTGTTTTATTTATATTCATAAGTTCTGAGACCATATTGGATTCAATTATTCTTGTGTTTCACTTTGCATGTTTTGACTTCCAGAATGACTAGGTCGTTCTTCCTGAATGACTAAGTTATTCGAAACACCCATAGTTGGTCATATGTTGGAAGTAGATATGAATCAAGACTGTTATGAAGCTGTTTTGTAGATGTCCAAGGTAGTGGACATAGAAAGAGTTGCTACAACATTCATGAGTGCTCACAAGTTTTGAGTATCGGAGTCAACCCATGCTCATTGGAATCACTTCATGTATTTTATCACGAGTGATCAAGAGACGATAATATCGTATATTCTTCAAACCTAGATATATGACTTGTTGCCTATGAGTTGGTTATACATTGATTGCACGAAAACGCATTAGGTAACTCGATGTCATAAAACATGCCTTAGTGATGATACCCCGAAGTGCTTGGTGAAGTTATTCCTTTAGTGATAAAAGCGATATTTGTGGGCCTCTTGAAGATTTAGTGATAACACCCAGAAGTGCTTGGCCGAGCCAAGACTAATGTGATTTGTTCAATTAGTCGGTCGCCATAAATCAGAAATTGGGAAACAACAAATGGACAAATATAATGATTTTAATCCATGTCTCACTCCATATGACATCGAAAATGGATAAATATATGATCCCTTATCTGATGGATGCATCATTGATTTGGTCAGAGTTCGATGGCAGCAGCTTTTAAGAGCTACGATTGGTAGTCGGGTTTTGAATTCATACGCAATAATATTTTTAGACTTATCCAAGTGGGAGACTGTTGGATTAGTGTCTAAGTCCATAATTATAATCGGTATGTATTTGACCCGATTGGCATGGTCCGTTTGGGTTGCATGGCATCATGCATTTGGATAGACTAAAATGAGAGAAATAACACTTAAGGTTTGTTAATATATTATAACTTCTAATATATTAATAAGATTATTTAATTAGTATTGATCAAGAATTAATTTGGAATTAATTAACTGATCAAAAGGAGAATAATTAAATATATTGGTTGATTGTGTAAATCATCCATACTTGTATAGTGTGACAACCCGATATTTCGAGACAATGTAATGTAACACCAATCAAATTTAGGTCAAAATATAACTTTCCTAAAATCTTATTTGGGTTAAATAAAGTGGTAGGAATCGTATCAAGGTTTTCATACATATAAAGAACACAAGAATCCGAGTTACAACGAGGAAGTTATGACCATTCTAAGATTTCCGACAAAACCGGCAACACCGATTAAACGAAAAACGCGAAGTTTCCATACAATAGTTTTTAGCCTTAAGTATCTAAATGAAAGTTGTAGATAACATTAAACCGTGAGCGTACATAAAAAGAACGTCCAAATCTGACTTGGTATGAGGAAGTTATGATTTTTCCAAGATTCGGATATAGCAGTAGACAGCTAAAAACTCGAAATAGAGCTCGAGAGACTTTTGACCAAAACAACCTAAATGAGAATCGAATGTCTCAAAAATAGTAGCACAACGGCGAAAAGTCTGACGAAAACGGACATCGGATGAAGAAGTTATGGAATTTTAACGGGCTTTTCATGTCCCGTCCCGTTAAAAATAAATAATTAAAAATAAGTTCGGGGTCCAAAATCTGAGGCTGTCAGGACCCCACGACGTGGCACAGCTTGGCTGCGACCCGGCAAGTGACTGAGGGCGTCCAATCAATGGAAGAAGATAAGGCTTGCTCCCCATGACGTGGCCAACCTTATCCACGACGTGGCACACCAGAAATGCCCCTATAAATAGAACTCTTGGGGTGCTGGGTTTAGGTGCTCCATTCTTCCATCTCTAGTGCTGCAACTCTGCGGTTAAGCTCCCGAGACCCTCCCAAAGCCCTGGTTTTCACCTTCAAGTCCCGAAGTAAGGTTTTGTATTCCTGAGATTCCCGAGATTCCCGAGAATCCCGAGATTTCCTGCGTTTTCAACTCTTCCTATCGACGTTCTGCTCGATTCTTCTCTCGACTACTTCAAATCAACCACTTCAATCAAGTGAGTTCATACCCCTATAATCTACACTTTCAAATGATTTATAAATGATTTTTATACACTTTAAGGGGGGGGGTGCAAGTAAACACATGGTTATCCCCATGTGAAAGACATAAATCTTTCTTATACTTTTTGGTTATGTAATCAATCATGTGTGATTTATAACTAACATACAATTGGAGTTACTACACTTTTAGCCGTTTAACCAAACAGAGTACTTCAAATAGCTTTCTCAAACATTTTTACGTGTTAAAACACTTTTATAAACTGTCTTACAAACTGTATGTTTCCTTTCTGAATCTGTTATAATTGTGCTTCAAACAAAGGTTTTCTCACACTTAAACTGTCTTGTCAAATGGTTTTCGAATCAATTTATAAACTGACATCAAGTCATAAATTCTTATTTATTAAAGTTTTCAAAAGTTTTACAAAACTTCTTTTATGCTTTTATATTATAAAATGCATGCCACTATATGTATAGTTATATAAGAAATGTTTAAAATACTTAGGAAGGCTATCCACCCTGTTTCCTTTTCCTCGATTTGGATGTGGTCTGGTGGGATATCGGGCACTCTTCCGAAGGTCATTTAAATATTAGTTATATATCATGTGTACATATATAGTCATAAATGTTCCATCAATTAATTTAGTTCCGATACTCTTGGGTAACAAGGGTGTATAAATCTACTTGGACACTCATCAATTACATTCTAGTAAACTATTATAGGAATAGTTTAGGGTATACAAAACATTATCCCTATTACAAGAAATTACACCAGAGTCAGTTCATCCATGAGTCTAGACTACATGCTATATGAAAGGATACTCTTACAGAGATTCCACTTACATGAATACGTTTACATATATACGCTTAGATGTGTACATTTACATAGATCATATATGACGAGTTACTACTGCATATGATATGTGTAGATACTGTTATATAGATCACCTTCTTATCTTTACCTTGTGATACAATCACATAATCGACGAGATGAATTGGACTTTATATCCAAGTACCAAAGGATACTTTGAGGGACTAACCATTCCTATAGCCACTGTTAGCTACAGAGGATGATGACATATCTACGGATGTCTACGGTTGATCTGTTTACGGCGAGTTTCCACGCCGTGTGTATCTTTACTTAAGGGACTAACTATTCCTAAACCCAACTGTTAGCAACAGAGGTAAATTCACATCTACGGATGTCTACGGTTGATCAGTTTACGGCGACTTTCCATGCCGTGTGTATCTTAGTACCAAAGGATACAACATAAGTTATTATTACTTTTAGAGTTTTTTAATAATAGTTAAACAGGGAAAAACCGTCACATTTTCAAGTGATGCATACTTTCAAAACAGTCAGGTCTTAGTAAAAGACTACTTTCAAAACATTCGGGTCTTGGTAGAAGACTACTTTTATACTAGTAGGAAATATGGGATTTTCTAGAGTGTTCATACTTATACTAAATGTTTCATCAATCATTCAGCAGTCTTTCATAACAACTAATCAAAGCAATGACATTAAATACTTATGAACTCACCAGCTTAAATGTTGACCTACACTTTCAAAATAACTTGTATTCTCAGGTTACCAATAGACAGGTGCCGATGCAAGGTTTAGAGAAGACGGAGCAGTCAAGACTCGTCTTTTATTTTGTTCAGTTATCATGTTGTCTTGTACTATGAAAGAAAACACTTGTAACTAAAATTATACTGTTAATGAAATGGATGATGTTGTTGCTTGTTTACTACTTTACATTTGTTGTGATGCATACATGACGTCCTCCGCCCCAGAACGTTTCCGCCGTTCTCGGTTTTGGGGTGTGACAGATTGGTATCAGAGCATTGTTTGTAGTGAATTGAGTATATATCAACCCGTAAAAGATATACTAACTATAAATACAATGGGATTAAAAATACTCTGATTTAGAGTTTATACTTTAAATAATAAAATATTTAAGTAAGTATACATGCCCGCATTCATACTAAAATCAGTGTCACTAGGACAGTACAAAATAATTACGATTGTTGGGCAACACAAGTGGGCTTAGAGACATATGGTCAAAACTGGGAAGATATAGCCTGATCACCTATATTATCCGAGGGTTGACTAGCATGTGCCTAAGTTTAATTGGGTGGTTGCAACAATGCTAAAATCTTACCAACCCTACCACAATGAGAGCAATAGAACATAACATAAAAATTAAAATACTATAGGAGTATTTGGTGTTACTATAAGTACGTTATACTTGAGAACTAAAACGGGATCTTCATCACTAAATTGATAGTTGCTAAGTGGATACACTAAGGCTATATGTAATTAGGATGTTATAGACTTAGAATCTGAGAAAATTTTACTTCACCCCTATTCTGTGTGAATATGGAGTTAAGGTTACTTATTCGAAGGTCTATCCTGTTAAAATTACCCATAGCTGGTATGCACTTCACAAATAGTGATGTAAATAATGAAGGTTTTCTAAATAATTATCTAGATAGTTCGTCTAATAATTATTCTCTTACCCATAAATTCTCGCATAGAAAACATAGCTGGACTCCATCCCCACGACAAACCGTACCTTCTGAACGAAGGCAATGTTAATGGTTTGAAGAAGAACCCATGGTTGAGAACCTACCCTCGGTAGCCCCATTTCTAAATCCTAACCCTCGTCCCGCTTTTCATGGTCCGACGCCTCCTTGGGTAGAATGCTTGGAAACATGGAGCCAAGAGTAGGATCAACGTACGACGTTTAATGGCGACCGAAGTTTTTACAACGTAAACGAAGGGAGCTCAGCAGACAGAGTTCTACCAATCCTAATCCGTAGAGTTGCCTGAAACAAAATTTAGGGCAGGACAACTCACCAACGTATCGAAGAGGTTAATACCAATGCAAGAATGCATACCATTCGCACCAATCACCTTGATCACAAGTGAGAGATCTGAGAGAAACCATGAGACCCTGCTGCAAGCACTAGCTGAAACCCGAGCCGAAGTCATAGAGCTCCAAGTACGCCAGAGGGTGTACGAGAGATACCTGCTTGATATGGAACGTCAACTAACCGAACTAAGGGTTCACCATAGGGGTGACCGTCACCAGTAGGAGATACCTTACTTCCTTCTTTGTTTTAGAGAACCATGTTCCTGTCTATGTTCTATGTAGTACTTTCTATGTAATTACCTTGTACGGTAAGTACTTTTATTTAAGTCTTTATGTTGTCGAAGACTTTTCTACTCCGAATATGATGTAAGACCTACAACAAGGTCAATTCCTGAAACCTATTAAATCTTAGACAAAAATGATATCGACAGTCGGCTAACTTCCATGTCACTCCTTGTTCAAATACTCTCATCATACTTTCATTGGAATCTATCTAAAATATTCTTTAGTCAAGTCATTGGACTATAGTAAATTAACTCAGGAGAAATTTCCAAGCCTCTTTTTAGTGGTCGGATCATGTTATTCACCAACCAACGATACCTCGGTTTGAACGACAAACGTCATAAGACAAGTCTACAAACATACTTCTACTATGTACTAGGACTGCATCATAGGGATGTAGGTCAAACCATCATGAACATACTTCCAATCCGTACTAGGACTGCATCGTAGGGATGTAGGTCAAACCTTCGAGAACATACTTCTATTCTTTACATGAACGATCGAACTATGTCTAGGTTCAACCATACTCGCTCACAAATTCAGTTTTCTTTCCGTCTAACAGAATCATGTCGCCGAAGAAAAACGATTAACCCATCAACCAAACACCAACTCTTCAGATTGATGCAGCTACCTTTCAAGCTGCAGCCTCGGCTGCCGTGTCAGCTGTTCTAACCCACCTTAACGCTAACAATGTGAATGTTAGCAAGATTGTTAACAATAATTCCAATCCAAGTAACAGTCAAGTACCTCAACGAGAAACAAGCTACCATGACACCCTGAATCCCAAGCCCAAGAATAATAAACGAAAGTTATGGGCTAAGGCTAAAGGCAAATCATCCCAAGGGGCGAGCAAAAGACAACCACCTGTGGCAACCTTCGCAGCTACAAAATATGTACCTCCTACTACCATCCCTTCTGGTATCCCAATTGTCCCTACACCAGCTAGGCAGTATGCCGGAAACCTACTGAAATGCAATAAGTGCAGCTTCCATCATCTAAGTAGTTGTCATCTATTACACTGCTTTCAATGCAACAAGAACGGACATACTACGAATTGCTACACGACTCGGATCCAACACATTACTTCAACCACCAATGTCGAAATCTCTCGAATATGCCATCTATGTGGCGTAATGGGACATTTCAAGAGGGACTGTCCAACAGACGAAAATGACGGCAAATCCGAAGGAGTTTGACCTCCTAATGGAAAGAGGCAACGAAGGACCCCACTATAGTATAGGTTCACTTGCAATCGTCAGTATTATGTATATTTTTAAAACTAGTGCAACTCGAGTCTTATCTTTTGCGAGATCCCATCAGTTAAGGGACCCTCGTGCTGCGTATACTTGCCTTTTGTAGTATACTTTGTTCGCAGCAGTATTCTTGTAGTTACTCTAAAGTACTGTAACTCTGTTAAAAAGTTGCAATATTGTGTTTTGTCTATAACGCCTTTATGATCATATCTAGTGCCTTTATTTCCAAGTGATTCCGATTTCGTCATATGATCAGAGTCTATTTGATCCTCACAATACCAGTTTTGTGCGTAAATACCTTTCTCTGAAATCATCTTTCTAATTAAACTATCACTTCAGAACTCCGAAGTACTCATTCATAGAGTACCTCATGTTTCTTACCCTTTCCAAAGAAACCTTAGCAAACTTCCCCGAAGTACCACTCGTGTAGTACGTCAAGTTCAATCCAAAGACCCATAGTTTCAATCTTAATTATATACGACTCGTATACCCGAGACTGTGATTGATGAACCTGATATGGGTTCTACTATGAACTTCAGGACGGAGACTGCCCAAGACTGAGACTGATCGTGCTTCCGTGGGAATAAACTTAGAAATACCTATCCTTTTCCCTAACTCATGAGTAGTCATACCTTCTTTTAGATCTTCACGACATCTAATCCACCCCAAGGTTTTGACATCATAATCAGTAGGAGTTGGTTAAGTCTACATCGAGCCGACATCAGGTGCTTTGATAAAGCAGTTCATCTTAACCTCCTTATCAAAGAACCTCTTGTTATTTACGGAGACAAATCAAGTAAGAACCTTCGCATCATTTCGTGTATTTAATCTCAAAAGCGCTTACGAAGGGAATATCACACATTCCTTGCACACATCGTCGATACGAGTCAAGAAGTGAAGGACTTTCAGAACATCCCAAAAGTACGCGACTTTCCTAACACCTTTCCAGAACAACTACCGAGATTACCACCACAACGTCAATTCGAGTTCAGAATCGACTTAGTTACAAGGGCTACCCCAGTAGCCAAATCACCTTATCATCTAACTCCAACTAAGAGACTAGAACTTCCCAGACATCTAAACGAACTCCTCAGAAGATGATTCTCTAGGCCAAGTTTCTCACCTTGAGGAGCACCGGACTTGTCTGTAAACAAGAAAGAGCATTCCAAACGCTAAAGTAAGCCTGGTGCATCGCACCGAAATTATCCCTCCCAAAAGGGGATAGAAGATTTTGTGGTGTAATGCGATGCATACAACCAAGGGCTTGGTTGTGTTCTTATGCAAGAGGAAAGGCCACTGCCTATACCTCAAGACAACTTAAGACGCAAGAAGTTAACTATACAACACATGATCTTGAGTCAGGAGCAATGGTAATTGCTCTGAAGATTTGGAGACACTACTTTTAGGGTACAAGGTGTAATAGTCTCACAGACCACAAAAACACTCAACACACATTCGATAAAGAAGAGTTATCATACAAGTGAATTCAAACGAAAGAAGCAAAGTCGTATCCCGATAGTGAAAGGTTCGCTGAAATGCCAAGCGAGAACCTGAGTTCACTTAAGAACACGAGAAGCAAATAAAACTTCTATCCGTAACATAATTATTAAGTCTTGCTTAAACTCTAATTTCGGGACGAAATTCACTCTAACGGGGGGATGATGTGACAACCCGATATTTCGAGACAATGTAATGTAACAACAGTCAAATTTAGGTCAAAATATAACTTTCCTAAAATCTTATTTGGGTTAAATAAAGTGGTAGGAATCGTATCAAGGTTTTCATACATATAAAGAACACAAAAATCCGAGTTATAACGAGGAAGTTATGACCATTCTAAGATTTCCGACAAAACCGGCAACACCGATTAAATGAAAAACACGAAGTTTCCATACAATAGTTTTTAGCCTTAAGTATCTAAATGAAAGTTGTAGATAACATTAAACCATGAGCGTACATAAAAAGAACATCCAAATCTGACTTGGTATGAGGAAGTTATGATTTTTCCAAGATCCGGATATAGCAGTAGACAGCTAAAAGCTTGAAATAGAGCTCGAGAGACTTTTGACCAAAACCACCTAAATGAGAATCGAATGTCTCAAAAATAGTAGCACAACGGTTAAAAGTCTGACGAAAACGGACATCGGATGAAGAAGTTATGGAATTTTAACGGACTTTTCGTGTCCCAGCCCGTTAAAAATAAATAATTAAAAATAAATTCAAAATTTGCCGATGAAGTCTAAACGAGAGTTGTAGATCATACTTTTAGATACGCGTGCATATAAAGAACGTCAAAAACGGAGCTCGTATGCGAAAGTTACGGATTTTACAAGTTCGGGGTCCAAAATCCGAGGCTGTCAGGCCCCCATGACGTGGCACAGCTTGGCCGCGACCCGGCAAGTGACTGAGGGCGTCCAATCAATGGAAGAGGATAAGGCTTGCTCCCCATGACGTGGCCAACCTTATCCATGACGTGGCACACCAGAAATGCCCCTATAAATAGAACTCTTGGGGTGCCGGGTTTAGGTGCTCCATTCTTCCATCTCTAGTGCTGAAACTCTGCGGTTAAGCTCCCGAGACACTCCCAAAGCCCCGGTTTTCACCTTCAAGTCCCGAAGGAAGGTTTTGTGTTCCCGAGATTCCCGAGATTCCCGAGAATCCCGAGATTTCCCGCGTTTTCAACTCTTCCTATCGAAGTTCTGCTCGATTCTTCTCTCGACTACTTCAAATCAACCACTTCAATCAAGTGAGTTCATACCCCTATAATCTACACTTTCAAATGATTTATAAATGATTTTTATACACTTTTAAGGGGGGGGGGGGGGGGAATGCAAGTAAACACACGGTTATCCCCGTGTGAAAGACATAAATCTTTCTTATACTTTTTGGTTATGTAATCAAGCACATGTGATTTATAAGTAACATACAATTGGACTTACTACACTTTTAGCCGTTTAACCAAACAGAGTACTGCAAATAGCTTTCTCAAACATTTTTACATGTTAAAACACTTTTATAAACTGTCTTACAAACTGTATGTTTCCTTTCTGAATCTGTTATAATTGTGCTTCAAACAAAGGTTTTCTCACACTTAAACTGTCTTGTCAAATGGTTTTCGAATCAATTTATAAACTGACATCAAGTCATAAATTCTTATTTATTAAAGTTTTCAAAAGTAATACAAAACTTCTTTTATGCTTTTATATTATAAAATGCATGCCACTATATGTATAGTTATATAAGAAATGTTTAAAATACTTAGGAAGGCTATCCAACCTGTTTCTTTTCCTCGATTTGGATGTGGTCTGGTGGGATATCGGGTACTCTTCTGAAGGTCATTTAAATATTAGTTATATATCATGTGTACATATATAGTCATAAATGTTCCATCAGTTAATTTAGTTCCGATACTCTTGGGTAACAAGGGTGTATCAACCTACTTGGACACTCATCAATTACATTCTAGTAAACTATTATAGGAATAGTTTAGGGTATACAAAATATTATCCCTATTACAAGAAATTACACCAGAGTCAGTTCATTCATGAGTCTAGACTACATGTTATATGAAAGGATACTCTTACATAGATTCCACTTACATGAATACGTTTACATAGATACGCTTAGATGTGTACATTTACATAGATCATATATGACGAGTTACTACTACATATGATATGTGTAGATACTATTATATAGATCACCTTCTTATCTTTACCTTGTGATACAATCACATAATCGACGAGATGAATTGGACTTTATATCCTAGTACCAAAGGATACTTTGAGGGACTAACCATTCCTATAGCCACTGTTAGCTACAGAGGATGATGACATATCTACGGATGTCTACGGTTGATCTGTTTACGGCGAGTTTCCATGCCGTGTGTATCTTTACTTAAGGGACTAGCTATTCCTAAACCCAGCTGTTAGCAACAGAGGTAAATGCACATCTACGAATGTCTACGGTTGATCAGTTTACGGCGAGTTTCCATTCAGTGTGTATCTTAGTACCAAAGGATACAACATAAGTTATTATTACTTTTAGAGTTTTATAATAATAATTAAACAGGGAAAAACCGTCACATTTTCAAGTGATGCGTACTTTCAAAACAGTTAGGTCTTAGTAAAAGACTACTTTCAAAACATTCGGGTCTTGGTAGAAGACTACTTTTATACTAGTAGGAAATATGGGATTTTCTAGAGTTTTCATACTTATACTAAATGTTTCATCAATCATTCACCAGTCTTTCATAACAACTAATCAAAGCAATTACATTAAATACTTATGAACTCACCAGCTTAAATGCTGACCTACACTTTCAAAATAACTTGTATTCTCAGGTTACAAATAGACAGGTGCCGATGCAAGGTTTAGAGAAGATGGAGCAGTCAAGACTCGTCTTTTATTTTGATCAGTTATCATGTTGTCTTGTACTATGAAAGAAAACACTTGTAACTAAAATTATACTCTTAATGAAATGGATGATGTTGTTGCTTGTTTACTACTTTACATTTGTTGTGATGCATACATGACGTCCTCCGCCCCAGAACATTTCCGCCGTTCTCGGTTTTGGGGTGCGACATATAGTGGGCTAATGCTCCATGGATTATCAAGTTGGCCTAAAACCCATAGGATGATCCATGGTATTTTTGTACCCATGGATCATGGAAATGAAAGGCCATGACAATTAGGGTTTACATGGTGTAACCCTGATTGTGACACACTATATAAGTATCTTATTCTTCCCAAAATCGGCGACTATGACGGAATGGTGAGGGCTAGCCAATTTCATGAAGTGTCTCTTTTCTCTCAAGTTATTCCAAGTGTGTTTGATGTTGTGTGAACCATTTGAGGTGTCACACTTGAGGCACTAGGCTCTTAAGCTCCATCGAATCAAGCTAGATAAAAAGGTATGTCTTCTAACTTATATTATTCCATATGAATAAATGTTTTGTATGCTAGTTAGGATAATACCTTGGTATATTCATATTTTCTTGTATAATAGAGAAAACATAGATCTAAGATATTTAGGGTTGCATGTACACTTATGAGTGGTAGAATGCTCAAACCCCAACAAAATGGACAAATACAAGATACAACTAAAGTGGTTAAACAACTGTCAAGGACTATCTAAGGTTTGTTGAGGATTGGTTGCTTATGGGCAGTTGGAAGTATAGTAATGGATGGACCATATTGATATTATTATGAATATATATGATTCTATTAATAATGAGTTGTCACATGGAAAATACAGAAATGTTTCCATAAATAGGAGTTAGAGATTAAGAATCTATGTGTAGGTTAGAAACCTTTATGAGAGAAGAATGTTTAAAGGAATGTACTTTGAATATGAGACTTCATTTCCAGGGAATTTCTTAGTAACAAATCTCCAGTGGCATATTTTGTAGTATCATTGTCCAAGTCTATGTGACTTCGGTGCATTGACTTTGCAAGAGAATCAATGCATTTAAGTTTGGAATCTAACACATTCTAATAAGTGACAAGAATTTGGTATTCTTACACTTATAGATAAGGATTAGGAAATGTGAAATGAGCATCATTGAAATGCGTTGAATGATCTATTTCACAAAGGAAAGACCATAGATATACATAGTGTGCATGCTTGGAGCATGGGATGACTATTGTTTTAATTCAAGTATAAAGTTGATTTCTCGAAACATTATACAATGAATAAGGTCTAGTTAATATGGTGAATAAATAATAAATGTTTTATTTATATTGAAAAGTTTGAAGACCATATTGAATTAGCTTATTCTTATGTTTCACTTCGCATGTTTTACTTCCCGAATAACTAGGTTATCCAAACATCCATAGTCGATCATACTTTGGAAGTAAGTAATGAGGTAATACTATCATGAATCCATCTGTAGATTGTCTAAGTGTTTAGACATAGCAAAAGTCTACTGCAGTGTTCATGAGTACTTCTATAATAAGATTTGAGTATTGGATTAAATCCACGCTCACGTGAATCACTTCATGGATCTCATCATGAGTGATTATGAGATGATAACAACTTATATTCTTGAAACGGAGACATATGAGTTGCAGTTTACAAGTCGGTTGCACATTGATGATATGTAAACACTGTTAGGGTGGAAAGTCACTCTTGGATGTAGTGTTTTTGGCTTACCCTCTTGTATGTGTAAATGGGTTGAGTCTTTCCTATAAATAGGAAGTGAGTGACTCCCATTATAAAAAGGAACCATTTGGAGTGTTAGACTAGATAGAGAAATTGTGTACAAACCCATTTGTATATCCTTTCTAGATCTAATATGAGCTTACACAAATTTATTTACTCCTTGTGTTCTTGATTTTACATGATGATTCATTAGATCTTTCTAATTCCACACACGCCATCATAATCAACACCACTACAATTGGTATCAGAGCGGGTGTTCTTGATTTGATCAAGAATTGATCCTTGATGGCTTTCTTGATATGGTGAATCATTTTATGATCTTGGATCTTCATGATTTAGAGAGTTTTTGGATTCTAAAAATCGAATTCATCTTTGATTCTATTCATAATTCGATTTTCTTCACTAGAACTCAAGTGATTTTTGCTTTCTCTTTCTAAAAAACCCATTCAAAATCACTTTCTCTCTCTAGAAATCTTCAAGGTTTGTGATCATGGTGGATTTTCCATATGATTCTTGGGTTGTGATTGTTGAATATATCAAATACAAAGTCAATGAAGATGAATTTTATGGGTTGGTGTTAAGCAAATTGATTTCATGGGGTAATATGGTTTCTTATGGAGGTTTGAAGGATGATCATGGAAGCTTAGTATTTCAACCAATTTGTAAGATTGCATGGTTGAATAAAGTTGCCTTGTCCATATTAGTTCGTAGTATAAATCAAAAGGAAGGAGAAGAAAGAGATTTGTTTAATAAGAAATACATTTCTCTTGTTGAAGACCCAAATGATCTTCTTGCTCTAAAGGTTGTTGAAGTAGTTAACAATGGAGTTCAATGTGATGTTCTTGATGTGCAAGAAAAAGGAATTCAAATTGATTCTCATGATGAAAAAGTTTTTTGCTCGATTAGAGTTCAAACCGATGATATTTTTTGTTCTTATGATTCGTTTGAAGGAATGATTCCTTATCGGAAGCCGGTGATCCAAGAAAATCACAAGTATCAAACTCCAAAAGATTTGATTCAAACTCACAAAGTTGATGTTGTGGAAAGTCGGTTTGTTCATGAAATCAAGTCTTCAAGATGCAAAAAGATGAGAAAGAAAAAGAAGAAGAAGATCAATCACAAAAACAAGCGGGTTTACTCACAAAAATCGTTAAATGTTGTGAAGCCGAATTCGTTAACCAAATTTGGGTTCCAAAGCAACAATCTCCAAGTGTTGCATTGAATTTGAAGTCAAAACCCAAATGTGCTGGTGGTTCTTTTGAAGATGTTCTTGGATCGTTGAAGAACACGAAGAACGAGTTGTACATCTCGCATGGTGGGTGGTATAATGTTCGATTTGGAGATTTTCTCATTCCAACAAAAGAACCAAGATCTTCTAAATTCGATTCATTTGTTGAAAATGGATCTCGATTCGTCAAAAAGGTATCTCAAATTCTCAAATGGATTCCAAAACATCCATGATTTCGATTCGTATGTTGTGTTTTTCATTTTTGATTGATTTGCCTCATTGGATCAAATTTGTTTCAACCCCGTTGTTTGATCCAATTATTTTTTTATCAACATTCCAAAAATCATTTTAGATCCATCACTGTTCATGATTGATTTAAGCCCAATATTCATTTCGTCTAAGATCCAATTTCACATATTGTTAATATTCGTGAATGCACTGAGTCCGTAAATTGAATTATATACTGTTCATTGCAAAAATTGATCCAACCCATTCTTATGGCTCATTATTGTTCATCATTTGTTTTTGGTTAAGATCATCATTCGATTAAGAGTTTTTATCATTCCAATTTCTCATTTGTCTTCAATGTTTGAAGATCGTCAATAAACTACTCGTTCTTAGTTGTCTCATATGTTCTAGTTCATCAATCAATATGATCTTGATTCTCAGTTTTGTTTTGTGAATCGATTGCGTATGATGTGTTAGATTGTCATTTGATTTTGATCAAATTGAAGCTGAGACATTGTCAATCAATTGATTTTGATTTGGATAAATATGGTCAAGAACAGTTAAAGATGGTGAAGAACAGTTGAATAACACTTTTTGATCTGAAATCGGACCTCAGAATCATCGATTTCGTGTGTATGATCTTTGACTTTAAAAGGTCTAACTATGAAAAAGTTGGAATTCAAGAGATGAATCAGTGAAATCGTATGATGAAATTGATAGTTACAAGTTGTTTTGAGGTTGTAAGAGTCGAAATCTAGCTTAATTTGGGTTTATGTTTGAATTTGGAAGTAAATGGGTGTATGTTCATCATGAACGAACACTGTGTTCGTTCATGTTTACTTCCTGAATGAGATGTGTTGGGATTTGATTTCATTGTTCAAGGGATGAAGTGATTGAAGATGAAGGCAGTCGAAATTATGTTTTAGTTTGAATGATAAAAGCGAAGGCCGATTATTAAGTGATTTTGAGTTCTTGAACAAAAAGCAAAGACCTGTGATTTGGAACTGTTGGAGTTTGAACGAAGGGAAGTTGATTGGATTCATTCGAAGAGTAGATAATTTTGATTTGGGAAGGGAAGATTGAATGTACGAAATAAAGAGGAACAGATAATGAAAAATCGAACAGATGGGTTGATGTATGAGATTTGAACGAAGGTTTAACGATCGATTTGGGTTAAGATTCGAAGATTTGGGAATTGATGTTGGCTAATGAAGTTTGATGTTGATGAAAAATGAAGGGTATGTTGGAGTCGATGATTTTATTGATTGGGTTTAAAACAAAAATCGTTGATTTTGAGAATGTCGAATGATTGATCGATGCTTGATAACGAATCTGTGACTTTAAGAACGAAGGCTTTTGAAGACTAGATGGGTCGATTTCTTCGAAGATTTGGGATTTGATGTTGCTTTTGAGTTGATGTTGAACAAACGAAATTATGTTTGTGAACAAATGATCGACTGTGTTGGAATTGGGTGAATAAGATTCGAAGGGCAACAGATGGGGTTATTGGGAACGAAAGAAGTGAAAATTTTCGTTAATATGGTGCTGTGATTTTGTTTGATTGGGTAGAGAAAATTGAAAGAAACTTTGCTGTTGATGAATTGGAGAAGAACTGTAAGAACGAAATATCGATTTAGAGGTATTCAGAGGTTACTGTTCATTAAGAGGCTTCGAATGCTTCAAATTCGTGTGTTTGGGAAATTTTTCTTATGAAGAGGAGAGAAATTTTTTTGGGAAGATGATCTCCGTATGAAAGGGAGCGAGAAGGAAAATTTTCGTACCTTTGGTTGCAAAATTTCGTATGTTTGGAAGGAAAAGCAAAATTTTCGAATCTAGTCCCTCAAGTTTCAAATGGTCGACAAATGGAAAAAGGCTTCGTATGAATAATCCAAATTTCATATGTTTTGCTCAAAAAGCAGAATTTTCGAATTCAGCCCCTCAACTTTCGAATATTTGGCAACCTCCACAATTAATTGAAGTTTCGAATGTTTGACACTTTTCACCCAAATTCGAAAATATTCTGAAATTTCGAATGTTTGGGCCAACTGTTCGTACGTTTGGAACACAAATGGCAGAATTTTTGAAAATAGTCCCTAAGGCTTCGAATGTTAGGCGGTTCATACTCCTTTTCGAAAAAGGACTGTTTTTGCTGAAAATTAAAGAAAATGCATTTCAGGCCCCTGCAGTTTGTGCAAATTGACACTTTCTACCCAGCTTTGAAAAAGGGGGAGAGTTTTGCACATTTGGCTGTTTTGGGCGCAATGGTTCCCTGCAAGTTTCAGAAAGTGACAATTTCTACCCGGTTTTTGAAAAATCTTGCAACTTTCACCCAAAAAGTCAAAAAATTTCGTAAATTGGAAATTTTTTATGGCTTTTTCGTGATTGTTTTTCCGTACAAGATTTTTGGTGATTCATTTTTGGTACACATCAAGGGGGAGTATCGTGAAGAGTATTCCTCGGGCGCTTCTCACCCTTAGTGGGTTTTATAATCATTTTTTGATTATAAAAAGGGGGAAAATGATGGGTATTCGAAGCTTCTTGGGTTTGTCGAATATTCATTTGCGGATTTGAAGACCGGTGTTACTTCGAGGGAGAGTTTGGTCTTGATCACGCTAGCTCGTTGGAGATTGAAGTCGGACATCCAATCCTAACTTTGAGGGAGAGAATGTTAGGGTGCAAAGTTACTCTTGGATGTAGTGTTTTAGGCTTACCCTCTTGTATGTGTAAATGGGTTGAGTCTTTCCTATAAATAGGAAGTGACTGACTCCCATTATAAAAAGGAACCATTTGGAGTGTTAGACTAGAGAGAGAAATTGTGTACAAACCCATTTGTATATCCTTCTAGATCTAATATGAGCTTACACATATTTATTTACTCCTTATGTTCTTTATTTTACATGATGATTCACTAGATCTTTCTAATTCTGCACATGCCATCATAATCAACACCACTACAAACACACCAGTAGCTTGGTGTTATAAAACATATTATTGTGTCTGATTGGATGAGTAAATTGAGCAAGCATATGAGTCGAAGTTTATCCGTTCCTTTTACCATAATAGGGATAAAATCGATATATGTGGGCCCCTCGATGATTTAGTGACGATACCCAAAGCGCTTGGCCAAGCCTGGACTAATTTGATTTGTTCAGTTAGTCATTCATCATAAACCGAAAATCGGGAAACAACACATGGATAGAGAGAATGATTATAATCAATGTCTCACGACCATACGATATCTTGTAGAATGGAGGAATATATGATCCCTTATCTAAAGGACGCGTTACTGATAATATTAGAGTTAGACAACAACTTTTAAGAGCTACGATTGCTAATTAGATTTTAAAGTCGTACCTATAATTATAGTTATTAGACTTATCCAAGTGGGAGACTCTTGGATTAGGTGTCTAAGCCCATAACTATAATTAGTATTTACTTGACCCGATAGTAACTTGGTCCTTTTCGGTTGTCTTCACCATAACAATTTGATAGGATGGATATTTGAGAATGAGGTTATTTGTGATTTATTAATATATTATAAGAATGATATATTAATTGAGAAATCATATGATTTAATTGATATGAATCAAGAATTAATTTAGTGGTCAAAAGAAACTGATTAAATTCACAGCGACTTATTAGGTAAATTAGTAATACATTTAGTTTGGACTAATGATCCATGTTGATTGTTAATGGATTAAGTTTATGTGAGAGTCCATGAAGAGTTAGTCCGAAAGGTTATCAAGAGTTATTGGATCAGAAGCCTAAGTGTATGAATTAGGGTTTACAAGCGACCCTTGAAATTCTACATTATAAATGTAACCCCTGGCTACCTAAAATCGGCCACTCTATGCCAAGATGAAACCCTAGCTGATTTTAGTGCTTCATAACCTCCTTTTCCTTTTGGTGTTTATGACTCCATTAAAGGTATCATACTTGAGGTACTAAGCTCTTAAAAGGCCAAGGAATACAAGCTACAATAAAAAGGTATCCATCTAACTAGTTTTTATGTTATATATCTCCAATAGCATGCTAGCTAAGGTATGTGCTTTGGATAAAATGATGTTTGCATGTATAACTTGAGAAAACTTAGATCAAAAGCATTAGGGTTGTATGTTCACCATAGGGATGTTATTGTGCTTAAAACCCATCAACTACTGCCTGAACTTGCTCCGGCTTCTGCTTGGTTTGGAGCTCCAACTCAATTTCCCGTTCCCGGTCCTTCTTCACCATGTCATTTAGGGTCTTGCACCCCGAAAAGCTCACAAAATCATGAATTTCATCTTTCAGCATGGAATGATATGTCATCTTCTTCATCTCTTCATCTGCAGTGTACTGCGGAAACAATAGTTCCCTCTGCCGAAACTTGGTGGTGATCTCTTCCACTGTCTCGGTAGTCTGCTGTAAATCCTGAAACTCCCACACTAAACATTGCACATCGATGGATGGTGCAAACTTCTTATTAAACCTCCTCACAAACTTCTCCCAATACATCTCATCCACACCTGTTGATCCAACCTCGCGAGTCACCTCCTCCTACTTGTTGCATGCTCGGTCTCTCAACATACAAGATGTGAACCCCACCTTTGCCGCCTCGGGGAAAACGCTCATGTGCTGGGAATTATGTATGTCTAACACCCAGCGTCGACTAGTGATAGCATCCCTGACCCCAAAGAACTCGGGTGCACCACATGCCTTGAACTCCCGTAACGAGGGGGTTCGGGCCCCAACCTGGCATGCAGCAACCTCGGCTTAGAAACACTCGAGTCGCTCTTTCATGATCTCCATGATTCCCTCCTTAACGGTACCAAAGATCACCGGTGTAGCGTCAAGGATGCCATGTGTTACATCAACTACGATAGGATCGTGCAACCGCTCATCAATGGACTCTGCACTAGAACCCGAACCTGATCCTGATCCTAATCCTGAACCTCGAGTGATCATCACCATCCTCAACTAAAAATACCACATGAAAAAAATGATAACGAAATTTGAAGGGGAATAACCCACAAGTCTCCTTAAAGTTGTTAGGTCTACATT
Source organism: Lactuca saligna (assembly GCF_052625555.1). Lineage (NCBI taxonomy): Eukaryota > Viridiplantae > Streptophyta > Magnoliopsida > Asterales > Asteraceae > Lactuca > Lactuca saligna. The sequence goes on along the minus strand of NC_136417.1, from coordinate 113,873,542 downwards.
GGTTTGGGTACATGTCTTATGCTTTCAATAGTATGGTCCCAATACTACCTTCCACACTTACATGTACCTTCCCCAAGGCTATACTTGATACCTCCAATTCACCCAAAACAATAACATAACTCACAGAATATAGCATAAACTGAAAAGAGTATATTATTGATGAATACATAAAACCTCACGGGTGGGTGAAAACATAATTAGGAGCTCATCTGTAAGAATTAGAAGAAGGGTTTTGTATAATTTTTCAGAATCTGAAAAGAGTAGTTATCGTAAAGCATATACATGTGTATTTTTGCAATTGGAAACAGGGGTCTTACGTTTTTTCGTGGTATTCTTTTCTTGACCATCATCTTCTACATCATCATGTTGTTCTTCATCATTCTCTTAAGCTGATATTCTATTATTCTCCTGATCAATATTATTCACATCCTCGTTTGAAGATAAAGAGACATAGGATGACTTTTATGTCGGCGTGTTCACCATCTCAGGCGTCTCCGTACCAGAAGAAGATCGCAATCCTAAAAGGGGTCAATTTGTTGATCCATAGAATTCCACGATGGGTTGTAGTTGTGGACATAATATATTTTCATCCTCCAATTTTGGGAGAACTGAATGATTGCCTTCTATTTACGCAAAGCCGATGTGGGGCAGATGCGTGAGAGGGATGATCAACATGCGATTTTAGAGAAACAGAGGGAGAACTCATGGACAATCAGTAAGGGATTTCCGAACACTTTCTGGTGATGAGAGAGGGGCGGCGTTGAGGGTGGTCGGCTCTTTCTGAAGTTCTTCGCCACCAGGATAGCCAGAGGAGGGCGATGATGGCGGAAGGGTGGGATAGGGCCTTATCAGGTGGGAGATAGAATCTATTGAGGAGGAAGACACAATTACTGATTTATTTAATTAGGTTAAAAGTCAAAGCTAGCAAGATTATGAGTATTTATGGAATTCATTTACCAAATTACTAAATAACCATTATGTATATATATATATATATATATATATATATATATATATATATATATATATATATATATATATATATATATATATATATATATATATATATAGGGAATAGGTATATGGAAAACCCTAGAAATCATAAAAATGTATATAAAAAAATTTGTGTGTTTTCAAAAAATAATTCAGCGAATTTTTTTCATAAAAGCTGCGATTTTTTCATATATAATTTCAAAAAATGTTTTGTCATCTCCAACTATTTTTTTATGCATTTTTATGATTTTTAAGTTTTTTATTTTCAATAAAACCTAAACCTATATATATATATATATATATATATATATATATATAGGTTTAGGTTCTATGAAAAACAAAAAAACCCTAAAAATGCATAAAAAAAATACATACAGATCACAAAACTTTTTTTGTTTTATTTTTTTATGAAAAAATCGCAGGTTTTTAAATAAATTTGCTAACTTTTTTTGAAAATTTTTTTTTTTTTTTTTTAAATTAATTTTTTCCAACGAATTTATTAAAAAACCTGCGATTTTTTTATAAAAAAATTAAAAAAAAACTTTTGTAATCTCAAAGTTTTTTTTTTATGTATTTTTAGGGTTTTTTTGTTTTCCAAATAACCTTTCCCATATATATATATATATATATATATATATATATATATATATATATATATATGTATAGAGAGAGAGAGAGAGAGAGTGTGTGTGTGTGAGAGAGAGAGAGAGAGAGATGCGGTTTCAAATGAGTAAAAAAAAAGATAAGAACGATAGAATAAATCTGGGCCGGTCATATTGATTATGTCGTGTAACGCTCCAGCGTACCGGACCGACGGAATAGATCATTTTCATACATAAATACATATTCATATATGAATATGTATATTTAAATATGAATAAGTGTAGAAGAAGTGTTTATTCATATATTAATATGGCGACGGTGGTTAGTGGCAAAAGTGACGTTGGTTGGTAGTCGTTAGTCGCGAAGGTGGTGGTGGTGGCAGAGATGGTACTAGTTGTTGGTGGCGGAGGGAGACGGTGGATTCATATATGAATACAGTTATATTTAAATTCATATATGAATATTAGTTATTGCCCGTCATGCCTATACGCACGGGCGTTTTACGGCAAAAACAAATGATTGACTGAGAATTATTCTCTCATTTCAATATATATATATATATATATATATATATATATATATATATATATATATATATATATATATATATATATATATATATATATATATATATATATATATATATATGTCACTATTGTAAAAATCTCGACTAGGTCCCGATTAATCTCTAAGCGCTGCTCGATCGATTAGAGGGCGCCTAGCGATTAATCCCTGCATACATAATGAGTGAAACATTATAAAATGATAAAATTTTAACATTTTGAAGAAATTTTATCTCAATGAAAACTATTTGAAGCATGATAAGTGTTGTATTAATCATATTAACTTCTTTTGTTATCATATTAGTGGTATTTATGAACTTTGATATGATATTAGTCATATTTTTTTTTTCTAAAATTCAACAAATTAGCAATTAATGATACCCGATTAATCCCCCGATTAATTTCCGCCTAACCGATTAATCCATTGACCCTAGTCTACTGACTAGCTAACGTCGAACGATTTTTGCAAACAATGTCTACAAAGTTCGTAATAAATGAAGAAAACATAAAAAAGAAGGTAACAACTTTATTCTAGAAAAAAAACTAATTTTAGAAAACATAAAAAAGAAAATAATAAAAAAATTAAGAAAAAATTGCAAACAATGTCTACAGAGTTCGTAATAAATTACACACGTTAAAGAACATGAAATTGAAACTGAAAATATTATTAACAAAAACGGTAAAAAAAATTAAAAAACAATAAAGTTATTTTTTTTAAAAAAAGCAAGTTAATTTCTTTTTTGTAGAAACTAAAATAAAAAATTGTATCAAATCCGTAAATAAAAGTTTAAAAAAATCTAATTTTTTAAAAAAAAACAAGTTATACCAAAAGTGTAAAAAAAACATTTCAAAAAAATGAAAGGCGAAGATGTTTGAAGAAGCAAACCAAGTGTCGAGTCACGCAGCACATGCGCAGAGATTTTACAGTCTAAAGTATTTCAAAAAACAACCTGCTGCGAGGGGGAAAGTATTGTGTGGGTGTTGCGCCGAGCAGCAGAAAGTGATTTGAATATGTTTTTAAAAAAAAAAAAAAAACAACACCTAAATGTGAACATTTTTGTATAATTTTCTTAAGACTTTTTATAATTTCTTACAACATTTGTATGATATATTTTTTTCTATAGGTTTTTCTAATACAATGTTTTAAACTTTGCTTATATTTTTATTTTTATAAACTTTTTTATACTTTCATATAATTTTAACAAGTGTTTTTAAACCAAATATTTTATAAATAGTTTAAATTCTTTTTTATTTTTTTATTTTTTTTAATTTTTTTTTTACATTTTCATACGTTTTTTATAACTTTCATATAATTAATTTTAAACTTTGTTTTACAACATTTTTAAAGTGTTTTATAGATTTTGTATGACAATTTAATATCCTTTTTATAACCTTTTAAAAATACTTTCGTTAAATACTTATTTAAAACGTTATATTAAGCTTTTAAAGTTTATAAACTTCAAATAAAAACCATTAAGAAGTTTTAATAATTCTAAAACATTTACACTATAAAGATTTTTTTACTAAGTAATATTTTTTTTAAAAAAAACTCTCCTTACTTATTGTTACATATTTAATTTATCTAATTTCATTGTTAGATACTATTTACATTAAAAATACTGTATAAGATGCTATATAAGTTGTGATATAAAATATTTCACAAAACAAAAAACATATTTGTTAATTAAAAAGTGAAGTTTAAATTGATCAATATTTAATTAATATTTAGGAAATTATAGATATTTTAAAAATAATGTTTGAAAAAAATAATACAAAGAAATATATAAAATAAAATCGCTATTAAAAGAGGGAAAATGATTTATCAAAGTAATTAATTTTTCGATTTGTTCACATTTAGGCAACTCTCTTTTTTTGTAAAGATTTAACCATTTAACTTGTTAATGTGTTCACATATTACTATTTTCACCTTCTACAGCGGTGATAATGGTAATATGTGAAAACATATAACAAGTTAAATGGTAAATGTGTACAAAAATAAAGAAGGTGACTAAATGTGAACAAAACCATAAAGATGATTACCCTAATAAGTCATTTTTTTCAAGTAAAAAAGATATAAGTCCTTAGATGAGTAGAAAATAACACAATACAGAAAAGAATATCCCAAAAAAAAAACGTCTAATTGATTTGCTTTTACGATGATCTTCTTGTTATTCACTTAAATTGTCAAAAAAATAAAATTTTGCTTGATTTTCGAAAAAGTAATGCCTCGCTCGCGCTGTCCCCTAGGTCTGTGATTGGATACCTTGGACTTTTTGCCCGAACTCCCAGTGCCAGATACCATCTTTGGCTTCCTCTTCCTCTCCATCTCTAAATTGATCTCCCTCTCACGAGCCCTCGCAATCATTTCATCCAGTGTTTTACAACTAGAACGGGCCTTCTTCATCTCCTCGTCTGCCGCATACTCAGGAACGAGGAGTGCCCTCTCCCCGAACTTGGCGGTAATCTCCGTCACCGTCTCTATCGTCTGCTGGAGATCCTGGAACTCCCTAGCAAGCTGTCGCACCTCAATAACAGGTGCAAACTCGACTTTGAACCTGGTCGTGAAATCCGTCCAATTCATAGCATCAACAACTACGTCATCCCTGATGACACATCCGACCTCCTCCCACCAATCACGTGCCCTACCCTTCAAAAGACAGGATGTAAGTCGAACCTTGTCCCCATCGAAACATTTGCTAGTGCGGAAAGCGTTGGCCACATCAACCAACCATCTGGTACTCACAATGGGGTCTCGTGCCCCCTGGTAATCGGGAGCTCCACAGGCTCTGAACTACCAGAAGGTGGGCATGCGCGACCCTATCATGGCCGCCACCTCAGTGCAAAATATGCCCAATCTCTCATCCATAAGCTCTAGAATACCCTCCTTGATCGGAAAAAAGATCACATGAGTCTGCTCGAGAATAGTGCGCGTGATCTCTGAGGAGAGAAACTCCGTAGTTTACTCATCTAGCCACACGGCCCCCGAGCCCGAGCCCGAGCTTGATCCCTCACCTAAACTGGCAACTGCTGGTCTAGGGCGTAGCACCACCATTCTCGTAAAAACATAGTGACAATTGTCAGAAATACTGATATATCGAAAGGGATCACATCTACTACAAGTTCCCTGGCCATGTCTCAGCCTTCCTTGATTCAAGTACGGGTCCTCTGCTTTCAGTAGTACGGGCCCATACTACCGTCCACATCTATCTGTACTTTCCTCAAGAACTGCCTTGACTCCTCCAAGTCCCTACTACTGCTACTGTCCTCTGCCACTCTCATCCTAGGCTTGCCCTAGGGTAATCACCATCCCACTCTCTGCGATCAGCTGCATAAAAAGTCCTTGCTTTCTTCCCCTAACTAGCTCGTGAGTACTATTACATATTACTCAGACTAGATAATTCTTCGAATGAAAGATCCTGCCCTACTACGATTGGACTCAGAGGAGAGTTGCGAAATAGAGCTAGACCTAACCTTCTGAAATTATTTAGTCCTTGCAATATATAACTTAACATATTCATTTACTAGTCAGTCAAAGACAACTAGAACTCCAAAAATCAAAAAGCTAGCAGCATTTGGGCATTGAGTTCACACAATCAATCATATACTACTCAGACTATCATCCTGACTAATCCGTACTAGCATGCAGTTCTCATAGAGCTGAACACATATAACAGGCACATAAGGCATCATTCCTAGATCCTTAGTCCTAATCTAGCATGTTGTTCTAAGAAAGCCGATAATCATAATATAGCATAAACTTGTATGGGTGATTTGGGAGTACTTACTTGAGCTCGGCTGATCGCATGCACCACACCCTTTTCTCTTTTCAAAAACTCTTTTCTTTTTAAGTTTTTTTACTTTTCTAAATATGTTTTCTTTTGAAAACTTATACCACTTCCTTAGTTTGAGCGTACTGCTATCTAAACGGGCTGAATCACAAAGACATCAAGCATACTGAACTACTTTTCGGGACCACCCCGGCATCGGACCGCAGTCCGAAACTACTGCTATCTAAACGGGCAGGTATTGTGGCCGTAGACCCGTTCCTACAGGAAGGAAACTCACCTCATAAGGCTGACTGCTGGAATCCTAAGCGGGAAATGTCTGACTGCTGCTCCGGTAACTCCCTGGCTACAATTCCCATAAAGACAGTTAGTCAAACAACGATACAAATATTAGGGTAAAATGACTATTTTACCCCTGGCCAAAGTCCTCATCCTGGTCAAAATCAACTGCCGGTTGACCTGACTCGCCGAATTAGGCCGCCAACTCGCCCAGTCCCCATCCTTTGTTCTATTCTCCAACCTGACTCTATTTGTCGAGTTTAGCAAAGACTCGACGAGTTCTCCGTCGATAATAACATCGAGTCAACCTTCATCTGACTTGCCGATTTGTACGAACAACTCGCAGAGTCCTCCTTCATCACATGAACACTTCCAGTCTACGACTCGCCGAGTTATATGAACAGCTCGTCGAGTCTGATCTTGTGGGTAAGAAGATTGCCTTGGACTCGCCGAGTGTGTTCTTTCACTTGTCGAGTCCCATGATTTCCAGATTATAGCTATGTATTAATACATTGAAACACTCCTTGGGACCTTTCTAAACCTCTGCTAACACTCAGCTGGGCTCCTTTGAACCACAACAGATTGGGGACTCAAGCCTCGGACTCGCCTGGTTGCAAGAACAAGTCGGCGAGTTGTCCATTGTCTAAGTCTATAACTCGAATTTTGATGTACAACTCTCATCCAAAAGGTAGAAATAGGCTTCTAAGGTTGATCTAACACGTAAAGTTATGAACTTTACGTGCATGAATGGAAGTATAAGCTTTAAGGACCCAAAATAGGTCCAAAGAGGTGCATGGGCTAATATGGTCATAAGGCTTGCATCTTTATGCCATGAACTCGGTTCTAGAGTCTGTATGTGAAGGTGAGTCGACTTGGGACGTCCAAGTCTTATGGATCAAGCTTATTGACCCCAAAACACCATAAAGGGGCAAAGGAGAAAATCTATAAAACCACAAGTTAGGTTTTGGGCTTGATTACCTGAAAGTGAAGAGAAACTGATGTTGCTTATGGATCTAGTCCTTCTCCCTTGATCCTTCTTCCTTCCAACTCTTTTAGTAGAAACACAATGCACTAAAAACCCTCCAAGTCATTACGAAAGCTCAAGTTTGCCAAAAGGGAGTTAGGGTTTGGAAAGTAAGGCTCTGGAGGTGATGGAGGCTGGACCTGAAGCTCATAATGTTGTTTAAATAAGGTGCAAACTCTTTAATTAGGGTTTCATCCAGACTGGCCTACTAGTCGAGTCCAAGAGCGGATTCGACTAGTAGATTACTAAAAATCATGTCCCAACCTCGCATCTACTCGACAAGTTAGAGCCTGCATTGGTCGAGTCAAAATACAAATGGTATAAACGAAGATCAAATACGTACCAGAAACGGGGCATTACAAATCTCCCCAACTTATGTTAGACTTCGTCCTCGAAGTCTGCTGTCTCTGCAAATGACTTTGGGTAGTGTTCTCTCATCTCCTCCTCAGGCTCCCACGTTCACTCCAAGCCCTTGCGGGGCTGCCACTACACCTTTACTAGCTGAACCCCCTTGTTCCTCAAGGTCCTTGTCTTCCGATCCAAGATCGCAACGGGTCTCTCGATGTAATTCAGGCTACCATCAACCTGAATATCCTCCAATGGTACAACTGCTGACTCATCCACTAAGCACTTCCACCGATGAGAAACGTGGAAAGTGATGTGGATCTGGCTGAGCTCTGCCAGAAGATCTAACCGATACGCAACCCGACCCACCCGCGCCACAAACCTAAAGGGACCAATGAATCTAGGGCCCAGCTTGCCCTGCTTCAGAAATCGGATGACACCCTTCCAGGGTGACACCTTCAGGAGGACCATATCGCCCACCTGGGACACCAAGTCCGAGCATTCTGAAGCCTGTTACGGACCTGCTGAATCAACTATGTAGTCTTGAGTACTACCTCCGTACTCCCCACGACTCTCTGACCGACCTCACCCCAACAGACTGGGGTCCTAAACTGCCTCCCATAAAGCATCTCAAAGGGATGATGGTTAATATTGGCGTGGTAACTGTTGTTATACGAAAATTCCGCTAATGGAAGATACGTATCCCAACTGCCCTTCGAAATCTAGGACACATGCTCAGAGCATGTCCTCAAGAGTCTGAATCGTCCTTTCGCTATGCCTGTCCGTCTGAGGGTGGAAAGCGGTGCTAAAATGAAGATGAGTACCCATATCGTCATGAAACCGCTTCCAAAACCTGGAAGTGAACCGGACTTCTCGGTTTGACACCACCGAAACGGGCACTCCATGATGTGCCACTACCTCTCACACATAAATATCGGTTAACTTCTCATCCAAGATACTCCCCTGGATAGGTATAAAATGTGCACTCTTGATCAATTGATCCATTATGACCCCAATCGAATCAACTCGACGTGCGGTCCTGGGAAGCTTAGTAATGAAATCCATGCTGATATCCTCCCATTTCCACATTGGAATATCCAACGGCTGCATCTTGCTGTGGGGCCTCTGGCGCTCTACCTTGACCTTCCTGCAAGTCAGGCATCTCTCTACATACCATGCTACATCTCGCTTCATACAGGGCCACAGTAATCGGGTCGAAGATCTCTATACATCTTCGTCTCTCCCGGGTGGATTGAGAATCGAGACTTGTGGTCCTCGTCCATCAACACCTGCCGTACCTCGCCCCATTATGGTACCCCAGACCCTCCCATGCAGGGTCAACAATCCTCGACTGTCATAATCAAAAGAAGCTACTCGGCCCATAATCCTCTCACACTTCTGCCTCTCCTCCTTTAGGCCCTCAACCTGTGCCTCTTTGATCTGCTCCAACAATGGAGTAATCACTGTCATCCTCAGAAATGTATCTCTGATTGGGGCCGCCACCGCCTTGCGGCTCAGAGCATCAGCCAATACGTTGGCCTTGCCCGGATGGTAAAGGATCTCACCGTCGTAATCCTTTACACTATGACAACCCGAAAATATTGGCCTTGTAAGTTCAACCATTCAATCCAACAGTGTGTCAGACTCGTTTCTACTATCTTTTAGTCTTGTATAGAGTCTGTCTAAGGGTTCAAAGCTTAGTACGTTCAAGCATTGGGTATATGATTAAGTTGTGTAAGTTCTTCACCTAGAAATCAAGCCATACACTCCATATGAGGGAGTGTACAGTCGTACACTTGAGTATACGACAGTACACATGTGTGTGCGGATGTACACCCATGTTGGGCAGTACACCCCTCCCTAAGTATGATATCCTTCCATTTCTAAGTCATTTCTTCGGTTTCCAAGTCAAGAACTCGAGTTTTCTCTCAACTATCATCACATTTCTCATCTTGATCTTCAAAAGTGGTAAGTGATTCTTCCATCTTTCTTGATATCCTTCCTAGTCTTGTAATCATCTCATGATTCATCCATGAAAACATCTCTTTTATGATAGATCTTCAAATCGTCATCCATTTCACCAAGAACACACACTTGTTCTTGGTGATTGTGAACCCTTTGAGCCTCCAGATCGTAAGTACTCCTTCCCTATGCTTAGTTAATGCTAGGATCACTTGATTAACACCTTAAAAATGCCCAGAACACAAGAACATAAGGAGTGTACGGCCGTACACCCAAGTGTGGCCGTACACCCCTCAAAACACCCTAAAGGCCCTCTAAAATGCAAATCTAACTTCAAGACTTGATGAGCAATAGTCCCACAAGCTTCCCCACCATTCAAACACACGTTTGTTCACTTTTTACCATGAGTGTACGGCCGTGCACTCCCTGGCCGTACACCCATGGCCGCACACTCATCATTGTGGCCGTACACTCCCATTAGATGAATCACATGTGATTCTAACCCTTAGTCCAAGTGTTTCTTAGTCCCTAAAGGTGTTTCCTTGCATGTGGTTGCTTCTAACACACTATGTTCATGCCAATACATGCCACTATATGTCAATTAATACTCATTTGTGTCTCGGGATTTCATTCGTGGAACTTCTCATCCTTATGCGCATATTCGTTTGAATCACCCACATAAGGTGAGTTCATACCCCTATAATCAATCTTTTAAATAGTTTTTAAATGCTTTTAAGGGGGGAATACAAGTTGAACACAATGTTAATTGTGTAAATGTTTTGTTATAAACATCTTTTAAAGGATTGCTTATATACTATTAAGTGACCAGAACGTTTCAAAAAATCTTTTAAAGTTATGTTACTTCATAGTTTACAAAACTCCGTTTTTAAAGTATAATCATAACATGGTAGATAAAATGAGTCTTCCCTTCAAGTCAGTATCAGTTCAAGTGAACATACTAGTAAACTATAATAGGTATAGTTTAACGATTCAGTTCATACTATAACAAGTACAGGGAGGAACATACTATAACAAGTACAAGTAGGAATATACTATAACAATAATAGACGAACAATTCAAGAATTACACACTTATACAATTTTCCTAGTACACTAGGAAGACATTGTACCCTTAACTCGTTGTTAGTAACAAATTAAGGTAATAATATAACTTTTCGGGTTTGCGTTAACACCAGTACGATAACACGTACATGGGTTAGCACGCACGAGGTGATAAAACATAATAATATATCTTTCCGGATCTGTGTTAACACCAATACGATTATACGTACCTGGGTTAGCAGGCTCGAGATGACAAAACATAATAATATATCTTTCTGGGTTTGCGTTAACACCAGTACGGTTACACGTACCTGGGTTAGCAGGCACGAGGTGATAAAGCATAATAATATATCTTTCCGGATCTGCCTTAACACTAGTATGATTACACGTAGCTGGGTTAGCAGGAACGAGGTGATAGCAATATATTGAATCTAAATTACTTATACAGAGTAAATTTGTAAAGTATCTGGCAGTAATAAATAAAACGTAAAATTATACAAAACTCGCATCAGTATCGACTAAGGCGTCAAAGTACAAAGTTTCATTACTTCTAGTAGTCGTCCAAATAGTAGAACATTAAGTAAATTAATCTAGAAACTCATCAGTAAAGGGTTTTATTCATTTTATTAAACCAATATAACCTAAAGGACCTTAAGTGGTTAGTTCTATATTACCGTATTTTATACATCAGGGTTTTATATAATTAATACCCGATAGGTAGTTAGATGTGTGTTTTCCGCCTCATTTCCTATTTCTTGTTTGGTTGTGGGCTTAGCATAGATACAAACAATCGATTGTTTGTTTGCTCTGGGTTTTACATAACTTGTATCCACTTATTACTCATTGAAAGGATTGTAGAGTCATTTTTATTTATCTTTCATCAAAGCATGAAATATAGGATTTTCTGGAGGAACATGCGAATTTTTTTTAAAATAGAACTTACAACTTACTACAACTTTCTTACAACTTACTTACATCACTAAAATCTTAAGAGCTCACCAACATTTTATGCTGATACTCTCTTTCAAAATAACTTGTATTCTCAGCAAACTAGTAGACAAGTATGCGCACTGGGATTCATAAGATGGAACAGTATAGCTTCATGTCTTTTTGTTATTTACTTTGTAGTCTATGTTGTGTGAACCACATACTTTGTAAACACTTTCTTTCCAATGAAATGGTTGTTTATTACTTTGATTACTATAATGCAAGTCTTGTGATACTAAACATGACGTCCTCCGCCCCCGAACGTTTCCGCCATTCCGGTTTGGGGGTGTGACACTAACCATCGACGCTGCCTCATGTTCAGATTCGGCTGATCAATAAGGTACCTCAGACTCTTGTGATCCGTGTAAATGGTACTACGGACATCATAGAGGTAATGTCGCCATATCTTGAGGGTGAACACCACTACCCCCAACTCTAAATCATGTGTCGGATAGTTAGCCTCGTGAGGCTTCAACTGTCTAGACACATAAGCTATCACACACCCTCGCTGCATCAACACTACACCCGTACCTGTGATCAAAGCGTCGCAGTAGACTACAAAGTCATCCACTCCCTCTGGCAGGGAAAGAATCGGTGCCTCGCACAGTCGCTGCCTAAGCGTCTCAAATGCTGACTGCTGCTCAAGACCCCAGCAAAACGCCACTGACTTCTTAGTCAGTCAAGTGAGCGATACTGCTATCTTGGAAAAATCCTGAATGAATCTCCTGTAATACCCTGCCAGACCTAGGAAGCTCCAAATCTCAGATGGAGACCTCGAGACCTCCGCTGCATCACGGCCTCTATTTTGGCCGTATCTACTAGTATACCCTTGTGGTTGACGAGGTGTCCAAGGAATTGCACCTCGCGCAACTAGAACTCACACTTGGAGAACTTCGCGAAAAGTTTCTCCCTCCTCAGTGTCTCTAGCACCTTTCCCAGGTGTTCCTCGTGCTGCTCCTGAGTCTTGGAATAAACCAAGATGTTGTCGATGAATACTATCACATACCGATCCAACATCGGTCTGCACACGCGGTTCATGATATCCATGACCATGGTTGGAGCGTTGGTGAGTCCAAACAGCATCACCACGAACTCATAATGATCATAGCGGGTCCTAAAAGCGGTCTTCTGAACATCCTCATCCCTGACTCGCTTCTGGTGATATCTGAATCATAGATCAATCTTGGAAAATCAAGACGCCCCTGAAGCTGGTCGAACAGATCATCTATCCTCGGGAGTGGGTAACGGTTCTTCACCCTTACCTTATTCAGCTCCTAGTAATCTATACACATGTGATGCGAATCGTCCTTCTTTCTCACAAATAGGATCGGGGCTCCCCAGGGCGAACTACTTGGCCTGATAAAACCCTTGTCTAGCAGCTCATGCAGCTACATAGACAACTCCTACATCTCTAGAGGAGCCAACCGTACGGTGCCTTGGCTATTGGAGCCGCACCAGGGACCAGGTCAATCCGGAACTCTACCTATCTCTCAGGAGGTATCCCAGGCAAATCCTTCGGGAATACATCCAGGTACTCACGTACCACCAGTACATCATCAATCGTCGCCTTACCCTTCTCCCGGGCATCCATAACATAGGCGACATACCCCACACAACCCTGCTGAAAGTAACGCCTCGCTCTCGCTCTGGAGCAAAGAATCAGTCTGCGTTGTGGCCTCTCGTCTTGAATCACTAACTCTCCCCCACTAGGAGTGTGTACCCTCACTAACTATAGCTCACAATCAATCACTGCCCCACTGGGGCTCATCCAATCCATACCTACTATAACTTTATTCACTCGTAGGGGAATAGGAACCAAGTCTACTGAGAACTGCTCATAAAATAACTATAGTGTACATCCTCTATGAACTCTCGCGACCCTGATGGTCCTGTCATCGGCTATTTCCACATCAAGTGGGCAATCCTACTCCCCCGGAGCTCTGCTAAATCACTTGCTAAGCACGAGCGACACAAATGTTCGGGTAGCCCCCGAATCAACAATATTAGAGCTGAGATGTCGTTCACTAGGAACGATCCTATAGAAAAACACATAACCATAAGCAATAAACAACAATAATTAAGAGATGATGGAGAAAACACATACCCGTAACTACATCGAGAGTCATCCGAGCCTCCTCGGCTGTCAAGTGGAATGCTCTACTCTTCGCCACTAGTGTCTCGGCCCGACCCTTTCGGCCATCTATAATCCTCAGGGTAGCAAGAGCGAGTGCCACCACCGGTCCTGCTGATGCTAAACTCGGACACTTGGACTTCTTGTCTCCCTTCTAATTGTAATGGAAGAAAATCTGATCAAATGCTGGGGTGGGAGTGACAGTGGTAGTAGCGGTAGAATCCTTGCTCATGTGCCCAGTCCGACCGCACTTGTAGCAGCCGGAACTCTCGACCTTACACATTCCACCGTGCAACTTCCCACACTTACCACACCGACTGTGGCTCTGTTGTCCCTTAGGTCTGTGATCAGATACCTTGGGCTTTTTGCCCGAACTGCCAGTGCCAGATACCACCTCTGGCTTCCTCTTCCTCTCCATCTCTAAATCGATCTCCCTATCACGAGCCCTCGCAATCATGTCATCCAATGTTTTACAGCTGCAACGGCTCACAAACTGTCTGATATCACTCCTCAACATCTCATGGTAACGGGCCTTCTTCATCTCCTCGTCTGCCGCATACTGAGGAACGAGGAGAGCCCTCTCCCTGAACTTAGAGGTAATCTCCGCCACCGTCTCTGTCGTCTACTGAAGATCGTGGAACTCCCTACCAAGCTGCTGCTCCTCAATAACAGGTGTGAACTCGGCTCTAAATCTGGTCGTGAAATTCGTCCAAGTCATAGCATCAAGAGCTGCGTCATCCCCAATGACACGTCCGACCTCCTCCCACCAATCACGTGCCCTGCCCTTCAAAAGACAGGATGCAAGTCGGAACTTGTCCCCCTCGGGACATCTGGTAGTGCAGAAAGCGTTGGCCACATCAGCCAACCATCTGGTACTCGCAATGGGGTCCCGAGCCCCCTGGTAATCGGGAGCTCCACAGGTTCTGAACTCCCGGAAGGTGAGCATGTGCAACCCCATCATGGCCGCCACCTCAGCGCGAAACATGCCCAATCTCTCATCCATGAGCTCCAGAATACCCTCCTTGATCGAACCAAAGATCACAGGAGTATGCTCGAGAATAGTGTGTGTGATCTCTAAGGAGAGAAACTCCCTAGTCTGCTCATCTAGCCGCTCGACCCCCGAGCCCGAGCCTAATCCCTCACCTGAACTTCCAACTGTTGGTCTAGGGCGTAGCACCATCATTCTCGTAAGCACATAGTGGAAATTGTCAGAAATACTGATATATCTAGAGGGATGGTGGCAATTGTCAGAAATACTGATATATCTAGAGGGATCACATCTACTACAGGTTCCGTGGCCTTGTCTAAGCTTTCCTTTATTCATGTATGGATCCTCATCTTTCAGTAGTACGGGCCCAACTACCTTCCACGTCTATCTGTACTTTCCTCAAAACTGCCTTGACTTCTCCAAGTCCCTTCTACTGCTACTGTCCTCTGCTACTATCATCCTAGGCTTGCCCTAGGTTAATCACCATCCCACTCTCTGCCATCAGCTACATAAGAAGTCCTTGCTTTCTTCCCCTAACTAGCTCGTGAATACTATTACATATAACTCAGACCCGATAATTTTTTGAATGAGAGATCCTGACCTACCACGGTTGGACTCATACGAGATTTGCGAAATAGAGCTAGACTTAACCTTCTGAAATTATTTAGTCCTTGCAATATGTAACTTAACATATTCCTTTACTAGTTAGTTAAAGACAACTAGAACTCCTAAAAGCACAAAGCAAGCATCATTCGGGCATTGAGTTCACATAGTCAAGCATATACTACTCAAACTATCATCCTGACTAATCTGTACTAGCATGCAGTTCTCATAGAGCTGAACACATATAACAGGCACATAAGGCATCTTTCCTAGATCCTTAGTTCTAATCTAGCATGCCCTTCTAATAAAGCTGATAATCATAACATAGCATAAACTTGTATGGGTAATTTGGGAGTACTTACTTGAGCTCTGCTGATCGCATGCACCACACCCTTTTCTCCTTTTCAAAAACTCTTTTCTTCTTAAGTTTCTTTTTACTTTTCTGAAACTCTTTTCTTTTGAAAACGTATACCACTTCCTTAGTTTGAGTTCAGACACACTCGAAAGTGCGCCCGAATCCCTCAAATCAAGGCTCTGATACCAACTTGAAACATCCTAAAAATACAAGCCAAAAATTTCGTTTGAAAACATTACTAAAACCATAATATCTAAATATCATATAATAAAACCATAAGTCGTGTCTCAAAATATCATAAAATATTTCTCATATCAATACTCTATGTCAAATCGTGTCAAAAATATCAGAGTCTAACTTCCAGGCTAAAACTGTGGTGGGTGCCATGCCATCATCCCGAGCCCTTCCCCTTGCTAGCTGAAGTGCCTGAAACCAAAACTTAAACTGTAAGAATGAAGCTTAGTGAGCTCCCCCAAACTACCACATACCATACAATAACATATAAAGCACATACTGGGCCTTGCCCACTGCATCGGACCAAAGTCCGGGACTGACTAAGGCCTTGCCCACTCCATCAGACCGAAGTCTGGAACTAACTAGGGCCTCGCCCTCTACATCAGACCGATGTCCGAAACTGACTGGAGCCTTGCCCCCTGCATTAGACTGAAGTCCAGAACTGACTGGGGCCTTGCCCCCTGTATCAGACAGAAGTCTGGAACTAACTAGGGCCTTGCCCACTGCATCAGACCAAAGTCCGGAACTGCCTGAACATAGCATAACATAATCATAACATATAACAATAACACATATACTGCATACTGCATCGGACCACAGTCCGGAACACATAGCACATAGACATGGCTGAATCACAAAGACATCAAGCATATTGAACTACTTCTTGGGACCACCCCGACATCGGACCGCAATTCGGAACTACTGCTATCTAAATGGGTCGGCATTGTGGACCTAGACCCGTTCCTACTGGAAGGAAACTCACCTCGTAAGGCTGACTGCTAGAATGCTGAGCGGGAAATGTCTGAGTGCTGCTCCAGAAACTCCCCGGCTACAATTCCCATAAAGACACTTAGTCAAATACTATTACTAATCTTAGGGTAAAATGACTATTTTACCCCTGGCCAAAGTCCTAATCCTGGTCAAAATCAACTGCCAGTTGACCTGACTCACCGAGTTGGGCCGCCAACTCGCTGAGTCCCTATCCTTTCTTCTATTCCCCGACCCGACTCTACTCGTTGAGTTTAGCAAAGACTCGACGAGTTCTCCTTCCATGATAACATCGAATCAACCTTCATCTGACTCGCCGAGTTGTATGAACAGCTCGTCGAGTCCTCCTTCATCACATGAACACGTCCAGTATACGACTCGCCGAGATATATGAACAACTCGTCGAGTCTGATCTTGTGGGTAAGAAGATTGCCTTGGACTCGCCGAGTGTGTTCTTTCACTCGTCGAGTCCGATGATTTCCAGATTATGGCTATGTATTAATACATCGAAACACTCCTTGGGACCTTTCTAAACCTCTGCTAATGCTCAACTGGGCTCCTTTAAACCACAACAAATTGGGGACTCAATCCCCGGACTCGCCGAGTTGCAAGAACAACTCGTCGAGTCGCCCATTGTCCAAGTCTATAACTCGATTTCTGGTGTACAACTCTCACCCAAAAGGTAGATCTGGGCTTCTAAGGTCGATCCAACACGTAAAGTTATGAACTTTACGTGCATGCATGGAAGTATAAGCTTTAAGGACCCAAAAAGAGGTCCAAAGAGGTGCATTGGCTAATATGGTCATAAGGCTTGCATCTTTATGCCATGAACTCGGTTCTAGAGTCTAGATCTGAAGGTGAATCGACTTGGGACGTCCAAGTCTTAAGGATCAAGCTAATTGACCCCAAAACTCCATAAAGGGGCAAAGGAGAAAATCTATAAAACCACAAGTCAGGTTTTGGGCTTGATTACCTGAGAGTGAAGAGAAACTGATGTTGCTTCTGGATCTAGTGCTTCTCCCTTGATCCTTCTTCCTTCCAACTCTTTTAATAGATACACATTGCACCAAAAACCCTCCAAGTCACTATGAAAGCTCAAGTTTGCCAAAAGGGAACTAGGATTTCGAAAGTAATGCTCTGGAGTTGATGGAGGTTGGACCTGAATCTCATAATGTTGTTTAAATAGGGTGCATACCCTTTAATTAGGGTTTCATCCACACTGGCCTACTTGTCGAGTCCAAGAGTGGACTCGGCGAGTAGATTACTTAAACCCGCATCCCAACCTCGCATCTACTCGACGAGTTAGGGCTGCCACTCGTCGAGTCAAAATACAAATGGTATAAACGAAGATTAAATACGTACCAGAAATGGGGCGTTACACCCTTCCAAGCAAACCAAAGTTAAACCAAGAGCTCACGTATTAGCCATTACAAATCAAGTAGATGAAACATCTAACGCTTTGGTGCTCATACAAACTAACGATCCGTCTGACAATAAGTTGCTAGAAGAAGTCGAAACAATTAATTTCTCTACCTAGATAATACGCCGCGGTGAACATAGTATTATGACGCAGTTAGCACTTCAGAATTCCAAACCTCTAAATGTAAAACCATATCCACCAACACTTGATATCTCGGAGGAAATAAACAATTTCAACAAGAACAAGAGCATAAGAACTTTAATGAAAAATTCAAATCAATTTCGATCAATATGCCATTTATGGATGCACTTCCTCAAATGTCTAAATATGCAATATTTCTAAAAGATCTCTTAGAAATCAAATGGAGCTAGAGCAAGTATCGAAAGTTGTTATTAACAAGCAGTGTTTGACAAAGGTTATACATAATATTCCGACCAAGATGAGAGATTCGGGCATCCTTACAGTTCGTTGTGAGTTTGGAAATTCTACTAAGACAAACATATTATCCGATTATGGTGCTAATTTAAATTTGATGCGACCTCATTTAACAAGAAGTCTGATCTCCCATAACCGAAGCCAACAAGGATGGTATTTACATGGCCAAGCGACCACATAACCTTTTAATAATTAAGGTTGTGGGGTGTCGGTCTTTTTTTACCGCCGGTATGCCTATGTGACACTGCCCCCTTCCTTTTGTTTAGTCGGTGGTGGATATTAACCGATGGCAAAAATCATTTTTTTATGGGGTCTTTGTGTCTTAGAATAGTGTCTAAGGCTGCAACTATATTAGGCAACTATTTGACCCGGTTGTGCATGGTCCTTTTGGGTTGCCTTCACCATAGCAACTTGATAGGATGATTTATTAAGAGAGAATAAATATTATTAATATATTATGAGAATAATATAAAGAATAATGATATTGTTATTTGATTAATATAAGTCATAAATTAATTGATATTAATTTGGTGACTTAAAGAGATCAATTAAATAAGAGGGTATAAACTGTCAATTGTTTGATAGTTAAACTTTAGACTGTAAATCCATATTGGATAGGGGTTGGACGAATTCTAGAAGCTAGGGATAGCTTAAAATCGTCCAAGGCTATCTAAGGAATGGATTTGGATTGCTTTAAGAGAAGATTATCCAACTAGGGTTTAAGTTGTAACCCTTAAGGAGTCTACAAGTATAAATAGACCGTATGGCAAAGGGAAATCGGCACTTCATCTAAAGTAGAGAACCCCTGGCTGAATCCCCTCTCCTCTCTCCCAAATCATCCTCCTTGTTATTTGGTGTTTGTAAGCCATTAGAGGAGTGACAATTGTGACCCTAGAGCTCCAAGACAACAAGATCAAACAAGAGATTCAAAGGTATGATTCTAGATCTGATTTAGTATTGTTATTACACATAATTAGTCATTAGAAGTCTTGGATTCAAAGCATGTTTAATTAGAAAGCCTAGATCCAAGCATTAGGGTTTTGCATGCGCACATAGGAAAGTTCTAATGGCTAAAACCCATCAGTGGTATTAGAGCCTAGCTTGGTTTCTATTAAATTGTTGCTTGTTTGTTTGAAACTTAACTGCAAAATTCAATTTTTGTGTTTCTGAGTCATGGACTCGGCGAGTTGGCCTGACCCGGCGAGTCCAAGCGTAAGGAATGGCCAGATTCGGGATTTCTTCATGATTATCTTATGGAAACTTACCTTAATCATATTAGATCAGCCCTAATCCGATTTTTAGATATATATGACTATAATCTTGATCTAATTAAAGATATTTATCAACAAATAAAATATTTAATTTCCTTATATGATAATTAATTAATTATTTTGATTAATTTTGTAATTATCTTGCCTGAAATCTTGAATAAATCAAATATAGATAATTAGGGAATTAATTGTTAATTAAAATTATTTGTTATTTGATCCTCCATGTTTTTAAATGTTTAAAACTTTTCCTCAAGTTTTGAAATTTATATTTTGTGATTAAAAGTTTTAATTTAGACAATTTAAATTTCAAACCCTAGATTTTAAAAGGTTTAAAATACAACCCTATACTAATATAATGTTACAAGAATAATATATATATATATATATATATATATACATACATATATATATATATATATATATATATATATATATATATATATATATATGTATGACTAAAAAAATGCTAGTCTTACCGTTAGTAGGCCTCATTCACGAAGCCGATATATAAGGTGGGTATAAGTTTGCGGCCTATAAAATGGCGATTAATGGGTGTACACTCACACCCACCGCTTGCTTGATCGGTGGAGGGTCGTTAGCCGAACGGGTAGGATAGGGCAATCTCATTAAAAGTATAATATGTAATACAAAGTAACTGCACATTTTTTAAAAATTTCCCAATCTTAGTTACTTTAGGAAAAGTGAATTGATGCAATCCCATGAAATTACACTTTGCACCCTTGCTAAGAAGTTAGTGGAGCGTGTTTGGTTTACCGGCACACTAATTGGTTCTAAGCAAAGGTGGCAAAGGGTGATTCATTGTATATCATAGTTTGATGGAGCGTGTGTGGTTTACAGGCACATCGATTAGGTGATCGTTACAATGAAGGCACCATGTGAATTTGGATGGTAATTCACACCCGCTTTGTGATCCTCGGTATCCCAGTCACAAACAAGAGGGGCATATCGAGATTTAAACATGCCATTGAATAGTTTCAATGAATCTCATCCGAACCTAGGAATTCTCAATACATTTAGGACTTATAGTTAGTTTTTTATGGTGGAGAAGTAGTGAATCGTCATTCACTTACCTTCAATTTATTTGCATGTTAGATTACGGCATCCCTTTTCTAAATATGTAAGTATTGTTGTTGGATCCTAGCCCTAATTTTTCTTATTGGGTGATAATTAGGGATTCATGTTCTAATCTATCTTTGTCCTTTCTAATTGTAGATGTTGAACGCAAACAACGCTGCTGCTAGTTCCTTCACATTGATGAGCCTTTGCCAAAAGGTCACCTTCGATGGAACGAACTTTAGCGAATGGATAAGATACATTCGCACCATTGCTCGCTATGAGGATAAGGAGTATGTCCTCGATGAGAAGCTCGAGAAAATCAAACCTGAAATCGCTACTCCGGCTGAGATAACCGCTTTTGAAACTCATGAGCGCGATGCAACGAAGGTGCATTGCATCATGATAGCCACCATGAACTCCGAATTCCAAAAGTCCTATGAGGACATGTACCCGTATGAAATGCATCAAGACTTATTGGAGAGATACCACCAAAACGCGAGACAAGAGCGTTATGAGATTTTCACTAACATGATTTCCGCTAAGATGGGTCATGGAGAATCTCTTACCGTGCACCTGGAAAAGATGCAAAGGTATGTCGACCGCCTTCATGAGGTAAATGTTGACTTTGGGAAAGACTTGGCGATCGACATGGTGCTTCAATCTTTGCCTCCGATGTACAATCAATTTAGGATGACCTACCACATGAACAAAGAGGAGGTCACCCTAAGCAAACTCCAAGGTCTCTTGAGGGTCGCTGAGAGCAACTTCAAAGACAAGTCTGTTGCACCAACTCCCAATCCACCCGCTGCTCCTGTCTTGGCTATTGGTCAAGGAAAGGGAAAGAAGAGGAAGGCTTCGTCTAAGAACTATCGCAAGGTTAAATCCCAAGATGGTGCCTCTTCTGGTGGGACCATAGTTGATCCTGCTAAGCCCTGCTGTAACACCGTGAATTTTAAAATAATTTTTCGCAAAGTATAAAAACAATTTCATTTAATTTTCATATAGCATCAAGTTTAAATCTCCAATTCACATCATACAAAATCCCAAGATCACATATCATAAAAATCCCATGCGTGTGTACAGATCAAGCCAGAGCCTCCCACGGTCATCACTAGTACCTGAAACAAACAACACTAACACTATAAGCACAAAGCTTAGTGAGTTCCCCAAAATACCACATATAACACATATTAGCCACTCGAGGCTATAACTCTGTGGGTCCGTGCACCCAAACTCTGTGAACCCTCAGGTTCTAACTCTGGGAACCTTCCGGTTCCAACTCTATAAACATGCACAACATAAATCACATAGACATCATGCAGTACAACACATATCATACCTATAACATACACATACTCTATCAGATAACTCTGATTACCTACTCAAGGTAAAGTATAGTGAGAAGACTCACCTCGTATATCTCAATAACTCGCGAATCCTAGAAATCACTCGTGCCTGATCCTCCGAGCTATAATCCTCCTATAACATCATATACCTCTAATTAACACTCTTACCACTATGGTTGACTACCCTTATTAAGTCAATACTGGTCAACCCTGGTCAACGGTCAACAGTCAACTTTGATCGGACTCGGCGAGTGCACTAAAGCGACTCGGCAAGTCTAAGCGTTTTCACCCACTTTCTAGGATTCCCTTTTGACACGTCGAGTACTCCCCTGACTCGACGAGTTCCACCTGGCATGAATCGCGGGGCCATCACGACTTAACTCGCCGAGTCTCAAGAACAACTCGGCAAGTTCCAGCTCGACTCAGTCCACCTGTCAACCCTCTCTAACTCTCCCTGACTCACTGAGTCAACCCATAACTTGGCAGGACCACTCGCTGAGTGGTTAAGGACAATCTTCATGCTACTCGCCGAGTCTGTTCTTCAGACTCGGCGAGTCCATGCCATGCATCAACTCAATCTAGCTTCTGGGGTTAGATCCGCTCAATCCACTCATAGATCTGGCCCTCCTAAGCTCATTCATCACGTAAAGTCCAAGTTTTCGTTACCATGCAACACCTACAAGGCTCTTTTTGGACAAATGACCTCTAAGATGGCAACCCTAGTCTCCAACCCAAAAGGAAGGACATAAGGCATGACATTAAGGACTCTCTAGACCTACAAAGGTCCAGATCTAAGCACCATATCCCCATGGGACCTCTTAGACTTCAAATACAAAGCAATTAAGGCATGAAGAAACCCTAGATTTAACCATATCAACAAAAACACGAGAATAAGCTTTGAATGATACCTCAAGAAGCCTCCTATGATGAAATGAAAGTAGATCCAAGCTCCCCAACTCTTCTAGCTTGACTTTCCTCTTCCTTTCTTACAAAAACACACAAATTTGGTGAACAATGGCCTCTTATCTCACTCACAAGAACCCTCAGCTGCTTTGGTGCTCTCAAGATCAAGGTAGCCGCAATGAAGGGCCATAAGGTCCTTTAAATAGGGCTTAGGACCGGGAAATTAGGGTTTCATTAAACAGCAAGGACTCGCCGAGTCCAGGCGCGAACCCGCGTCCTGAATCGCGATCCTACTCGGCGAGTTTGAGCTCCAACTCGCCGAGTCCCCTCACAAAACTCCAAAAATATAAGCATAGAAGATAACTGGAAATCCGGGCTGTTACAATTCTCCCTCTCTAGAACTAGACATCACCCTTGAAGTCTCGCTCTGCAAATAGCTCTAGATGCTGCTCACGCATCTCACGCTCCGGCTACCAGGTCATCTCCGATCCCTTTCGATGTTGCCACTGAACCAACACCAGGGGTACCTTCTTGTTCCTCAAAACCTTGATCTTCCGATCTCTGATGGCCACTGGTCTCTTGGCATAATTCAGGCTCACATCGACCTGAATATCCTCTAATGGAACCACTGCCGACTCGTCGGCTATACACTTCCTCAACTGCGACACATGAAAAGTGTCGTGAATCTGCCCCAACTCTGCTAGCAAATCCAAACGATAGGCTACCCGGCCTACCCTCGCAGTCACACGGAAAGGACCAATATATCGGGGCCCCAACTTGCCCCTCTTCCTGAATCGAATTACTCCTTTCCAAGGAGAGACCTTCAAGAGTACAAGGTCGCCAACCTGAAACTCAAGCTCGGACCGGCGTCTGTCTACATAACTCTTCTGTCGGCTTTGAGCGGTCAACAACCTCTGTCTGACCTGCTGAATCTGCTCTGTCGTCCGAAGTACGATCTCTGTACTGCCCATCACCCTCTGACTAACCTCTCCCCAACAAATGGGGGTCCGACACCTCCTCCCATACAACAGCTCAAAGGGTGGCATACCAATGCTCGAATGATGGCTGTTGTTGTAGGAAAACTCCGCTAAGGGAAAATATGCATCCCAGCTACCCCCGAAATCCAACACACATGCTCGGAGCATGTCCTCGAGCGTCTGAATCGTCCGCTCACTCTGATTGTCTGTCTGGGGATGATATGCAGTACTAAAATGCAGCCTAGTACCCAACTCCACATGAAACTTCTTCCAGAATTTGGAAATGAAGGGCACATCATGGTCTGAAACAATCGAGATCGGCATCCCATGCCGAGATACCACTTCCCTCACATACACCTCTGCCTATTTCTCTGCTGAAGAACTCTCACTGATGGCAAGGAAGTGAGTGCTCTTCGTCAACCTGTCCACAATCACCCAAATTGCATCAACTCCCCTGGCAGTCTTTGGCAATTTGGTGATGAAGTCCATAGTGATCTGTTCCCACTTCCATTCGGGAACCTCCAATGGCTGCAACTTACCATGCGGCCTCTGGTGCTCGGCCTTAACCCTACGGCAGGTCAAGCACCTCTCAACAAACCACGCAACATCCCTCTTCATACAGGGCCACCAATACTCTTTTCTCAGATCCAAATACATCTTAGTGGCCCCTGGATGGATCGAAAATTTCGACCGATGAGCCTCCTCCATCAAAATGGTACGCGTTCCTCCCACAAACGGCACCCACATACATCCTTGAAATGTCATAAGCCCCCGACCATCGGTGACGAACTCTGAAACCAAACCAACGACCCGTTCCCTCTTCTGCATCTCAGGTTGCACAGCCTCGGCCTGTGCCCCACAAATGGCGTTCAACACTGGAGCTATCACGGTCAATCTCAAAACTACATCCCGCAGCGGGGTACTCTCCGCCCTACGGCTCAATGCATCGGCTACGACATTAGCCTTGCCTGGGTGGTACAGGATTTCACAATCATAATCCTTGACCACATCCAACCACCTTCTCTGACGCATATTTAGGTTAGGCTGATCCATCAAATACTTCAAACTCTTATGGTCCGTGTATATCGTACACCGAACCCCATACAAGTAGTGACACCAAATCTTGAGGGCGAACACCACTGCCCCTAACTCTAAATCATGGGTGGGATATCTCGTCTCATGAGGCTTCAACTACCTCAATGCATATGCTATCACATGCCCTCTCTGCATCAGCACCGCTCCCAACCCCAAATCGATGCAACACAGTATACCATAAAGTCCTCTATCCCATCTGGGAGAGCTAACACCGGGGCTTCGCATAACCTTTGGCGAAGTGTCTCAAAGGAGGCCTGCTGCTCGGGGCCCCATGAAAAAGCAACACCCTTCCGGGTCAATCTGGTGAGTAGCACTGCGATCTTAGAGAAATCCCTGATAAACCTCCGATAATACCCTGCCAACCCTAGGAAACTCCTGATCTCGGAGGGTGACTTTGGCACCTCCCAACTCATCACCGCCTCAACCTTGGCCGGATCGACCAATATCCCTTCCTGGTTAACGAGACGTCCTAAGAACTGGACCTCCCGCAACCAGAAATCACACTTGGAGAATTTGGCATAAAGCCTCTCCAATCTCAGAACTCCGAGAACCTCTCTCAAATGCTCCTCATGCTGCTCTCTAGATCGCGAATATACCAGAATGTCATCGATAAATACAATCACCGTCCGATCCAGCATCGGCCTACACACTCGGTTCATGAGAGCCATGAACACTACCGGGGCATTGGTGAGCCCGAAAGGCATCACCACAAACTCGTAATGCCCATAACGCGTCCTAAACGCTGTCTTCTGGATGTCCTCATCCCTCACCCTCACCTGATGATATCCAGACCTCAAATCGATCTTAGAGAACCAAGATGCTCCCTGAAACTGATCAAACAAATCGTCGATCCTCGGCAACGGGTAACGGTTCTTGACCGTCAGCTTGTTCAACTCCCGGTAATCAATACACATCCGGTGTGAACCATCCTTCTTTTTGACGAACAGGATAGGAGCTCCCCACGGGGAGCTGCTCGGCCGAATAAACCCCTTCCCCAGCAGCTCCTAAAACTGTGAGGATAACTCTTGCATCTCTGGAGGTGCAAGGCGATAAGGCACCTTAGCGATAGGCGCGGCCCCCGAAACCAAATCGATACTGAACTCCACTTGTCTCACAGGAGGCACACCCGGCAACTCCTCAGGAAATACATCCGGGAACTCACGCACCACCAGAACCTCATCAACTGATCTCGGCCTCTCTAAATCTACCCGCATATCCATCACATACGCCACAAAACCCTTACAGCCCTGCTGTAGACACTGCCTCACCCTAGCGGCTGAACAAAACACTGATCCGGAACGTGTACCCTCGCCGTACACCGAAAGAACTCCCCCACTAGGGTCTCGTATGGTCACCAGCTGACGCTCACAGTCGATAACCGCATCAAATCTGCTCAACCAGTCCATGCCCACAATGACACAGACATCACCCATCGTAATAGGAACCAGATTAATCGGGAACTCAACACCGAAAATCTCGACTACGCAACCTCGGAGAACCTCTGTGGCATATATCACCCTCTCATCAGCTATGGAAACTTTTAGAGGCCGAGTCAACGCCTCACGACTAACACTGATATGCTGACTAAAAGCCAAACACACAAAAGACCGACTCACACCCGAGTCAAATAACACCAAGGCAGGTACAAAATTCACAAGAAAAGTACCTACGCGTAACATAACATAAGCATAATATCTCAACATCAAAATAAATACATGAAAGAATACATACCAGCCACGACATCGGGCGCTGCGCGGACCTCCTCCGCGGTCAACTGAAAGGCTCTCCCTCGTGCCCTCGGCGCCTCGGCCTTCACTGGCCGACTCTCTGTAGCTCTGATGGCGGCAGGGGCAGATCCCTGAGGTGCTCCCTAAGCTGATCCACGCAAATGCGGACACTCCGCCTTCCGGTGTCCGGTCTGGTTGTAGTGAAAACACACCGCAAACCCCTTGGGGCAGTCCTTGGCCATATGCCCCACCTTGCCACACTTGTAGCAAGATCCCGCTCTGTAGACTCCATCATGACCCTTGCCACACTTCCCACAAGTGTGGCCCTTCTGGCTCCCTGGTTTTGGATCAGCGGGCTTGGCCCGCTTTGCTGCCGGCTGAGACTGTGCCGGCCGCCGATCCCTCCCCTAAGACTCCGCCTCCTCCCTGGCCTGAGTCTCTAGCTCAATCTCCTTCTTCCAGGCATTTGCCTGAAGCTCAGCAAATGTCCGGTACGAGGAGTTCGCCGCGAACTCCCGAATGTCTTGCCTCAAAATGCTCAAATATCGACTCATACGTGCCTGCTCAGTGGACACGTGCTCAGAGCAGAACATCGCCCTCTCATGGAACATCCTGGTAATCGCTGTAACTGACTCAGTACCCCGCTTGAGGGTCAGAAAATCCTGGGCCAAACTCTCCCTCTCCACCTGGGGAATGTACTCATCTCGGAACATGGCAGTGAACCTCTCCCAGGTCACTATCGCAAGCTTAGCAGGCGTAAAATGCGTCGTCACAAACTTCCACCAGTCCTTCGCTCCCAAGCGAAGCTGGTTCAGCGCGAACCGAACCTTCAAATGCTCAGGAGATGAGCAAGTGAAGAAACACCCCTCTATATCATAAATCCAGCTCATAGCTGCCACCGGATCCTAGGTCCCATCAAACTCTGGTGGTTTTGTGTTGCTGAACTCCCGGAACAGCAACGCATCACCACCTTGCGGCCTCGCGGCAGCAATAGCCGCGGTGGCCGCTGCAACAGCAGCCTCAGAAAGAGCGGCATAACTCTCATCAAAGGTCTCAATCAACGTGGTCTTAATAGACCCGAACATCTCTGGTATCTCTGCCTTGATGGCCGCAACCACCTCCTCATGGAAGATCCAGCAGATCTCCTCATCACTGGTATCACTGCTCTTAGGCATCAAACGTGTCCTCACCATGATCTACCTCTGAAATACAACATACGAAAAATCAGAACCCATTCGAGCGTACTCACACTCGACAACTCATTCCTCCTTGATCCTTGGTATTCCAAAGATTCTTACTTAGGCTGTACACCGCTCTGGTGCTTTCAGTAGTACGGGCCCAATACTACTATCCGCACCGTATCAGAATACACCGCAAGTCCTCCTCTTCGGATCCCAAATTCCAAGTACTCTGTCATGCATAGACCACTCTCTAATAGATCTCTCATAAGCCCCTCGCTACTACCTACTCACTCCCAAGCATCTCATACCAGCTCACCTCTTCCTAGGCTAAGGCATCACAAATCAGGCCACTCTAGTCCTAATAGGAATACCTAGCCTACTCTAGCATGCGAATACATCATATGAGTATCAATATCACATAATATAAGGGCATTTTGGGAAATCACCGTTCGGGCGCTGACTGATTGTACACACAACTCTGCTCTGCATTTTGTTTTCAAAAATCTTTTACTCTTTTTGAAAATACTTCTCAAATCCTCAGTTTGAGTTCAAATACGCCCAAAGGTGTACTCGAATCCCTCAAACCAAGGCTCTGATACCAACTTGTAACAACGTGAATTTCAAAATAATTTTTCGCAAAGTATAAAAACATTTTCATTTAATTTTCATAAAACATCAAGTTTAAATCTCCAATTCACATTATACAAAATCCCAAGATCACATATCATAAAAATCCCATGCATGTTTACAGATCAAACCGGCGCCTTCCCACGGTCATCACTAGTACCTGAAACAAACAAGACTAACACTGTAAGCACAAAGCTTAGTGAGTTCCCCAAAATACCACATATAACACATATTAGCCACTCGAGGCTATAACTCTGTGGGTCCGTGCACCCAAACTCTGTGAACCCTCAGGTTCTAACTCTGGGAACCTTCCGGTTCCAACTTTATAAACATGCACAACATAAATCACATAGACATCATGCAGTACAACACATATCATACATATAACATACACATACTCTATCACATAACTCTGATTACCTACTCAAGGTAAAGTATAGTGAGAAGACTCACCTCGTATATCTCAATAACTCGCGAATCCTGGAAATCACTCGTGCCCGATCCTCAGAGCTATAATCCTCCTATAGCATCATATATCTCTAATTAACACTTTTACCACTAAGGTTGACTACCCTTATCAAGTCAACACTAGTCAATGGCCAACGGTCAACGGTCAACTTTGACCGGACTCAGCGAGTGCACTAAAGCGACTCGGCAAGTCTAAGCGTTTTCACCCACTCTCTAGGATTCCCTTTTGACATGTCCAGTACTCCCCTGACTCGACGAGTTCCACCTGGCATGAATCGTGGGGCCACCACGACTCAACTCGCCGAGTCTCAAGAACAACTTGGCGAGTTCCAGCTCGACTCAGTCCACCTGTCAACCCTCTCTAACTCTCCCTGACTTACTGAGTCAACCCATAACTCGGCAGGACCACTCGCTGAGTGGTTAAGGACAATCTTCATGCTACTCGCCGAGTCTGTTCTTCAGACTCGGCGAGTCCATGCCATGCATCAACTCAATCTAGCTTCTGAGGTCAGATCCGCTCCATCCACTCATAGATCTGGCCCTCCTAAGCTCATTCATCACGTAAAGTCCAAGTTTTGGTTACCATGCAACACCTATAAGGCTCTTTTTGGAGAAATGACCTCTAAGATGGCAACCCTAGTCTCCAACCCAAAATGAAGGACATAAAGCATGACATTAGGGACTCTCTGGACCTACTAAGGTCCAGATCTAAGCACCATATCCCCATGGGACCTCTCACACTTCAAATACAAAGCAATTAAGGCATGAAGAAACCCTAGATTTAACCATATCAACAAAAACACGAGAATAAGCTCTGAATGATACCTCAAGAAGCCTCCTCTGATGAAATGAAAGTAAATCCAAGCTCCCCAACTCTTCTAGCTTGACTTTCCTCTTCCTTTCTTGCAAAAACACACAAATTTGGTGAACAATGGCCTCTTATCTCACTCACAAGAACCCTCAGCTGCTTTGGTGCTCTCAAGATCAAGGTAACCGCAATGAAGGGCAATAAGGTCCTTTAAATAGGGCTTAGGACCGGGAAATTAGGGTTTCATTAAACAGCGAGGACTCGCCGAGTCCATTCCTTGGACTCGCCGAGTCCAGGCGCGAACCCGCGTCCTGAATCGCGATCCTACTCGGCGAGTTTGAGCTCCAACTCGCCGAGTCCCCTCATAAAACTCCAAAAATATAAGCATAGAAGATACCTGGAAATCCGGGATGTTACACCTGCCCTAACCCTAAGGAGGCAGAGTGTCACCACTGCTATAAGATAGGACATTGGAAGAGAAGTTGCCCAGAGTACCTGCAAGCCATCAAGGAAGGAAAGATCAAGCCGTCTTTTGCAGGTATATACACAATTAAAACTAACGATTCTAACCATGCTATTTCTTGGGTTCTTGACACCGGTTGTGGTTATCACATTTGTTCTAATGTGCAGGGACTAAGAAGAAGTAGGGATGTGGAGCAAGGAAGGATCAATCTAATCATGGGGAACAGAAGATCGTCGCCTGTGACCAAGATTGGAGTGTATTCTTTAGTGCTTAGAAATAATTTATGTTTAGATTTGAACAATTGTTGCTATTCACCAGAAATGGCTAGAAACATCATTTCATTTCATGGTTTATTTAGACAAGGTTTTAGATTTTCTTTTAATAATGAGAATGGTTCTATTTTGGCTTGTCTAAATGGTGTGTTTTATTTTGAAGCTACACCACGTAATGGAATTTATGAAACTGTTATGATTGTTGATAACTTAGGAAATGATGTTTTGAACATAGATTCTTCCAATAGTATGGATAGAGCATCCTTGTGGCATTGTCGTCTTGGACATGTCAACAAGAAACGCATAGCCCAACTCCAAAAGGATGGAGTGTTGGAGTCATTCGACCTTAGGGAAGATGACACGTGCGAGTCTTGTTTGCTTGGAAAGATGACTAAATCACCCTTCACGAGTACGTGCGAGAGGGATGAGGGTCTATTGGACCTAATACATACCGATGTATGTGGACCGTTTAGATCAACCACGAAGGATGGGAACCGCTTCTACGTGACTTTTACCGATGATTATAGTAGATATGGGTATATCTATTTAATCAATCAAAAGTCAGAAACCTTTGAAAAGTTCAAAGAGTTCAAGAATGAAGTGGAGAATCAATTGTGCAGGAAAATCAAGATGCTTCGATCCGATCGAGGAGGAGAGTACCTAAGTCTTGAATTCCACGATTATCTCTAAGAGTGTGGAATAGTTTCACAATTGATGCCACCTAGGACACTACAATTGAATGGTGTGGCCGAAAGGCATAATCGAACCTTATTGGATATGGTTCACTCTATGATGAGTCGTACTTCACTATCAATCTCTTTTTGGGGGTATGCCTTAGAGACTGCCGCCCATATCCTTAACCGAGTCCCTACTAAGAAGGTTGCCAAAACACCTCACGAAATGTGGACATGGAAAGCTCCCTCATTGGCACATATCAAGGTTTGAGGTTGTGAGGCTTTCGTAAGACGAGATACTCACGAAAAGCTCGAACCTCGAAGTGAGCGATGTATTTTCATCGGCTACCCGCAGAAATCCTTTGGATATCTCTTCTATAGACCGAAGGACAATGTTGTCTTTGTTGCGAGGAGAGGAGTTTTCCGAGAGCGAGAACTCATAGGCCAAGGAGACAGTGGGAGGAAAATCGAGCTTGAAGAGATTCAAGAGTCGATAGATGAAGGAACCTCTACCGCTGGCGCTCAACCCGAGGAGGAAACTTCGGTTGAACGAATTGACGAGTCCTTACCTCTTAGACGTTCCGATAGAGTTAGAGTTCAACCCCAGTTTTATGGTTTTCATATTACTACCGAAGGGGACACGTATATTAGTGACGGTACACTAATAAACCTTGATGAACCTAACAGCTATAAGGAAGCCATGGCAGGCCCGGAGTCTGCGGAATGGAAAGAGGCAATGGATAGCGAGATCCAATCCATGTATGATAACCAAGTTTGGAATTTGGTTGATAATGTGCCCGGACGTAAGATTGTTGGGTGCAAGTGGATTTTCAAGAAGAAGACCGACGTGGATGGAAACATACACACATATAAAGCGCAATTAGTTGCGAAGGGCTTTACTCAAACTCCCGGAGTTGACTATGATGAGACCTTCTCACCAGTTGTGAAGATAAAATCTATTAGAGCGATGCTAGCGATTGCCGCATTTCATGATTATGAGATTTGGCAAATGGATGTCAAGACCGCTTTCCTTAACGGAAAGTTAGCTGAGGATGTTTACATGGCACAGCCAGAGGGGTTTGTGGATTCGAAGCATCCGAATAGAGTGTGTAAGCTTGAGAAGTCCATTTATGTACTTAAGTAAGCGTCTCGCAGATGGAATCTTTGCTTCGATGAGAAATTCAAAGAGTTTGGATTTGTACGAAGCGAAGATGAATCATGTGTATATGTCAAAGCCAGTGGGAGTATAGTTAGCTTCCTCGTTCTATATGTCGATGACATATTACTCATAGGAAACGACATTCTGACTCTGCAGGAAGTTAAGTCCTGGCTCGGGAAGTGCTTCGCTATGAAGGACCTCAAAGAGGCTTCTTATATTTTGGGAATAAGGATAGTAAGAGAAAGAAGTAAGAGATTAATTGGACTTAGTCAGAAAACTTACTTAGAGAAGGTACTAAAACATTTTAGTATGGAAAACTCAAAGAAGGGAGAATTACCGATACAAAGTAATGCCAAGTTGAGTAAGACTCAAAGTCCGAGTACCGAAGCTGAAATAGCAGAAATGAGCCGAGTACCATACGCTTCCGCAGTTGGCTCAATCATGTACGCTATGACTTGTACTCGCCCTGATGTAGCCTTCGCTTTGAGCATGGTTAGCAGATATCAAGGGAATCCTGGCAGAGCCCATTGGATTGCGGTGAAGAATATCCTTAAGTACCTTCGGAGGACGAAGGAATGGTTCTTAGTCCTCGGAGGGAGTGATGACTTGAAGGTGAGAGGGTATAGTGACGCCAGCTTTCATACCGACAGGGACAACTACCGTTCGCAGTTGGGCTGGGTTTTTACCCTGAATGGAGGAGCAGTGACATGGAAGAGTTCCAAGCAGGAAACCGTAGCTGATTCAACGTGCGAATTAGAGTACATTGCAGCGAGCGAAGCGTCGAAGGAGGCAATATGGCTGAAGAACTTCATCAGTGATCTTGGAGTTGTACCTGCCATAAAAGGAGCCCATGGAGATTTTCTGTGATAATGAAGGAGCAGTTACCTTGACCAAGGAACCGAGGGATCATGGTAGATCACGACATATCGACAGATAATATCATTTTATTAGACATCGTGTAGAAGAAGGACAACTCGTAGTGAAGAGGATATCATCTGAAGATAACCCAGCAGATCCGCTTACGAAGGGACTGAGTAGGGTTAAGCACTTGCAGCATGCTAGGAGTATTGGGCTGAAGGATGATATTAGCATAGATTAGATAGATAGTATTAGAAACGTGTAATAGATAAATGTAATTAACATTTGATGATTAAATAAAGGAGTTTTATTTATGAGTAATGTTACTATCTTATGTTAATTGTTTAACTATTGTTTCACTTTGCATGTTTTGACTTCCAGAATAATTGAATTTATTAAGAATAATCGAATTATTCAAATTGTCCACAATCATTCATATGTTGGAAGTAGATATGAATGAAGATTGTCATGAATTGGTGTGTAGATTGTCTAAATGGTGTTAGACATAGCAAAAGATTGTTGCGACGTTCATGAGTGCTTAGGAACTAGTTTTGAGCATTGGAACAAACCTGCGCTTGCTGGAATCACCTTATGGAATATGATATAAAAGGGTGATCGCAAGACGATAATATCATATAGTCTTAAAACCTAGATATATGGTTTGTTATTTGTTAATTGATTGTACATTGATAATGTGAAAACGCATCAGTAACTTGATGTTATAAAACACATTGTTGTGTAGAGTTGGTTAATGAATAAGTAAATGCATATGAGTCGAAGTTTATCTTTAACTTTTATCCTAAGAAGGTAAAAGCGATATCTCGGCCGCTCGATGATTTGATTTGACTTATGTGCCGGGCCCGGTCAGACATGAATTGATGTGTTCGATTAAGTTCTATGTCGAATAAATCAGAGATCGAGAAACCTAAAATGCTTGACTAATCATTCCATAGAATTGTCAGCATGATATCTAACAAAGGACTGTACGATCCCTTATCTAAAGGACAAGATTGATTAGATCTGAGTTTGACAGCGTCTTTGAGAGCTACGATTGCAAATCGAATTGTACTTGTGCATATAGTTACTAGACTTATCCAAGTGGGAGACTATTGGAATAGTGTCTAAGGCTGCAACTATATTAGACAAGTATTTGACCCGGTTGTGCATGGTCCTTTTGGGTTGCCTTCACCATAGCAACTTCATATGATGATTTATTAAGAGAGAATAAATATTATTAATATATTATGAGAATAATATAAAGAATAATGATATTGTTATTTGATTAATATAAGTCATAAATTAATTAGTACTAATTTGGTGACTTAAAGAGATTAATTAAATAAGAGGGTATAAACTGTCAATTGTTTGATAGTTAAACTTTAGACTGTAAATCCATATTGGATAGGGGTTGGACGAATTCTAGAAGCTAGGGATAGCTTAAAATCGTCCAAGGCTATCTAAGGAATGGATTTGGATTGCTTTAAGAGAAGATTATCCAACTAGGGGGTTAAGCTGTAACCCTTAAGGAGTCTACAAGTATAAATAGACCCTATGGCAAAGGGAAATCGGCACTTCATCTAAAGTAGAGAACCCCTGGCCGAATCCCCTCTCCTTTCTCCCAAATCATCCTCCTTTCTATTTGGTGTTTGTAAGTCATTAGAGGAGTGACAATTGTGACCCTAGAGCTCCAAGACAACAAGATCAAACAAGAGATTTAAAGGTATGATTCTAGATCTGATTTAGTATTGTTATTACACATAATTAGTCATTAGAAGTCTTGGATTCAAAACATGTTTAATTAGAAAGCCTAGATCTAAGCATTAGAGTTTTGCATGCGCACATAGGAAAGTTCTTATGGCTAAAACCTATCAGGTTTTACCCGCGGCACTTTAATCGACCACACCCTCACACTTTTTAGAAATAGCAAAAATTGCAAAAATATTCCTTTCAACTGACGTGGCGGCCATCCGTAAAAAGAAAATTATGACACCCGATAACCTTATACAACAAATGCTTAAACATAACACTATTAGCCACGTCCTAAGACCAATTGTTAAATAAAGATACGACTTATTGGAAAAAGTAATAAGAATTATAAACACTAAAATAAATCATCGGGAAACTTTTAGAGCACATGGATTAACTAATGTCTTTATACACTTCAAATATGATAGGAACTCATCTATTTTAAGAAAGATTATAATTTGATACCTTAAAGTTGAGCGAGAGGAATTTGTTTCTAATCAAACACATACATAGGGAATCATTAGCTCTGAAGAATTTATCAACTGTGAACATTAGACATTTGCACAGGAAAATAATTGGAGATCTGCAGGCTTGGAGCAACAAAGAAGGAAGAAGGAAGAAGGAATACATAGGATATTTCTCTCTCTTTAATTTCTTCAAATTTAAATAAAGGCATAACTGTCCTTTTACTATAAAAATCTGTGGGGGGATAAAAAAAAGTCGTGGACGAATCACTTCCCGCTTGCTTTTACTCCAAAACATTTAGTGGTTTGATTCCTTTTTTATCACGTGTCTTGATATTTATAGAAAAATATTTATAGAAAAAGGAAGCTGATATTGCCAGGTATTTTTTTATATTTCCACTGAAATAAATAGAGATTTACGATTATGCGCCTATTCAATTAAAAGAGAGCGACTTTATTTTGTTTAAAAAAGGCACACCAACACAGAAGCAGAAAACACAGGTGAATAAGAATTTGATCTAACATCTCTAAATTGATTTTTTTAAAGAAAAAGGTGACGACACTGTTCTTCTGTGTATAAGAAATATCGGCATTGTTCTCTAAATTGATTTTTTTTTAAGAAACGCACAGAAAGATCTGTTCCATCAAAACCAGTGTTGAGAATTTGGTGTTCATGGGAAGCTGATATTCAACACGCGGATATTCTGTAAGTATCTCTCACCAATTTTCTCGTCTTTTCCCGTAATTGTGACTTGTTGTTTTAACCTTTTTTTTGTTTTTTCATGAATTTGAAGCTGTTTTTTGCATCTATGAAGTGGGGGTGGCTAGATTTTTGTTGAATTGGAGAGATGTTAGATCAAAACGCCTTGTTTCAGATGATCAGGTTACTTCCTCATGTCCTTCTCATGTGTTTCTACACTATATCTGCATGGAAACCCAATCTTGTTGATGCTTGTTGTGTTTCTTGGTTGTGTCTATTTTACATATCACCTCGATTTATGTAACCCTTCTCACTCCCTGCTATGTTTGTGTACATGAATGGAATAAAAAAACAGATCCAGTTGTTGGGTTTGTATCACACGAACAGAAAAGAAAGAAAATTAGTTTTTTTTAGGTAACTTTATATGATATTAACAGTTTAACACCCATCGTTCTTTTGATGGTGTTCAAGTTGCAATCACAACTCAAAATAAAAAAGAATTGTATGTTTGTTGAGTGTGGTTTGGAGTTTTCAGTGTTTGGGTTTTTTGAAAAAAAAGATTAATATTTCGCTGTCTTAAGTTAACAGGGGCATAATTGTCAATCTTAATAGACTTTCAATGGAGTCATCAAAAAGTACCGTGGCAATATCATCACCCATTCATTTTCTCTATAATAATAAAAACTAATTTCTTATCCTCTTGGTAACTAGCCCTCATACATCAATGTTTACTTTTCTTTTGTTTTAAATTAAAGAAACAAATCACGTATAACCATATTATAATTTGACCGAAATCCGATTCAATCGTCACAATTTATTTTCATTTAAAAAAGATAAAATATGCCTGCAAAATGTGGCTTTAGTGCTTGTCACATTATCTTGTTATTAGTATAGTTTTTTTTTTTTTTTTTTTTTTTTTTTTTTTTAAACAGTAGCATTATTTTTAGAACAAAATAAAATACGATCCTTAAAACGGATTTTGGGCAAACTATAATGCGTTTTATGGTTTTGCTCTAAATTAAACTCAAATTTACGGGGTCTTTTATTTGTACACCCGGTCCCAATCATGTTTAGACCACCCCTGATACCATAAAGAAACCATAGAATGCTTTAAAAGTGATGATTAAAAGGTCACATTGGCAAGTTTTGGAGCAATATGTCATGACTAAATAACTAGCATTCGTTACATGCTTGGTCGTTAAGTTATCTTAGGTCCTAAGTATTTCTATAATTTATATATACGTGTAACATTTTTAGTAAATTCAAATACTTAATATAAATATGTGTTATGCTTTTAGTAAATGTAAGAGTGATGTATGGAAAAAAGTGAAGTAAATAATGTAGCAATAGTTTTTGTTTAAAGTAGTTGAGTTGTTATTATGTGAGTTGCTTTAGTCTATGTGTTTATTTCCTTATAACCACCAACAAAATTGCCATGCATGCATGTTGTTCTAAACCTGTAAGTTAAACCACTGATGAGGGATCACTTCGGTAACTTATTTTAAAAATTACAGGGAATACCCCTACGAAGTTATTTGTCAGATACTTTGATACAAAGGAAGAATAGAAAGAAGAGAGATAAGAAATGTCGACGATTTATATTACTGCCAGAAATGCGGTTATTTCAACATTACTAGGCGTCGTTGTGTTGCTGCAGGCGGTTTCTGGGTTTCCGGCGATTCTCACTCTGGAAAGAGCTTTTTCGGTGAAGCATAGAATTAAATTGAGTGAACTTATATATAGAGACAATTTGAGACACGGTAGGATGTTACTGAAGGATACCTCTCCAAAAGGGGTTATTGGGTTTGTTGCTGAAGGAAGTTATGATCTTCGTGTTGCTGGGTACACGAACTTCCTTTAACTTTGGTTTTTCATTTTAAAATTTCTGGAATTATAGACTTATGATCATCATTGGGTGAACTTGAACTTCTTCTTGTAGGTTGTATTACACAAAAGTAAAACTGGGAACTCCTTCAAAGGACTATTATTTACAAATTGACACCGGAAGTGACGTGTCATGGGTTAGTTGCAGATCGTGCAATGATTGCCCAACATCAAGTGGATTTAACGTAAGCTCATTGTTTCTTATAATTCCTTTTTTATAAGGTGTGACTTTTGTGAATTAACTAGTATTTGTACAACGTACATGATTTTTTCTTTCTTTGAACAGATTCCTATTACATTCTATGACCCTTCAAGCTCATCAACATCTTCTCCTATCTCATGTTCAGACCAAAGATGTCCTCAAGCGAGTCAAACTTATGATTCTAGCTCATGTTTGAATAATCATTGCACTTACACAATTCAATATGGAGATGATAGTGCAACATCTGGTCATTATGTATCTGACTTGATGCATTTTAAGATTATTGTTAGTGGTACCGAAACAGAATTATCAAATACTTCAGCTTCAATTGTATTTGGGTAAGCTATCATTTTTTTTTATAGAATTCGCTTTTGTTTCCTGCTTTTCCAGAGTGACCGAACCATTTCACTCTTTAAATAAGACCGTTGATATTTTGAATTATGCAACAGTTGTGGCACAATTGAATCGGGGGTCTTAACCACACCTGATAGCGCACTTGATGGGATTTTGGGATTAGGTCAGCAAGGTAGGTCTATCATATCCCAACTTTCTTCGCAAGGGATTACTCCTAATTCCTTCGCACATTGTCTTGCTGATGGAGGTGGGCTTTTGGTTATTGGTCAACCAATGGTGCCATATATAGTATTTACTCCACTTGTTAAATCACAGTAAGTTTTCTTTCTGCATTAAGTTAAAAGGAATCCTTTATATATCTTTTACCATTGAGTCCATTAAGTCAAAAGAAAAACTATCTCTAATTTCATTCTATGTACGTTTGCAGGGGGTATTATAGTATAAGTTT
This sequence comes from Lactuca saligna, assembly GCF_052625555.1. NCBI lineage: Eukaryota > Viridiplantae > Streptophyta > Magnoliopsida > Asterales > Asteraceae > Lactuca > Lactuca saligna. Next base: position 113,834,302 of record NC_136417.1, on the reverse strand, counting down.
GCAAAGTATTTCGGTCAATGATAAAATGTTGTCAATTGATCCATCGGTATTTGCAATAAATGATGATAAAGCAGGAACAATTGTTGATTCAGGAACAACTTTGGCATACCTCACGGAAGAGGCTTACACCACTTTTGTAGATGCAGTAAGTACGATATTATAATTCTATCAACAAAACTTTATAAAATTACATTTTTGTTTGTTAATGTGACATCATTGAAGGCATTTAAGATGCTTGACTAATGGTCAAACATATTTTTTGTAATCTAAATGTCGGTATTACTTCTGTTGATGCAGATCACAAAGTCGGTTTCACTCTCCGTACAACCACATACATCAAACGGAAATACTTGCTATTCAATTACTTCAAGGTTTACAACCTAAAAAATATTTTGTAGTTAAATTGAGACTTATATTCCTTCCTTTTTTGTCCTTACTAGTTAAATGTCCATTGGTTCATGTTTAGTTCTCTACAACGGTTTTAGACTTCAAATGCTACAAAATGTCATACGTATACCCTTAAATTTCTAATCTAGTTTTTGAGACTAAATGAGTGTTAATCCTTTGTTGTATCATTTGATTTGATAAATGCTTTTATTTTTTTTATTAATTACCTTTTATCATTATTTCAGTGTATCTAATATATTTCCCATCGTAAGTTTGAACTTTGTCGGGGGTGCTTCAATGCATTTAAGACCTCAAGACTACCTTTCTCACCAAAGCTCCAAGGTATGTTATATGACATTATGTTAAACCCGTATTTGATAAGTTGGACAAGATAAAGCAAAACTAGTTGTATTGTGTTTGATGTGATGGGGGTTGGGAATATATCATTGTGGCAAAAATAGTCCTAGATAGCTTGTGTAAAAAATGCAGCCTAATTGAATTATATTTACTTGAATCTTGATTACAATAGAGTGGGGCTGAGGTGTGGTGCATGGGCTTTCAGAGGAGTCACCAGAAAGGAATCACTATTTTAGGAGGTATAAATTATAAATTGACATTGCATTATTTTTATTTTCATTTTTTCACTCTGTTATTGGTTATTGATCAGACCTTGTTCTTAAGGACAAGTTTATTGTTTATGATTTGGATGCTCAACGGATCGGATGGGCACGTTATGATTGTGAGTTTATATATTAAAGAAATGAATAAGTTCTATTTAATAGACATGAAAAAAAAAATATTAAATTATGTTGTTGTTCAATATGTTGTTAGGTTTTTCAATTGTACAAGTCTCCTCCAACTCAAGTAGCAGTAGCGGTGAAGCTGTAACCCCCAGTCAGATTAGTGGTGGCAGATCATTGGGGATTAGAAGTCGACAACAAATTCCGGTCATTGTTATTTCCTCCATAATATACCTGACTATGATGTTTATTGGTTTTCAAGCTACTAGAATGTCCCTTTAATTTAATATGTATGTTTTTATTTTAGAAGCTAGTGGATATGAAATAACATTGTACTTGAATTCATAAAAGCAAATACATGTTCATGTGAATGAAAAGTCCAACCATTACTTGATTCCTAAATTGTAGGGTGTAAATGATCATCCACTTTGTTGGTATTATCACTTATTTAGATGTGGTAGAGGATGCGCTTTTCATGTTTCGCATGCAACTTGATATACTGTAAAATATACGTAAACTTGACACTTTATGTAACTATTACACATCACGATGCTGCAATGGCATGCCCTCAAGGTATCACTTTTTCACTATTTCCAACATGTACAACTAATGTGATTGATATCTATAACAATACTCCTTGTAGAATCTTGCACGCCAAAAATATTGTTGCAAATGTGTGTTTCCTCCCATGTTAAATATTTGTTCATTCTCTTATGAAGCATCATTTTTTCATAAGTGTTTAGTGCAACCAATATGGTTCTTGCATAATGATATTTTCATTGTTTTCATTTAACGCTAAAAAAAGTAGTTATTTTTTTTTGGTAACAATTATATAGGTATATATGTTTGTTTACCTCCATGGTCCTGCGCTGAGCATACATGCGTTGTATGGTTGTTAATTTGATTTCATCATGAATACCATTATTTATTATATTCAAATTAATGGGTTTTACGGAATAAATTTTGTTAAGCCGGACTCGTGTATTACCTCTGCTAGAATCTCGATAGCACAATAATGTCCACCCAAATTTACATCAAAATCAAATATTATATAGGATTCACATATCTACTTAATCAAACATTCCATTATGACACTACGACCAAGCCTTGTCTATAAAGTCTTATACAAATTTTGATAACAACACCCTCGGTAGGAATTCGTGAAGACATGAGTGAGGGAATTATCTATGAAGGAATATATTTTGTTTATGAAGGCAACTTCCCTAACATACCTACACTAGTAAAAAAATGCTAAAAGGACCCGGTTAAATACTATAAAGGACCCGGCTCTTCTTTTATGGGGTGCATCTTATAAGTAAAATCGAATAGAGCCCGCTTTTTAAAACTGGGACTTATTAAGCTAATACAACCCGGTTCCTTTACATAAAACTGGTTCTTTCTTTTTTTTTTTCTTCTAGAAAGACAATATGTTCTATATGGCCATATAACCCGGTTCGCATGCATACAACCGGGTTTTATCATGCAAGTAAGAGGTAAATCTTGTTTGATCAGATAGCCCAGTTTTTATTTATGCAATCGGGTCTTTTCAACGATTGTTTTATATTTTTTTCTGTTAAATCTACAAACCCAATACCAAGTCAGTTACTCTTTACAATTGTTACATTTCAATTTTTGCACTTAATATATCCAAATAACGAAATCCTTTAATTAATTTCCAAAGGATTTTTACATATTTACATCCAGTAACACTAGGATCCAACCTTAACAAGATGTTCACATATTGACGGATTTTGACACCAATCTCATTGCCACACCCCACTTCCCACAATCATGGATTTGTTCATGTTGCGCACTTGAATCACCCCAATATATACAAGCCGCTCAAACTAGATGCGCACCTGAAGACTTGTATGCTTCTTGTTGATAAATGTCCATCTAGCTTATCAACACCTACCAAAAGAAAACAGAGCATATTTAAGTAAACTGTGAATGAAAATGAGGTTTTACACAAACCAAAAATATCAAAAATACATACAATATTGCAACCCTTAGTCTCTTAGTCTTTGAGTATGATCATCTTGGGCACATGTACATCACTCCCCAACTATTTATCATATTCAACATAATATCAGTAATCACTAAAGAAAAAGGAACAATCAGATTATTACAATTTTTCGACAGTCATAATCAATATTAGCAACCTCAAATAAAGTATTTATCATATTCAACATAATATCAGTCATCAATGTTCACAGGGTGTAGGCACCTGTAAACATGTAAACATATAGCATTTTCTATTTTTTTTTTTTGGTAATCCTTACCATTGCATTGATTAGGAAAACAAATCAAACCCAAATAAAGTATATTAAAGCAATTTGCACAATTGTAAGAATAAATAGTGAAACAAAATACCACTTGAGAAAAGAGGTTTAAAATTTTTTTTAAGAACACAATAAAAATTGCATATACACAATAAAAAATAAAGTACGAGCCTTTTTTTGGTTTAAATCCTTTGGAAGCATAATTGTGAATAAATAACGTTTGAGTACTTTTAAAATACATTGTAATCCAGTTATAGCCCAGTTGTAAGCGTGAAATTTATTGCAGCAGGAACCCTAAACTATCTACAATGTCGACAAAGGTTATACTGTAACGACCCAATTTTCACGTCCAAAAATTTCATTTTAAATCAATACTTTGGAAAGCATTTGTAAATAAAACATCGTCTGATCAAATCATTCCACAATCATATATCGTGTTTGAAAACCAAAATACGAAATCAACTAAATATCAGAGTACAAATCCCAGAATAATCTCGTAAGGCGGAAACAATGTATGTGTATGATGTATCGCTACCGCGCCAGCTCCTTCCCTTTCGATGAAGAGGTACATGAAACCAAAACTGAAAACTGTAAGCACGAAGCTTAGTGAGTTCCCCCAACATACCACATACCATACAATCATATAACCTACAGTACAATCATATATCATACCATACTTGTCAGGCATTTCTGGGGTGCCAGACCTACCCGGTACGACCATTCTGGGGTACCTACCTACCCGTGCGGCCATTATGGGGTGCCGACCACCCTTCGGTCCTAACAACCGAACCTCGGGGACTGTTTCACCCCCTACCACTACTACTATCACATATCATAACATAACATACTATCAGACATATCTGGGGTGTCTGACTACCCTTCGGTCCTAACAACTAAACTCGGGGACTGATCCCCTCCTACTACCCCAAACACATATCTCAGATCATGCTAGCATATAATCATGACATCACATACTGTCAGACGTATCTGGGGTGTCTGACTACCCTTCGGTCCTAACAACCGAACTCTACTACTATAACACATCAAGCTAGTATATAACATATCAGGTAGTAGCAAACCTAGATGATATCACAAACACAATCATCTAACATACAACTCCTACTAGTGGTCCGACATTGTGGATGTAGACCCACCGCTACTGGAAAGTAACTCACCTCGAAGTAGCTACTGATCTGCACGGGAACTATCTGTCTGCTGCAGCTGCTCCGGAAATCCTCCGGCAGTAATTCCCACGAAACACTCAATCAAACACTGCTACTGTCCTTAGGGTAAAATGACCATTTTACCCCTGACCAAGTCAAAAGTCAAAGTCAAAGTCAACTTCCAATTGACCCGACTCGCCGAGTTGGCTCGCTAACTCGTTGAGTCCCCATCGAGTCGATTGTCCTCACTCCCGTCCTTACTCATCGAGTTAGGCATTGACTCGACGAGTTCTCCTTCTATACATATATTTAATATTCCTTCATTCGACTCGCCGAGTTGTAAGAACAACTCGTCGATTTCATTTTCATCCGATGAACACTCTGGTCCGCGACTCGCCGAGTTGTATGATCAACTCGTCGAGTCTGTTCTTGAGGCAAGAAGATTGCCTTGGACTCGCCGAGTCAGGGCATTGACTTTCCTAGTCCCTCTATTACTGAGTCTTGCTTCCGACTCACTGAGTCCACTTAAAACTCACTGATCCTACTCAGCGTAACTCAAAAGGGGAAAATCGGGAACTCGCGAATCGACTCGTCGAGTCTAAAGAACGACTCTCCGAGTCGCATGCATGAAATTACTATATACTCGATTCTGCTTGAATCCAATGCATTCCATTCATAGATCTCGGTTCTTAGGGTAGGTTTTACAGGTAAAGTTTCCAACTTTATGTGTATTCATGCATCAAAAGGGAAATAAGAGGCTTAACAAGGACTAGAAGAGTAGATATAGGACTTATACACAAGTTAGGCTCATAAAGGCAATAGATCCGAGCTCCTATAGCTCAATCATGTCTGATCTGAAATCCCTTAACACTATAAGGTCATTTACTCAAATATCAAGACTAGAAGAGACCTTAAAATGACTATCTTGAGATCTTAATGATATAATAATGAAGGAACATAGAGGGTTTCGAGTCTAATACCTCTAGAAGCTCTGAAATGGCACAAAGATTCTGGATCTTCTTCCTCTCCTCTTGATCTACCTTCTTCTTTTCTCCAAGACTTCAAGGAATTGCACCAAAAGCACTCAAATTACTAAAAGAAGGGTTAGTGCTTTGTGAGGGGTGTTCTGGATGCAATGGGGGCCGTTATGAGGCACAAAACGACGTTTAAATAAGGTGCAAATGTTTGAAATTAGGGTTTCATCCAGAATGGCGGACTCGCCGAGTCCAGGATATGGACTCGTCGAGTCGGGCCTGCAACTCGCCGAGTTCCAGCTAAAAAATGCAAAAATACTTAGATTAAAATACATACCAGGAAACAGGTGCTACATATACCCATTAAAAATAATTTGCAATTTTGAAGCAACTATTAACCAATACAATCGCAAACGTAGAGCAGCTAACAAAAAAATGGCAAAAAAGGACCACAGCGATGATCACCGCAGCAGAAGATTGAAGACTAAAGTTTAACCATGCAGATTATAAATAAAAGCGTTAAACTTACGCTAGAAGGAGTGTTATAGAGGACAACCGGCAGTGGTTTTGCACTTTTTCTCCGGTGATGATCGTAAGGAAGAGAGAAGAAGGTGACTATGGCTTACTGGTTGTTTTTTCTGTAGGAGATCGAGAAATTAAGGTGTAAAAAGGCAGCAAGGAAAGGGCCGTGTATTTCAAAATATTTCACGAAAATTGAGCGGGTTGTGGATTTGATGATGTCTCCTAATGGTGCTTATATTAATGTACTGGGTTATAACTCATGGACACTACGAGTAAGAAATGTAAAATTAATTTTAATTAAATTATAAGTTAACTATAGACCAATGGTAAAAAAAAGTAAATAATTTATAAATATACTATTTTTGTCTGTAATTTGATAATGATATAATGATAGGATGAAACTATGAAATCATAATGGTTTGAATATCCAATTGAGAATTTGTATTTGTAAATATGTTAGAAAATTATGATTTTATATTTTGTATAATACAATAAAATTATGAATATAGTTTTATAAATAGAAATATTCAGAGCGAGTCAAGGTATTTTGGAATCAAGGGGCAAACAATCGGGTATACTTAGCTGAATACCTTCGTTGAAGATGAAATTCGTAATCGATGCTTTTAGAGGTATATATAAAGTAGATAGAAGCATAGGGTATCCGATTCAGTTTGGGAAAAGATTGTGCCTGATTTAACGGGATTGATGATCTTTGAATTCAAATTCAAATCATAACATAACGGTTTTTGGGATCAAAATGCAATAGGCGAGAAAAAGACTCAAAATCGAGCTGTGGTAGTGACATGTAGCAAGAAACTGGCTTAAAATAGTGACATGTGGTGGTTTAGGGATTCTTTTATTAAGATTATATTATATATTATTTTGTTCCTATAATCAAAATCCAATTAATAAAAATATAACTTTTATGAATTGGTGCTTGAATTCTTTTCCTATAATCGAAATTCAATTAATAAAAAGATAACTTTTATGAATCGGTGCTTGAATTAATTTAGTAGTTGTTTATTTTTTAGTATTAAGAAAAGAGAAAAGATAAAAAATGCTCGATGTTGTTTTTGATTATTTTTTTATTCGGTAAACAAATCATTCACTTGGTCTAAAATAGAATTTTTGTTGTGGTTTTGATTTATGTCAAACTCAAAAATGCTATAATACCTAACTAATTTATTATTTTTATATGTTATAATCCATACAAACCACAGTTACAAACTAAAATGAATTTTGATAATCAAAAATCATAATTATTAATCAGTTATTTTCAAAACAAAAAATATTAAGTAACAGAGTTATGTGATTAACGATGATAACGAAAACAACATAAGTTGAAAGAAAGCGCTGAAAATTGTTTGACAGTGGAAGAAAGTATCTAGTAGATCTCTAGATTCCAGTGAGTATTTATTCAATTTTTGAAATTTGAAAACACTATATATTAGGCAAAATTGTAAACAAATATTTATTTTTTATTGATTTACCTTCCAAATTAAGTGGATAGTTGTTATAAAAAACAGAATTAATCATGTTACTTTACAGCTCAAATGAACCAACTAAATTAACTTGTATAAGATTTTTATTTTAGTTTTTTTAATTTTAAGAAATATGTCCAAGTGTTAGAAGCAATAATATTAGGTATGAATACGATATATTTTATTGATGTGGTTAAACCTTTAAGCAATAGGGTTTGTTAATTTGTTTAAAGCTCCATATCAAACATTCATCTTCCTTCTTGTTTCATATTATTATTCGGCGATAATGTAACATCCCATTTTGACAATCAAATATTTTAGTTTTTATTTAGGTAAAACCCCACGTTATAAAATTTGTATACGGAAAATTGTTTGGTCCAAATCACATTTGTTGAAAATCAAAGTAATATAGTAACACAAAATCTTAATTGTTGCTAATGAATGTGTACATTCATGTCTTCGCTTTTCCACGAGAACTGATGATACCTTAAAACAATAACAGCTGGGTAAGCACAAAGCTTAGTGTGTTCCCAAAAATAGCCAACGTAACGAACAAACAAGCGTGCATATCGGGTCCTCAGTCATCAAATTGGAATACCCTCAGCCCATAATCTCTCGGCTGGAGTGTCCCGGGTTTGTTTGCCTACCGCCTCAACCCAACGCTCATCCAAAGCCTCTGTATCTATGGGTTACTGGCAGCCCGCACCTGGTATCTTCGCCTACAACACACAGTAGGACCTCATCAACCTCATATGTCACACCCCCGAACCAGAACGGCGGAAACGTATGGGGTGGGTGACTTTATTTTGTAATATCATCACAAGTGTATATAATTGAAACATATACATCATCATCACCAATCATAAAATATAACAACATACATAGTTCGCATCATCGAATTTGTTTTTTAAATTATCCCAAAAATATCAAATGTTTGATGATATCAAAACACAACAAAATCCAATTTCTATAGTTGTCGACCTGTTTAGCGAGTGCTTGAGAATACAAGTTATTTTGAAAAGCGTCAACATATAAAATGTTGGTGAGTTCATAAGCATGTTTATATGAAAACTTTGTAGTGGTTTGTAAACACTAGAAAATCCGATAGTTTCTGTAAAAAGAGTATGTAAGTTATGTCTCAAATCCTGTATTATAGCATGTGTATTCTTGTTAATAGTGTATATAGAGAGAGAAATCCCTAGAAAATCCTGTCACACCCCTAAACCGAGATGGCAGAAACATTCGGGGGCGGAGGACGTCATGTACAGTATCCTAACTATGCCATGAAATAGTATCTCACATTTTAGTTATCTTATTCTTGTTATAGTATGTAAGTTCCTTCTTGTTCTTGTTACAGCATGCTTTGTATTGAATAGTAGTAGTATATATGTATTGACTCATGTGTGTTTCTTTGTCCTAGAAAATAGTATGTATTAATCCTATAAACTATACCTATGATAGTTTACTAGTATGCTTGTTTGAACTGTTACTGAATTAGAGAAAGAATCAATAGGCTACCATACGCCTCAGAGTTAAGTATATTCTTTTAAAACGAGATTTAATATTCATGTATATATTTAGCAAGTATAATTATGATTCACTTGATAGTCGAACTAGTGATCCTACCCTAAGCCCACAACCAAACAAGGAACAGGAGTTACGGTATTTAGCAATAGTCCTAACTCTGTTAAAGCATACTTACACATAAATATATAAATGAATATGCTTTTGATATAAATAGAATTCTAAAAATAGCTTAAAAGAGTTTTCTAAATGATTTTTGACAGTATTTAAGCATAAGAAATCCTTTTGTTTGTTTGTTTTCACATGTAAATATTTACACAATTAAATTTTGTTGAACTTGTATTCCCCCCGCCCCCGTAAAAGGATTTAAAACATTAAAAAAAGTATATTGTAGGGGTATGAACTCACCTTATGTGAGTAATTAGTTTGAAAGTTCGATATATGATGATTGTTTCCACTAGTTATCTCTCAGGACAAAAACAAGTCCTAAATAGCAATTTAAGCAATATATTGGAATGAAATTAGTGATTATAACCTCTAAGGTATTAAGGAAACAACCTAGGATGTAAGAATTACATACAAAAGAAGTTGTAGAACCGAAATCAAGTGGCTGCAAGGTGTTTACGGCCAACCTTCGGTGTTCACGGCCGCAAAAGGGTTTTCGGCCCTTGAAGATTCAAGTGTTTTCGGCTGGAACTCAGTGTATATTCTTGGTGTTCTTGGTGAAACCAAGAAGATTCAAGGGTTCACGGCCGCAAACCCAAGAATGAAGGGTGATTGATTGTGAAAAGCAGAACACTAGATGTTCTTAACAAGATCCGAAGGTGAATCAAATGATCTTCAGTTGATAGATGAGAGAAAACTAGGGGTTTTTGATTAGAGACTTTGGGAGAGAAAGGTTGAGTTTGTGGTTAGATGAGTAGAAATGGGGATAAATTCAGTCAAACACACACACACACACATACATATATATATATATATATATATATATATATATATATATATATATATATATATATAGGGGGAGTTCACGGTCCGAAGCATGTTCACGGTCCGAAGCATGTTCACGGCCCGAAGCATTAAGGACGTTTACGGCTGTGAAGGATTCTTTGCAGCCCATGCGAATGCTTGTGGTTCTCGGACAATGTTCTCGGTTCCTTATAATTCACTTCTCATTCAAGCAGTCCTTCTAATTAAAGGTTTTAAACCAAATTTGGATTTTAAATCTACTTAAATAAGATAGATCAAAATGAGAAGTTTGACTTTTATTGGATAAGTTTGACTTTAGTTGACCAAGTTTGACTTTTACAAGAATAGAAATTTCGGGTTGTCACATCATCCCCCCGTTAGAGGGAATTTCGTCACGAAATCAAGTCTATAGAGATACACATGGACTAGGGAATTCGGGTCCCCGCTTAGCATTCCAGCAAACCTTCACTATCGGAATACGACATTGTTTCATTCATTTTACCTCCCTATCCATAATTTCTAAAGGTTCTTCCAAGAAGTGTAGGTTTTCGTTTATTTCGATCGCGTTAAGTGGTATCACAAGTGTCTTGTTAGATAGACACTTCTTTAGGTTCTATATGTGAAAAGTAGGGTGTACATTGTGAAGTTCTGGAGGTAGTCGAAGTCTGTAAGCTACCAGGCCGATCCTAACGAGAATCTCGAAAGGCCCAATGTACCTTGGATTTAGTTTACCACGCTTTCCTATGTGTATCAACACCTTCCAAGGTGAGAACTTTAATAACACAAAGTCACCAACCTGGAATTCTAAGGGTTTCTGACTTTTGTCAGCGTAGCTTTTCTGTCGATCTCTAGAGGCTTTCAACCTCACGCGGATTTGTACAATCTTTTCTGTCGTTTCTCTGATGATTTATGGACCAGTGCCAGTGTTATCAGGAACTTGTCCTTTAGCTAATTGTGTATCATCCACTTCAGCCCATCACAGAGGTGACTTGCACTTTTAGCCATATAGAGCTTCGAAAGGGGCAACGTTGATACTAGTATGGTAGTTGTTGTTGTATGAAAACTCGACTAATGGTAAATGGGTATCCCATGCTTTACCAAACTCAATCATACAAGACCTTAGCATGTCTTCCAATGTTTGAATCATTTTCTCACTCGACCCATCCGTTTGTGGGTGGTAGGCTGTACTCATGTCCAACCTGGTTCCAAGAGATTTTTGTAGTGACTTCCAGAACCTTGAGGTGAATCTACTATCTCTATTGGAGACCATATATATGGGTACACCATGCAGTCACACGATCTCTCTAATGTATGTTTTCGTAAGCTCCTCCATTTTGTCAGTTTCTTTAATCGGTAGGAAGTGCGCGGACTTGGTTAACTTTCAATGATCACCCAAATGGTATTGAGACCACCCGTTGTCTTGGGAAACTTGGTTATGAAATCCATGGTAATCTGCTCCCACTTCCATGCAGGTATCTCCGGTTGTTGTAGTAAACCTGAGGGCTTCTAGTACTCTACCTTTACTTTGGCGCAAGTCAGACACTTGCCCACATAGGTAGCAATCTCAGCTTTCATGTTAGGCCACCAGTATAGTTTTTTAAGGTCCATATACATCTTATCTGACCCTGGATGGACGGAGTATCGAGTCTTGTGCGCTTCATTCATGACCACGTCTCTGAACCCAACGAACTTCGTTGTCCAAATTTGGTTCATGAGATAATAGACTTCATCAGCCTTGACTTCTAAATTCTTGTCCATTCCTCTTAGGGTTTCACCTGCCACATTTTCAGGTTTCAAAGCTTCCTGTTGAACCTCCTTAAATCGTGTGGACAAATGTGAATGGATCGTCATAGTTAATGATTTCACTTTACGACCTGAGTACTCCTACTGACTTATGACGTTAGCTACTACATTGGCTTTACCGGGATGATAATGAATTTCGCATTCGTAGTCATTTAGTAGCTCGACCCATCGTTGTTGTCTCAAGTTAAGCTCCTTTTGGTCGAATATATGTTGAAGGCTTTTGTGATATGTAAAGATAGTGCTTTTCGTACCATACATGTAGTGTCTCCAGATCTTTAGAGCAAAAACTATAGCTCCTAACTTAAGATCATGAGTAGTGTAGTTAACTTTGTGTGTCTTAAGCTGTCTGGAGGCATAGGCAATGACCTTTCCTCATTGCATAAGAACACAACCAAGCCCTTGGTTGGATGCATCACAGTACATAATGAAATCTTGTATCCCTTCTGGGAGGGACAATATCGGTGCACTGCATAAGGCTTGTTTTAGCATTTGGAATGCATTCTCCTGTTTTCCTTCCCAGCTAAAAAGCACACCCTTATGAGTATAGGTAGTAAGTGGTTTATCTATCTTTGAGAAGTTCTGAATGAACCTGCAATAGTAGCCAACAAGGCCTAGAAATTAACGAATCTCTATAGGCGTTCCTGGTGCTGACTAGTTCTCAATTGCCTTCATTTTGGAAAGATCCACATGAATAGCCTCTTTGCTGACCACATGACCTAGGAATTCGACTCTTCGAATCCAAAATTCTCACTTAGAGAACTTCGCATATAGTTTCTCTGCGCATTGTGTTTCCAAGATCCGTCGCAAGTGTTGACTATGTTCCTCCTCACTGCGTGAATAGATAAGTATAGCATCGATGAATACTATCACAAACTCATCTAAGTAAGGGCGGAACACCCGATTCATTAAGTCCATGAACATTGCGGGCACATTGGTTAATCCGAACAGCATCACCATAAACTCGTAGTGACCGTAACGATTTCGGAAGGATGTTTTGGGAACATCTTCCTCTAGAACATGTAACTGATGGTACCCGGATATTAACTCAATCTTTGAGAAGTAGCTTGCTCCCTGAAGTTGGTCGAAGAAATCGTCGATAAGCGGTAGCAGATAACGATTATTAATGCTCAGTTTGTTCAGCTCGCAATTGTCCATGCACATACGGAACAATTCATTTTTCTTCTGTACGAATAAGACTGGTTCTCCCCAGGGTGAGAAGATGAGTTGTTTTTTTTCAGTTGACTGTATAATTCCTGTATCTCAGCTGGTGCTAAACGATAGGGTGATTTGGCTATAGGGGTAGCTCCAGGAATTAAGTCGATTCTAAACTCGACTTGTCGTTGTTGTGGTACTCCTGGAAGATCTTCGGGAAAGACATCGGGAAAATAGTGGGCTTCTGGAAGTTCTTTATGTCTTTCACCTCCTGTTTCATGCCTACTATGTGAGCTAAGAATGCATGGTATTCCTTTTGTAAATACTTCTGAGCTTGAATGCATGAGATGATCTGAAGGTCCGTGCCTGGTTTGTCACCGTGGATGACTAGGGTTTCACTACACGGTAGATTAAGATGACAGACTTTTTCAAAAAACAGGATGTCAACAAGATGGAGAATCAACCAATCCATGCCAATGATAAAGTCGAAACTTTTTATGGAGACAGACATGAGGTCAATTTGAAAAGAATAGCGATCTAGAGTGAGGGTTCATCCTATGTATATATTGTTAGTGCTCTCAGTCTTCCCGTTAGCCATTTCTATGACGAATGTTTCTTTTAGTGCTTGTGGTTGTTGTTTGAGTAAGTGTTTAACTTCTTGGTTCACGAAACTCCTCTCCGCTCCACTAGCAAATAGTATGCAATCATATGAGTTATTGAGAAGAAACGTACCCGTGACCACCATAGGGTCTGCCACGGCTTCTTCTGCCACGGCTTCTTCAAGACCAATAGCCAATAGTCTCCGCACTCCACCGATATTCCTCGTCTTTGGGCAGTTCCTTTTAAAGTGCCCCGGTTCGCCACACCCATAACAGGCCTGACTTGCTCCTATGCCAGGGAGCTGAGTGATTGGTCTAGCTGGCGCTTTGTAGAAACGGGCAGTATTCCCCTTCCCGCTGTAGTTTACGTAGTGCATCTCCCGGTAGGGTCCGTTGTGGTGGAAATTGCACTTACTGCACTTAGGCAGGTTCCCAGCATATTGCTTCACCGGTGCCGGGGTAATTTGGTTGGTTGCAGCATGAACAGCCACGGTCTGCTATTTCTTTGCGGGGTTCTGTGTTGATTGGCTTTTCTTTCTGTCCCAAAACTTTCTCTTGTTGTCGATCGCTTTGGATTTTTCTGGGACAGGGGTTGTTACTGGGGCGTGGACTCCATGGTCAATGAGTCTCTATGCCAAGCATTTGGCACTATCGAATGTAGAGGGGGTTCAAAGACAAAAGATTCCCCTAAAATGGAGGTGATAGTCCCCAGATGTACCTATCAATTTTCTTTCTTTCTGTGGGGACCATTCCTGGACATAGATCTACCAGATCACTAAATCTATTAGTGTAAGCTATTATGTCAGATCCTTTCATGGTAAGGCTCCATAATTCTTGTTATAGTTTCTGAACTTCTCCCCCCGGGCATTATTCCTCTCTCATCAGATCCTTCAGTGTCTCCTAACCCATTGAGTTAGCCATAACAAGTGTAAGTGACTTGACATGGCAATTCCTCCACGTGAGGGCCCGGTATAGATCAACTTTGTGTTTTCGAACCATTGCTATAGAGCAAAGATTCCACCGCTACCGTTAAAGGATTTCGGTTTGCATTTGGTGAAGTCCTTGTATGAACACTCCCTGGGGTACCCATGACTGTCACCTTGGGTGGAGTTAACATCCGTCCCACCTCCACTAGCACCGCTAGTGTTGATCTAAGTTAAGGCCGTCGTCACAGTCGTGGTCACTGTAGCTTGAAAGACTACAGGATCGAATTGGGTGGCGGTGGTGGGTGTTGAGTTGGAGTTATCAGTGGATTGTTGTTAACATGTCTCATTGATCTACACGGCGGCATCTTCTAGCTAAAAGTTTAATACAAACGAAAATGATGGTAAGATGCCTATTATGGGTATGATATGAGTGTTCCTTGAACTACTTCTCTCTAGTTCAACATGTATTTTGTAAAGAGTAATTGTATGAATGTGAATAGAGATTCCCCAATGAAAGTAATATGCATGTCAATTCTGTTGGTTTATTAGAAGCATAAATCTCGGAAAATATCACCTTGAAGTAGGTCTACGACATACTAACATATACGAAAACCTTGATAGCATAAAGACCTAGTGAAACTGTACTTGCTAGGTTAGACCATTTACATAAAAGAGTACTGCAAGTGTATACATATAACTATAGTTATATCCAAAATAGTAAGTAGAGTAGCATCTACATACGAAGGTTATCGATCTGGTGAGCCTTCGATCCAGCGAACTGGCATTTCATTTCAGCTATACGCCTTTCAAATGTTCCTTGGCGCTCCCGAAGATCTCTGACCTCGGCTTGGCTTGCCGCCAGTTCTTTCTGTAAGGCCTCGGTGTGATTCCTGTTTCTCCCATTGTCTTCATGTAAGCGGCAAATATGAACTGTATTGACTCCTGTATTAGCATCAACCTCCATGACTCGGTTGTAGGCAGCTCTTCTCTATTCATCATTTCGAGCAACTTGGCGGACCAGTATAGGAAGTACTCTGTCTGTTGAGTGTAACGCCCCATCTCGGGTATGTTGTTCCCGTGGCATTTATTTAGAAGTTTCATAGAGGGACTCGGCGAGTCTATGGCCTGACTCGTCGAGTAGAGTCGAGTTTTCGAGCACGTGTTAGTCGGCGACTCGGCGAGTCTGCCTGCATGGAAGAAACCCTAAATCCCCGGGTTGCTCACTATTTAAGAAATGTTATGTGCCCCAAACTCGCCTCCTTCACCCTCAAAGAGCTGTGAGAAACCCTAATCCATCCCCTTGTTTGATCGAAGTGTTTTTGTGTGGATTCTTGAAGGCTTGAAGAAGAAGAAGAAGAAAGGAACAAGGAGAAGAGGTGTGGAGCTAAGATCCAAGGCCAACATCAGAGTTCATTGAGGTATTTCTCGGAATCCTCCTGTTTTATGCTTAAAACCTCCATTAGATCAATTCTAGGGCTAGTTTGATGTATTTTCCAACCTTATAGTTGTATGGATGCCTTAATAGGTCGAGATATCCCTAGATCTGTTCATTTAGGAGTTGTAGAGCCCGGATCTATTGCCTTTTTGAAGTTGCTTTGCATAAGAACCCTAGATCTAGCCTTTATCATGCTTTTTGAGCCTTATAGTCTTCTTGGATGCTTTTGGACATGCAAAGATAGAATCTTGAGCCTAGATCTAGCCTTTATCATGCTTCTTGAGCCTTAAACAAAATGTGATTAGGTTGTAACCATACTAGATTGACTAGTATAAAACATGGTGTTCTTTAGACGTCGAAAATGATATAACATTTGTCACCTGTAGACCTGCAGGTCCCACTGTAGCTAGCAGCAAGGTGTGGGATGGTCAATCCCGTATTGATCTATACACAAAGTCACGCTCTCGCTCTAGGAGACTCTCGTTACGAAACGTGACATAGAAAGAATATTTCTATGCCATCAAATAGTATCTCACATTTTAGTTATCTTGTTCTTGTTATAGTATGTAAGTTCCGTCTTGTTCTTGTTATAGCATACTTTGTATTGAATAGTAATAGTATATATGGATTGACTCATGTGTGTTTCTCTGTTCTAGAAAATAGTATGTATTGATCCTTTAAACTGTACCTATTATAGTTTACTAGTATGTTTGTTTGAACTGTTACTGAATTAGAGAAAGACTCAATACGCTACCATATGCCTGAGAATTAAGTATATTCTTTTAAAATGGGATTTAATATTCATGTATATATTTATAAAAGTATAACTACGATTTAGCTGACAGTCGGACTAGTGATCCTACCCTAAGCCCACAACCAAACAAGGAATAGGAGTTACGGTATTTAGTAATAGTCCTAAGTCCGTTAAAGCATACTTATAGATAAATATATAAATGAATATGATTTTGATATAAATAGAATTCTAAAAATAGTTTAAGATAGTTTTCTCAATGATTTATGACCGTATGTAAGCATAAGAAATCCTTTTGTTTGTTTGTTTTCACATTTAAATATTTACACAATAAAATTGTGTTCAACTTATATTCCCCCTAAAAGCATTTAAAACATTAAAAAAAAAAGTAAATTGTAGGGGTATGAACTCACCTTATGTGACTAAGGTATTAAGGAAACAACCTAGGATGTAAGAATTACTTACAAAAGAAGTTTTAGAACCGAAATCAAGTGGCTGCAAGGTGTTTAAGGCCAACCTTCGTTGTTCATGGCCGCAAAAGGGTTTTCGGCCCTTGAAGATTCAAGTGTTTTCGGCTGGAACTCAGTGTGTGTTCTTGGTGAAACCAAGGAGATTCAAGGGTTCACGACCGCAAACCAAAGAATGAAGGGTGATTGCTTGTGAAAAGAAGAACACTATATGTTCTTAACAAGATCCAAAGGTGAGTCAAATGATCTTCGGCGGATAGATGAGAGAAAACTAGGGGTTTTTGGTAGGAGACTTTGAGAGAGAAAGATTGATTTTGCGGTTGAAGAGTAGAAATGGGGATAAATTCAGTCAAACACGTATATATAGTGGTGAGTTCACGGTCCGAGGTACGTTCATGGTCTGAAGTATGTTCACGACTAGAAGCGTGAGGGACAGCGGATTTTGTGGTGTACTGTGACGCATCCAACCAAGGGCTTGGTTGTGTGATTATGCAACGAGGAAAGATTATCACCTATGCCTCGAGACAACTTAAGGAGCATGAAGTCAACTACACCACTCATGATCTTGAGTTGGAAGCCGTAGTTTTTACGCTGAAAATATGGAGACATTACTTGTACGGTACCAAGTGCACTATCATCACCGACCACAAGAGCCTGCAACACATCTTCGATCGAAAAGATCTTAACATGAGGCAGTGATGTTGGGTAGAACTACTCAGTGATTACGAGTGCGGAATTTGTTACCATCCAGTTAAAGTCAACGTAGTCGCAGATTCTCTCAGCCGAAAGGAATACACAGCTCATAGGGTGAATGCAATAACCATGACAATCCATTCGCACGTGGCTACACAGATCAAAGAGGCATAACTAGAAGCCTTGAAGCCAGATAATTATTGGATAAGGTGTCTAAGTCCATAACTATATTTGGTATGTACTTGTCCCAACTCGGCATCGTCCATTTAGGTTGCATGGCATCATGCATTTGGATAAACTAAAATGAGAGAAATAACACTTATGGTTTATTAATATATTATAAGTTCTAATATATTAATAGTATTATTTAATTAGTATTAATCAAGAATTAATTTAGAATTAAATAAGTGATCAAAAGATGACTACTTAAATATACTGGTTGATTATGTAAATCATCCATAACTTGTATAATGGGCTAAAGGCTCCATGGATTATAAAGTTGGGCTAAGACCCTTAGGATGCTCCATGGAGGTTTAAACCCATGGGTCATGGAAATGAAGAGCCATGTTACATTAGGGTTTACATGGTGCAACCCTAAGTGTAACACACTATATAAAGAACATGATATTATTTAAAATCGGATAATCGAAGAAAAGTAGAGGGCTAGGCCAATTTTGAAGTGTTTTACATTCTCTCAAAGTTATTCCAAAGAACTTCGTGTGTATGAAACATTTGAGGCATCACACTTGGGGTGCTAGGATCTCAAGGTTTTTCAAGGAATCAAATCAACTACAAGGTATGTAATTCTAGCCATCTTTTATGTTTAAAGTTCCCATGTATGCTAGATAGGATTATGAACCTTGGAAATCATATTTTGCATGTATTTTAGACAAACATAGATCCAAGGTTTTCTAGGGTAGCATGTACACTTAGGGGTGTTAGAATGCTCAAAACCCACCAGTGGTATCAGAGCATAGGTTTGTTTGTTGATACTTGATGCAAAATATTGTAAAAATTGAATTTTTTAAGCTGTCTGCATAGGGAACTCGACAAGTCCAAGTGAAACATCAACCAACTCGGCAAGTCAGTTCTTGCGCTCGACGAGTTAACCAGGCAGAGTGTAGAATTTCGATTTTTGCTGCTGGAAATGGACTAGAAAGATTACCCTAAACTGTTTTGGTGTTGTAAAACTTCTTTTAGATGGTGTAATGGTTGTTCTAATCCATTTACAATAGCTAATATAAAAATTACATGATTATATGTGTTCATATGTTCTTGAAATTTTTATATGAATATTCACGTTCTTTTGAGTTCTTGATTGATCATAGGAACTACTTGTTTAATGCTAAATTCATGATCTTTATGTGTTTTAATGGAGTCCATAACTTGTCCTCAAGTTATGGATAACCAAAGGTCACTTTGTATTAAATCCATTAAAAGAATACATAAGTTAAAAAAATGAAGAGTCTTCATTTTAATTACTCATAAGTTATGAATTAAAGAGTTTTCTAAAGTTACAAAATTTTCCCTCAAGTTTTAGAACATGTAAAGTTATCTAATAAATTTTAGTTCCAAACCCTAGAATTTTAAAAGTCAAAAATCAACCCTTATACTTTATAATATTATAAGTTAATAATATATATATATATATATATATATATATATATATATAGATATATATATATATATATATATATATATATATATATATATATATATGTATGTATGTATAATATCAAGTCGTCTTACCATTAGTAGGCCTCATTCACGAAGCCGGTCTACAAGAGGGTATAAGGTTGCTGCCTATAAAATGACAGCTTAATGGGTGTCCACTCTCACCCACCGCTTCCTTGATCGGTGGAGGGTCGTTAGCCGAACGGGAAGGACAAGGACTAATAAATTCTCAATACAAGTATAATGATTATTATAAAGTAACTAAATGTTTTTATTAAATTCCAAATCTTAGTTACTTTAGGAAAATGTGAATAAGGTGCTAATCCATGAAATTACACTTTACAATTTGTTTAAGTCATTAGTGGAGCGTGTGTGGTTAACCAACACACTAACTTGGACTTAACAAGGTAGGTAAAGGGTGACTTAAGATTTATTATAGGTCGGTGGAGCGTGTGTGGTTAACCGGCACATTGATTGAGTGATAAACACTAAGGGTACCAAGTGATTTGCATGGTTACTTCACACCTCGTTTTGTGATCCTCGGTATCCCAGTCACAAAACTTCGAGGGCACACTCGAGATTGAAACATGCCTTTGAAAAGTTCATTGAATCTCAAAAGAATCTAAGAATTTCTAAAAACCAATTAAAACCTAATATTTATATTTATTTCTTCATGGTGGAAATTGGTGAATCGTCATTCGCCTACCTTTCAAATATGTTATAGCTTAGATTATGGCATCCCTCTTCTAAGTTATGATATATTGTGATTGGATCCTAGCCTTAATATTACATTTGGGTGTTTTATTAAGGACTATCTTTATATTTAAACTAAACTTAGTTCTCTTCTTTTCAAATGTCTTCCAACAACACTGCTTCTGGCTCAAACCCTAGTGGCTCCTTTTCCATCATGAACCTATGTGGGAGGGTCATATTCGATGGTTCTAACTTTATGGATTGGATCTAGAACATCAGGATGGTGACTTTCTACGAGGACAAGGAATATGTCCTCGATAAGGAGCTAAAGGAGATCGATGAGTCCAATGCTACTCCCCAGGAGATCGCTGACTTCCGGACTCATGAAAGAGATGCCACCAAAGTGGCATGTATCATGATGGACACCATAACAGCTGAATTCCAGAAGTCCTATCAGGACTACTACCCTTTTAAGATGCACCAAGATATGATGGAAAGATACCATCAAAGTGCTCGTCAAGAGCGGTATGAAAAAATCTCCTCCATGATAACAACTAGGATGAAGGATGGAGAATCCGTCACGAGCCACATGCAAAAAATGCAAAGGTATGTGGATCGTTTGCTGAAGCTTAATGTGAACTTCCCCGAGGAGCTAGCAATAGATATCATTTTGCACTCCTTACCATCGTGTTATGATCAATTCCGCATGACATACCACATGAATAAGAAAGAAGTCACACTCAGAAAACTTCAAGGATTCCTAAAGACCGCAGAAACAGGTCTTAAAGGTAAGTCATTTGTTACCACTCCTACTCCTACTCCAAACTCCACCCCTGTCCTGGCAATCAGGAAAGGTAGAGGAAAAAAGAGGAAGATCCCTTCGAAGGGTACCGAGGGTGAGACCCTTAATGGCTCCTCTTCATGTGGAACTAAGAAAGGTTTCGTCACTCTTTCTTATGACCCGAAAGAGGTCGAATGCTTCTATTGCTATGTAAAGTCACATTGGAAGCGGAGCTGTTTAAAGTACCAGCAAGATGTGAAGGATGGGAAAGTCAAACCCAACCATGCAGGTTTTTACACTATTCTATCTAATAAGTCACCCTATTCTAACTCTTGGGTCCTTGATACCGGTTTTGGTATTCATATATGTTCTAATTTGCAGGGACTAAGAAGAAGTGAGAATCTGAAGCATGGAAATATAAACTTGATCATGGGGAATAGGAAAGCTTCACCTGTCACCAAGATTGGTGTTTATTCTTTATTGCTAAGTAGTGGGTTTACTTTAGATTTGAATAAATGTTGTTATTCGCCAGAAATGGCAAGAAATATTATTTCCTTTCATGCTTTGTACAAAAAAGGGTTTACCTTTTCTTTTGATAATGAAATTGGTGCAATAAATGCTTTGTTTAATAATGTTCTTTTTTTAAAAGCATTACCTTGTGATGGTGTGTGTGAAGCTGTGTTTGTTGTAGATAACCTAGGAAATAATGTGTTGTGTATTGACTCTTCTAATAATAATAACTTGGATAAAGCATCATTATGGCATTGTCATCTTGGATATGTGAGCAAGAAACGCATAGGCCAGCTACAAAAGGATGGAGTCTTGGAGTCATTTGACCTAAAGTCAGATGATAGTTGTGAATCATGCTTACTTGGAGAAATGACAAAGTCACCTTTCACTGGTTCTTATGCTAGGGGTGAAGATTTATGGGATTTGGTACACACAGATGTGTGTGGACCCTTCAAATCTGCCACAAGGGATGCTAATCATTGTTATTTGACTTTTACTAATGATTATAGTAGATATGGATATGTCTATTTAATCAAACATAAGTCAAAGAATTTTGAAAGGTTTAAAGAGTTTAAACAGGAAGTCAAGAATCAATTGCGCAGGAACATTAAGATGCTTCGATCTGATCATGCTAGTGAGTATCTTAGTACAGAGTTCCTCAACTATCTTAAGGAATGTAGGATTATCTCACAATTGACACCTCCCAGGACACCACAGCTTAATGGTGTGGTTGAGAGGCGCAATCGAACATTGTTGGATATGGTTCGTTCCATGATGAGTCGAGAGTTGCTACCAATCTCATTTTGGGGGTATGCCTTAGAGACTGCCGCCCATATCCTTAATCTGATCCCTACAAAGAAATTTGCCAAAACTCCTCATGAAATGAGAACTGGTAAAGTTCCCAAACTAGACCACATCAAGATTTGGCGTTGCGAGGCGTTCGTGAGGTGCGAGAATCATGATAAGCTTGAACCTCGAAGTGAGAGGTGTATTTTCATCGGCTACCCACAAAAATCCTTTGGTTACCTCTTTTACAGACCTAGTGAGAATGTGGTCTTTGTAGAAAGGAGGGGTGTCTTTTGAGAGAGAGAGAGAGAGAGAGAGAGAGATACAGAAAGAGAGAGTTCATAAGCCAAGGAAACAGTGGGAGGCAAATTGACCTCGAAGAAATTCAAACCCTAGCAGTCAACCTGAGGAGGAAACTCCTGTTGATCCAATTAACGAGTCTGTACCTCTAAGGAATTCCACAAGGGTTAGGAATGCACCTGAGCACTACTATGGTTTTCATATTACCGCGGAAGGTGAGACACTAATCAGTGATGAGACATTGGTAAGTCTGGATGAGCCTAACAACTACGCGGAAGCCATGGCAGGCCCCGAGTCTGCTAAATGGAAAGAGGCAATGGACAGTGAGATACAGTCTATGTATGACAATCAACTTTGGAACATGGTTGACAATGTACCAGGTCGTAAGACAGTTGGGTGCAACTGGATCTTCAAGAAGAAGATCGACATGGATGGTAATGTACACACATATAAAGCATGACTGGTTGCAAAAGGCTTTTCTCAAACTCCGGGAATTGATTATGGTGAGACCTTTTCACAAGTAGCAAGGATTAAGTCCATTAGGGTCCTATTAGCTATTGCTGCATTTCATGATTATGAGATATGGCAAATGGATGTCAAAACTGCCTTCCTTAATGGAAGTTTGGCTGAGGATATTTACATGAGTCAGCTAGAGGGTTTTGTCAGTACAAAATACCCTAATAGAGTGTGTAAGCCTGAGAAATCCATTTATGGATTGAAATAGGCACATCGCATATGGAATCTTTGCTTCGATGAGAAAGTCAAAGAGTTTGGATTTTCGAGGAGTGAAGATGAATCTTGTGTATATGTCAAGGGTATTGGGAGTATAGTTAGGTTTTTGGTACTGTATGTGGATGACATACTACTTATAGGAAATGACAGCCCAACCTTGGAGGAAGTGAAGTCCTGGATTGGGAAGTGTTTCTCTATGAAAGACCTAGGAGAAGCTGCCTATATCCTAGGGATAAGGATTCTGAGAGACCAGAGTAAAAGAGTAATTGGACATAGTCAGAGTACTTACTTGGATAAGGTGCTGAAAAGTTTCAACATGCAAGATTCCAAGAAAGGAGAGTTACCCATCCAGAGTAACGCCAGAATCAGTAAAACTCAGAGCCCGAGTACTAAGGATGAGATAGCAGAAATGAGTCGAGTACCTTATGCTTCTGCAGTAGACTCGATCATGTATGCTATGACCTACACTCGTCCTGATGTGGCTTTTGTCTTGATCATGGTCAGCAGATATCAGGGGAACCCTGGCAAGGCTCACTGGATTGTGGTAAAGAATATCCTCAAGTACCTGCGGAGGACTAAGGACTAGGTCCTATCCTCGGTGGGAGTGATAATTTGAGAGTTGTAGGGTATAGTGATGCTAGCTTTGAGACTGATAGGGATAATTTCCACTCTCAGTCAGGCTGGGTCTTTACCTTAAACGGAGGAGCAATTACTTGGAAGAGTTCCAAGCAGGAGATAGTGGTTGATTCAACTTGTGAATCAGAGTATATAGCAGCAAGCGAGGTAGCAAAGGAGGCGATATGGCTGAAGAACTTCATTGGAGACCTTGGAGTTGTACCAGCTATAAAGGAGCCGATGGAAATTTTCTATGATAGTGAAAGTGTAGTTGCCTTAGCCAAGGAACCAAGTGATCACGAGAGATCCAGACACATCGACAAAAAATACCATTTCATCAGACATCGAATAGAAGAAGGACTCCTCGTGGCAAAGAGGCTATCATCAGATGAGAACCCAGCAGATCCCCTCACGAAGGGACTGAGTCGGGTTAAGCATCTCTAGCATGCTCAGAGCATAGGGCTGAAGGATGATATTAGTTTTAGTAGTTAGATAATTTTGAAATTTGTAAAGTGTAATTGACATTTGATGATGAATAAAAGATGCGTTTATTTATTAGTAAAGTGTTGCTATCTTTTGTCAATTGTTTACTATATTTCTTTTGCATGTTTTGATTTCTAGAATAATTATGTCTGGTATATCATATTATTCGAATTCTCCATAGTCGGTCATATGTTGGAAGTAGGTATGAATAAAGACTGTCATGAGTTGGTTGCAGAGGTCTAAGTTGTTGGACATGGCTACAACACTCATGAGTGCTCATAAGTTCTGATCATTGGATTCAACCCACGCTCACTGGTATCACTTCATGGAATTTATCTCGAGTGATCGTGAGACGGTAATATCATATAAGTCTTCAAACCTAGAGATATGACTAGTTGCCTATGAGTTGGTTATGCATTGATCGTACGAAAACGCATTGGTAAATCGATGTAAAACGTACTTTTGTGTGTGATTCAACAAGTAGTAGAACAAGCATATGAGCCAAAGTTTATCTGTTCCTTCTTGGATTAGAAGAGATATCTGGGCCCCTCGATGATTTTGTTTCGACCTATGTACCGGGCCTGGTCAGAACCATATTGATGTGTTCAATTTAGTTCTATGTCAAAAAAATCGGAAATCGGGAAACAAACTGTTGGACAATAAGTAAGACATTGTTCCATGTATTTGTCTGCCTGATATTAAGAACATAGGATCATATGATCACTTATCTTAAATGGCGTATCATCATCTTCTCAGTTTCGAGAGACCTTGAAAGAGCTACAATTGCTGATCGGTTCCTGAAGTCATACTTGCAGTTATAGTTATTAGACTTATCCTAGTAGGAGACTATTGGATAAGGTGTCAAAGTCCATAACTATATTTGGTATGTACTCTTTCAAAAAAAAACTATATTTGGTATGTACTTGACTCGACCCGGCATGGTCCATTTGTGTTGCATGGCATCATGCATTTGGATAAACTGAAATGAGAGAATAACACTTACGGTTTATTAATATATTGTAAGTTCGAATATATTAATAGTATTATTTAATTAGTATTGATCAAGAATTAATTTAGAATTAATTAAGTGATCAAAAGATGACTAATTAAATATATGGGTTGATTATGTAAATCATCCATAACTTGTATAGTGGGCTAAAGGCTCCATGGATTATCAAGAGGATGCTCCATGGATGCTTCATGGAGGTTTAAACCCATGGGTCATGGAAATGAAGAGTCATGTTACATTAGGGTTTACATGGTGTAACCCTAAGTGTAACACACTATATAAAGAACATGCTATCATCAAAATTGGCAACACTAAGAAAAGTAGAGGGCTAGGCCGATTTGAAGTGTTTTGACATTCTCTCAAAATTATTCCAAAGCACTTGGTGTTGTGTGAAACATTTGAGGCATCACACTTGGGGTGTTAGGCTCTCAAGGTTTTTCAAGAAATCAAATCATCTACAAGGTATGTAATACTAGCCATCTTTAATGTTTAAAGTTCCGATGTATGCTAGATACGATTATGAACCTTGGAAATCATATTTTTGGATGTATTTTAGACAAAAATAGATCCAAGGTTTTCTAGGGTTGCATGTACACTTAGGGGTGTTAGAATGCTCAAAACCCATCAATAATGTGGCAGATGAAGCCCTAAGAGGAATGGAAAAGAACTTCGAAATCAAGGGTGATGGGGTTCGTTATTTCATGGACCAGATCTGGACACCAAGATTCGGTGGATACAGAGTGGTCGTCATGAATAAAGCCCACAAAACTCGATATTTCATGCACCCAGGTTCAGATAAGATGTACCTGGACCTCAAGAAACTATATTGGTGGCCAAACATGAAAGCATAGATTGCTACCTTCGTGGGCAAGTGCCATAACTTGCGCCAAAGTCAAGGTGGAATACAAAAAGCCCTCGGGTTTGCTTCAACAGCCGGAGATACCATGTGGAAGTAGGAGCAGATCACAATGGATTTCATAACCAAGTTACCCAAGACTCAGGGTGGTCACCATGCAATATGGGTAATCATTGACAGGTTAACAAAGTCTGCTGACTTCCTGCCAATCAAAGAAACAAACAAGATGGACAAGCTGACCCAAACCTATATCCGAGAGATTGTACGACTTCATGGAGTACCGACATCTATCATCTCAGACAGACATAGTAGTTTCACTTCACGGTTCTGGAAATCACTTCAGAAAATGATGGGAATGAAGTTGGATACGAGTACAACCTATCATCCATAAACAGACGGACAATGTGAGAGGACGATCCAAACTCTAGAAGACATGCTGTGAGCCTGTGTGATCGAATATGGTAAGGCATAGGATATCCATCTACTGCTTGTCGAGTTTTCATATAACAACAATTATCACATAAGTACAAAGGCTGCTCCATTCGAAGCCCTCTACGGCCGCAAATGCAGATCCCCTCTGTGTTGGGATGAGGTGGGTGACACACAGCTTGCTAAGGGTTAAGTCCCTTATAGCACTCTCACTGGTCCGGAAATCATTCGAGAAACCGCAGAGAAAATCATTCAAATGCGAGATCGACTAAAAGCCTCGAGAGATAGACAAATGAGCTACGCCGACAAACGACGAGAACCCTTGGGGTTCCAGGTGGGTGATCGCGTTCTGTTGAAGGTCTCTCCCTGGAATGGCATGATATTTTTCGGAAAGTGTTGAAAGCTAAATCTGAGGTACATTGGTCCATTCGAGATCCTCGCAAGGATCAGTTTCATAGCTTACAAACTCTGATTACCCTAAGAGCTCGACAACATTCATCCAGTCTTCCATGTATCAAACATTAAAATGTGCTTAACCGAAGAGACTCTTGTGATTCCACTTGATGAAATCCAACTAAAGGAGAGTCTTAACTTCGTGGAAGAACCAGTCGGAATCATGGATAAGGAAGTCAAACAAACAAAACTAAGTCGCATACCAATAGTGAACGTTCGCTGGAATGCCAAGCGAGGACCTGAATTCAGTTAGAAGCGCGAATATCAGATGCGACAGAAGTATCCACATCTCTTTCCCTAGTCCATGATTGTATTCATTTTAGAAAGAATTTCGGGACGAAATTCCATTTAATGGGGGGCGGGGGGGGGGGGGGGGGGGGTGATGTAACAACTCAGAATTTGTTTGCTTGAAAAAGTCAAACTTAGTCAACAAAAGCCAACTTCTGTCAAATAAAAGTTTGAATTTCATTCATTTCCGTTAAGTCCTAAAGGGTTAGTAAACATTTCAGAATAAAAAACGCTTGAAAAATCCAACTTTCCTCGAAAATCAGAAAAATCATTCAACATGGAGTTCACGGCCGTGTACCCAGGCTATATATATATATATATATATATATATATATATATATATATATATATTACGGATTTCACCCTCATATTTACCCTTCTGGCCGAAAACACAAGAATTTGCTCTCTAACTCTCCAACCTTGAACTCAAGAAATTTCTCTTCTACTCTTAAAAATCATAAAATCGGGGTTAGGGTGTTGTTGTGAAGCCCAAAAATGCGTTTTTCAACAAATCAGACAAACCTCCGTTGAAGGGTTTTCAACAAATCAAATCTTCATATTTCACCAAGAACACCAAGCATTGTTCATGTCCGTGAACCCGTGTACGGCCGTGAACACCTTCCAGCAGTGAACACTTTAGAACCCGAAACCCTCCATTTTACTTCAACACACTTGGTAACTATTCCTAACACAAAACAAGTGTCTTCTAACACTTTAAATTAATGGTATCACTAATTTAAATACAATTATGTGTTTAACTATAATTAGGATTCTGTTAATTCAGCAACACCAACTCGAGGGTCATCTTTCAGTCTATCATTCAGCTGCGTGCACACACAAACTGCAAGTTCATACCCTTATATTTTACCTCTTTTCAATGTTTTCAAGGGGGGAATCCAAGTAAAACAAGTATTTTTGTATTATTATACAAATGCTTTCACACAGATAAAAACTTTTGCAATTGATAATTACTACATTTTACAAAGACATTTAGTTACTTTTACTCCTTATGTAACATGTTGAGCATAAGGGCAATTTTCAATGTACAACTATAATAGTAAACTTTTCAGAACAACACTTTACATACTTACAAACTATAATAGGTATAGTTTGGGATTCAATACACAAATTCATTGGTTCAAGGGTTTTACACATTTACAAACATATAAACTATGGTAGTTATAGTTTATGATACACAACATTACTTTCTGATTACAAGAGTACAATACTAAATAATTATTTAAGTATAATTATTTTGCTCTACAAGTTATACATACAAGAACAAGAGAACAATACTACACATAAACTACTTAATACAGGGTTGTGAGATACTCTTCATTAGTACCCACCATAGTACTGGATAAATCCTACAACAATATAATCAGAGTCTTCTGGAGGGAGAGCATGAGATTTGTGTATAGATCTATACGGGACTGACAATCCACACCTAAACCGCTAGCTACGATTAGGCAGACATGCCTGGGGTGACAAATGTCATAACTTCCGACGCCTGAAGAACGTCGCAGAGGTCACTATGTTATATCAAGCATGGTTATACGAACACTCTCACAACAGTATAAACTAACTAAATGTTTACGGGATTTCAATTCTTCAAATGGTTTATTTTAAATAATAAAACTATTATACATACTGGTGATGGCCAGGGTTTTCTTACAGAATAAACTATACAAACGGGTGATGGCTAGGGTTTTCAGACAAGAGTTTTCATACAAACTAATACATCCATATGAAACAACCGAACATAGTAACGAACATATGTTTTGGTCTTGGGGTTTAAGACTACATTACATTATTAAAGAAAATATTGGATTTTCTTGAGAAACGTACAAACATTTTCACAGATTCAAAGACAGATTCTCTTTACCAAAATCATACTTATGAACTCACCAACTTTAATACTGATACGCTTTCAAAATCAGTTGTATTCTCAGGGAATCAGTAGACAGGTACACCCCGAGCTTTTGAGAAGATGGAGCCGTTAGAGTCACGTCTTTATACTTTTGTTATGTATTTTGATTGTCATGCAAGTTATGATTGAACAAGATGTAAATTCAATATCTATCAATGTAATGGTTGTTTTTACTTTGATTACTATTATACAATTGTTGGGATACTTGACATGACGTCCTCCACCCCCAAACATTTCCGCCGTTTCGGTTTGGGGGTGTGACACAACTCAAGCTCGTTTACGGTTTTTAAGCTGATTTGATTGTTTATAACACATTCATGTGAATAATCCAACATCAAAACATAATTCATACATTGCATATATTCACTAACCAAACATAAGAACATAAAGAGTAAAAGCTCAAATTACAAACAATAGTAGTTAAACTCCCAAATTAAAAAATGACTAGAAATAACAAATCTTTAATGATGCAACTTCACTACTCCATATAAACCCAAGATGGCTAGATGTTCTGTGTGAATGTATGCTCTGAAATTAGAATTGGAAAAAAAAGTAATTGGGTCGATTAAAATATATTAAAAATGCTTAACTTTATTAGTAAAATGTAATACTCTCTGCGTCCCAAAATTATTGTATACGTTTCACTTTTTAAGTCTATTTTGTTCAACATTGATTTTCAATAATTTATTTTTTGTTATATAATTATTTATCCAAAATATATGAATACATTGTTTTTTAAATGTATTTTAATTGTTATAAGTTTCATCAAAAATTATATAATACATATAAAGTTATTTATGGTCAAAGTTTGTATGATAAGACTTCAAAAGTCAAACATGGACAATAATTTTGGAACGGAAGGAGTACATAAAGTAAAAAATATTTTTATAGTATAATACCCGGACCGAACTGGCCGAAGACTGAAAATCCGAAACCCAAAATTCTTGAATATCCTTGACTGAAAACATGACCGTTTTAGGGTGTGACGGTCCGGGTTCCGGATATGCCGGTTCTGGGTCCCATACCGGGTTTCGGTTTTTGGCCGAAATATAGCATTTGTTGGGCTTCATATAAGTTGCTATATGATTCATATATTGATATATTCCATTTGAACGTAAGAAACTGAGTATAGTATATTTGAAATTAATTAAAAGTCTTGATATAATTATATAATCTCTTATTAATTAATTATGTTTTAAATTTTAATCATGTTTAATTATCAGATGGAGTAAGCTTATATGATACAAACAATCTTAGTTGTTGAAATGAACGCATTGTTCCTGTGGTGATTCGGAGGCTTATTCAGATTCCTCGTTCCTATGGAATAAAACAAACTACAGTGGATTAGTAATCCGTGTATAAATTGTTTTCTAATAAAAATTAATAATCATTTTTATAATCATATCTAAATATGAATTACATTTTAAATTTGTATTTATTTAAAAATAATAGTTGTTATATATATATATATATATATATATATATATATATATATATATATATATATATATATATATATATATATATATATATATATATATATATATATATATATATATATATATATATATACTAGCAGTGTACCCGGGCAAAGCGGCGGGGCGTGTAATTCTTTTGGTGATATGTTTCCTCTACAAAAATATTATGTTACAAAAGAAAGTACATGTTGAAGACAAAATAATCAAATTATGGTGTTATTTGTTACATGATACATCAAATAACCGATAAAAACAAACTGGGCAAGACGACATAAAATATGAAATGTTTAAGCCGTTCAAACAAAAATAAAGAATTATAAGAATACACAAAATATGAAAATTTGTAATAACACATGACTAATTATATATTATTAATCGTGCAACACTTCTTTATACACCACATTTGATGTTTAAACTTCATCACCTTTTAAATTTTCATTAGCATACCGGGTTTCGGTTATTGGCCGAAATATAGCATTTGTTGGGCTTCATATAAATTGCTATATGATTCATATATTGAAATATAGCATTTTGGTTTTTGGCCGAATGCATTCTCCTGTTTTCCTTCCCAGCCAAAAAGCACACCCTTATGAGTATAGGTAGTAAGTGGTTTATCTATCTTTGAGAAGTTCTGAATGAACCTGCAATAGTAGCCAACAAGGCCTAGAAATTAACGAATCTCTATAGGCGTTCTTGGTGCTGACCAGTTCTCAATTGCCTTCATTTTGGAAAGATCCACGTGAATAGCCTCTTTGCTGACCACATGACCTAGGAATTCGACTCTTCGAATCCAAAATCCTCACTTAGAGAACTTCGCATATAGTTTCTCTGCTCGTTGTGTTTCCAAGATCCGTCGCAAGTGTTGACTATGTTCCTCCTCACTGCATGAATAGATAAGTATATCATCGATGAATACTATCACAAACTCATCTAAGTAAGGGCGGAACACCCGATTCATTAAGTCCATGAACATTGCGGGCACATTGGTTAATCCGAACGGCATCACCATAAACTCGTAGTGACCGTAACAAGTTCGGAAGGATGTTTTGGGAACATCTTCCTGTAGAACATGTAACTGATGGTACCCGGATATTAACTCAATCTTTGAGAAGTAGCATGCTCCTTGAAGTTGGTCGAAGAAATCATCGATAAGCGGTAGCAGATAATGATTATTAATGCTCAGTTTGTTCAGCTCGCAATTGTCCATGCACATACGGAACGATTCATTTTTCTTCTTTACGAATAAGACCGATGCTCCCCAGGGTGAGAAGATGAGTTGTTTTTTTTCAGTTGACTGTATAATTCCTGTATCTCAGCTGGTGCTAAACGATAGGGTGATTTGGCTATAGGGGTAGCTCCAGGAATTAAGGCGATTCTAAACTCGACTTGTCGTTGTTGTGGTACTCCTGAAAGATCTTCGGGAAAGACATCGGGAAAATAGTGGGCTTCTGGAATGTTCTTTATGTCTTTCACCTCCTGTTTCATGCCTACTATGTGAGCTAAGAATGCATGGTATTTCTTTTGTAAATACTTCTGAGCTTGAATGCATGAGATGATCTAAAGGTCCGTGCCTGGTTTGTCGCCGTGGATGACTAGGGTTTCACTACTCGGTAGATTAAGATGACCGACTTTTTCAAAAAACAGGATGTCAACATGATGGAGAATCAACCAATCCATGCCAATGATATAGTCGAAACTTTTTATGGAGACAGACATGAGGTCAATTTGAAAAGAATAGCAATCTAGAGTGAGGGTTCATCCTATGTATATATTGTTAGTGCTCTCAGTCTTCCCATTAGCCATTTCTATGACGAATGTTTCTTTTAGTGCTTGTGGTTGTTGTTTGAGTAAGTGTTTAACTTATTGGTTCACGAAACTCCTCTCCGCTCCACTATCAAATAGTATGCATGCATATGAGTTATTGAGAAGAAACGTACCCGTGATCACCATAGGGTCTGCCAGGGCTTCTTCAAGACCAATAGCCAATAGTCTCCGCACTCCACTAGTATTCCTCGTCTTTGGGCAGTTCCTTTTAAAGTGCCCCGGTTCGCCACACCCATAACAGGCCTGACTTGCTCCTATGCCAGGGAGCTGAGTGATTGGTCTAGCTGGCGCTTTGTAGAAACGGGCAGTATTCCCCTTCCCGCTGCAATTTACGTAGTGCATCTCCCAGTAGGGTCCGTTGTGGTGGAAATTGCACTTACTGCACTTAAGCAGGTTCCCAGCATATTGCTTCACCGGTACCGGGGTAATTTGGTTGGTTGCAGCATGAACAGCCACAGTCTGCTATTTCTTTGCGGGGTTCTGTGTTGATTGGCTTTTTCTAGGACAGGGGTTGTTACTGGGGCGTGGACTCCATGGTCAATGAGTCTCTATGCCAAGCATTTAGCACTATCAAATGTAGAGGGGGTTCAAAGACAAAAGATTCCCCTAAAATGGAGGCGATAGTCCCCAGATGTACCTCTCAGTTTTCTTTCTTTCTGTGGGGACCATTCCTGGACATAGATCTGCCAGATCACTAAACCTATTAGTGTAAGCTATTATGTCAGATCCTTTCATGGTAAGGCTCCATAGTTCCTGTTATAGTTTCTAAACTTCTCCCCCCAGGCATTATTCCTCTCTCATCAGATCCTTCAGTGTCTCCTAACCCATTGAGTTAGCCATAACAAGTGTAAGTGACTTGACATGGCAATTCCTCCACGTGAGGGCCCGGTCGGAGAAAGTACCAGAAGAAAATTTAACCTTGTTCCCTTAAGGACAAGAGCAGATCTCAAAGATCAACTTTATGTTTTCGAACCATCGCTATAGAGCAAAGATTCCACCGCTACCGTTAAAGGATTTCAGTTTGCATTTGGTGAAGTCCTTGTATGAACACTCCCTGGGGTACCCATGACTGTTACCTTGGGTGGAGGTAACACCCGTCCCACCTCCACTAGCACCGCTAGTGTTGATCTAAGTTAAGGCTGTCTTCACAGTCGTGGTCACTGTAGCTTGAAAGATTACAGGATCGAATGGGGTGGCGGTGGTGGTTGTTGAGTTGGAGTTATCAGTGGATTGTTGTTAACATGTCTCCTTGATCTATGCGGCGGCACCTTCTAGCTAAAAGCTTAATACAAACGAAAATGATGGTAAGATGCCTATTGTGGGTATGATATGAGTGTTCCTTGAACTACTTCTCTCTAGTTCAATGTGTATTTTGTAAAGAGTAATTGTATGAATGTGAATAGAGATTCCCCAATGAAAGTAATATGCATGTCCATTATGTTGGTTTATTAGAAGCATAAATCTCGGAAAATATCACCTTGAAGTAGGTCTACGACATACTAACATATGCGAAAACCTTGATAGCATAAAGACCTAGTGAAACTGTACTTGCTAGGTTAGACCATTTACATAAAAGAGTACTGCTAGTGTATACATATAACTATAGTTATATCCAAAATAGTAAGTAGAGTAGCATCTACATACGAAGGTTATCGATCTGGTGAGCCTTCGATCCAGAGAACTGGCATTTCATTTCAGCTATACGCCTTTCAAATGTTCCTTGGCGCTCCCGAAGATCTCTGACCTCGGCTTGGCTTGCCGCCAGTTCTTTCTGTAAGGCCTCGGTGTGATTGCTATTTCTCCCATTGTCTTCATATAAGCGGCAAATATGAACTGTATTGACTCCCGTATTAGCATCAACCTCCATGACTCGGTTGTAGGCTGCTCTTCTCTATTCATCATTTCGAGCAACTTGGCGGACCAGTATAGGAAGTACCCTGTCTGTTGAGTGTAACGCCCCATCTCGGGTATGTTGTTCCCGTGGCATTTATTTAGAAGTTTCATAGAGGGACTCGGCGAGTCTATGGCCTGACTCGTCGAGTAGAGTCGAGTTTTCGAGCACGTGTTAGTCGGCGACTCGGCGAGTCCATATTCGGGACTCGGCGAGTCTGCCTGCATGGAAGAAACCCTAAATCCCCGGGTTGCTCACTATTTAAGCAATGTTATGTGCCCCAAACTCGCCTCCTTCACCCTCAGAGAGCTGTGAGAAACCCTAATCCATCCCCTTGTTTGATCTAAGTGTTTTTGTGTGGATTCTTGAAGGCTTGAAGAAGAAGAAGAAGAAAGGAACAAGGAGAAGAGGTGTGGAGCTAAGATCGAAGGCCAAAATCAGAGTTCATTGAGGTATTTCTCGAAATCCTCCTGTTTTATACTTAAAACCTCCATTAGATCAATTCTAGGGCTAGTTTGATGTATTTTCCAACCTTATAGTTGTATGGATGCCTTAATAGGTCGAGATATCCCTAGATCTGTTCATTTAGGAGTTGTAGAGCCCGGATCTATTGCCTTTTTGAAGTTGCTTTGCATAAGAACCCTAGATCTAGCCTTTATCATGCTTTTTGAGCCTTATAATCTTCTTGGATGCTTTTGGACACGTAAAGATAGAATCTTTACGTGTTAATCGAACTAAGGAAGCCCAGATCTATAAGTTTTAGACGCTGGATTCAAGCAGAATCAATATAGAGTAGCTGCATGGCTGTGACTCGGCGAGTCGGAGGAACGACTCGACGAGTCAAGTCGTGAGTCCCGATTTTCCCCCTTTTTAGTGATGTCGAGTGGGATCCTGTGAGTAGTAGAGTGGACTCAGTGAGTTGGAGGGCAGGCTCAGTAATGGAGGGACTCGACGAGTTGTTCATACAACTTGGCGAGTTCAAGGCAATCTTCATAGCTCAAGAACAACTCGTCGAGTTGTTCATATGACTCGGCGAGTCGGATGCAAATTTTCTGAGTTCTTGAATCGAGAGGGTACTCGTCGAGTCGATGCCATACTCGACGAGTAGCCACGAGTAGGGTTGAGAAGTGAGACTAGAGACTCGGCGAGTTGGCGGCCCAACTCGGCGAGTCAGGTCAACTGTAGGTTGACTTTGATCGGACGAGTTGACTTTGACCAAGGGTAAAAGAGTCATTTTACCCCAGTGCAGTGATTAGCATTTGATTGAGTGTGTTTATGGATTTGTAGCCGGGGAGATACCGGAGCAGCAGCAGTTAGCTTCCAGAGCCATACACACAGCAGCCAGTTCACGAGGTGAGTTTCCTTCAAGTAGGAACGGGTCTACGGCCGCAATGCCGGCCCGTTTAGTTAGTAGTAGTTCCGGACTTCAGTCCGAAGCAGTAGTTCAGTATGCTTGATGTCTATGTGATTCAAGCATGTTTGTGTGTTATATATTCCGGACTTCAGTCCGATGCAGTATGTAGTATATGTGTCTATGTTAGTTGATATGTGTTATGCTATGCTATGATCAGTCAGTTCCGGACTTCGGTCCGATGCAGGGGACAAGGTCCCAGTCAGTTCTGGACTTCGGTCCGATGCAGTCAGTTCCGGACTTTGGTCCGATGCAGTTAGTTCCGGACTTTGGTCCGATGCAGTCAGTTCCGGACTCTGGTCCGATGCAGCTAGTTCCGGACTGCGGTCCGATGCAGTGGGCAAGGCCCAGTATGTGTTTTATATGTTTTGTATGGTATGTGGTAGTTTGGGGGAGCTCACTTAGCTTCGTGCTTACAGTTTCAGTTTTGGTTTCAGGTACTTCCATAAGCAAAGGGAAGAGCTCGGGATGATGGCATCGCACACACCACAGCTTCAATTTTTGTCCTGGGAGTTGATTCAGTTTCTTGTTATGTTTGGATACAGTTGTGATACAGTTTTTCTCACAGTATTTTATCATTGTTTTGAAACACACAACGTATGGTTTTATCATGTGATACTTGGTTTCATGGTTTTGTTATAATAAAATTTGAAATTTTTGGGTCGTATTTTCGGGTCGTTTCAAGTTGGTATCAGAGCCTTGGTTTGAGGGATTCGGATACACCTCCGGGTGTATCTGAACTCAAACTAAGGGAAAGACAAAAAGATTTTCAAAAAGAAAAATGTTTTCAAATGGAATTTTGAAAAGCACTTAGAAAGAAAAGAATTTTTAGAACAAGATAAGGGTGTGGTGCATGCGATCAGCCGAGCTCAAGTAAGTACTCCCAAATTACTCATACAAGTTTTATTATTATGATTAATTGTTCCAGTTTCAGTAGAATAGCATGCTAGTATAGGACTAAGGATCTAGGAGGATGCCTTATGTGCCTGCTATATGTGTTTCGGCTTTATGAGAATTGCATGCTAGTATTGAGTAGACAGCAGTAGGATAGCCTGTTTAGGTTATGCCTGGTAGCGTGAGCTTAGCATTGTACGCTAGTACAGTTTCTTGTTATGAGAGTAGATTTGCTTGAGTAGTTTCTGGTGTCCGAATGCTGCTTGCTTCGTGCTTTGTAGAACTCTTGGTGATGAGAGTTAGCCGTTAGATGAATACGCCACGTCACATGTGTTCAGGGTTGAATAATCTCAGAGTATTGGATTTGGCCCTACTGCGCAGCTCTTGTTTGAGTCTAACCGTTGTAGGGACGAGCCTTTTACTCGAAGGATTATCCGAGCCTCATCACATGTGATGGTATTCAGATGGTGGCTAATTGGCATTACAAGGAGGCCTTCAGCAGCTGAGGACTAGTTTGAGTGGAGTCAGAGATTTCCCTAGGGCAGGCCTAGGATGAGAGTAGCAGAGATCAGTAGTAGTAGAAGTGACTTGGTGGAGTCAAGGCAGTTCTTGAGGAAAGTACAGATAGATGTGGAAGGTAGTATGGGCCCGTACTACTGAAAGCAGAGGATCCGTACTCGAATCAAGGAAGGCCGAGACAAGACCAGGAAGCTAGAAGTAGTATCAATGATCCCTTGAGATATTTCAGTTTTCTGATGTGTTTCAGAATGGTGGTTTTGCGTTCGAGGCCAGTAGCCGGTAGTGGAGGTGCCGGGGAGGGATCAGGATCAGGCTCGGGGGACGAGCGCATGGATGAGCAGACCAAAGAGTTTCTTTCTTCAGAGATTACTCGTATCATTTTAGAGCAGACTCCTGTGATCTTCTGTTCGATCAAGGAGGGTATCCTAGAGCTGATGGATGAGAGGTTGGGCACCTTCCGTGCCGAGGTGGCAGCCATGATAGGGTCGCGCACACTTACGTTCAGGGAATTCAGGGCATGTGGAGCTCCAGACTATCATGGGGCGCGGGACCCCATAGCGAGTACTAGATGGTTGGCGGATGTGGCCAATGCATGCCGCACGAGCAGGTGTCCCGAGGGGGACAAGGTTAGATTGGCGTCCTGTCTTCTGAAGGACAGGGCACGGGATTGGAGGGAGGAGGTCGGACATAACATTGGAGATGATGCAGCGTTGGATGCCATGACCTGGGCTGATTTCTCTACCAGGTTCAGGGCGGAGTTTGCACCAGTTATTGAGGTGCAACAGTTAACCAGAGAGTTTCAGGACCTCACCGAGACTACAGAGACCATGGCGGAGATCACCGCCAAGTTCAGGGAGAGGGCTCTTCTTGTTCCTCAGTATGCAGCCGATGAGGAGATGAAGAAGGCCCGTTATCATGAGATGTTGCGGAGCGATATCCGCCAGTTTGTGAGCCGGTCCAGCTGTAAAATGCTGGAGGACATGATTGCTAGAGCTCGAGAGAGGGAGATTGATCTAGAGATGGAGAAAAAGAGGAAACCGGAGGCGGTTTCGGGTTCAGGAGGTTCGGGCAAAAAGCCCAAGGTATCTGATCACAGGTCCAGGAGTCAGCAGAGCCACGGTCGATGTGGCAAGTGTGGGAGATTGCATGAGGGGGTGTGCAAGGCAGGGAGTTCCGGCTGCTACAAGTGGGGTCGGACTGGGCATTTGAGCAGGGATTGTACGGCCCCTGCTACTGCCGTTTCAGCATCAGATCTGATTTGCTTTCAGTGCAATCAGAGGGGACATAAAAAGTCCTAGTGTCCGAGTTTAGCTGCAGTAGGGAAGGTGGCTGCACCTGCCCCTGCTACTTTGAGGATTACAGATGGCCGGCAGGGCCGAGCCGAGGCGCCAGTGGCGAGGAGTTGGGCGTTTCAGATGACAGCAGAGGAGGCGCGAGCGACTCCTGATGTGGTGACGAGTATGTATCTTCCCTTCATCTCTGTATTATTATTGTTTGATTATTGCTTATGATTATATGTTTTATATAGGGTCGTTCTCTGTGAACGGCATTTCTGCTATGGTATTATTCGATTCGGGGGCTACCCGATCATTTGTATCGCTTGGGCTTAGCAAGAGATTTAGTAGAGCTCGAGGGGAGCTGGATTGTCCTCTAGAGGTTGAGATAGCGGATGACAGGACCGTGAGGGTCGCCAGAGTGCATAGAGGGTGTTCTCTTCAGTTGTTCGACAAGCAGTTTTCGGTGGACCTGGTTCCTATTCCCGTGCGAGGGAACAAGGTTATAGTGGGCATGGATTGGCTGAGCCCCAATGGGGTGGTGATTGATTGTGAGCTACAGCTAGTGAGGGTTCGCACTCCCAGTGGGGGAGAGTTAGTGATTCAGGGCAAGAGGCCACAGTGCGGACCAACCTTTTGTTCCGCCGCGAGAGCGAGACGTTATTTCCAGCAGGGTTGCGCGGGTTATGTAGCTTATGTCTTGGATGCCCGGGAGAAGGGCAAGACGTCAGTTGATGATGTTCCGATAGTGTGAGACTTTCCGGATGTATTTCCTGAGGATTTACCGGGAATACCTCCTGAGAGGCAGGTTGAGTTTAGGATCGACCTGATTCCTGGTGCGGCTCCGATAGCCAAGGCACCATATCGTCTAGCTCCCCCTGAGATGCAGGAGTTGTCTACGCAGCTGCAGGAGCTACTAGACAAGGGTTTCATTCGGCCGAGCAGTTCGCCTTGGGGAGCGTCGATCCTGTTTGTGAGGAAGAAGGATGGGTCGCATCGTATGTGTATAGATTACCGGGAGTTGAATAAGATAACGGTGAAGAACCGTTACCCACTTCCAAGGATAGATGATTTGTTTGACCAGCTTTAGGGAGCGTCTTGGTTTTCCAAGATCGATCTACGCTCCGGGTATCATCAGATGCGGGTTAGGGATGAGGATGTTCAGAAGACTGCTTTCAGGACCGGGTATGGTCATTATGAGTTTGTGGTGATGCCATTTGGGCTCACCAATGCTCCATCCGCGTTCATGAACCTCATGAATCGCGTGTGCAGGCCGATGCTGGATCGGTCAGTGATAGTATTCATAGATGATATCTTGGTGTATTCCAAGACGCAGGAGCAGCACGAGGAGCACCTGAGGGAGGTGCTGGAAGTTTTGAGGAGGGAGAGACTTTTCGCAAAGTTCTCCAAGTGCGAGTTCTGGTTGCGCGAGGTGCAGTTCCTTGGTCACCTCGTCAACCAGAAGGGTATTTTGGTGGATCCGGCCAAGATAGATTCCGTGATGCAGTGGGAGGTCCCGAAGTCTCCATCCGAGATTCGGAGCTTCCTAGGGTTGGCAGGGTACTACCGGAGGTTCATTCAAGATTTCTCCAAGATAGTAGTGCCGCTCACCCGACTGACCAAGAAGTCGATGGTATTTCGTTAGGGACCTGAGCAGTAGGCAGCGTTCGAGACCCTCAGACAGAGATTGTGCGAGGCTCCGATCCTTACCTTGCCAGAGGGAGTAGAGGACTTCGTAGTCTACTGTGATGCCTCAATCACAGGTATGGGAACAGTGTTGATGCAGCGTGGCCATGTGATAGCTTACGCCTCGAGGCAGTTGAAGCCTCACGAGGCTAATTATCCTACCCATGATTTAGAGCTGGGGGCGGTTGTGTTTGCCCTCAAGATTTGGAGAAATTATCTTTATGGGGTCCGTTGTACTATCTACACAAATCACAAGAGTTTGAGGTACCTTATGGATCAGCCGAGTCTGAACATGAGGTAGAGGAGGTGGTTGGATGTGCTGAAAGATTAGGATTGCGAGATCCTTTACCATCCAGGGAAGGCCAACGTGGTGGCCGACGCCCTAAGCCGCAAAGTGTCGGCAGCCCCTATCAGTGATTTGTGTTTGAGGATGACAGTGATTACTCCGTTGTTGGAGCGGATCAAAGAGGCTCAGGTTGAGGGCCTCAAGGAGGGGAGGCAAAAGTGTGAGAGGATAGTGGGCCGAGTAGCTTCGTTTGATTATGACAGTCGGGGATTGCTGACGCTTCATGGGAGAGTGTGGGTACCGTACTGGGGTGGAGTACGGCAGGTGTTGATGGACGAGGCTCATAAGTCTCGATTTTCTATCCACCCAGGGGCGACGAATATGTATAGAGATCTTCGATCCGATTATTGGTGGCCCTGCATGAAGCGGGATGTCGCTTGGTTTGTGGAGAGATGCCTGACCTGCAGAAAGGTCAACGCGGAGCACCAGAGGCCTCACGGCAAGATGCAGCCGTTAGACATTCCTGTGTGCAAATGGGAGGACATCACCATGGATTTTATCACCAAGCTTCCCAGGACCGCACGAGGAGTAGATTCGATATGGGTAGTAGTGGATCGGTTGACGAAGAGTGCTCATTTTATCCCGATTCAGGAGAGTATATCGGCAGAAAAGTTAGCCGATATCTATGTGCGTGAGATCGTGGCTCGTCATGGAGTGCCGGTATCGGTGGTGTCAGACCGAGATGTCCATTTTACATCCAGATTCTGGAAGCGGTTTCACGACGAGATGGGTACTCGTCTTCATTTCAGCACCGCTTTCCACCCTCAGACGGACGGGCAGAGCGAGAGTATGATTCAGACTCTCGAGGACATGCTCCGGGCATGTGTTTTAGACTTCGGTGGCAGTTGGGATACGTATCTTCCGTTAGCGGAATTTTCGTATAAAAACAGTTAACATGCGAGCATTGATCGACCTCCCTTTGAGATGATTTATGGGAGGAAGTGTAGGACCCCGATTTCATGGGGAGAGGTCGGTCAGCGATTCGTTGGGAGGACAGAGGTGGTGCTCAAGACGACCGAGTTGATTCAGCAGGTCAGTAGTAGACTGCAGACTACGCAGAGTCGGCAGAAGAGCAATGCCGACAGGAGGCGTTCAGACTTGGAGTTCCAGGTAGGCGATATGGTCCTCCTGAAGGTCTCACCCTGGAAGGGTGTCATCAGGTTTCGGAAGAGGGGCAAGTTGGGCCCCAGGTTCATTGGTCCTTTCAGGGTTTTGGCACGAGTGGGTCGGGTTGCTTATCGGTTGGAGCTTCCGATAGAGCTTAGCCAGATCCACAACACTTTCCATGTGTCTCAGTTGAGGAAGTGTTTGGTGGATGAGTCAGCAGTTGTTCCCCTAGAGGATATTCAGGTTGATAGCAGCCTGAATTATATTGAGAGCCCGGTCGCGATTCTGGACCGGAAGACGAAGACTTTGAGGAACAAGGCAATTCAGTTAGTGAAGGTTCAGTGGCAGCACCGGAAGGGGTCTGAGTGGACGTGGGAGGCTGAGGAGGAAATGAGAGAGCACTACCCGGAGTTATTTGCAGATTCAGCCGTAGCAGACTTCGAGGACAAAGTCTGAGACAAGTGGGGGAGAATTGTAATGCCCCATCTCTGGTATGTTGTTCCCGTGGCATTTATTTAGAAGTTTCATAGAGGGACTCGGCGAGTCTATGCCCTGACTCGTCGAGTAGAGTCGAGTTTTCGAGCACGTGTTAGTCGGCGACTCGGCGAGTCCATATTCGGGACTCGGCGAGTCTGCCTGCCAGGAAGAAACCCTAAATCCCCGGTTTGCTCACTATTTAAGCAATGTTATGTGCCCCAAAATCGCCTCCTTCACCCTCAGAGAGCTGTGAGAAACCCTAATCCATCCCCTTGTTTGATCTAAGTGTTTTTGTGTGGATTCTTGAAGGCTTGAAGAAGAAGAAGAAGAAGAAGAAGAAAGGAACAAGGAGAAGAGGTGTGGAGCTAAGATCCAAGGCCAAAATCAGAGTTCATTGAGGTATTTCTCGGAATCCTCCTGTTTTATGCTTAAAACCTCCATTAGATCAATTCTAGGGCTAGTTTGATGTATTTTCCAACCTTATAGTTGTATGGATGCCTTAATAGGTCGAGATATCCCTAGATCTGTTCATTTAGGAGTTGTAGAGCCCAGATCTATTGCCTTTTTGAATTTGCTTTGCATAAGAACCCTAGATCTAGCCTTTATCATGCTTTTTGAGCCTTATAATCTTCTTGGATTCTTTTAGACATGTAAAGATAGAATCTTTATGTGTCAATCGAACTAAGGAAGCCCAGATCTATAAGTTTTAGATGCTGGATTCAAGCAGAATCGAGTTTAGAGTAGCTGCATGGCTGTGACTCGGCAAGTCGGAGGAACGACTCGGCAAGTCAAGCCGCGAGTCCCGATTTTCCCCCTTTTTAGTGATGTCGAGTGGGAGCCTGTGAGTAGTAGAGTGGACTCAGTGAGTTGGAGGGCAGGCTCAGTAATGGAGGGACTCGACGAGTTATTTATACAACTCGGTGAGTTCAAGGCAATCTTCATAGCTCAAGAACAACTCGTCGATTTGTTCATATGACTCAGCGAGTCGGAATCAGATTGTCTGAGTTCTTGAATCCAGAGGGTACTCGTCGAGTCGATGCCATACTCGACAAGTAGCCATGAGTAAGGTTGAGAAGTGAGACTAGAGACTCGGCGAGTTGGCGGTCCAACTCGGCGAGTCAGGTCAACTGTAGGTTGACTTTGATCGGAAGAGTTGACTTTGACTAAGGGTAAAAGAGTCATTTTACCCCAGTGCAGTGATTAGCATTTGATTGAGTGTGTTTATGGATTTGTAGTCGGGGAGATACCGGAGCAGCAGCAGTTAGCTTCCAGAGCCATACACACAGCAGCTAGTTCACGAGGTGAGTTTCCTTCCAGTAGGAACGGGTCTACGGCTGCAATGCCGGCCCGTTTAGTTAGTAGTAGTTCCGGACTTCAGTCCGAAGCAGTAGTTCAGTATGCTTGATGTCTATGTGATTCAAGCATGTTTGTGTGTTATATGTTCCGGACTTCAGTCCGATGCAGTATGCAGTATATGTGTCTATGTTAGTTGATATGTGTTATGCTATGCTATGATCAGTCAGTTCCGGACTTCGGTCCGATGCAGGGGACAAGGTCTCAGTCAGTTCCGGACTTCGGTCCGATGCAGTTAGTTCCAGACTTCGGTCCGATGCAGTTAGTTCCGGACTCCGGTCTGATGCAGCTAGTTCCAGACTGCGGTCCGATGCAGTGGGCAAGGCCCAGTATGTGCTTTATATGTTCTGTATGGTATGTGGTAGTTTGGTGGAGCTCACTAAGCTTCGTGCTTACAGTTTCAGTTTTGGTTTCAGGTACTTCCGCAAGCAAAGGGAAGAGCTCGGGATGATGGCATCGCACACACCACAACTTCTGTTTTTATCCTGGGAGTTGATTCAGTTTCTTGTTATGTTTGGATACAGTTGTGATACAGTTTTTCTCACAGTATTTTATCATGGTTTTGAAACACACAACGTATGGTTTTATCATGTGATACTTGGTATCATGGTTTTGTTATAATAAAA
Source organism: Lactuca saligna (assembly GCF_052625555.1). NCBI lineage: Eukaryota > Viridiplantae > Streptophyta > Magnoliopsida > Asterales > Asteraceae > Lactuca > Lactuca saligna. Next base: position 113,790,009 of record NC_136417.1, on the reverse strand, counting down.
TTTGAAATTTTTGGGTCGTATTTTCGGGTCATTTCATTGAGCCTCCCTCGTTCAGGTTGTAGAAGCTTTGATCTCCATTATACGGAGGCGTTGACCTTGTTCGTGACTCCACCTTCCCAAGTTTACTGCCCAAACAGGCGTCAGGCCTTGAAAATCCTGTCGAGGATTTTGAACTTGGGCACCTTAAGGTGGATCATTGACCTCTGCTTTAGAGTTATTGTCTTCTTCTTCTCCCCCCTCGTTCTCATCCTCAAAGCTATCTTTGGGGTCTTCTTACATTTGGACCACCAAGTTGTCTTGCTCTGGTTCAGCTTCGAGCCAACCACCATTCCCTTGGTTAGGGAAGTACGGGTCTCCTAGCAGATCAAATCCATCCATGCTATCTACGCTAGAATAGGGGTGTAAGAGACATATAATAGACATATTCCTAAAGATACTTATAGGGGTTTAATCCTTATCAGTTACTTCTGTAATGACATAGTGTATACCAGTTATGTATAACAAAAGATATAATAGACCTTCGAATAAGTGATCCTACTCTAAGACCACAACCAAATACGGAACAGGAAGTAAAGCAATAATCACAGATTCTAAGTCTATCACATCTTAATTATATATAACCTTAGCATACCCATATAGTGATTATAGACCTAATAGAAAGGACCTGTTTAGTTCTCACATAAGTTAGTTATAGTACCACAAACTGCTCCTATAGTATTTCAACTTTATGTTATGTTCTAGTGTTCCATTTGTAGTAAGGGTTGGTAAGTTTTTAGACTTGTTGCAACACCACAACGATCCTTAGGCATAAGATAATCACTTCTCGGATATATATAGTTGATCAGGCTATAACAATCCCAGACTTGATTATATATCCGCAAGCCTACTTGTGCTATTACACAATCACAATACTTTTGTTATGTTCTAGTATGACACTGTTCTAGTATGTATGCATGCATGTATACTTTAGTAAAATATTTTATTATTTATAAAGTACAACTCTTGGTCAGAGTGTTTTAATCTTGATATGTTTATAGTTGTATATCTTTTATGGGTTGATATACTTAGTTAACTATAAACAATGCTCTGATACCAATCTGTTACACCCCCAAATCGAGATGGTGAAAACATTCGGGGGTGGAGGACGTCATGTACAGTATCATAACAATGCATAATAGTAAAACAAGCAACAACATCCATTGCATTAATAATGATGGTCAACACATATGTGTTCTTTGTATAGCTGTATGACACCAAAAATGTATAACGAAATAAAAGACGAGTCTGAGCATGCTCCGTCTTCTCCAAAATCTGCTAGTGTACCTGTCTACCGGTTTCCTGAGAATACAAGTTATTTTGAAAGAGAGTATCAACATTTAAGGTGGTGAGTTCATAAGTATTTTAGTGTCAAGTGTTTGCATTTGTTTCATGAAAATGTTTATATTTGTCTATTGAAAATGTTTGTATACTTCCCAGAAAATCATATATTTTCTGCTTTAAATGAAAAGTAGTCTTCTATCCAAGACCCAATTGTTTGTATATTCTGTTCTCTTGAAAATAGTGTAAAATGTATGTTTCTACTTGAAATAGCATAAAATGAATGTTTTCCATATTTGTAAACCATCTTTACTAGAAAAATAGTATGTATTTCTCCTGTGTGATTATCACTGTATGAAAGTAATGGAAAATGAAGATTTCTAGTAGTATTGTATAAAATAAACTACTAACGCATTAACTACCTTTAACCAAACTAGTTAATTAAGGTTAAACAAAATGTGATTAGGTTGTAACCATACTAGATTGACTAGTATAAAACATGGTGTTCTTTAGACGTCGAAAATGATATGACATTTGTCACCTGTAGACCTGCAGGTCCCACTGTAGCTAGCAGCAAGGTGTGGGATGGTCAATCCCATATTGATCTATACACAAAGTCACGCTCTCCCTCGAGGAGACTCTCGTTACGAAACGTGACATAGAAAGAATATTTCTATGCCATCAAATAGTATCTCACATTTTAGTTATCTTGTTCTTGTTATAGTATGTAAGTTCCGTCTTGTTCTTGTTATAGCATGCTTTGTATTGAATAGTAATAGTATATATGGATTGACTCATGTGTGTTTCTCTGTTCTAGAAAATAGTATGTATTGATCCTGTAAACTGTACCTATTATAGTTTACTAGTATGTTTGTTTGAACTGTTACTGAATTAGAGAAAGACTCAATACGCTACCATATGCCTGAGAATTAAGTATATTCTTTTAAAACGGGATTTAATATTCATGTACCTAGCAGTCAACCTGAGGAGGAAACTCCTGTTGATCCAATAGACGAGTCTGTACCTCTAAGGCATTCCACAAGGGTTAGGAATGCACCTGAGCACTACTATGGTTTTCATATTACTGTGGAAGGTGAGACACTAATCAGTGATGAGACATTGGTAAGTCTGGATGAGCCTAACAACTATGCGGTAGCCATGGCAGGCCCCGAGTCTGCTAAATGGAAAGAGGCAATGGACAATGAGATATAGTCTATGTATGACAATCAACTTTGGAACTTGGTTGGCAATGTACCAGGTCGTAAGACAGTTGGGTGCAACTGGATCTTCAAGAAGAAGACCGACATGGATGGTAATGTACACACATATAAGGCATGAAAGGTTGCAAAAGGCTTTTCTCAAACTCCGGGAATTGATTATGGTGAGACCTTTTCACAAGTAGCAAAGATTAAGTCCATTAGGGTCCTGTTAGCTATTGCTGCATTTCATGATTATGAGATGTGGCAAATGGATGTCAAAACTGCCTTCCTTAATGAAAGTTTGGCTGAGGATATTTACATGAGTCAGCTAGAGGGTTTTGTCAGTACAAAATACCTAATAGAGTGTGTAAGCCCGAGAAATCCATTTATAGATTGAAATAGGCATGTCGCATATGGAATCTTTGCTTCGATGAGAAAGTCAAAGAGTTTGGATTTTCGAGGAGTGAAGATGAATCTTGTGTATATGTCAAGGGTATTGGGAGTATAGTTAGGTTTTTGGTACTGTATGTGGATGACATACTACTTATAGGAAATGACATCCCAACCTTGGAGGAAGTGAAGTCCTGGATTGGGAAGTGTTTCTCTATGAAAGACCTAGGAGAAGCTGCTTATATCCTAGGGATAAGGATTCTGACAGACCAGAGTAAAAGAGTAATTGGACATAGTCAGAATACTTACTTGGATAAGGTGCTGAAAAGGTTCAACATGCAAGATTCCAAGAAAGGAGAGTTACCCATCCAGAGTAACGCCAGACTCAGTAAAACTCAGAGCCCGAGTACTAAGGATGAGATAGCAGAAATGAGTCGAGTACCTTATGCTTCTGCAGTAGACTCGATCATGTATGCTATGACCTACACTCATCCTGATGTGGCTTTTGTCTTGATCATGGTCAGCAGATATCAGGGGAACCCTGGCAAGGCTCACTGGATTGTGGTAAAGAATATCCTCAAGTACCTACGGAGGACTAAGGACTGGGTCCTATCCTCGGTGGGAGTGATAATTTGAGAGTTGTAGGGTATAGTGATGCTAGCTTTGAGACTGATAGGGATAATTTCCACTCTCAGTCAGGCTGGGTCTTTACCTTAAACGGAGGAGCAATTACTTGGAAGAGTTCCAAGTAGGAGACAGTGGCTGATTCAACTTGCGAATCAGAGTATATAGCAGCAAGCGAGGTAGCAAAGGAGGCGATATGGCTGAAGAACTTCATTGGAGACCTTGGAGTTGTACCAGCTATAAAGGAGCCGATGGAAATTTTCTATGATAGTAAAAGTGTAGTTACCTTAGCCAAGGAACCAAGTGATCACGGGAGATCCAGACACATCGACAAAAAATACCATTTCATCAGACATCGAATAGAAGAAGGACTCCTCGTGGCAAAGAGGCTATCATCAGATGAGAACCCAACAGATCCCCTCACGAAGGGACTGAGTCGGGTTAAGCATCTCTAACATGCTCAGAGCATAGGGCTGAAGGATGATATTAGTTTTAGTAGTTAGATAATTTTGAAATTTGTATAGTGTAATTGACATTTGATGATGAATAAAATATGTGTTTATTTATCAGTAAAGTGTTGCTATCTTTTGTCAATCGTTTACTATATTTCTTTTGCATGTTTTGACTTCTAGAATAATTATGTATGGTATATCATATTATTCGAATTCTCCATAGTCGGTCATATGTTGGAAGTAGGTATGAATAAAGACTGTCATGAGTTGGTTGCAGAGGTCTAAGTTGTTGGACATGGCTACAACACTCATGAGTGATCATAAGTTCTGATCATTAGATTCAACCCACGCTCACTGGTATCACTTCATGGAATTTATCTCGAGTGATCGTGAGATGGTAATATCATATAAGTCTTCAAACCTAGAGATATGACTTGTTGCCTATGAGTTGGTTATGCATTGATCGTACGAAAACGCATTGGTAACTCGATGTAAAACGTACTTTTGTGTGTGATTCAACAAGTAGTAGAACAAGCATATGAGTCGAAGTTTATCTGTTCCTTCTTGGATTAGAAGCGATATCTGGTCCCCTCGATGATTTTGTTTTGACCTATGTACCGGGCCTGGTCAGAACCATATTGATGTGTTCAATTCAGTTTTATGTCAAAAAAAAAATCGGAAATCGGGAAACAAACTGTTGGACAATAAGTAAGACATTGTTCCATGTATTTGTCTGGCTGATATTAAGAACATAGGATCATATGATCATTATCTTAAATGGCGTATCATCATCTTCTCAGTTTCGAGAGACCTTGAAAGAGCTACAATTGCTGATCGGTTCCTGAAGTCATACTTGCAGTTATAGTTATTAGACTTATCCTAGTGGGAGACTATTGGATAAGGTGTCAAAGTCCATAACTATATTTGGTATGTACTCTTTCAAAAAAAAAAACTATATTTGGTATGTACTTGACTCGACCCGGCATGGTCCATTTGTGTTGCATGGCATCATGCATTTGGATAAACTAAAATGAGAGAATAACACTTATGGTTTATTAATATATTGTAAGTTCGAATATATTAATAGTATTATTTAATTAGTATTGATCAAGAATTAATTTAGAATTAATTAAGTGATCAAAAGATGACTAATTAAATATATGGGTTGATTATGTAAATCATCCATAACTTGTATAGTGGGATAAAGGCTCCATGGATTATCAAGAGGATGCTCCATGGATGCTTCATAGAGGTTTAAACCCATGGGTCATGGAAATGAAGAGTCATGTTACATTAGGGTTTACATGGTGTAACCCTAAGTGTAACACACTATATAAAGAACATGCTATCATCTAAATTGGCAACACTAAGAAAAGTAGAGGGCTAGGCCGATTTTGAAGTGTTTTGACATTCTCTCAAAATTATTCCAAAACACTTGGTGTTGTGTGACACATTTGAGGCATCACACTTGGGGTGTTAGGCTCTCAAGGTTTTTCAAGAAATCAAATCATCTACAAGGTATGTAATACTAGCCATCTTTAATGTTAAAAGTTCCAATGTATGCTAGATACGATTATGAACCTTGGAAATCATATTTTTGGATGTATTTTAGACAAAAATAGATCCAAGGTTTTCTAGGGTTGCATGTACACTTAGGGGTGTTAGAATGCTCAAAAACCATCAATACTGTGGCAGATGAAGCCCTAAGAGGAATGGAGAAGAACTTCGAAATCAAGGGTGACAGGGTTCGTTATTTCATGGACCATATCTGGACACCAAGATTCGGTGGATACAGAGTGGTCGTCATGAATAAAGCCCACAAAACTTGATATTTCATGCACCCAGGTTCAGATAAGATGTACCTGGACCTCAAGAAACTACATTGGTGGCCAAACATGAAAGCATAGATTGCTACCTTCGTGGGCAAGTGCCATAACTTGCGCCAAAGTCAAGGTGGAATACAAAAAGCCCTCGGGTTTGCTTCAACAGCCAGAGATACCATGTTGAAGTAGGAGCAGATCACAATGGATTTCATAACCAAGTTACCCAAGACTCAGGGTGGTCACCATGCAATATGGGTAATCATTGACAGGTTAACAAAGTCTGCTGACTTCCTGCCAATCAAAGAAACAAACAAGATGGAGAAGCTGACCCAAACCTACATCCGAGAGATTGTACAACTTCATGGAGTACCGACATCTATCATCTCGGACTGAGACAGTAGTTTCACTTCATGGTTCTGGCAATCACTTCAGAAAGTGATGGGAATGAAGTTGGATACGAGTACAACCTATCATCCACAAACAGACGGACAATGTGAGAGGACGATCCAAACTCTAGAAGACATGCTGTGAGCCTGTGTGATCGAATATGGTAAGGCATAGGATACCCATCTACTCCTTGTCGAGTTTTCATATAACAACAATTATCACATAAGTACAAAGGCTGCTCCATTCGAAGCCCTCTACGGCCACAAATGCAGATCCCCTCTGTGTTGGGATGAGGTGGGTGACGCACAGCTTGCTAAGGGTCAAGTCCCTGATAGCACTCTCACTGGTCCGGAAATCATTCGAGAAACCGCAGAGAAAATCATTCAGATCCGAGATCGACTAAAAGCCTCGAGTGATAGACAAATGAGCTACGCCGACAAACGACGAAAACCCTTGGGGTTCCAGGTGGGTGACCGCGTTCTGTTGAAGGTCTCTCCCTGGAATGGCATGATATTTTTCGGAAAGTGTTGAAAGCTAAATCTGAGGTACATTGGGCCATTCAAGATCCTCGCAAGGATCGGTTTCGTAGCTTACAAACTCTGATTACCCTAAGAGCTCGACAACATTCATCCAGTCTTCCATGTGTCAAACATTAAAATGTGCTTAACCGAAGAGACTCTTGTGATTCCACTTGATGAAATCCAACTAAAGGAGAGTCTTAACTTCGTGGAAGAACCAGTCGGAATCGTGGATAAGGAAGTCAAACAAACAAAACTAAGTCGCATACCAATAGTGAACGTTCGCTGGAATGCCAAGCGAGGACCTGAATTCAGTTAGGAGCGCGAATATCAGATCCGACAGAAGTATCCGCATCTCTTTCCCTAGTCCATGATTGTATTCATTTTAGAAAGAATTTCGGGACGAAATTCCATTTAATGGGGGGGGGGGTGATGTGACAACTCGGAATTTGTTTGCTTGAAAAAGTCAAACTTAGTCAACAAAAGCCAACTTCTGTCAAATAAAAGTTTGAATTTCATTCATTTCCGTTAAGTCCTAAAGGGTTAGTAAACATTTCAGAATAAAAAACGCTTGAAAAATCCAACTTTCCTCGAAAATCAGAAAAATCATTCAACATGGAGTTCACAGCCGTGTACCCAAGCTATATATATATATATATATATATATATATATATATATATATATACATATATATATATATATATATATATATATATATATATATATATATATTACAGATTTCACCCTCATATTTACCCTCCTGGCCGAAAACACAAGAATTTGCTCTCTAACTCTCCAACCTTGAACTCAAGAACTTTCTCTTCTACTCCTAAAAATCATAAAATTGGGGTTAGGGTGTTGTTGTGAAGCCCAAAAATGTGTTTTTCAACAAATCAGACAAACCTCCGTTGAACGGTTTACGACCGTGAACCCTTCAAATCTTCATATTTCACCAAGAACACCAAGCATTGTTCATGTCCGTGAACCCGTGTACGGCCGTGAACACCTTCCAGCAGTGAACACTTTAGAACCCGAAACCCTCCATTTTACTTCAACACACTTGGTAACTATTCCTAACATAAAAACAAGTGTCTCCTAACACTTTAAATTAATGGTATCACTAATTTAAATACAATTATGTGTTTAACTATAATTAGGATTCTGTTAATTCAGCAACACCAACTCGAGGGTCATTTTTCAGTCTATCATTCAGCTGCATGCACACACCAACTGCGAGTTCATACCCTTATATTTTACCTCTTTTCAATGTTTTCAAGGGGGGAATCCAAGTAAAACAAGTATTTTTGTATTATTATACAAATGCTTTCACAAAGATAAAAACTTTTGCAATTGATAATTACTACATTTTACAAAGACATTTAGTTACTTTTACTCCTTATGTAACATGTTGAGCATAAGGGCAATTTTCAATGTACAACTATAATAGTAAACTTTTCAAAACAACACTTTACATACTTAAAAACTATAATAGGTATAGTTTGGGATTCAATACACAAATTCATTGGTTCAAGGGTTTTACACATTTACAAACATATAAACTATGGTAGTTATAGTTTATGATACACAACATTACTTTCCGATTACAAGAGTACAATACTGAATAATTATTTAAGTATAATTATTTTGCTCTACAAGTTATACATACAAGAACAAGAGAACAATACTACACGTAAACTACTTAATACAGGGTTGTGAGATACTCTTCATTAGTACCCACCATAGTACTGGATAAATCCTACAACAATATAATCAGAGTCTTCTGGAGGGAGAGCATGAGATTTGTGTATAGATCTATACGCGACTGACAATGCACACCTAAACCGCTAGCTACGATTAGGCAGACATGCCTGGGGTGACAAATGTCATAACTTCCGACGTCTGAAGAACGTCGCAGAGGTCACTATGTTATATCAAGCATGGTTATACGAACACTCTCACAACAATATAAACTAACTAAATGTTTACGGGATTTCAATTCTTCAAATGGTTTATTTTAAATAATAAAACTATTATACATACTGGTGATGGCCAGGGTTTTCTTACAGAATAAACTATACAAACTGGTGATGGCTAGGGTTTTCAGACAAGAGTTTTCATACAAACTAATACATCCATATGAAACAACCGAACATAGTAACGAACATATGTTTTGGTCTTGGGGTTTAAGACTACATTACATTATTAAAGAAAATATTGGATTTTCTTGAGAAACGTACAAACATTTTCACAGATTCAAAGACAGATTCTCTTTACCAAAATCATACTTATGAACTCACCAACTTTAATACTGATACGCTTTCAAAATCAGTTGTATTCTCAGGGAATCAGTAGACAGGTACACCCCGAGCTTTTGAGAAGACGGAGCCGTTAGAGTCACGTCTTTATACTTTTGTTATGTATTTTGATTGTCATGCAAGTTATGTATCGAACAAGATGTAAATTCAATATCTATCAATGTAATGGTTGTTTTTACTTTGATTACTATTATACAATTGTTGGGATACTTGACATGACGTCCTCCACCCCCAAACATTTCCGCCGTTTCGGTTTGGGGGTGTGACACGACTCAAGCTCGTTTACGGTTTTTAAGCTGATTTGATTGTTTATAACACATTCATGTGAATAATCCAACATCAAAACATAGTTCATACATTGCATATATTCACTAACCAAACATAAGAACATAAAGAGTAAAAGCTCAAATTACAAACAATAGTAGTTAAACTCCCAAATTAAAAAATGACTAGAAATAACAAATCTTTAATGATGCAACTTCACTACTCCATACAAACCCAAGATGGCTAGATGTTCTGTGTGAATGTATGCTCTGAAATTAGAATTGGAAAAAAAGTGATTGGGTCGATTAAAATATATTAAAAATGCTTAACATTATTAGTAAAATGTAATACTCTCTGTGTCCCAAAATTATTGTACACGTTTCACTTTTTAAGTCTATTTTTTTCAACATTGATTTTCAATAATTTATTTTTTGTTATATAATTATTTATCCAAAATATATTAATACATTGTTTTTTAAATGTATTTTAATTGTTATAAGTTTCATCAAAAATTATATAATACATATAAAGTTATTTATGGTCAAAGTTTGTATGATAAGACTTCAAAAGTCAAACATGGACAATAATTTTGGGATAGAGGGAGTATATAAAGTAAAAAATATTTTTATAGTATAATACCCGGACCGAACTGGCCCGAAGACCGAAAACCCGAAACCCAAAATTCTTGAATATCCTTGACCGAAAACATGACCGTTTTAGGGTGTGACGGTCCGGGTTCCGGATATGCCGGTTCTGGGTCCCATACCGGGTTTCGCTTTTCGGCCGAAATATAGCATTTGTTGGGCTTCATATAAGTTGCTATATGATTCATATATTGATATATTCCATTTGAACGTAAGAAACTGAGTATAGTATATTTGAAATTAATTAAAAGTCTTGATATAATTATATAATCTCTTATTAATTAATTATGTTTTAAATTTTAATCATGTTTAATTATCAGATGGAGTAAGCTTATATGATACAAACAATCTTAGGTGCTGTTTGTTTTTTCGAAGCGAAAATTCATAAAGTCTGCAGACCACATCTGCAATCCTCTGTAGCAGAAGAGGTGGAACAAACGGCTGCAGCCTATAATAAGAAGCATGTTTGTTTTTTAACATCTACAGACTGCTGCGGTAAACTAAAATTTAAATAAACTAATTTTATAAACTGAAATAATTCTCAACATTGAAATTTAATAATTCTAGTCTTAAAACATTGAAATAATAATAACAATAACATGTAAAAAACAAAAATATAAAACTTTTTTTTTAAAAAAAATATTAAAAAATGTAAAAGAAGCTAATAGTTTTATTCTAGAAAAAAGACTAATTTAAAAAAAGCATTAAAAAAGAAAATAATAAAAAATTTAAGAAAGTATTGCAAACGTTGTCTACAAAGTTCGTAAAAAATTACACACATTAAAAAAAATATAACTGAAATTGAAAATATTATTAATAAAACGGTAAAAAAAAAAAACAAATTAAAAAAATCGTGGAAATTATAAAAATAAATTGTATCACATCCGTAAATAAAAATTTAAGAAAATCAAAGTTTAAAAAAAAAAGAAAATTAAAAAAAAAAGTTATACAAAAATTCTTAAAAAAACACTTAGAAAAAATGAAAGCTGAAGAGGTTAGAAGAGGCAAGTCAAGTGCTGCGCCACGCAGCACACGCGCAGAGGTTTTGTAGTCTGAAGTCTTCCAAAAAACAAACTGCTGCGAGAGGGAAAGTGTTGCGCGTGTGCTGCGCCGCGCAGCAATAAGTGGTTTGAAGAGTTTTTTTAGAAAAACAAACAACACCTTAGTTGTTGCTGGAATGAACGCATTGTTCCTGTGGTGATTCGGAGGCTTATTCAGATTCCTCGTTCCTATGGAATAAAACAAACTACAGTGGATTAGTAATCCGTGTATAAATTGTTTTCTAATAAAAATTAATAATCATTTTTATAATCATATCTAAATATGAATTACATTTTAAATTTGTATTTATTTAAAAATAATAGTTCTTTATATATATATATATATATATATATATATATATATATATATATATATATATATATATATATATACTAGCAGTGTACCCGCGCAAAGCGGCGGGACGTGTAAATTCTTTTGGTGATATGTTTCCTCTACAAAAATATTATGTTACAAAAGAAAGTACATGTTGAAGACAAAATAATCAAATTATGGTGTTATTTGTTACATGATACATCAAATAACCGATAAAAACAAACTGGTTAAGACGACATAAAATATGAAATGTTTAAGCCGTTCAAACAAAAATAAAGAATTATAAGAATAAACAAAATATGAAAATTTGTAATAACACATGACTAATTATATATTATTAATCGTGCAACACTTCTTTATACACCACATTTGATGTATAAACTTCATCACCTTTTAAATTTTCATTAGGCTTCACTAATATTTTTGTGTCCCTAGCAGAAACAATATTATTTAAAAAAAACTTAAAGTTTGTCTTTATGATTTTATTACTAACTTTGGACTTTTATGCTATAAATTTGGATATGACGGCTACTTTTTTTTTTTCACTATCGTCGATTAGTTTCAATAGATGATTAGCTTTCTTTCCGCAGACGTCAAATATATTTATTTTAGTGAACACTTTCCTTTTGGCAATAATTATCTCCCTTATTTTTAATATGAATGTCACCCATTGCTCATTTTTTCTTCTAGATTTTGAGCTTCGTAATAACATCCTTAATTCGGAAAATGATACAATAAACATGAAAATGAAAAAGATCAAACATAGATCTTTCCACAAAATTGAACCTCGATGTTTAGAAAATCGAAGTCGGTCAAAAACTAAGTATCTATTTAAAATATTTCAAAATTGCAATAAAGATTGTACATAAATGTATACTCTAGAAAAATACTTGAATATGTTGGAAACCATGGTGCTGGGTGGTTGAAGGCATAACCATGAAAACAACAAAAGTATGTATCGATCACGCCTAAATTTAGGAATGGTTGGGTTTGACTGGAAGCGACGGTGTAAAAACGATCAAAAAATGTCATGGCTGCGGTGGACGGTGTCACATGTGACAAATCAAAACTCTAAATGCCAGTTGAGAGAAAAAAGATAGAGAATGAGAAGAGGGAGAGCTTCCAAAAGTAATTTAGGGTTCTTGTGGTGAAGTCATTTTTGGAAGGAAATACGTCAGAAAGCGGTGTCATAGAACCGGTGGTTGGGGATAGTGGAAGACGGGAGATGAAGTCATTTTCTGTTCATGGACGGTGAGCTTTATAGCAGGGAAGGGAACAAAGAGGTATATGCGATGGGAGAGATATTTGAATCAACATGTTAAATTTAAGGATATCTAAAAGGGTTCAAAATTTGAATGAATCCAAGATTTGAGGGAACCATATCAAATTGCTGAGAAATATAAGGAGATTTGATGAGAAATATTTGAATTCAAAACGTGGTTAAAATTTAATATTATTTTATTAATTGTTACTTGTACTATCAGCTTCATCATTTGTACGTCTTAATATATATATATATATATATATATATATATATATATATATATATATATATATATATATATATATATATATATATATATATATAACAACTACTACAAAATACGACAAACAATAAGAATACCTTATAAAAATAGCTTATTTAATTCATAAAAAAACAAAGGGATCAAATTGTACAATGACCAAATATAAACAAATGTTTTTAAGATAAATATGCTAGACGTTTAACACAATAATCAAATTGTAGGGATTAGATGCATAAACAAAACTTTTTGTTTTCGGTCTGGTCGGAATAAGAACGCATATTTTGGGTACGGTACGATCCAAAACCAAAAATAGATTTATATAAAACATTAAAACCGAAAGCTGGCCCAATTATATGTATTTCCGGTCTGGTCCGGTCCAACGGGTCATATGCTGATATGTTCATCCCTAATAATATATATAAACTTATTTAGGTTCGCGAGCCTAATCGAACTGGGCAATAGAGCTCGGGCTCGAGCAAGTTAATAAATGAGCCTTATATTGAGTTTGATCTCGGCTCAGACTCTTTTAACTCGAGCGTCGAGTTTTTAACGAGTCGATTTCGAGTAGCTAACAAATAGTTCAACTCACTTACAACCCTATTAGTCGGTTCTCAATGGGATACAATATGTGAATAGCATTGGGTGAATGGAAACTAGAAAGATATGCATCTTAGATGTTTTGTAAAAATAAATGGTATCTATAATATTGAAATTATAAGCTAACAAAATGATATATATATATATATATATATATATATATATATATATATATATATATATATATATATATATATATATATATATATATATATATATATTGTCAAAATCTATGAATAGCATTTGGTGAATGGAAAGTAGATATGAATCTTAAATGTTTTGCAAAAATCAATGGTATCAGTACTATTGAAATTATAACTTATAAAAATGATAGATATTTTTCAAAATAATCTTACTTTACATGTTAAAGCTCCAAAATAAATTTGAAAAAAAGTCTTGAACATCTTTCTTGATGTTTCTAAATGTTCCTATGTTTTTTCTTTTATGAATGTGAAGGTAAATCAGAAGATTGGAAAAGTTTTCTTCGTATACTCTTTAATGAATTCATTTTCAAATATAATGTTATAAGTCGAGACTAAGAGTTAATATCACGCGTCACAAATGAACCTACTTTCTATTAGGAAAAGGAAAATAAGGTTTTTAGGTAACTGTTCAACGTCAAAAAAGCATGCCGCAGCAAAGATAGTAATCGGTCCCTATGCAATCAAACATTTTTACATGTCTAACTATTGGCAAACTATTTTAAACTAGCAAGGGTTTGAAATAGTTTACAACTATAAGCAGCAATAAGAAATACAAATCTCACCAATTTAAAGATAACGTAAAATGGTAAAGTATAAAGCCAACCACTTATTTCCTTTATGTCAAGATATATCTTTTAAAATTCATCAAAAACTAATGCGTCCTTTTGTGTTTGCAAAACTTAAATAACATATTTGACAAAAAAAAAATTGTCATATTATTTCACGACGGCAAAGCTAGGTAACATTTTAACAAATGTATTAATAAAACTCAGGAAAATAAATAGGAATGTTTGGATTTTTAAACCGGTAAAACTTAAATAACATATTTCACAAATTTCATGCCAACAGAGTCTCTCTCTCTTTCTCTTGTTTTTTGTTTAGAACGGCAAAATTTTATTAAAACTAGTAAGAAGCTAGGAAAACATTATAAAGAAATAAAAGTTAACTTGGGATCATAAAGCCAACCAACCAAATAAATGTTAGCTTTCTAGTACCTATTCGAAATCCAAAAGATACTAGTACTAACAATATCATAAAAAAATCTCAAAAAGCTTTGGGATAACCCTTCAAAAAAAGGAGATTATTTCTAAATCTTCATAAGCACCAAAAAGTTATAATAACAACCGCATCAAATGCCTTTCAAACTGAAGTCAACACACAATAGAATTTTCCTAAGAAATGTAAGCCATTATCGAAAGCACATTTGGAAGGTCCACATCCCACCAATTAGCAATACGCAACCGGATATCTTTTAAAGACGGGCAAACAAGAAATATATGTAATATCGATTCCACTTGAGACTGACGAATCTGTCACAAAATAGAATCAATCTCTATACCTTTAGCTAGTGGCGTAGCCAGGATTTTGTTTTAGGATGGGCCAAATAATTTACAAAATATGAACGGTAGTAAAATACTTCAAATGATAACAAAATGTAACAATATATGCAGCAAAAAGTATTCTATTTGTGTATAATTTGAAATTTTTAATGGGTAGGCTATATGGAAATTCACTTCCTCTGGTCTTTGGTAGTTAATAAAATTATATATATATATATATATATATATATATATATATATATATATATATATATATATATATATATATATATATATATATATATATATATATATATATATAACCTCAAATTTATTTGGGTGGGCCAATACCCACCCTTGTACTAATGTGGCTACGCCACTGCCTCTAGCGGATAATCTCTCTCTAGTCAGGATTCTTCCTAATCTGAGCCACCATAACAATATATTAAGTCTGATGGGAACCCAAGTCTTCCACACCGCATTGACATTTCCAATAATCAAAGAACTTGCATCAATGAAAGAGTGAGCCGAAGAGACGGTGTACAGATCCGTAGGATCATGCGACCAACCAAGAAAATCTAGAGAAGAAGTAGTAGTTACAGACCTGAGAATAGACATGAGCTCATTCCATTGTGTCTCCACCATCCCACCTCTCGGTAACCTAAGTAGAAAAGAAAGAAAAGCATCCACATCCACTCTATCTGTGACTCTAGCATCTTTGTAAATATCCAAAGCATATATATGGTGAAAAGTAATGGCTAAAGAAGTGTCGCCTGATTATACATCATGCCAAAACCAAGTGTTTTCCCATCTTCGATCTGAATAGGAAAAAAAAAGCAACATATCAAACCCTTTATCCATCAATTGGTCTACCACCTTTAAATCCCATAACCACGTCAACAGAGTAATAACCACATTTCGACGAATTATCAAGATGGGCTACATGAATGGAATCGACAACCTTCACCCAAATAGCTTCTGAACAGTGAAAATAAGAGCACAGAGATTACTAATACCCAAACCACCATATTTTCTTGACAAAGCTTTATCCTCCCATCGAACCCTATGCACCTTTCTATCTCTGAAATCTTTACCCCAAAAGAAAGACGAACGCAAAGACTCCAACCTCATTAGAAACATTAAGGGAGTTGGGAAAACAGACTTGAAATAATTATCAATGTTTCCCAAAACCGCCCTCACCAATGTTAATCTACCCCCAATTGATAAAGTCTTAGTTTTCCAAGAAGAGATCTTATACTTGAACCGCTCAATAACGGATGCCGCAATGGCATGCCCTCAAGGTATACCACTTTTTCACTATTTCCATCATGTACAACTAATGTGGCTGATATCTATAACAATACTCCTTATAGAATCTTGTACACCAAAAATATTGCTGCAAATGTGTGTTTCTTCCAATGTTAAGGATCTGTTCATTCTCTTATGAAGCATCATTTTTTCATAAGTGTTTAGTGCAACCAACATGGCTCCTACATAATAATATTTTCATTGTTTTACTTTAACGCTAAAGAAAAGTAGTTATTTATTTTAGGTAACAATTATATAGGTATATATATTTGTTTACATCCATGGTCCTCCGCTGAGCATACATGTGGTGTATGGTTTCACAGATAACCTTAATGAGCGAAGTTATCAGTAATTCTCGTGCAACGGGCGTTAATAATTTGATTTCATCATAAATACCATTATTTATTATATTCAAACACTACTAGAAACATGGGTTTTAGAGACGGACGAATCCGTCGCTATTCCGTCGCTAAAGAAGGTTTGGGACGGATCAACTACAAAGTTACTCCATAGCCAATTAAAGTGTGGCTAATGACATAACGAGGGTTTTAGCAACAGATCAGATTTTTCTCGCGATGACCATAATGAAAGAATATCCATCGCAAATTGGTCACTTGATATGGTTATTTAAGATATTAGCGACAAAATTTAATACAATATGTCGTCCCTAATCCCTCGCAAAACTCTACCTTTTTTTATTTCCGTCGCTAATACCACACAATTTTAAAATGCAATTTTTTTTCTTTCCATAGCTAATCCCTCGCAAAATATATAATATCATATCTTTTTTTTTTTTTTTTATGAATATCAAACACAATTACCAAAAACATCAAATAATTATCCAATCCCAATCCAAACATTAACATTTAAATACCAAAAACATCAAATAATTATACAATCCAAACACTAACATTAAAATACGAAAAACATCTATCAAAGTTTAACATTGATTAATATTTGATTTCTAAGTATAATCTACCACAATTCTCAATTTAATCTCATATTTTGCATTTCCGCATAGATCTTTTCCATTGCTTGATATCTTGCATCCGAAAGAAGGATCGGAATGGAACTGGATTTCAATTCCCGTTTAGTCCCCTTGAATTAGGCGAACCAGATGCCACTTAATTTTTCCTTGAATGGGAGGAGACTTGGTTGCTTGATGTCTTTTTTTTTTTTTTTTTTTTTTTTTTTAGATTAGGGTCTTTGTTGGAAGCAAAACTTTTATGTTGAAACGAAATGCGGGACTGAAAAGGAACTGAATTATGATTCCAACCAAAAAGTAAATTATAATACCGTGTTTGCAGATTGGTCTTCATAAATTGTATTCTCTTATGGGATTTGATTCTTGAAAATTTGTGTCGAATATTACGGACCATCTACGACACAAAAATTAAAAGAATATTTAACATTTATAAAAAGGATGCAATATTTTTAATTAGGAAGGAAATTACAAAACTAACCTTAATGTTCTCTGAAAGTTGATTGCTTTTCTGATTAGTCATGCAATCCAACCAACCTGAACCTAGATCTCCCTGTGTTCACAAAATAATTTAACTACTTTTTAGCATCCTACTTTCATTCTTTTCTACATAGAATTTCTTTTCGTATTAAGACATTCTACAATGAAAGATACATCTATATATACCGTTGTACATTTAGATATGAAATTATGTATGATATACATATATATATATATATATATATATATATATATATATATATATATACATATGAGTACCTGAAAGGCTATCCTTGAGTATACCATTGACAATAAACTCATATACAAGCATCTGTTCACCTTCATCAAAACAGAAACCAACAAGCCCGTCAACATTCTTGTGATGAACTCTTGAAAGAAGCTCAATGTTAGTTTTGAACTCAAGTCCACCTTGTGTTGACCTTAGTTGAGCTCTTTTAACAGCAACCAATTGCCCATTTGGAAGTGTCCCTGTGTACACCTACACATATATAATAATGGTTTTATATGACCATAAACATTATTATGAGTGATTCATATTTCATACCAAGGAAACCAATCACTATAAATGTTTTAAATCATCACCCTTCTGAAAACAGAAGTCCCATCTGCAAGAATAAAAGAATTGACACTTTAAAGTGCTTAAAGAAATTACTATTCAAATTAAAAACTAAACTTTATAATTACTATGATCTTGAAGAACCAACATATATAAGTATCTGGAAAATGATATATGGGGTTCTTTTCATCACATTAATAGATGTTAGAGCAGGATGGCTACGTCTTTTGAACACAAAAAAAAAAAAAAACAAAAACAAAAAAAAAAAAAAAAACAAAAAAAACAAAAAAAACAAAAAAACATGGAAGGATAATATTGGAAAATGAACATGATATCAAGTTACCAACCTTATGATTATCTTCTTGATATCTTCCTTGTTTAAATGGCCTGATCGCTGAAGCACGAAACATACTTTTAAGCATGTATTTTAGATTAATGTTTACATTGTGACAACCAAATATTGTTCCATATGATGGTTCGTATATGTCAGTTCTAGGATCCATGATTAGGCTAAGAGAGGATGTCATCAATTAATTACAATGTATGATTCAGAAAAACTAAATTTATTTTCATTAGGAGAAAGATATATGTACCTTCATGTGGGAATCATAGTTTTAAGTGTCATAAAGCATGGAATCAAAGAAGACCTGAATTAGGCATAATGATGCAATTTGTAAGAAGTAACAAACTAAAGACATGACATCTTTTAGAAAACTAGTTTGGGTAAGGCTAAGATGAAATCCATAAAATTACCAAACATGCATAAACTATGAATCTTTGGAATATCAATATATAGATTAATCAAGCAAAGTTGCTTAAAATACATAAACAAGGAACAAGATTTCTATAGGTCACATTATTCGAATATTGAGATACTTAGATAATAATTGCTCTCTATGGATTATCAGATGTTAACTCTTTAAATATCACAAAACATGAACAAAGCTCTAACATATAAGCTATATCCTTGATATAAAAGTCAAACATAAATCCTACAAAGAAGAGAGAAATAAAGAATACAAGAGTATTAAATAAATACCGATAATGTTGAATTAGGTGTCTAAGCCCATAATTATAATTGGTATGTACTTGACCCGATAGTAGCACGGTCCATTTCGGGTTGCCTTCACCATAACAAATTGATAGATGGATATTGAGTAAGAGGTTAGTTCTAATTCATTAATATATTATAAATATAATATATTATTTGGAATCATATTATTTAATTAGTATTTATCAATAATTAATTAAGACCTAATTTAGTGATCAAAAGACACTAATTAAATTGAAACATATGAGTTGGGCTAATGATCCATGGTTTGGTTTGTGATGGGCTTATGGATTAATCTATGGACCATTTATCCAAATCAAATGGATGAGTCATGGGCTAATGTGTATGGATTAGGGTTACACACACACAAACACACTTATATATATATATATATATATATATATATATATATATATGTTGTGCTAAGAAGAAAATTGACCAGTACTTGCATTCCAAGAAGAAATCGATTTTCTAGTCTCCATAGCCTTTCTCATATCCATCTAATTGTTACTTGGTGTTTGTCACTTGTTTGAGGCACAACACTTGGGGTGCCAAGTTCTCACAAGGCCAAAGTCTTACTAACAACAATAACAACATCAAGAGGTAATTAAGTCTACGACATTTTTTTATGATTCATTTGTCAAATTTTGTATGCTAGTTTTGGCTTTATGATTTGGAACCAATGTTGCATGCATAATTAGATAAAACTAAGAGCCAAAGCATTAGGGTTGTATGTGCACCATAGGAATGTTAGAGTACATAAAACCCTATAGTGGTAACAGAGCCATGAGTGTTTTCTATTGTATTGATACAACCGTGTAAATTTAAAGCTGAAAAAACTGCAAAACTGGATTCTTCCAGGGCCTACTTGATATGTGCATATTTAGTTCATATTAAGTGTAGATTTTTATTCATTTATTAGATAAATTATTGCATTTCGTGGACAAAAGGTACTTAAAAGTGTTTGAATTATGTTTTCAGTCCAAAAGTGAAGCTCGGAAGCAAAAGGAAGCAGGAGAAGCGGTTGAGAGCTCGAGAATGGAACAAAGAAGAAAAATACCAAAAATAGCACCTACTCGGCGAGTAGGGTCGACTACTCGGCGAGTCCAAGTGAATATTCGAGAAGATAAAGACTCGGAAACCCAGAGACTTATCAAATACGGGGATTGAGAGATGGACTCGACGAGTTAACACCTGACTCGACGAGTCGTTTCGCATATATAAAGATAACTTCTCAGATCAATAAAGGAGAATTCTAATTCCATTATGGAGAGGTTAGCTGCGATTAAAAAGTCAGAAAAACCCGAGAGGACGAAGATACAAGCTAGAATCCAATTCTGAAGGAGATTTGAGGCAAATTTCATCATTCTACTTAATCTTTTGTTTTTCATTATGGTTAAACAATTAGAATCTGTTTGCTTGCTGTTATTTACTTCAATCATGAGCAAAAACTCTTAAACTTCTGTTTGGGGATACAAAATTGATACTATGGTTTGATTATTGGTAGGATTAATTTAAAGTTGATGATTATTGTTATTTTAGCTTGCTAAAGAACCTTGTGTGTGAATGATAATGAATTTTCTGTTAATAGGAAGGTAATTAAATAGCATGAACATCTTTTGATTATCAACCTCATATGCTATGTGACCACTTTGTCATATGTCTAGGATTAATGAACATGAAACTAGAATTAATAAGAAAATTGAGTAAATTCATGTGTGAGCTTGTGTGATGACCATCAACAAGAAGTTAATTAAAGGACCAAATTAGTTAACTATTGCAAGTCTAAATTAACCCGAATAATTAATCTAGTGAATTTAATTAAATTAGACAACTGGCCAGTGTTTAAGTTAGTTTATTTGCTAAGGATTAGTGTAGTGAACGCGAATCTAATCACTTGAATCGATAACAAACAAAAGAGTTAATCCATTGCACCATTACCTTGAAATCAACCATAGGATCAATTGAGTTGAACTAAACAGAAGTTCCTTCCCATTATTGAATCTAGTTAATTCTTTGTTTTTCTAAGTTTTAGATTAAGTATTAGTTAATAAGTTTCTAGTCTTGTAAAACTAGAGAAAACTCCTACTTATTAATTAATTTAGATAAAATTAGTCTTTAGTTTTAATTTTCCATTCCCTGTGTTCGATAACCTACTTATTTTGCTATACCACAATTGATAGGTCCACTGCCTTTGTGTGTTCATTTTCTAATTAAAAAGTAGGTTTAAAACTAAGTGAGTTTACACACATCACTACTCAACGAGTCCATGAACAAACTGGACGAGTAGGTGCCTTATGATGATGAACTCGTCGAATATATAAGTGCACTCGACGAGTTGGTTCGTTAGTGGGCAAAATCTTCGAGTTTTTGGCCTGTTTTGGATTAGGAACATTACCACAAACTGTTTGGATTCATAAAATTCATTTTTAATGATATGGTAATGTTAATCTCCATCCAATAACATGATGTTTGTCAAATTCTAAGATAACTACTTGATTTTTGTGTCATACTAGTTATTTGTATAATTTGAAGCTATCATGTAATATGAACAAATTAGGTCAAATTGGTAAATAATCATCATACGATAATTGGATTAGTTAATTTGATCTATAAGTGTTTCTTGAAGAGTTCCATAACTTGTCCTCAAGTTATGCAATGTGAAAAGTCACATCATTCATGAAACATTAATTTTCATAAGTTATGAAACACCAAAGGTCATGTATAGTTCATAACTTATACTCAAGTTATGAATTGGAAAGGTCTCCTTTGTGCAACTTTAAAATCCATAAGTTATGAATTTCAAAAGTTTTGACAAGTTACAAAACTTGCCCTCAAGTTTTGGAACTCGAAAACCTACATTAATGAAACTTTAATTCCAAACCCTAGAATTTTAAAAGTTTAAAATTCAACCCTTATACTATTATAATATTGAAGTTTAATACATACATATATATATATATATATATATATATATATATATATATATATATATATATTAGACAAGTCAGTCTTACCGTTAGTAGGTCTCATTCACGAAGTCGGTCTATAGAGGGTACAAGGTTACTACCTATAAAGTGGTGGTTTAATGGGTGTCGACTCTCACCCACCGCTTCCTTGACTGGTGGAGGGCCGCTAGTCGAACGGGTAGGATAGGACACTAATTCTCATTAATAAGTATATTGAAAAATTATTAAAGTAACTAAACTTTTATAAATTCCCAATCTTAGTTAATTTAGGAAAAATGTGAAATTGGTGCTATCCCATGAAATTGCACTTTGCACCTTGTTAACTCGTTAGTGGAGCGTATGTGGTTAACCGACACACTAATATGGGACTGACAATGTGTTGAAAAGGGTAGCTAGATGTTAATCATGGATCGCTGGAGCATGTGTGGTTTACCGCCACATTGATTGGATGATTTGTAAGATTAAGTGCTAATTTGCATGGTTATTCGCACCTTGTTTGTGATCATCGGTATCCCAATCACAAACTTGAAGGGCGTAATAGGGATTTAAACATGCCATTGAAATTTTCAATGAATCTCAAAAGAATCTAGGAATTTCAATCCATTTAAAACCTAATTTTTTTTTTGTTTTTCATGGTATAAATTGGAAAATTGTCATTTACCTACCTTTAAATATTTACAATTGGATTATGACATCCCTCTCCGAATTGTAAAATGTTGACTTGGGTCCTATCCTTAATATTTCATTTTGGATGTTACATTAAGGATCCTCATTTAATCTAAACTTTGTCCTTTTTCTTTTCAGATGTCTACTTCAAACAATGTTCTAACTCAATCCCTTCAGGCTCCTTCTCCATCATGAACTTATGTGGGAGGGTCATTTTTGATGGTTCGAATTTTAATGATTGGATTCGAAACGTCAGAATGGCCATGCGCTATGAGGACAAAGAATATGTCCTAGATAAGGAGCTGAAGGAAATTGATGAATCCACCATTACCCCCGAACAAATTGTTGAATACAAGGCCTATGAGAGGGATGCGACCAAAGTGTCGTGTATTATGATTGCTACCATGAATGTTGAACTTCAGAAGTCCTATGAGGACTTATGGCTTTATTAAATGCATCAGGATTTGATGGAAAGGTACCATCAAAGTGCAAGGCAGGAAAGGTATGGAATTATAGCCTCCATGATTACTACTAAAATAAAGGATGGAGAGTCCATCACGACCCACTTCCAAAAGATGCAAAGGTTTGTGGACCGTTTTCTAAAGTTGAATGTCAACTTCGATGAAGACTTGGCCATAAATATCATTCTACAATCTTTACCTCCTTGTTATGATCAATTTCGTATGACCTATCATATGAATAATGAGGAGGTCACTCTAAGAAAACTTCAAGGCCTTTTAAGGACTGGTGGGAGTAGTCTTAAAGGAAAATCTGTTGTGCCTACTCCTAGTGCAACTACCCCTGTCTTGGCAATTGGATATCGGAAGGGTAAGAAGAGGAAGGCTTCTTCCAAGAGCCCTAAGGGAAAGCCCTGGGATGGATCCTCTTCTAGTGGGACCGAAGTTGGTTCTGATGTACCCTCCTCAAATCCAAAGGAAGCAGAGTGCTTCCATTGTCATGAAATAGGGCACTGGAAGCAAAGCTGCCCCAAATACTTGCAGGACATAAAGGATGAGAAGATGAAGCCCACCTTTGGAGGTATTTACACTATTCTGTCTAATAACTCATCAGATGCTAATTATTGGGTCCTTGATACAGGATGTGGTTTTCACATTTGATCTGATTTGCAGGGTCTAAAGAAAGTAGGGATGTAGAGCACGGGAAGATGAACTTGATCATGGGGAATAGGAAAAAGTTGCCTATCACCAAGATTGGAGTTTATTCCTTATTTCTTAGTAATGGTTTAAAATTAGATTTGAATAATTGTTGCTACTCACCAGATATGGCAAGGAGTATTATTTCCTTTCACAGTTTTTATGAACAAGGCTTTACATTTTCTTTTAATAATAACATTGGTTGTTTTAATGCTTATTTTAATGATGTACTTTATTTTGAAGCATTACCTTGTCATGGTATATATGAAACTGTGATGATTGTAGTTAACTTACGAAATAATGTGGTGCATATTGATTTGTCCAATGGTTTGGAAAAAGCATCCATATGGCATTGTCGTCTTGGACATGTCAACAAGAAGTGCATAGCCCAACTCCAAAAGAATGGAGTTTTGGAGTCATTTGTCTTAAATTCAAATGACACTTGTGAATCTTATTTGCTTGGAAAGATGACTAAGTCACCCTTCACTGGTTCTTGTGCAAGGGGTGAGGGTTTGTTGGATCTCATACACACAGATGTGTGTGGACCCTTCAGAACCGTCAAAAGGGATGCTAACCTCCTCTATGTGACTTTTACCGATGATTATAGTAGATATGGTTATGTCTACTTAATCAAGCAAAATTCAAAAACCCTTGAAAAGTTCAAAGAGTTTAAGCAAGAAGTAGAGAATCAATTGGGCAGGAAGATAAAAATGGTTCAATCCGATCCTGGAGGAGAGTATCTTAGTATCGAGTTCCACGACTATCTTAAGGAATGTGGAATTGTTTCACAATTGATGCCACCTAGGACATCACAAATTAATGGTGTAGCTGAGAGGCACAATTGAACCTTGTTAGTCATGGTTCGTTCTATGATGAGTCGAGCTTCGCTACCTATCTCATTCTGGGGGTATGCCTTAGAGACTACCTCCCATATCGTTAATCTAGTTCCTACTTAAAAGGTTTCCAAAACACCTCACGAGATGTGAACAGGGAAGGTTCCCTCGTTAGACCACATCAAGGTTTGGGGTTGCGAGGCTTTCATAAGACGAGAGACTTACGACAAGATCGAACCTCGTAGTGAGCGATGTATTTTGATCGGGTACCCACAGAAATCCTTCAGATATCTCTTCTATAGACCGAGTGACAATGTTGTCTTCGTTGTGAGGAGTGGAGTCTTTCGCGAGAGAGAACTCATATGCCAGGAGGACAATGGGAGGCAACTTGACCTTGAAGAGCTTCAAGAGTTAAGTGATGAAGGAACCTCAAACACCAACGATCAACCTGAGGAGGAAACTCCAGTTGAACCAATTGGCGAGTCCTTACCTCTGAGGCATTCCGGTAGAGGTAGAAATACACCTGAGTTTTATGGTTTCAATATTACTACTGAAGGTGATACATTTATCAGTGATAGTACATTGGTAAATTTGGATGTACCTAACAACTACAAGGAAGCCATGACAGACCGTGAGTCTGCTAAATGGAAAGAGGCAATGGACAGTGGGATTCAGTCCATGTATGACACTCAATTTTGGAACTTGGTTGACAATGTACCAGGCCGTAAGACAGTCGGGTGCAAATGGAACTTCAAGAAGAAGACCGACATGGATGTGAAAGTACACACTTATAAAGTGCGATTGGTTGTGAAGGGCTTTACTCAAACTCTTGGAGTTGACTATGATGAAACCTTCTCACCAGTGGCTAAAATTAAATCTATAAGGGTTGTGCTAGCCATTGCTGCATTTCATGATTATGAAATATGGAAAATAGATGTCAAAACCACTTTCCTTAATGGGAAGTTGGCTGAAGATGTTTACAGGAATCAGCCAGAGGGTTTTATCAATGCAAAGTACCCTAATAGAGTGTGTAAGCTTCAGAAATCCATTTATGGATTAAAACAAGCATCTCATAGATGGAATCTTTGTTTTGATGAGAAGGTCAAAGGGTTTGGTTTGTCTAGGAGCGAGGATGAGTCATGTGTATATATCAAAGCTTGTGGCAGTATAGTTAGCTTTCTTGTGCTGTATGTGGATGCCATACTACTCATAGGAAATGACATCCCACCTTGCAGGAGGATAAGTCCTGGCTTGGGAAGTGTTTTGCTATGAAGGACCTCGGAGAAGCTGCTTATATTCTATGGATAAGGATATTGAGAAACAGGAGTAAAAGACTAATAGGACTTAGTCAAACTACATACTTGGACAAAGTGTTGAAAAGCTTCAGCATGGAGGATTCCAAGAAAGGAGACTTACCTATCCAGAGTAATACCAAACTAAGTAAGACTCAAAGTCCGAGTACAGATGCTAAGATAGAAAAAATGAGTCAAATACCATATGTTGCGGTAGTTGGGTCGATCATGTATGCTATGAATTATACTCGCTCTGATGTAGCCTTTGCTTTGAGCATGGTTAGCAGATATCAAGGGAATGCTGGTAAACTTCACTAGACTGCGATAAAGAACATTCTCAAGTACCTACGGAGGACTAAGGATTGGATCCTTACCCTCGGTGGGAGTGATGACTTAAGACTGACAGGGTATAGTGACGCCAACTTTCAGACCGACAGAGATAATTTCCACTCTCAGTCGGGCTAGATATTTACCCTGAATGGTGGAGAAGTAACTTCGAAGAGTTCCAAAAATGAGACTGTAGCTAATTCAACGTGCGAATCAGAGTACATAGCAGCATGTGAAGAATCGAAGGCGGCGATATGGCTATAGAACTTAATTGGAGACCTTGGAGTTGTACCAGCTGTATTGGAGCCTATATAGATTTTCTGTGACAACGAGGGGGCGGTAGCCTTAGCCAAGGAACCAAGGGATCATGACAGATCTAAGCACATCGAAAGAACATATCTCTTCATATGACATCGAATAGAAGAAGGACTCCTCGTAATAAAGGGGGTATCGTCAGAAGAGAACCCGAGAGTTCCCCTTACGAAAGGACTGAGTAGGGTCAAGCACTTGCAGCACGCTAGGAGAATCGACATGAAGGATGATATTAGTTTTAATGATTAGATAGACATTTAGAAAGTTGTAATAGCTAAAATGTAATTGACATTTGATGATTATAAAAGAAGTTTTATTTTTAAGTAAAGTTACTATCTTGTGTCAGTTGTTTACTATTGTTTCATTTTGCATGTTTTGACTTCCAGAATAATAAGATTATTCAAACCATCCATAGTCGATCATAATGTGAAAGTAGGTTATGTAAGTAGACTGTCATGAATGGGTTTTTGTAAGATTGTCTAAGGAGTTAGACATTGCAAGGTTTGCTACAAACATTCATGAGTGCTCTTGAAGTAAGATTTGAGTATTGGATTTAATCCACACTCACATGAATCACTTCAAGGAATTCATCACGGGTGATTATGAGATGATAATATCATATAGTCTTGAAACTGAGATATATGAGTTGTTGATTATGAGTTTGTTGTACATTGATAGTACGAAAATGCATCGGTAACACGATGTTATAAAATGTGCTATTGTGTATGATTCAATGAATAATTAGTACACGCATATGATTCGAAGTCTATCTGTTCCTTTTATCCTAAGAGGATTAAAAGCGATATCTTGGGCCCCTAAATGATTTTGGTTTGATTTATGTGGCGAGCCTGGTCAAGACTCAATTGATGTGTTCAGTTAAGTTCTATGTCAAACAAATGGATAATCGGGAAACAAACTGTGGACAATGAGTATGACTTTATTCCATGTCTTTGTCCACACGATATCTGGTACAATAGATGATTATATGATCACTCATCTAATGGACGCATCAGAGTTCGACAACGGTCTTTTGAGAGCTACGATTGGTAATCAGATTTTAAGTTGCATTGAAAATTATAGTTATTAGACTTATCAAAGTGGGAGACTATTGGATTAGGTGTCTAACCCCATAACTATAATTGGTATGTACTTGACCCGATAGTAGCATGGTTCATTTCGGGTTGCCTTCACCATAACAATTTGATAGATGGATATTGAGTAATAGGTTATTTATGATTCATTAATATATTATAAGTATAATATATTATTTGGAATCATATTATTTAATTAGTATTGATCAAGAATTAATTTAGTAATCAAAAGACACTAATTGTAACATTCGGACTCCCAGGTATCTTATTTATGCTTTAATATTGAGTTTTTGAAGAGAGACTCGGCGAGTAGGCGCTCAGACTCGCCTAGTAGGAGCACGAATGGTCAGACTGATTTAATGGCAGACTCAACGAGTCCATTTGTGGACTCGCTGAGTCCACGCTGTTTAATGAAACCCTAATCCCCAGGGTTTGAGACCTATTTAAAAGGGCTTATAGCCACCATTTGCGGCTACCAGACCCTTGAGAGAAACCCTTATTGTGCTTGAGCGTTTGTGAGAGAGAAGAAGTCATTATTGGACTTTTATGGATTTGTTTTGCAAGAAGAAGTTGATTCCAACTTGGAGGAGGCCAAGGAAGTTTCATATTCGTGGATTTCAAGTAGAGGGCATCATCTTTGAGGTAGCATATCGACCCTCTTTTTGTTTTGTTAAGGCATCCATGGATCTAGGGTTTTCTATTCCCTTTATTGGGTTGATTTGTTGAGAATAAGGTCCCTTATCATGTTAAACTTCATATCTGGACCCATAGTGGTCCAGAGAAGGTTATCCATCTTGCTTTATGTTGGGTTATGATAGAAATGAACTTACAGTGTTGTATTTGGGACCAAATCATCAAGTAGTGTCATTTGGACGTTGCATGTGTATCAAGTTCGAACCTTTATGTGTTTATTGAGCTTGGGGAGGTTAGATCTATCGATTAGAGGAGCAGATCTGACCTCAAATGGTCATTTAAGTTTGAGCATGGCTTGAACTCGCTGAGTCCAAGAACAGACTCGGCGAGTAGGATGACTTTCCCCCATAAATCACGCAGATGGTAACTCGCTGAGTTGGGGAAGTGACTCAGTGAGTCATTTCGGGTTTTGAGGACGTGAGTTCATGACTGAACTTGCCGAGTCACAATTGTGCACTCGGCGAGTTTGGTCAAAGGGTTGACCGTTGACTTTTGTTGACTTTTAGGGTTGGTCAACTTTAGAGTATTTGAGTCTTGAGAGGGGTAAAATGGTCTTTTACCCTCCTAAGGGTGCTAAGAGAAGGAACGGTCTAGCCTTGGGAATTGTGTTGATGCCGAGTGTTTATTTTCGTATGATTAGGCGGAGGCTAGATCCTATTTCGTGGAGACCGAGATTTCGGAGTTACCGAGTTACACGAGGTGAGTCTTCTCACTATACATTACTTAGAGTGGTATTATGAGTTGACTGGAAGGTCTTATGTGCTATGTATGAGATTGTGTGCCATGTATGAGATTATGTGCTATGTGATGTATGTATGATATATAATTGTATAGACGGGACCGGAGTGTCCAACGATTCAGACAGGGTCGGAGGGCCCAACGAGCTATGATCGGACCAGAGGTTTTAACGAGCTATGAGACTAGAGGGTCCCGCTGAGACACATCGGCCGGAGGGTCGTACAGTAGCCTCGAGTGGCATATGTGTTGTATGTGGTATTTTGGGGAACTCACTAAGCATTTATGCTTACAGTTATTGTGTTATGTGTTTCAGGTACTAGCGAGGACCGTGGGAAGGCGCCGACATGAAGCGTACACACCGAGAGGAGATTTGATTTATGATCTTGGGGCCATGTTTGATTAATAACTATTGTGAAACACTTTTTGAGAATGTTTTATATTTAAAATATGGTTGTTGAAAAATGAAAAATGTGTTTTGAAAATCTCGTCATTACAATTTGGTATCAGAGCCTTGGTTTGAGGGATTCGGATGCACCTTCGGGCGTATTTGAACTCAAATTGAGGATTTGAGAGATTTTTTTTAATAAAACAAGTTTTTAAAAGAGTAAGAGCTTTAAAAAAAGAGAGAAGAGCAGAGCAGTGTACGGTCAGCCAGCGCCCGAACGGTGAATCCCTAAAATACCCTTATATTCTGTGTTATGAGAATATGATATGTTATGTTATGCATGCAAGAGTAGGCTAGGTACTCATATTAGGACTAGAGTGGCCTGATTTGTGATGCCTTAGCCTACGAGATTTCTGCTGCTATGAGATGCCTTGAGAGTGAGTAGGTAGCAGATGAGAGATCTATCGGAGGGTAGCCAATGTATAGCCAGAGTAGAGTACTTGCGTTCTGGAATCCAAGGAGGAGGACATGGGGTGAATGCTGATGCGGTGTGGTCAGTAGTATAGGGCCCGTACTACTGAAGACACCGGATTAGCGATGCAGTCCAAGTAAGAATCCATTGGATATTGGAGGACGAGTAGGGTTGCGTTATCGAGTGCGAGTATGCTCGATCGAGTCTCTGATAATTTTATTTTCTATTTCAGAGATATCATGGTTGGGACATGATACACACCGAGGAGCAGTGGTGTCAGCGACGAGGAGATCCGTCGATTGATTCATGAGGAGTCGGTTGCTGCCATCCGGGCTGAGATTCCAGAGATGTTCGAGGACATTAAGACCACATTGATTGATATATTTGACGAGTGGTATGCAACAGTGACTGAGGCTGCGGCTGCTGCAGCTACTGCTGCTGTTGCTATTGCCAGACCTCAGGGAGGTGACTCGTTGTTGTTTCAGGAATTCAGCAACACGAAGCCACCAGAGTTTGATGGGACGCAGGACCCATTTGCTGCGATGAGATGTATTACTAACATCGAGGGGTGTTTCTATACGTGTTCTTGTCCAGAGCACTTGAGGGTACGGTTCGCTCTGAACCAACTCCGCTTGGGAGCGAAGGATTGACAGAAGTTCGTGACGACGAGCTTCACTCTGGCAGAGATTTCTGAGGTGACCTGGGAGAGGTTCGCCGCCATGTTCAGAGACGAGTATGTTCCTCCGGTGGAGAGGGAACGGTTGATTCAGGAGTTCTTGACCCTCAAGCAGGGTACTGATTCTGTCACAGTTGTTACCAGGAAGTTTCATGAGAGGGCGATGTTTTTCCCTGAGCAGGTGTCTACCGAGCAAGCTCGCATGAGCCAGTATCTGAGTGTTCTGAAGAGAGATATTCAGGAGTTCGTGGCGAACTCGACTTACCAGACATTTTCTGAGCTCCGGGAAAATGCCCGGAAGAGGGAGACTGATTTGGAGACTCAAGCCAGGGAGGACGTTGAGTCACAGAGGATGGATCGGTGGCGAGCTCAGTCTGAGCCGGAAGCCAAGCGGGCTAAGCCCGCTGATTCGAGATCTGGGAGCGCGAAGGACCGCACTTGTGGGAAGTGCGACAAGATCATGAGGGGTCGTGCAGGGCAGGGGTATGCTACAAGTGCGGGAAGGAGGAGCATATCGTGAGGAATTTCCCCAAGGGATTCTTTGTTTGCTTCCATTGCAACCAGATCGGCCATTGGAAGGCCGAGTTCTCTCAGCTACAACAGGGATCTGCGCCTGTGGCTAGGGCTACCGAGGTTCGGCCAGTGAATGCCGAGGCACTAAAGGCTTGTGGGAGAGCCTTCCAGTTGACAGCGGAGGAGGTCCGCACAACACCCGACGTTGTGGCCGGTATGTATTCTTCTCTCTATTTATTTGAGTCTGAGATATTATGCTTATATCATGTTATGTGTAGGTACTTTTCTTGTGAATTCTGTACCTGCCTTGGTGCTATTTGACTCAGGAGCGAGTCGATCTTTTGTGTCGTTAGCTTTTAGTCATCATATCAGTATTTGTCGAGAGGCCTTGAGTCGACCTCTACGAGTTTCTATAGCTAATGAGCTTGCAGTGTATGCCACTGAGGTGACACGAGGATTTAGACTTGTGATCTTCAGTGTGGGGTTCCCGATCGATCTAGTCCCGATTGCGATGGGGGACGTATGTGTCATAGTGGGCATGGATTGGTTGAGCCAATTTGGAGCTATTATAGACTGCGAGCGTCAGTTGGTGACGATTCGAGACCCTAGTGGGGGAGTACTTACGGTGTATGGTGAGGGTAGCCGTCCTGAGTCAGCATTTTGTTCGGCTGCGAGGGCGCGGCAGAGTTTGCAGCGGGGCTGTAGGGGATTTGTGGCTTATGTGATGGACATGCGAGTGGCTGCTGGGAGGCCAAGTTCGATTGATGAGGTCCCGATTGTGCGGGAGTTCCCTGATGTTTTCCCCGCAGAGTTGTCGGGTGTGCCTCCCAAGAGGTAGGTGGAGTTTCGTATCGACTTGGTATCGGGGGCGGCACCAATTGCCAAGGCACCCTATCGCCTTGCGCCACCTGAGATGCTGGAGTTATCCTCGCAGCTTCATGAGCTGCTGGGAAAGGGGTTTATTAGACCGAGTAGTTTACCTTGGGGAGCGCCGATCCTTTTTGTCAAGAAGAAGGATCGTTCACACCGGATGTGTATTGATTACCGGGAGTTGAACAAGCTGACGGTCACGAACCGTTATACGTTACCGAGGATCGAAAATCTGTTCGATCAGTTGCAGGGACCGTCTGGGTTCTCCAAGATAGACTTGAGGTGGGGATATCACCACATGAGGTTTCGAGATGAAGATATCCAGAAGACAACGTTCAGGACTCCTTACGGGCATTACGAGTTCGTGGTGATGCCTTTCGAGCTCACCAATTCACCCACAACATTCATGGATCTCATGAACAGGGTGTGCAGGCCGATGTTGGATCATTCGGTGATCATATTCATTGATGATATCTTGGTGTATTCGAGATCTAGAGAGCAGCATGAGGAGCATTTGAGGGAGATCCTCGGAGTTCTGAGATTGGAGTGGCTTTACGCCAAATTCTCCAAGTGTGATTTTTGGTTACGGGAGGTCCAGTTCCTAGGGCACCTCGTTAACCAGAAGGGGATATTGGTCAATTCGGCAAAGATCAAGGCGGTGATGAGTTGGGAGGTGCCGAGGTCACCTACTGAGATCAGGAGTTTCCTTGGGTTGGCTGGTTATTATCGGAGATTTATTAGGGATTTCTCTTAGATCGTCGTGCCACTCACCAAGTTGACCCGGAACGGTGTTGCTTTTTCATGGAGTCCGAAGCAGCAGACCTCCTTTGAGACACTTCGCCAGAGATTGTACGAAGCTCCGGTGCTCGCACTCCCGGAAGGGATAGAGGATTTTGTGGTGTACTGTGATGCACCGATATCAGGGTTGGGCGCGGTGCTTATGCAGAGGGGGCATGTGATAGCATATGCATCGAGGCAACTGAAACGTCATGAGTCAAGGTATCCCACCCACGATCTGGAGTTGTCTATACGGGGTTCGGTGTACTATATACATGGACCACAAGAGTTTGAAGTATTTTATGGATCAGCCCAACCCGAATATGTGCCAGAGGAGATGGTTGGATATGGTGAAGGATTACAATTGCGAGATCCTGTACCACCCGGGTAAGGCTAATGTTGTAGCCGATGCCCTGAGCCGTAGGGCGGAGGGCGCACCGATACGAGATGTTTGTATGAGATTGACAGTGATGAATCCGGTATGGGACACCATTAAAGGGGCCCGGGCGGAGGCCGTGAAACCGGAAAACTGCAAGAGGGAGCGAGTGATCGGGCAGGTATCGGAGTTTGGTACCGATAGTCGAGGACTAATGACCTTTCAGGGTCGGGTTTGGGTATCGTTTGTGGGCGGAACGCATACCGTCTTGATGGAGGAGGCGCATAGATCGAAGTTCTCCATCCTCCCGTGGCCACTAAGATGTATTTGTACCCGAAGTAGGAGTATTGGTGGCCCTATATGAAGAGGGATGTTGCATGGTTCGTAGAAAGGTGCATGACCTATCGCAAGGTTAAGGCCGAGCACCATCGTCTGCATGGTAAGTTGCAGCCGTTAGAGATTCCCGAGTGGAAGTGGGAACAGATCACCATGGATTTTATCACCGAATTGTCGAGGACTGCCAGGGGTGTCGATGCAATTTGGGTAATTGTGGACAGGTTGATGAAGAGCGCTGACTTCCTTGCCATTAGTGAGAGCTCTTCCGCAGAGACGCTGGCATAGTTCTACTTTAGGGTGGTGATATCGCGACATGGAGTACCGATCTCAATCGTCTCAGATCGAGATGTGCGTTTCACTTCCAGATTTTGGAAGAAATTTCATGAGGAATTGGGTACGAGGCTACATTTTAGTACCACATACCACCCACAGACCGACGGGCAGAGCGTGCAGACGATTCAGACGCTCGAGGACATGCTTCGGACATGTGTACTGGATTTCGGCGGGAGTTGGGACACGTATTTTCCCTTGGCTGAGTTTTCCTATAACAACAACCATCACTCGAGCATTGGTATGCCACCCTTTGAGCTGTTGTATGGAAGGAGGTGTTGTACCCCCATTTGGTGGGGCGAGGAAGGGCAACGTGTGATGGGTAGTACGTAGATAGTGCTTCAGACGACAGAGCAAATATGACTAGTCAGACAGAGGTTATTGACCGCTTAGAGTCGCCAGAAGAGTTATGCAGATAGGCGACGATCTGAACTCGAGTTCCAGGTCGATGATTTTGTGCTCCTGAAAGTGTCCACTTGGAAAGGAGTGATCCGTTTCAGGAAGAGGGGCAAGCTGGGGCCCCGGTATATTGGGTCATTTAGGGTGATCGCGATGGTGGGCAGACTAGCTAATCTTTTGGAGTTACCTGTAGAGTTAGGTCAGATTCATGACACCTTCCACGTATCGCAGTTGAGGAAGTGTGTGGCCGATGAGTCGGCGGTGGTACTGCTAGAGGATACCCAGGTGGATGCAAGTCTGAACTATGTTGAGAGATCGGTTGCGATTATGGATCGGAAGGTCAAGGTTTTAAGGAACAAGGAAGTGCCCCTGGTGCAGGTCCAGTGGCAACATCGGAGGGGGTCCGAGCTGACTTGGGAACCGGAGCGCGAGATGCGTGAGCAGCATTCAGATTTATTTGCGGAATGAGACTTCGAGGACGAAGTCTGATTCTATTGGGGGAGAATTGTAACATCCAGACTCCCAAGTATCTTATTTATGCTTTAATATTGAGTTTTCGGAGAGAGACTCGGCAAGTAGGCGCTCAGACTCGCCGAGTAGGAGCGCGGATGGTCAGACTGATTTAATGGCGGACTCGGCGAGTCCATGCTATTTAATGAAACCCTAATCCCCGGGGTTTGAGACCTATTTAAAGGGGCTTATAGCCACTATTTGCGGCTACCAGACCCTTGAGAGAAACCCTTATTGTGCTTGAGCGTTTGTGAGAGAGAAGAAGCCATTATTGGACCTTTGTGGGTTTGTTTTGCAAGAAGAAGTTGATTCCAGCTTGGAGGAGGCCAAGGAAGTTTCATATTCGTGGATTTCAAGCAGAGGGCATCATCTTTGAGGTAGCATATCGACCCTCTTTCTGTTTTGTTAAGGCATCCGTGGATCTAGGGTTTCCTATGCCCTTTATTGGGTTGATTAGTTGAGAATAAGGTCCCTTATCATGTTTAGACTTCAGATCTGGACCCATAGTGGTCCAAAGAAGGTTATCCATCTTGCTTTATGTTGGGTTATGGTAGAAATGAACTTAGAGTGTTGTATTTGGGACCAAATCATCAAGTAGTGTCATTTGAACGTTGCATGTGTATCAAGTTCGAACCTTTACGTGTTTATTAAGTTTGGGGGGGTTAGATCTATGGATTAGAGGAGCAGATCTGACCTCGGATGGTCATTTGAGTTTGAGCATGGCTTGAACTCGCCGAGTCCAAGAACAGACTCAACGAGTAGGATGAGTTTCCCCCATAAATCACGCAGATGGTAATTCGCTGAGTTGGGGAAGTGACTCAGTGGTCATTTGGGGTTTTAAGGACGTGAGTTCATGACTGAAGTCGCCGAGTCACAATTGTACACTTGGTGAGTTTGGTAAAAGGGTTGACCGTTGACTTTTAGGGTTGGTCAACTTTAGAGTATTTGAGTCTTGAGAGGGGTAAAATGGTGTTTTACCCTCCTAACAGTGCTAAGAGAGGGAATGGTCTAGCCTTGGGAATTGTGTTGATGCCGAGTATTTATTTTCGTATGATTAGGCGGAGGCTAGATACTATTTCACGGAGACCGAGATTTCCAAGTTACCGTGTTACACGAGGTGAGTCTTTTCACTATACATTACCTAGAGTGGTATTATGTTGACCGGAAGGTCTTATGTACTGTGTATGCGATTGTGTGCCATGTATGAGATTATGTGCTGTGTGATATATGTATGATATATAATTGTGTACACCAGACTGGAGGGTCCAACGATTCAGATCGGGTCGGAGGGCCCAACGAGCTATGACCGGACCAGAGAGTCTAACGAGCTACGGGACTGGAGGGTCCCGCTTAGACACATCAGCCGGAGGGTCGTACAGTAGCCTCGAGTGGCGTTTGTGTTGTATGTGGTATTTTGGGGAAGTTACTAAGCATTTATGCTTACAGTTATTGTGTTATGTGTTTCAGGTACTAGCGAGGACCGTGGGAAGGCACCGACATGAACCGTACACACCGAGAGGAGATTTGATTTATGAACTTGGGGACATGTTTGATTAATAACTATTGTGAAACACTTTTTGAGAATGTTTTATATTTAAAATATGGTTGTTGAAAAATGAAAAATTTGTTTTGAAAATCTCGTCGTTACACTAATTAAATTGAAACATATGACTTGGGCTAATGATCCATGGTTTGGTTTGGGATGGGCTTATGGATTAATCCATGAAGCCTTTATCCAAATCAAATGGATGGTTCATGGGCTAACGTGTATGGATTAGGGTTACACATGACCCTTGATATTCTACACACACACAAATATATATATATATATATATATATATATATATATATATATATATATATATATATATATATATATATATATATATATATATGTTGTGCTAAGAAGAAAATTGACCACTACTTGCATTCCAAGAAGAAATCAATTTTATAGTCTCCTTAGCCTCTCTCATATCCATCTAATTGTTACTTGGTGTTTGTGACTTGTTTGAGGTACAAAACTTGGGGTGCTAAGTTCTCACACGGCCGAAGTCTTACTAGCAACGTCAACAACATCAAGAGGTAAGTCTACAACTTCTTTTATGGTTCATATGCCAAATTTTGTATGCTAGTTTAGGCTTCATGCTTTTGAACCAATGTTGCATGTATAATTAGAGAAAACTTAGATCCAAAGCGTTAGGGTTGTATATGCACCATAGGTATGTTAGAGTACATAAAACCCAACAGATAATAGATCCAAACATTCTGGAAATCGTGATTGATGTGGTTTTGAAATTGACCCCTTTGTCAAAGGCATACACCCTGTACCAAATGTGTATCAGATTAAACTTAGGAAATAACTTATATGCTAATTAATGCAATCCATAATATTACGATCATCAAGAAGTTGAATTTACACTTAAGATGATAATCAATATGAAATTTCTCATTGACAAAAGGTAAAAAAATAATAAAAAAGAACATCCACATTGTAACATCCCAAAATCAAGACCCAAATTGTTTTTTTTTATTATAATACTTTAGAAATAGTTCACGGGAAAACATCATTAAAATCATTTCAAAACATCAAGTCACAGATCACAAGTCTCAAAATCCATAATATCAAATAGTAAAATATCAGAGTACAATCCCAGGGTTCTCATTGCGGAAATCATGTGTGTGTAATGTGCTGCTACCCTGGCGACTCCTTCCCCTTAGATGAAGAGGTACCTGAAACCAAAACTGAAACTATATGAACAAAGCTTAGTGAGTTCCCCCATCCTACCACATACCAAATAACATACATACTGTTGAGCAATTCTAGGGAGCCCGACCTATCCACGTCAAGTAGTTCTGGGGTGCTGACCAACCCATGTCAAGCAGTTCTCGGGTGCTGACCAACCCATGTCAAATAGTTCTAGGGTACTGACCTACCCTCCGGTCTATCTCCACCGGCAACGGGGAGTCTTTCACCCCTACTACTAGCAAATCATAATCATACTATCATAATCATGTTGTCATAATCATATCGTCAATCATTCTTGGGGTACTGACCTACCCTTGGGTCCTAACGACCGAGGTGGGGGACTATTCCCCTCCTACTACCACTATCACATATAGCATATCATCCTGGCACATAAAGCACATCTGGTAACAGCAAACCTAGATAATTATCACAATGAAAATCATCTAAAGACAATCCCTACTGGTGGGCCAGCATTGTGGCCGTAGACTCGCCTCTACTGGAAGTTAACTCACCTCGAAATCTGCGTCTCAAATATCATGGAAAGCAGTCTCTAACAGCTGTTCTAATGACGCTCGGCTAAAATAAACACATTAATACCCAATCAGAGTTTATAACACAACTTAGGGTAAAATGACCATTTTACCCCTTGGTCAAATTGGGACATCCAAGAGTCCCAATTCTAACCTACTAATCTCAATCCTCTAATGGCACATTATAGACTCCTTAAGGCCCACTAATTGCCCAATTCCTGAATTGGGCCTTATCCACTAATTGGGCCCAAAAGCTCCAAGTCCAAATGTCATAATTCTAAAGGGTCCAATCTTGTCCCAATAGGCTCAATGCTCTAGTTCCAGATTTCTAAGTCCAAAGTCATACTTCTCAGTGGGCCATAGATCCCAAAGCCCAGGCTCAGATCCTTATGACCCGAAAGCCCATGGTTGCCACTCTACACACGTATGCACGACGTACCTGTCAAGTATGCCCAACGTACTTTTGGCCACGAATGGAGGTTGACCGTAAACGTTAACTGACCGTGAACGGTAACGGATCGTAAACGTGAACCGCCTCAGTACGCACAACGTACCAGGGTGTACTCTTAGCGTACAACCCGATTTCCTTGGGACTTCACTTTTGAGTTAATCCATTAAGTCGTTACATCCAAAATGTAGATCCAGGTCCTTTAAGACCTCCTAAGCCATAAAGTTTTGAACTTTATGTGCTTGCATGCATGGTTGAGGTTAAAACATGATTTTGGTTCATTACACAAGCTTTAATAGCATCTAAAACTTGCATGGTTTCAACTTAACCACCAAGATCCGATTTTTATGACCCTAGGTGCTTTTAAGAGTCCAAAAGGACAAATCTTATGCTTTGGAACCAACAATACTCAAGCACTCCCAACAATGGGGTCAAAAGGACATAAAAACCCCAATTCAACAAATCTAAGCATACAATGGTCAAGTATGGAACTTAATACCTAAAAAGAGTCAGAAATGGTGTCAATCCTCACGATCTATAAGCTCTTGGTGGATCATTTCTTCTTCTTCTTCAAGTTCCTTTCTTCTTTTCTCACTAAAACAACACAAAAACACTCTCAATGGCTTCTAGGACACAAAGGCACTTAAAGGGAGCTAGGGTTTTCGTGGTGGTTGGATAAGGTTGAAGGGAGGTTGAACTAACAGGGGTTATGTCCTTTATATAGGGAGCAAACTCTAATTTTAGGGTTTAAGGATCTGCACGCATACGCTGGGCGTACTCCTGGTACGTTGGGCGTATGTGCATGGCTTTCGCGTTTCCTTCTCCTGAGTACGCTGAGCATACATGGTAATGTACGCCTCATGTACGAGGTTCATCAGCCCACTATTAAGGGCCCAAAGTCAAAACCCAACCAAACAACCCATAAATTAATTAAGGTAAATACTCATAATACCTGGAAAAATCCTGGATATTACAAATCTCCCCCACTTCAATTAGACTTTGTCCTCGATGACCATTGCTGAAGCTGAAAACAGCCCAGGGTAGTGCTCCCTTATCTCATCTTCCAGCTCCCATGTCCATTTCGAGCCCTTGCGGTGCTGCCATTGCACCTTTACCAGCTCCACCCTTTTGTTCCTCAAGTCCTTCGACTTTCTGTCGACCACCACTGGCCGCTCAATGTAGTTCAGGCTGTCATCCACCTGAATGTCCTCCAAAGGCAGCAATCCCGAGTTGTCCACCAGGCACTTCTGTAACTGAGAGACGTGAAAAGTACTGTGAATATGATTGGGTTCGGCTGGCAGGTCCAGCCGATATGCCACCTTGCCCACCCGGGCTATAACGCTAAAAGGTCCAATGTACCTGGGGCCCAACTTGCCTTTCTTCCTGAACCGAATGACACCTTTTTAAGACGACACCATTAGGAGCACCATATCCCCGACCTGGAACTCCAGGTCTGAATGATGCTAGTCGGCATAAGGTTTTTGTCGACTCTAAGCAGTCTGAAGCCTGCTCCAAACCTGTTGGATCCTCTCTATAGTCTTCAGTACCACTTTAGTACCCCCGATGACCCTTTGGCCAACCTTACCTAGCATATCGAGGTCCTACACTTCCTCCCTTCCAAAATGTTGAAGAGAGGATGGTCGATACTCGCATGATAGTTGTTATTGTAGGAAAACTCTGCCAAACAAAGGTAAGTATCCCAACTACCTCTGAAGTCTAAAACACACGCCTGCAACATATCCTCCAGAGTCTTTACTGTCCGCTCGCTCTGACCATCCGTCTGTAGGTGAAAAGCGGTGTTTAAGTGTAGACGAGTACCCAAATCATCGTGAAACTTCTTCTAGAATCTGGAAGTGAACCGCTCATCCCTGTTGGAAATCATTGAGACTGGCACCCCGTGCCGAGCCACTACATCTCTGATATAGATGTCAGCCAACTTTTCGGCCAAAATGCTCTTCTGAATCGGAATGAAATTGGCGCTCTTGGGCAACCAATCCACAATGACCCAAATCGAGTCCACTCCCCCTGCGGTCCTGGGAAGTTTCGTTATAAAGTCCATATTGATGTCTTCTCATTTCCAGAGTGGGATATCCAACAGCTGGGTCGTGTCGTGAGGCCTCTGGTGCTCGGCATTGACCTTCCTGCAGGTCAGGCATCTCTTAACAAACCAAGCTACATCCCACTTCATACAAGGCCACCAGTAATCAAGACGAAGATCTCTGTACATCTTTGTTGCCCCGGGATGGATTGAAATCCTAGATTTGTGCGCCTCCTCCATCAATACCTAGCGCACACCCCATGATATGGGACCCACACCCTACGGTGTAGAGTGAACAATCCACAGATGTCATAATCGAAGGAGGAAACATGACCCACAATACGCTCACTCTTACGATGTTCTTCCTTCATGGCCTCCTACTGGGCCTCGCGAATCCGCTCCAATAGCGGAGTCAACACGGTCATCCTCATGTAGATATCTCTGATCGGTTGCCTTGCGGATAAGCGCATCGACCATGACATTGGCCTTTCCCGGGTGGCAAAGGATCTCATAATTGTAATCCTTCACCACATCTAGCCATCGACGCTGTCTCATATTTAGATTTGGCTGACCCATGAGACACCTCAAACTTTTATGCTCCGTGTAAATGGTACAACGGACCCCGTAGAGGTAATGAAGCAAAATCTTGAGGGCGAAGACAACTTTTGTTGGATTAGTGTCTAATTCCATAACTATTAATGGTATGTATTCGACCCAACTTCATATGGTCCATTTGGGTTGCATGGCATCAGAACGATTTAGATAGACTTTTGTGAGAAAAAGGATATTTATGATTTATTAATATATTATAAGCTCTAATATATTAATATGAAATCATATTATTTAATTAGTAATGATCAAGAATTAATTTGGAATTAATTATGTGATCAAAAGATACTAATTAAATATATGGGGATTGATTGTGTAAATCATTCATTCTTATATATGTGGGCTTATGATCCATAGTTCTTCATGTAGGGCTAAACCCATGGATACTCCATGGAGGTTTTACCCCATGGAGCATGAAAAATATGGAAAGACATGAGTTACATGGTGTAACCCTAATAGCCACAATATATAAAGACCCCAAAGCTCAAGAAATCGGCCCTAAGGATTCATATGAGAGGGCTAGCCGATTTTGATCATAAGAACTTTTCTCTCAAGTTATTCCAAGTTGTTGTTGGTGTTGTGTGAACCATTTTAGGTGTCACACTTGGGGAACTAGGATCTTAAGCTCCATGGAATCAAGATACAACAAAGAGGTATGTTATCCTAACTAGTGTCTTGTTTTGTTAATGTCAATTGCATGTTAGATATAGGTTTAATGCCTTGGAAACCATTTGCATGTATAATTAGTGAAAACATAGATCCAAGGTATTTAGGGTTGTATGTGCACTATAGAAGGTTGTTGTATATTAAAACCCATCAGTGGTATCAGAGACATGGGTTGTTTTCAATTATACTTGATGCCAATTGCTGAAAAAGCTGAAAAAACGAATTTTTCTGTCTGGACAGCTGAATCGCCGAGTCCATTGAGGGACTTGACGATTCCATGTACAATTTCATCTAACTCGTCGAGTTGGTTCATGCACTCAACTAGTTGGACCCCTATGCAACATATTTTTGAGTTTTTAGGCTAGCATTGGACTAGGTAGATTACCCTAAGATGTTTTTGAACTTATAAACCTGTTTTTGATGTGGTAATGTTCATGCTAATCCAATTCAACAGATATATGTCAATAGATTCATGTTTTGTGTTAGTTTAATGGTTAGGCTAATTACATGAAAATTGTTTGATATGAATTATCTTGCTCTTATGAGTTTGCTTATATTAATAGAAAAGTTATGTGATAATGTGTTTTCAATCCAAATTTATCTAAAAGTCGTTCATAAAATGTGTTTTTGTAACTTGTCCTCAAGTTATATGAAAAGTCGCATTTATGAATTTTAAAACTCATAAAATTTTCCATAAGTTATGAAAATGAAGAGTCTCATTTTTAAATGTTTTAAAGTCTTCCATAACATGTCCTCAAGTTATGGAACTTGAAGAGTTTTTCTTTAAAAACTACGTTCAACTCATAAGTTATGGAAACCAAAAGATTTTGAATTGTTCAAAACTTGCCCTCAAGTTTTGGAATTTGGAAAGTTTTCTCCCCATGAATACTTTAATTCCATGTTAAACCCTTAGTGTTTTTAAGGTTAAAATTCAACCTTTATACAACTATAATATTAATAGTTAATAGTTATACATATCTATAAAAATAAGTCAGTCTTACCGTTAGGATGCCTCATTCACGAAGCTGGTCTATAAGGGGGTATAAGGTTACTGCCTGTAAAATGGCAGTTTAATGGGTGCCACTCTTACCCACCGCTTCCTTGACTGGTGGAGGGTCGTTAGCCGAACAGGTTTGACAGTACTATAATTCTCCCTTCATTAAAAGTATAATCATAAATACTAAGTAGCTAAAGAATTATAAATTCCCAATCTTAGTTACTTAGGAAAATGTGAATTTGGTGCTAACCCATGAAATTACACTTTGTACCTTACCAAGTCGTTGGTGGAGCATGTGAGGGTAACCGGCACACTAACATGGAATAATAAGAGTGGAAAAGGGTGACTTAATATTTATCATAGATTGTTGGAGCGCGTGTGGCTAATCGACACATCGATTAGGTGATAAAAATTAAGGGTACCAAGTCAATTTGCATGGTTATTCACAC
The DNA here is from genome assembly GCF_052625555.1 of Lactuca saligna. Taxonomy (NCBI): domain Eukaryota; kingdom Viridiplantae; phylum Streptophyta; class Magnoliopsida; order Asterales; family Asteraceae; genus Lactuca; species Lactuca saligna. The sequence continues at coordinate 113,746,456 of NC_136417.1, read as the reverse complement.
CTTGTTTGTGATCCTCGGCATCCCAGTCACAAACTTGAGAGGGCACAATTCAGATTTAAACATGCCATTGAATAGTTCAATGAATCTTAAAAGATCTAGGAGTTTCAAACCAATTAAAACCTAATACCTATTTCTTTTTTATGGTGGAAATTGGTGAATTGTCATTCGCCTACCTTCAAGTATTTTATAGCTTGGATTACGGCATCCCTCTTCCAAATTATAAAATATTGTGTTGGGTCATAGCCTTAATATTTCATATTGGGTGTTATATTGTGGACTTAAATCAACTAACTTGAATATCTCCCATTGTAGATGTCTGGTTCAAACAACGATGATCTTCCCAAATCTCTTGGAACAAGCTTTCCTAATGAAGATGATGTCCCGCAATTAGATCATGGAATCATACTTCACTTACTCCACCTCCTCCAATTATTCCCCCTAGCCGACAAGTTCTTGAAAAGTTCAAGTTCACTTAAGCCCTATTGGCAAGCAAAGTCTATGTGTGCTCACATCTTGAAGATAATGTCACATATTGACAAGCTGGGAGAGTTGGGTGTCAAAGTCGTGAGGAAGTTGGTTGTTGACTAGGTTCTTCAATCACCTTCTAAGTCACATAATGAGTTCCTTTAGGACTACTATGTGACAAACAATGACATGACCCTTAATGATCTTACATATCTGCTTGGTACTGCGGAATCAGCAATGATTTGGAGCAGCGGTAAAGCAAATTTGGTTGAAAGATCAACTTCCAAACTTCCATGGACATTGACAATCGTAACATTGGAAATCCAGAAAAGCTTTCTTTTTCCACTGGAAAGGGATCGACCATAGTCAAATCGGTTGACCAAATAGTAAAGAGAAAGGCTAAGTCTGAGATAGTCCCATGTACCATTACCAAAGAGTCCATATGTTTCTATTGCCCAAGGAAAGGGCATTTGGTTACGAAGCTGCCCTATTTATCTTAAAGATTATAAGGTTGGTAAAGTCAAAAATTTTGACTCTACTTCGGGTAAAGTCCACCATCTAACTCTATTAAGTTCCTATTCTGAGATTCTTATTACATAATGTGGCTAGGTAGCATATTGATGTTTTAAGAATCAAAGAAAAGAGAGTAAGCTTAAAGGAAGTATATGCTGATTCTGATCGCAAAGATGGATTTCGATCGCATGGTTCGGTGTCATAATTTTGATCTGTTAATAGATAATACCAAGTTTTCATATACATTTTCATTGTAAGGATAAGTTTTTCCGCAAGTTTTAAAATAAAAGAAAAAAGATTTTTGATTTTATCTATTTTAAGTATCCTTACAATGGCATTTGTGAAAATCGTTGCTTATATGATTCCATTAATAGCAATATTTGAAAGTGGATTTGATTATTTCATTTGTGGTAGTGTTATAATTTACCAAATAAGGAAAGATTCTCATCACCCAAGTTTCAGTTAGATAGCAACTTCGAATCATGCAAGTTGTATTGTATGATGAATGAGAAATTTCAACTTTAGGAAATTAAGACTAATTCCTTGATCGCATGTATATGTGATTCAAGTTTGGTTGTGCACTGGTCAGGTCCACCACAAAGATGGATGAACCTATTCATCATGCTTTACTAAAGTTTAGTAAATATGGTTATGCTTACAAGTTTAAGTGTAATTCTGAAACATTGGAAAAGTTTCAATGTAAGGTAGAACGAAAAGAAGAATCAAATTAGGTAGAAAGATAAAAGTTTCTCAAATCTAAAAAGATGGGAGAGTATTTTAGTATCATGTTTTATGATCATCTTAATGATTATGAAACCATATCACAATTGATTATCTAAGGACATCTTAGTGCATTTGTTTGACTAACAAGAGAAATCGTGAATTGTTGAATTGGTTAAATAAAAAAAATCATACTTCGTTCCAAAATTGAGTCTTAGAGTGATACTCCAAGATTGTAACTTGAGTGACATAATCTTAAGAAGGTTTATAACACTTTTCAAATGTAAGAGTAAAATGTTTTCTACTATTGTACATTTGAAATTGGTTAGCTGTGATGTTTTGGATAAAATAAAGACCAACTAAGACCAATAGTGTGAAGTGTTTGTCTTGATAAGAATCCACACTAACTCTTGAATATTTTCTTTGTCAAAGAATGGTTCTTGACAAGAGAGTCTTATATGTCAAGAGGACGTTGGGAGTCTAAATGATCATGAAAGAGTTTCAAGAACTACTAAAGAATAAAACCTGTAGTTTATCACTACCGCCCAACTTGAGGTTTGTAACCTATCGTGTTGACATACTCTTATTTCTGTGCCCATTCCATTTAAAGTTGACAATGCATGTAGGTTCTATGAGATCTCAGTTGTTTGCATAAGTACTTGGAAGCAATTGTAGGCCCTTGTGCTGCCAAGTGGCAAGAAGTTAAGATTGCACAAGTTTAGTCCATATGAGTTTGGATTTTTCACTAACCTTGTCTTGTGATTATGGTCATGAAAAATTCACATGGATAGGAACACATACACCATAAAATCTAAGTGTCATAAGGTTTGTCTTTGATTCATGAAAATGACGATGAGGAAACGCTTTCACTAAGTAGATTTTAAGTAGATAGCAATTGTTATATTTTCATTCTCAAAGTCGTTGGTGGAGCGTGTGAAGTTAACCGGCACACTAACATGGACTTGTGAGAAATGGAAAAGGTCTAAACAATTGAAACTAAGATTACGGCATACCTTTTCATAGTTCTAGAAATTGTTTAGACACACATGTGAGCTATCTAAGAAAAGGTGTATGATTTTGATAAAGTTTTATCAAAGCATCGAGTATCAGAAATCTGAACTTTGGTAAGAAAGTCAATTAAGTATTGATTTCTAGAAGTCCAGCTGATTTTTGAGTACATGTCAAAGATAGTGGGAGCATAATTGTTACGCTAGTAATTGTTATGCTAGTGGGAGCATAATTATTATGTTAAGTGTTAATTATAGAAAACAAAATTCTCAATTCGTGAAGCTGCAAGGGTTGAAAACATTGTTATGCTATAATTAAGGGAGAGGAAATTCTATTTCATTTCAATTCTAAAAGCTTAGATTGAGATTTTAATCACCTTTAGTCAAGGATATGTATATGAATTTTATGTTGGAATGGTTCAACATAAGGAAAATCTATATATATTGTGTTCTCAAAATTCGATTATGATTACAGAATCCCTCTTCACAGTCAAATTAGGAAAACATGGCAAATAAAAAAATCTTGTAGCAAAAGACTGGTCTAGGATCATGTCTTTATGTGAGACATCATGAATCGTGTCTCATATGCTTCGGATATAGGATCGATTACATGTGGTATAATATTTATCCTTTCTAAGTTTTACTAATGCCTAGGGAATTAAGAGGGGAAAAGGTCTAGAATTGGATATGACTAAAATGATTAAGCAATTGTCGAGGACAATCTAAGGTTTACCAAAGATTGGTTGCTCATGGATAGTTGGAAGTATGGTGTAAATTTTTGGAAAGGACCATATTGACATATTCTTAAAAGAGGCAACTCTTGTTCAGAAGTGATAGTCAAAATGAGAATATGGAAATGTCTCCATAGGTCGAAGTCATTCATTAAATCTGTGTAAGATTAGAAAGCTTAATGAATGAAGGATGTTCTTAGTAATGTACTTTGAATTTGAGACTCCGTTTCCATGGAATTGCTCTCCATTGGAACACTTTGTAAATGTCTATTGTCAAGTCTTTGTGACTTTGTGTATAGTCATTACAAGAGGATCAATGCATATAAGTTTAGAATCTAACAGATTTCGGTAAATGGTAGGAATTTGGAATTCTTACATTTACAATAAAGATTTGGGATTGTGAAATGAGCATCATTGGAATCATGTTCAATTGGTCTATTTCACAAAGTAAGGATCATTGACAAACATAGTGTGCATACTTGGACTATGACATAACTATTGTTTGGACAAACATAGTGTGCATGCTTGGAGCATGGCATGACTATTGTTTTGATTCAACTAAAAAGTTGATTATTCGAAACATTATACAATGAATAATGAGTAATCAATATGGTGTTTAAATAAAATATGTTTTATTTACTCTCAAAGGTGCTTGGGGCCATATAGGATTTGTATTTTTCTTGTGTTTTACTTTGCATGTTTTGACTTCCCGAATAACTAGGTTATTTAAACTCTCTACAGTCAATCATACTTTCGAAGTAGGTATGAGGCAAGACAGTCATGAATGGGTCTGTAGTTTGTCTAGGTGGCCTAGACATAGCTACAGTGTTCATGAGTGCTCCTAGAATAAGATTCAAACATTGGATTGAACCCATGCTCTTTTGATTCACTTCAAGGATTTTATCACGAGTGATCACGAGACGATAATATCTTATATTCTTCAAACCAAGAGATATGAGTTGCAGTCTACAAGTCGTTTACACATTGATTATGTGAAAACACACTAGTAACTTGGTGTTATAAAATGCATTTTTATGTGTCATTTGATAAGTATATAGAGCAAGCATATGAGTCGAAGTTTATCCATTCCTTTTACCCTTATAGGGATAAAAGTGATTTCTGTGGCCCCTCGATGATTTAGTGATGACAAATGTAAGTGCTCAGCTGGGCCTGGACTGATTTGATTTGTTCAATTAGTGGTCATCGTAAATTGGAAATCAGGAAACAATAGGTGGAAAGAGAGAATGATTATAATCCATGTCTCAGTCCATATGATATCTAGAATGGAGGAATATATGATCCCTTATATAATGGACGCGTCATTGATTTGTTCATAGTATGACAGCGGCTTTTCAGAGCTACGATTGCTAGTCGGGATCTTGGAGTCATACACAATAATAGGTTTAGACTTATCCAAGTGGAGACTATTCCATTTGCGTCTATGTCCATAACTATTATTGGTATGTATTCAACCCGACTTGGCATGGTCCATTTGGGTTGCATGACATCGGAACGATTTCGATAGACTTTTGTGAGAAAAAGGATATTTATGATTTATTAATATATTATAAGCTCTAATATATTAATATGAAATCATATTGTTTAATTAGTATTGATCAAGAATTAATTTGGAATTAATTCTATGGTTAAAAGACACTAGTTAAATATATATGGGGATTGATTTTGTAAATCATTCATTCTTATATATGTGGGCTTATGATCCATAGTTCTTCATGTTCGGCTACACCCGTGGAGTAACCCATGGATACTCCATGGTGGTTTTAACCCATGGAGCATGAAGAATATGGTTAGACATGAGTTACATGGTGTAACCCTAATAGCCATAATATATAAAGACTCCATAGCTCAAGAAATCGGCCCTAAGGATTCATGTGAGAGGGCTAGCCGATTTTGAGCATAAGAGCTTTTCTCTCAAGTTATTCCAAGTTGTTGTTGGTGTTGTGTGAACCATTTGAGGTGTCACACTTAGGGCACTAGGCTCTTAAGCTCCATGGAATCAAGCTACAATAAAGAGGTATGTTATCCTAACTAGTATCTTGTTTTGTTTATGTGAATTGCATGTTAGTTATAGGTTTAATGCCTTGGAAACCATTTGCATGTATAATTAGTGAAAACATAGATCCAAGGTATTTAGGGTTTTATGTGCACCATAGGATGTTGTAGTATACTAAAACTCATCAACTGCTCCTAACTCTAAATGGTGCGTCGGATAGTTCACCTCATGAGGCTTCAGCTGCCTCGAAGTATAGGTGATAACATGCCTCCTATGCATCAATACCATGCCCAATCCCAAGATGGACGCATCGTAATATACTACAAAATCCTCCATACCCTCTGGCATGGCTAAGATTAGTGCCTCGCATAATTTCTGTCTCGATGTCTCAAATGCGGCCTGCTCCTCAAGCCCCCAACGAAAGACCACGACTTTCCATGTCAACCGGGTCAAGGGCACGACTATCTTGGAGAAGTCCGGAATGAATCTCCGATAATAACTTGCCAATCCTAGGAAGCTCCACATCTTAGATGAAGACCTCGGGACATCCCACCTCTTCACGGCCTCCACTTTCGCCGGGTCGACAAAAATCTCGTTTTTGTTGACAAGGTGCCCAAGAAACTGCACCTCGCGTAACCAGAAGTCACACTTGGAGAACTTAGGATACAGGTGTTGGATTAGTGTCTAAGTCCATAACTATTTTGGTATGTACTTGACTCGATGGTGCATGGTCGTTTTGGGTTGCCTTCATCAAAGCAACTTGATAGGATGAATTATGGAGAGAAAGGATTAAATATTATTTATTAATATATTATGGGAATAATATATTAAAGGAGAGATCATATTGTTTAATTAATATTAGTCAAGAATTAATAAGAATTAAGTTTGTGACTAAAAGAGATTAATTAAACTTAAGGGACTGGAATTGTAATTATAAGATAATTGCAATTGGGCTATGGATTGCCTTATATTATAAGGCTAGACGAATTCTATGGGGAAACCCATTGGAAATCGTCCAAGGCCTTTAAGCAAAGGAGTCCATGGGTTGCTTAGGGCTTAAGCATCCAAATTAGGGTTTCCTTGTTAGATAACCCTAATAGCCTCACTATATATAGAACCCTTATGCTCCAAAAACATGGTGAACAAATTATCTAGGGTTTCCACACGTTTTTTTTGAGAGCCGCCTTCTCTTCTCTTCTTCATCCTCTTGCTCTTGGTGTTTGTGAACCATTAGAGGAGTGACATTTGTGACTCTAAGCTTTCTAAAGTCATTACAAGGAGGATTTGAGATTGTTATTTCTACATAACAATCAAGGTATGATCTAAACCCTAATTATATGCTACACTGATTATCATATGCTAGATCTAGGGTTTATAGTCTTGGATAAATTGCATGTACAATAGAGAAACCTAGATCCAAGCATTAGGGTTTGTATGAGCACAACGGATGTTCTTATGACCAATACCCATCAGTGGTATCATAGCCTAGATTGGTTTCTATTGTATTGATGCATTATGTAGCTGAAAACCGATATCTGGCTTACTGTTTGTCACACCCCGAAAACCAAAGGCGGAATACATTCCCGGGGCGGACTTCCACGTTGAGTATCAATTCCAATGTACATAGTAAGTAAAGTAAAACAAGCATTACATTACATAATAACAGTTTTACAGATTTTTCAAAAGTATAGTTTGTACATTTTTCATACATAGTATATATAAACAAAATGTAACGGGTCTTCATGTACACCGTCTTCATGCAAAAGAGTCTCCGGGTACCTGTTCTAACGTTGACCTGAGAACACAAGCGGTTTGAAAATCAGCATAAAGCTGGTGAGTTCATAACCTGTTTTTGTTTGTGAAAATGTTTCGGTTTCCTTTCTGTTTCTGAAATGTTATGTATACCAAGAAAATCCCGTATTTTCTTAAAAGTTGGTTATTGTTTCACAAATGTAAAGTATGGAAGGTTTGTATACTGAAAACATGTTTACTTATTATATGTAACCAGGAAAGTCTCGTACTTTCCTGAATGTATGTACAACTTGTGAAAAATGTAATGTTATTCATTCTGTGACTCTTTCTAGTTACATATGTATTACCCAAGAAAGCTCCGTGCTTTCCTGTATGTTTGTGTATCTCATGTAAACAATGTAAAAGATGTAAAATATGTAATTGTGGTTAGGTTCCATGTTTTTCCCCAGAAAGGTCCCGTACCTTCCTGAATGTTGGTTCCAGTAAGTAAAAAATGTAAACGATGTATAAAGTAAACCATTATTACTGTTAGTAAATCTCTGTTATTCTAATTGCGAGTGCCATAACCATACAATAGACTGAAACCTGTGGCAATAAGTCGTCCACATGTGGCAATAAGTCGTCCACATACTGATGACTTTCGTCACCCTTGAACCATTTTGGTTCGGCTGTAGCTAGCAGCCAGGTGCGGGGTAGTCAGCCCCGTATAGATCTATACACTCAAGTCACGCTCTCTAAATACCAGAGATTCTGGTTATGGGTGTAGTCCTCCACTCGCGTAATCTAGGTGGAGTGTTCTCCGAGGACGTGTCTCCAATCATACGGAATAACAAATTTACCAGTAATAATATGAAAATCCTCCACTTGTATAAGTGTAAAGAGTGTTACCGAGGATAAAACAATGTACAAAATGTTATGTTCAAATGTTTTAATGTTATGCTTTTAACTGATAAGGTATGGAAAACCATTTGTGAAATACATGTAAAACATACTAGTTTAAAGACTTATTTCACAAATATATGTTACGTGTTCTGTATGTTCTATCTGTTATCAGTTGTAGTTATCAGTTATTTAAGCATATGAATATGAAGTACACATTTGAAAACATGTTTTTAAGTACAAGAATTCCCTTGTACTTTGCTTGTGTTCCCCCCCTGAAAACAGTGAAAACAGTGAAAAGAGGTAGGGGTATGAACTCACCGGACTCGGGAACTTGTCGGTTTGGAATGCTAGATGTCGGTTCAGGGTTTGATTACTAGCGAGGACCCTATGTAAGATGATATAATGTCCATATATATACAATTAGAGATACATTCACTAATTATATGGAACATCGCACTCCAGTGAGGTTATACACCTCAAAATGAGTGTTCGGAGTGACCCGGGTGACATCTATTGATTTGTAATGGCACTAGGGACTTGGGACTTGAGTTTACTCTCCATTAGCAAACATTTTAGGAAGTATACAACATTGAAACACCCACATACATGAGTTTACGGCCGTAAACTCATGTGGGTGAGGTTTTGGTGCTTTTAGGGCTTAAATGGACTTAGGGATTGCTAGAACTTAACTTCAAAACACCTTGGAACACTTGGAATTAATTAAAATACATGAGACAAGAGTTTACGGCCACACTCTTGGAGTTTACGGCCGTAAACTCTCAATGTTCCTTGAAAAATTGTTTTAAGCCACTTAGAGTAATCACATGTGATTCAAATCAATTTTCTAAGCATTTGTATGTTATTAAGACATCAATTAAGACCCTTTTATGAGTTTACGGCCTAGAGGGATGTTCTAGGGCCGTAAACTCTCTTTTATCCAAGGAAATGATAGTTTTTGGTGCTAAAGACAATCACATGTGATTCTAGATTTTTGTATAAACCATTTGAGTGTGTTAAATGAAATTTTGGCTTGGATTTATGAGTTTACGGCCAAGGATATGTTCTATGGCCGTAAAATCCTCTATGTTAGTAAAAATTCAAGTTTCAAGTGTTCCAAGCTTAGATTAACAAGTCCAAGGTTCATATTAAAGTCCTAACTAAGTATTGGAAGTGTTTTAAGGCATGAAAACCATCATTTGAGGAGTTTACGGCCCAAGAATGTTCCTTGGCCGTAAACTCTTCTAAGTCACTCAAAAATGATGTTTTAATTGATCCAAGTCCATATCTTAATGTCCCATAAGCATATCTAAGGTCCAAAGGAGTCAAGGTGGGAGTTTAAGAGCTTAAAACCCCTTTACATGGAGTTTACGGCCCAAGAATGTTCCTTGGCCGTAAACTCATGTTCTTGGACCTCAAACTCTCTAAATTCATCAATTTACATGCTAAAGGTGTTGAATATCATGTTTGTGAAGTTACCTCAAAGATTTGAAGCCTTAACTTGTGATTTTTGACCTAAATTCAAGCTTGGAGGAGAGAGGTTGTAAGTGTTTAATGTTAATTTGGCCAAAGGCTTCAAATGGTGTCCTAATTACGTTTATATAGTGTCTAAGTTTTGGACACGGTGGAATTCTACCCGATACTGGTGATAGACGGGGTTTTTGGTCGTACCCGATTGAATTACCGTAACCCGATACGGTAAATATTAGAAATATTTCGATTATGAATGTTGGGTGTTAAAATGATTTCTAAATGTATTAAGACACCCATTAAGTCATTTTAAATGTGTACTAGTTAATGACTTAATTAAATGAAGGATCGGAAATCGAAATCGGAACGACGGTTAGTTACGCGATTTGAACTATGAATGAGTTACGATAAAATGATATAAAAATTTCGGGTTGTTACATTATCCCCCCGTTAAAGGGAATTTCGTCCCGAAATTCGAGTTTAGAATACAAGACGAGATATAAATCATGGATAAGAAAAGAGTTGTGGATATTTCGATCGGTTTCTCCACAAAGTTGAGGTTTTCATTGATATCAATCTCGTCTAAGGGAATTGTTAGGGTTTCATCGGACAGACACTTTTTGAGATTTGAGACATGAAAGACAGGATGAATGTTACTGAGTTCGTGAGGTAAAAGAAGTTTATAGGCAACTGGACCAATCCTGGAGAGGATCTCAAAGGGTCCAATGTACCTCGGATTAAGTTTACCACGCTTGCCAAAGCGTACAGTGCCTTTCCAGGGCGAGACTTTCAACAGGACACGGTCTCCAACCTGGAATTCTAGTGGTTTCCGACGATTATCAGCGTAACTCTTCTGACGATCACGTGAGGCTTTCAGTCGATTACGGATTTGAATGATCTTTTCGGTGGTTTCACGGATGATTTTAGGACCAGTGAGAGCACTGTCGGGGACTCGACTCTTTTCTAACTGTGTATCCCCTACCTCGGCCCAGCACAGAGGGGATCTACACTTACGGTCGTATAAGGCTTTGAACGGAGCAACCCTGATGCTGGTGTGGTAACTGTTGTTGTACGAGAATTCGATCAAGGATAGATGTGTATCCCACGACTTTCCAAAGTCAATGTCACATGCCCGAAGCATGTCTTCTAGGGTCTGAATTGTTCTCTCACTCTGTCCATCGGTCTGAGGATGATATGCTGTGCTCATATCTAGTTTGGTTCCAAGGGCTTGCTGAAGAGATTGCCAGAATCTGGAGGTAAACCTACTATCTCGATCAGAGATAATGGAAATAGGTACACCGTGAAGACGTACTACCTCTTGGATGTAAATTCGCGCTAGTCTCTCCATCTTGTATGATTCTTTGATTGGGATGAAGTGAGCGGACTTTGTTAAACGATCGACAATTACCCATATGGTATCGTACCCACTAGAACACTTGGGTAGTTTGGTAATAAAGTCCATGGTAATCATCTCCCATTTCCACTCGGGAATCTCGGGTTGTTGGAGCAGACCTGAAGATTTTTGATGTTCAACTTTGACTTTGGCACAAGTCAGACACTTGCCCACAAATGTAGCTATCTCCGCTTTCATGTTCGGCCACCAGTATTGTCTTTTGAGATCCAGGTACATCTTGTCCGAACCCGGGTGAACAGAGTATTTGGTTCTATGCGCTTCTTCCATGACTATTTCCCTGAATCCACCGGATTTGGGAATCCAGATCCGATTCATGAAATAGTGAACTCCGTCACCTCTGATCTCAAGTTTCTTCTCCATTCCTCTCAAGGTTTCATTTGACACGTTCTCGGGTTTGAGGGCTGTATATTGAGCTTCTCAGATTTGTATGGGTAAGTTGGAATGGATGGTCATCGTCTGGTTTCTCACTTTGTGGCTTGCACTATCCTTCCGACTTAGGGCGTCTGCTACCACATTGGCCTTGCCGGGGTGGTAACGGATTTCACACTCATAATCACTGAGTAGTTCTACCCATCGCCGTTGCCTCATGTTTAAGTCTTTCTGGTTGAAAATGTGCTGCAGACTCTTGTGATCAGTAAAGATTGTGCACTTGGTTCCGTAGAGATAATGTCTCCATATCTTCAATGCGAAAATTACTGCTCCTAACTCCAAGTCATGCGTGGTATAATTGACCTCGTGTGTTTTCAGCTGTCTAGAGGCATAGGCAATCACCTTTCCTCTTTGCATAAGTACACAACCTAAGCCTTGGTTAGATGCATCGCAATAGACAACGAAATCCTCTGTCCCTTCAGGCAGAGACAGGACAGGTGCGCTGCATAAGGCTCTCTTTAACGTTTGGAATGCAGTCTCTTGTTTATCACTCCAATAAAAGGGTACACCTTTCTGTGTTAGAGTGGTTAAAGGTTTGGCGATTTTGGAAAAGTTCTGAATGAATCGTCGATAGTAGCCGGCGAGACCTAAGAATTGTCGAATTTCTGTGGGCGTTTTCGGTGCAGACCAATTCTCTATCGCTTTAATCTTGGAAGGATCTACATGAATACCCTCCTCGCTTACTACGTGACCAAGGAAAGTTACCTTCCGTAACCAGAATTCACATTTGGAAAATTTCGCGTAAACCTTTTCGGATCTAAGAGTTTCCAAAACTAGTTTCAAGTGCTGCTTGTGGTCTTCTTCATTTTTGGAGTATACGAGGATGTCATCAATAAATACGATAACAAATTTGTCTAAGAAAGGACGGCACACCCGGTTCATCAGATCCATGAACACAGCCGGTGCATTGGTTAGACCAAAGGGCATTACTACGAACTCGTAGTGTCCATACCGAGTCCTAAAAGCTGTCTTGGGAACGTCATCCTCCTGGACTCGTAACTGATGGTATCCTGACCGAAGGTCTATCTTAGAAAAGTAGCTGGCTCCCTGGAGTTGATCAAAGAGGTCGTCTATTCTTGGAAGAGGATATCGGTTCTTAACGGTTAACTTGTTTAGTTCACGATAATCGATACACATCCGAAATGATCCATCTTTCTTTTTGACAAATAGAATCGGAGCTCCCTAGGGTGAGGAACTCGGTCTAATGAATCCTTTACTGAGCAACTCATTGAGTTGACTGGATAACTCCTACATTTCTGCGGGAGCTAAACGATACGGGGATTTTGCTACAGGAGTAGCTCCAGGAATTAGGTCAATACGAAACTCGACTTGACGTTCGGGAGGAATCCCTGGAAGTTCTTTGGGAAACACATCGGGAAAGTTACAGACTTCGGGAATGCTCGCGAGGTCTCTAACTTCTTGTTTCTCGTTGATCACATGAGCTAAGAATGCAATACACTCCTTTCGAAGGAGCTTTTGAGCTTTGATGTGAGAAATGATACGAAGGTTGGAACTAGGTTTATCGCCATAGATTATGAGGGTTTGATTCGAAGGAAGATTGAGGCGGATAGCTTTTTCATAACAAAGAATGTCAGCATGATTGGGACTCAACCAATCCATGCCAATGATAACATCAAAGCTCTTAATGGAAACGGGCATGAGATCTATAGGAAATGAGTGATCGTTCAAAGTAAGTGTACAGTCTACGAATATATTATTAGCACTTTCTTTCTCACCGTTAGCCATCTCGACAGTAAACGTTTCAGTTAGTGGTTGAGGATTTGGTTTTAGATTATGTTTGAATGAATGACTAACGAAACTCCTTTCAGCACCCGAATCGAAAAGAATACTAGCATATGAGTTGTCGAGAGGGAACGTACCCGAAACAATAGTGGGATCAGCAAATGCTTCCTCCCGTCCCATGGCTAGGACTCTTCCAGTGTTACCAGCAGTTGACTTCTTAGGACAATCCCTTTTAAAGTGTCCCACTTCACCACAGTTGTAGCAGGATTGACTAACACATGCTCCCGATGATTGGTTGGCGGATTGGGTAGGAGTTCTGCAATACCGAACTGTGTGCCCTTTCTTACCACAGTTGGTACAAGACATTTCTCGACAGGGGCCAGGATGATGATGGTATTTACACTTGTCGCACTGAGGAAGATTACCAGCATATTTACTGGTAGGAGTTGATGCAGTGGATCCCATGGCAGAAATAGCAACAACAGGAGTAGTAGTAGCAGCATGAACTGTTACTGTCTGTTGTCTCTTGGAGGATCCTTGAGAAGATTGACCCTTCTTCTTCTTCCAGAATTTTCTCTTTTCACCACTCCTTTGAGTAGGCTCAGAAGTGGTAGTGATTTCCTTGACATCATCGTTGTGATCGATCAGAATTTGTGCTAAGGTCTTCGCACTATCATAAGTATCCGGACGAGCAGCCAAAACATGACTTTTTATTGTTTGAGATAGTCCCCAAACGAATCTTTCAATCTTCTTATTTTCTGGAGTGACTAACCCCGGGCAGAGAAGTGCAAGATCATCAAATCGAGAAGTATATGCAGCAATGTCGGAACCTTTCATCTTCAGGTTCCAGAGCTAGTGCTCTAATTTCTGCATTTCACCACGGGGATAGTATTCGGAAATGAGGAGTTCCTTCATGGCTTCCCAGCCCATGGCGTTGGCTACAGGTAAGGTTAGAGATTTGACTCGGCCATTCCACCAAGTCAAAGCCTTATCCGCGAAGGTACACGCTGCAAACTTGACTTTATCAGATTCTGCGCAGGCACAGATTTCGAAGATGGACTCAATTTTCTCGAACCATCGAGATAGAGAAATGACACCTCCTGTGCCATTGAAAGATGTTGGTTTCGCATTCATGAAATCCTTATAGGAACCACCTCTTTGGTGTCCCTGGCTACCCTCAGGGTTTTGAGATTGAGTACCACCGCCTGAACCACTAGGGTTCATTTGGGACATAGCTGCTACCATCGCAGCGGTCATCATTGTTTGGAGCGATGTTAGGTCAAACTGAGGAGGAGGTGGCGGCGAAGAAGGATTGTTGTTGCTCTTTGAGTTAGGTCTCTTTTTGGGAGGCATCTTGATCTAATAAGACCAAGGAAAAGAGGATGGTAAGTCCTCTACATTGAATTGATAGATACGACAGTTATATGATTCGAGTAAGCGATAAAGCAGGAAAGAGTTATCGAACAAATAATTTATCGCTAAGACAATCACAGAAAGTCACTCGAATAGGGATTACTACAGAGGATCGAGGTTCAGAAATACTCCCATAGTATTTCCTGAATTGTTTACGACAACGGTTCGATGTTTGAGTTATTAGGGTAAGTCTTAGGCATGCCATATACCACAGTCACTCCCGAGCACATGTTGGCCGTGTCTCGAATGAATATAGTTGGCCAGGCCATATTGACCCTAGACACGACTACATAACTGCCCAGGTTTAACCACAGTACACAACACCCATTTACTTATGTTCTGTTCTACTTGTGCTTACGGATGACGACGGTTCGGTATACTTGTATACTTTTGAAAATACTTATAGTTTGAAGATACTTTTAATTCAAAGCACTTAGGCCCTTTAGTGTTTATAGTTTTATACCATGTAAGGTTTGGTATACTTTATTCACTATAAACAAGGGCTCTGATACCAATCTGTCACACCCCGAAAACCAAAGGCGGAATACATTCCCGGGGCGGACTTCCACGTTGAGTATCAATTCCAATGTACATAGTAAGTAAAGTAAAACAAGCATTACATTACATAATAACAGTTTTACAGATTTTTCAAAAGTATAGTTTGTACATTTTTCATACATAGTATATATAAACAAAATGTAACGGGTCTTCATGTACACCGTCTTCATGCAAAAGAGTCTTCGGGTACCTGTTCTAACGTTGACCTGAGAACACAAGCAGTTTGAAAATCAGCATAAAGCTGGTGAGTTCATAAGCTGTTTTTGTTTGTGAAAATGTTTCAGTTTCCTTTCTGTTTCTGAAATGTTATGTATACCAAGAAAATCCCGTATTTTCTTAAAAGTTGGTTATTGATTCACAAATGTAAAGTATGGAAGGTTTGTATACTGAAAACATGTTTAGTTATTATATGTAACCAGGAAAGTCTCGTACTTTCCTGAATGTATGTACAACTTGTGAAAAATGTAATGTTATTCATTCTGTGACTCTTTCTAGTTACGTATGTATTACCCAAGAAAGCCCCGTTCTTTCCTGTATGTTTGTGTATCTCATGTAAACAATGTAAAAGATGTAAAAGATGTAATTGTGGTTAGGTTCCATGTTTTTCCCCAGAAAGGTCCCGTACCTTCCTGAATGTTGGTTCCAGTAAGTAAAAGATGTAAACGATGTATAAAGTAAACCATTATTACTGTTAGTAAATCTCTGTTATTCTAATTGCGAGTGCCATAACCATACAATAGACTGAAACCTGTGGCAATAAGTCGTCCACATGTGGCAATAAGTCGTCCACATACTGATGACTTTCGTCACCCTTGAACCATTTCGGTTCGGCTGTAGCTAGCAGCCAGGTGCGGGGTAGTCAGCCCCGTATAGATCTATACACTCAAGTCACGCTCTCTAAATACCAGAGATTCTGGTTATGGGTGTAGTCCTCCACTCGCGTAATCCAGGTGGAGTGTTCTCCGAGGACGTGTCTCCAATCATACGGAATAACAAATTTACCAGTAATAATATGAAAATCCTCCACTTGTATAAGTGTAAAGAGTGTTACCGAGGATAAAACAATGTACAAAATGTTATGTTCAAATGATTTAATGTTATGCTTTTAACTGATAAGGTATGGAAAACCATTTGTGAAATACATGTAAAACATACTAGTTTAAAGACTTATTTCACAAATATATGTTACGTGTTCTGTATGTTCTATCTGTTATCAGTTGTAGTTATCAGTTATTTAAGCATATGAATATGAAGTACACATTTGAAAACATGTTTTTAAGTACAAGAATTCCCTTGTACTTTGCTTGTGTTCCCCCCCCCCCTGAAAACAGTGAAAACAGTGAAAAGAGGTAGGGGTATGAACTCACCGGACTCGGGAACTTGTCGGTTTGGAATGCTAGATGTCGGTTCAGGGTTTGATTACTCGCGAGGACCCTATGTAAGATGATATAATGTCCATATATATACAATTAGAGATACATTCACTAATTATATGGAACATTGCACTCCAGTGAGGTTATACACCTCAAAATGAGTGTTCGGAGTGACCCGGGTGACATCTATTGATTTGTAATGGCACTAGGGACTTGGGACTTGAGTTCACTCTCCATTAGCAAACATTTTAGGAAGTATACAACATTGAAACACCCACATACATGAGTTTACGGCCGTAAACTCATGTGGGTGAGGTTTTGGTGCTTTTAGGGCTTAAATGGACTTAGGGATTGCTAGAACTTAACTTCAAAACACCTTGGAACACTTGGAATTAATTAAAATACATGAGACAAGAGTTTACGGCCACACTCTTGGAGTTTACGGCCGTAAACTCTCAATGTTCCTTGAAAAATTGTTTTAAGCCACTTAGAGTAATCACATGTGATTCAAATCAATTTTCTAAGCATTTGTATGTTATTAAGACATCAATTAAGACCCTTTTATGAGTTTACGGCCTAGAGGGATGTTCTAGGGCCATAAACTCTCTTTTATCCAAGGAAATGATAGTTTTTGGTGCTAAAGACAATCACATGTGATTCTAGATTTTTGTATAAACCATTTGAGTGTGTTAAATGAAATTTTGGCTTGGATTTATGAGTTTACGGCCAAGGATATGTTCTATGGCCGTAAACTCCTCTATGTTAGTAAAAATTCAAGTTTCAAGTGTTCCAAGCTTAGATTAACAAGTCCAAGGTTCAAATTAAAGTCCTAACTAAGTATTGGAAGTGTTTTAAGGCATGAAAACCATCATTTGAGGAGTTTACGGCCCAAGAATGTTCCTTGGCCGTAAACTCTTCTAATTCACTCAAAAATGATGTTTTAATTGATCCAAGTCCATATCTTAATGTCCCATAAGCATATCTAAGGTCCAAAGGAGTCAAGGAGGGAGTTTAAGAGCTTAAAACCCCTTTACATGGAGTTTACGGCCCAAGAATGTTCCTTGGCCGTAAACTCATGTTCTTGGACCTCAAACTCTCTAAATTCATCAATTTACATGCTAAAGGTGTTGAATATCATGTTTGTGAAGTTACCTCAAAGATTTGAAGCCTTAACTTGTGATTTTTGACCTAAATTCAAGCTTGGAGGAGAGAGGTTGTAAGTGTTTAATGTTAATTTGGCCAAAGGCTTCAAATGGTGTCCTAATTACGTTTATATAGTGTCTAAGTTTTGGACACGGTGGAATTCTACCCGATACTGGTGATAGACGGGGTTTTTGGTCGTACCCGATTGAATTACGTAACCCGATACGGTAAATATTAGAAATATTTCGATTATGAATGTTGGGTGTTAAAATGATTTCTAAATGTATTAAGACACCCATTAAGTTATTTTAAATGTGTACTAGTTAATGACTTAATTAAATGAAGGATCGGAAATCGAAATCGGAACGACGGTTAGTTACGCGATTTGAACTATGAATGAGTTACGATAAAATGATATAAAAATTTCGGGTTGTTACACTGTTCAACATGACTCGGCGAGTCACTTCTTGGATTCGGCGAGTCAGGCCTACTCGGCGAGTTCCAGAGTGTGACTCGGCGAGTCGGAGCGTCAGACAGAGGAAATTTCGGATTTTGTTGCTATTTTGTTTAAGGATAATTACCATATTCGTTTTAAACCTATAAAATACGAATTTTATTGTTTCTTAAAGAATATCCTTGCCAAAACACAAGATAATTACCAATTGATTAGATAATAAATTCCTTATATGATAAAGATTGGATTATTTGTATTAATTGGGTAACTTATTTTGCCAGAAATTGAAATTAGGTCAAATATATATAATGATGAAATTAATTGTTTAATTTATATTATTTGTTATTTGATCCCTGTGTTATGAAAAGTTTCAATTTTCCCCTTTAGGTTTTATAGTTTAAATTTGAACTCAAAGGTTTAGTTTTGAAATTTAAATAGTTGAAACCCTAATGTTTTGAAAAAGGTTTCAATATATGCCCTCAAGTTTTGGAATTTAAATTTTGATTAAAAGTTTAATGTATATTTAAATTCTAAACCTAAATATTTTGAAATGTTTCAAAACTTGCCCTCAAGTTTTGGAATTTAAAAGTTGAATAAAAGTTTAATCTAGGAATGTTAAATTCTAAAACCCTAGTATTGTTTTGAAAAGTTCAAATCACACCCTTATGGTTTTATTAATTAATTAAGGTGTATAATTAAAAGAGGTTTAATAAATCCATAAAAGTTTTGGTTTACAATTTAATTGAATTAAAAGTATAATTGTTAAATTTGACAACCTAGTATTTTAAAAGTGTAAAATACACCCTATACTATATATAACATTAAAAGTCTAACATTATATATATGATGAGTAAAAGTCAGTCTTACCGTTAGTAGGCCTCATTCACAAAGTTGGTGTATAAGGGGTGTTTAAGGAAATTTCCTATAAAATGACAATTGAATGGGTATCCACTCTTACCCACCGCACTCTTGACTAGTGGAGGGTCGTTAGCCGAACGGGTAGGATAGGACAAAACCTTCCATTATAAGTATAATGAAGTACAAAAGTAACTAAATGTTTTACAAATACCCAATCTTAGTTACTTAGGCAAAAGTGAATTGATGTAATTCCATGAAATTACACTTTGTGCCCTTGCGAAGACGTTAGTGGAGCGTGTGTGGTTTACCAGCACACTTAATGGTTCTAAACAAAGTTGGCAAAGGGTGACTCAATGTTTGTCATAGTTCGGTGGAGCGTGTGTGGTTTACCGTCACATCGAATAGGTGACTGTAACATGTGAGGGCACCATGTAAGTTTGCATGGTTATTCACACCCGCTTTGTGATCCTCGGCATCCCAGCCACAAACAAGAGGGGCATATCGAGATTTAAACATGTCATTGAAATGTTCAATGAATCTCAAAGGATCTAGGAGTTTTCATAAAACTTAAATTTCTTTTTCGTTTTTTGTGGTGGAAATTAGTGAATCGTCATTCACTTACCTTCAAATATTCTGCAGCTAGATTACGACATCCCTTTTCTAGGTTGTAGCGTATTGTGTTGGGTCCTAGCCTTAGTATCTCATTTGGGTGATTTACTAAGGACTCTTTCAATCAACTAACTTGAATTTGATTTCTCCCGACAACTATGGTCTTCCCAAATCCCGTGGAACAAGCTTTCCACTTGAAGATGATATTCCACGATTCGATCGAGGAACAAGAAATCATGCTTCACTTCCTCCACCTCCTCCAATTATTCTCCCTAACCCACAAGTTCGAAGGCTTGAAAAGTTAGAGTTCACTCAAGCCCTTTTGGCATGTAAACATGAAGAGTGAAAGTCGGTGTGTGCACACGTCCTAGGGATGAAGTCACACATTGATAGGTTAAGAATGTTGGGATCTGTTGTCTGTGATGAGATGACTGTTGATTGGGTTCTTCAGTCACTTCCTAACTCATATAGTGAGTTCGTAAGAGAGTACTATATGATGAATGCGACGTGACCCTTATAGATCTCACCTATATGCTTATTCCTATTCCAAAAGAGTCAATTTGCTTTTATTGCCAAGAGAAGGGGCATTGGAGACAAAGCTGCCCTATTTACCTAAGAGATCTAAGAGATGGGAGAGTCAAAACGTATGGCTCTGCTTAGGTAAAATCCATTGACTAACTGTTTTAAGCTCCTATTCTAGATTCTTAATACATAATGTGATAAGATTACAATTGATGTTTTTTAGGATCGAAGAAAAGAGAGGAAGCTTAAGGGAATTAGTGAGTAGAATCTAACCCTGAAGAAAAGGATTTCGATCGCATTACTTGAAGATTAGATTCTTGAGCTACTACTTAGAGTTAGAATTAGATTGCTAAAAAATATGTATTAGCATAGTTTTTCAATGAATTGCATTGTAAGGACAAAATTTTTTCCGCAATAAAATAAATTTTGATTTTATATTATTTATTTATCCTTGCAATGCCGTGTATGGAAAAAATTGATGTTTGAATGTTTCTATTATTAGGAATAATGGATTTGATTCTTAATTATGGAAATGTAGAAAATTTACCAAATAAGGAGAATTTCTCATCACCCAAGTTTCAGTTGGACAGAAATTTGGAATCACGCAACTTGGTTGCATGATGAATGAGAAATTTCATATTTGGAAATTAGACTAATTCGTTGACAAAGTGTCAAGTGAAGGGCTAGGAGATCGAGTACACAAAGTTGTGTGTTGATCAAAGTCCACCATAAGAGTAACAAAGATATTCGTGATGATTTACTAAAGGTTTAGTAAATATGATTATACTTATAAGATTAAGTGTAATTCTAAATTGATTGAAAAGGTTTAAATCAATAGCAGAACGAATAAGAAGAATAAAGTAGGCAGAAAGATACAAGTTTCTCCATTCTAAGAAGAAAGGAGAGTACCTTTTACGCTTTATGATAGGTCTTAATGATTAAGAACCATATCTCAATTGATCCTCTAAGTGAGTCTTAGTACAATTGTATGTCTAAGAATAGGAATCAAGAATAGAAGAAATGGTTAAATCAAGAAGTCAATCATACTTCGTTCCAAAAACAAGTCTTAGAGTTAAGATTGTGACATTGAGTGATAAGTATTAAGAAGGTTTATAACATTCATCAAATGAGGAAAGTTGTGATGTCTTGGATAAGACAAAGACCAACTAGGACCTATTTATGAAGTGTTTTGATAAAAACTGCG
Source organism: Lactuca saligna (assembly GCF_052625555.1). NCBI lineage: Eukaryota > Viridiplantae > Streptophyta > Magnoliopsida > Asterales > Asteraceae > Lactuca > Lactuca saligna. Next base: position 113,725,185 of record NC_136417.1, on the reverse strand, counting down.
CTAATTCTTGAATATTTGTTTGTCAAGAAATGTTTATTGACAAGAGAATCTTATATGTCGAGGAGTCAGTGGGAGTCTTAATGGTCTTGAAAGGTTTCAAGAACAAATCAAATTAGACCTCATTACTAGCACACGAGTTGAGGTTTGCAACCTATCATGTTGACACTATATTGTTTTTGTGCCATTCCAATTGAGTTAATTATGCATGTGAGCCCTATGAGTTCTCATTTGAATGCATAAAAGGCAAGGAACTTGATCAATGAAAGGTAAATTGATAGGAAAAGGTGAGCTGCCTGACTACTTGGAAGACATGGTGGGCAGCCGTGCTACCATAAGGCAAGTAATCAAGATTAAGAAAGTTCGGTCCATATGAGTTTGAATTTGTCGTAAACTTTTGTTTTATTCACATGGATAGGAACACATACACCATTAAAATCTAAGTGTCATAAGATTCCCTCCTTCATGAAAGTGACTGTGAGGAAATGCTTTCACTAAGAAAGATTTTAAGAAGATAGTGATTGTGAAATTGAATTCTCGAATTCGATTATGGTTACGGTTTCCCTTTCCATAATTCGAATTGTGAGATTTGGCAATTAGTCTGAATTGTTTAGATACACATATGAGCTATCTAAAGGAAAAGTGTATAAGCTTAGATAAAGGATTATCAAAGCATTAGGTATTAGAAACATGAACTTAAGGAATTCAACAAGTATTGTTTTTCTGGAAGTTAAGCTGGTTTCTGAATACATGTCAAAGCTAGTAAGAGCATAAGTGTTATGTTTATAATAATCATCATGATAGTGGGAGCATAAATGTTATGATTATATGATTATTATGGAAAGTATTGCAAGTTAGCAATATTAATTATAGAAAACAAGAGTTATACTTTGCATAGTCGCAATAGTTAAAAAGTTGTTTTGCTATAATTAAGGGAGAGAATATTATGCTTCATTTCAAATCTAAAGGCTTAGGTTGTGGAATGTTAATAATTAATCAAGGAAACATAGTGTATTCACAAATTTCGATTATGATTATGACATTTCTCTCCATAGTTCGAATTTTGAGAACGTAGCACATAAAGTAATATGGCAGAAGATTGATAAAGTATCAAATCTTTATGTAAGATGTTATGCATCGTGTCCCATATGATTCGGGTATAGGATCGATTGCAAATGCTATAATATTTGACCATTCTAAAATTTTCCAAATGTCTAGCACATTTAGAGGGAAGAAGGACAAAAATCGGTTTTGACTAAGATAATTAAACAACTATCAAAGGACAATCCAAAGTTCGCCGAGGATTGGTCACTTTTGAATAGTTGGAAGTATAGTATTGAATGGACCATATCGATATTATTATGAATAGATAAGATTCTATTAAGAATGAGTTGTCATATGGAAAATATGGAAACGTGTCCATATTGGGAATTGAATATTGAAAATATATGTCTAGATTAGAAACTTTTATGCAAAAGGATGTTCAAAGGAATGTACTTTGAGTGAGAGACATCATATCTAAGGAATTGTATTGTAACAATCTCCGATAGAGGACTTTGTAATATCATTGGCAATAGTCATTGTGACTTTTGTGCTATGACATTACGAAAGGATCATTGCATAAAATGTTAGAATCTAACATATTCCATAAGTGGCAAGAATTTGATATTCTTTCACTTATGAAAAAGGATTTGGAGTTGTGAAATGAGTATGATTGGAAATGTGTTCATTTGATCTATTTCACAAAGTAAGAATCATAGGTAAACATTGTGTGCATGCTAAGAGCATGGGACAAGTGTTGTAATAATTCAAGTAAAAAGTTGATTACCCGAAACAACAAATAATGAGTAATGGATATGGTGATAAATAAAAGGTGTTTTATTTATACTCAAAGGTTTCAGGCCATATGGGATTAGTATTATCCTTGTGTTTCACTTTGCATGTTTTGACTTCCTGGATAATTTAATTGGTTTAGAACAGTCAAATTATTCGAACGAGCCACAATCATTCATATGTTGGAAGTAGGTATGAATAAAGGCTCTCATGAATTGGTGTGTGGATTGTCTAAAGAGTAATAGACATAAGCAAATGTTTGCTACAACATTCATGAGTGCTTATGAATATGATTTGAGCATTGGATTAAACCCACGCTCACTTGGATCACTCCATGAATTGTATCACAAGTGATTGGTGAGACGATAATATCTTATATTCTTGAAACTGAGATGTGTGAGTTGTATGTTGCAAATCGGTTGCACATTGATAATATGTAAACGCACCAGTAACTTGGTGTCATAAAACATATTGTTGTGTGTGATTCGGTGAGTGAGTGCAAGCGAGCATTGAATCAAAGTTTGTCCATTCCTTTTATCCAAAGAAGGATAAAAGCGATATCTTTGGGCCCCTCGATGATTTAGTGATGACAAACGTAAATGCTGGGCCGGGCTAGGGCTAATTTGATTTGTTCAATTAGTCAGTCGTCATAAATCGGAAGTCGAGAAATGGTACAGAGAGAATGATTAGAAATCATGTCTTATATGATATCTAGAATGGAGGAATATATGATCCCTTATCTAAAGGACACGTGTATCTGATAGGATCGGAGTTGACATCGGCTTTGGAAAGCTACGATTGCAGATCAGGATCTGAAGTCATACGCATAATAGTTATTAGACTTATCCAAGTGGGAGACTGTTGGGTTAGTGTCTAAGTCCATAACTATTTTGGTATGTACTTGACCCGATGGTGCATGGTCGTTTTGGGTTGCCTTCATCAAAGCAACTTGATAGGATGAAATATGATTTAATCATATTGTTTAATTAATATTAGTCAAAAATTAATAAGAATTAAGTTTGTGACTAAAAGAGATTAATTAAACTTAAGGGACTGGAATTGCAATTATAAGATAATTGCAATCGGGCTATGGATTGCCTTATATTATAAGGTTGGACGAATTGTATGGGGAAACCCATTGGAAATCGTCCAAGGCCTTTAAGCAAAGGAGTCCATGGGTTGCTTAGGGCTTAGCATCCAAATTAGGGTTTCCTTGTTAGATAACCCTAATAGCCTTACTATATATAGAACCCTTATGCTCCAAACACGTGGTGAACAAATTATCTAGGGTTTCCACATGTTTTTTGAGAACCTCCTTCTCTTCTCTTCTTCATCCTCTTGCTCTTGGTGTTTGTGAACCATTAGAGGAGTGACATTTGTGACTCTAAGCTTTCTAAATTCATTACAAGGAGGATTTCAGATTGTTATTGCTACATAACAATCAAGGTATGATCTAAACCCTAATTATATGTTACATTGATTATCATATGATAGATCTACGGTTTATAGTCTTGGATAAATTGCATGTTCAATAGAGAAACCTAGATCCAAGCATTAGGGTTTGTATGAGTACATAGGATGTTCTTATGACCAAAACCCGTCAACAAGCTCTCCCTTCTCAGAGTATCCAACACCTCCCACAAGTGCTCCTCATGCTGCTCCTGCGTCTTGGAATAGACCAAGATGTCATCATTGAAAACTATCATGGACCGATCCAACATTGGTCCGCACACACGGTTCATGAGATCCATGAACGCGGCAGGAGCATTGGTGAGCCCGAAGGCCATCACCACGAACTTATAGTGACCATATCGTGTCCAATAGGTAGTCTTCTGCACATCCTCCTCTCTGACCCTCATCTGATGATAATCGGAACACAAATCAATCTTGGAGAACCATGATGCCCCCTGAAGTAGGTCAAATAGATCAGTAATCCTCGGGAGTGGGTAACGGTTCTTCACCATTACCATATTTAACTCCCGGTAATCTATAGACAACCGATGCGACCCGTCATTCTTCTTCACAAATAGAATCGGGGCTCCCCAAGGTGGACTGCTCGGTCTGTTAAATCCCTTGTCTAAGAGCTCTTGTAACTGTGTAGACAACTCCTGCATCTTAGGAGGAGCCAACTGATATGGTGCTTTGGCTATCAGAGCCGCACCAGGAACTAGGTCAGTCCTGAACTCTAGCTGCCTCTTTAGAGGTATCCCAGGTAGCTCTTCTGGAAATACATCTGCGTAGTCTCTTACCACTGGTACATCGCTCACAGTCGCCTTACCCGCCTCCCAGGTATCCATAACATAGGCGACTTACCCTATACAACCCTATTGGAGGTAGCGCCTACCATTTGCTGTTGAACATAAAGCTGGTTCGCGCTGTGGTCTCTCACCCTCAATCACCAGCTCTCCCCCACTTGGGGTCCTGATCCGAAACAACTACTGCGCGCAGTCGATCACTGCCCCATTGGGACCAATGCATGCCTATAATAACCTTGTTCCCCCGCAATGGTATGGGAACTAAGTCTACCATGTAACGCTCCTCGAACAACATCAAAGCACAATCCCTGGAAACCTCTGATGCTCGCACTGACCGGTTGTTCGCAATCGTGACCTCTAGAGGGTTGTCACAACACCTGAATAGGGATACCGTTCACATGGAACGATCCTGTCACCACATCGGGTGTGGCGCGTGCCTCCTCGACTGTCAATTGAAACGCTCGGCTCCACACCATTTGTGACAACCCGAAATTTCCATTCTGAACAAACTATATCAAACCAATAGAAGTTAGAACAGTTAAAGGGAAATTCCAGATTTTGGGTATAAGTTTGAGTTTTTCACGATTTACATTTAAGGAGATATCAGGAGAGTGGATGCACTAGGGTTTTGTGTAACACTGTTATTCCAATACTCTAGGATATTAGAGTTCACTCTGAGAATAAAATATTTTCTGCCCAAAAATCTCAGGACTATATATAGAAATCTGAACCAAATAATTCATTAGTTACATTTCCAATTAGAGAAAAGCCAAATTCTCTCTCATGGATCTTCGGGTTTTTATCCCAAATCATGAGTACTTCAATCTAGTTGTATTATATAGCTTAGATTGTGCTTAATAACATCAAAATCACGACAGAACAACAACATCTGTAAGTTTACTCCCCAAGAACATCTTGGAGAGTAAACTCCTTTTCAAAAGCCAAATGGTGCCTAGTCCTTCCTTAAGCCATGAAACTAGTTTGGGCTTGTACACAAATGAGTTTAGGGACAGAAAACAAACTCAAAACAACAAGATTTGAGAGTTTACCGCCCAAGAACATCTTGGAGAGTAAACTCCATTTTAAGGGCCAAAAGTGTCCCAATGTCCCTCAAAGCCTTGGAAATGAACCTTGAGACTACCTATGACATATTTAGACATACAAAACAAATAGAATCAAGGGTTGAAAGTGAGTTCACGGCCAAGGAAGTTCTTAGGCCGTGAACTCCATTTTAGGGTGTCAAAATGCCCTAAATGCCACCCTTAAGCCAAGAGACTAGCATAGCTTTTTAGCTTGATGTGTCTAAGACCCAAAAAAACCAAAATACCAACACCCACAAGTGTTTACGGCTGCAAACACATGACCAAATGGTCTGTGGTCCGAAAACTCAAGATAGGGGTGTTTTGGTGCCACAAACACTTCCTAAGGTTTAGGCATGAATTTAGAATGCTTCCTTATGACCTTTAAGACCCTCATAAACATATTTGGACATGAGTTTATAGTTGTATACTCATTTGGGCCGTGAAGACCCCAAAAGTGCCAAAAGAAGTGGTCTTTCTCATCCCAGGCTAAAGCTAATGTCCGTAAATCATTCCCTAGCTTTCATACTTACACAAACCAATGAGTGACCATGAGTTTACGGCCGAAAACTCCTTTCGGCCGTGAACTCATAGTAGTAAACTCATATGTGTGCCTTTATACCTTCCTATGTTGAATCACATGTGATTCCAACTCTTAGTCAAGGTGTTACCTAGTCCTGGAATGTGTTTCCCTACATATAGTTGTGCCTCGGGACTTCATTCATGGAACTTCTCATCCCTACACGCGTACTCGCTGGAACCACTCACAACACGTGAGTTCATACCCCTTAATCAATGTTTTAAATGATTTTAAATGCTTTAATGGGGGGGGGAGTACAAGTAGAAAACAGTATGTTATTAAATCAATCTTATGTATTTTATAACTGTGTTTTCACTCAGTAGATTTCACATACTTCAAAAGGTGACACATGAAATGGTTTCTATCTAAAAATACCTTGATAACAAAAGTATTAGTTTTGAAATGTTTATTAAAATGACATCAAGTCACTCTTAATTATTGTTCAAAACTCCTAGATATCTTGCAAAACCATTATTTTTACCTTCTTGAGCAAAACTACACTTATACGCATATGTTCTTATATATGTATTGATGTTATAGTTTCCATCCTTCGTTCAGTTTCCCATACCCTGGTGTATCGAGGGTGCATAAATCTACTTGAACAACCAATTACTTTCCAGTTAATTATCATAGGGATAGTTAGAAGAAACAAAACATTATTCCTGTTACAAGGAATCACACAAGAGTCAGTTCATTCATGAGTCTATACCAGTACCTTACATGATACATGAGTACAATTACCTAGGATTACATGATACATGAGTACGTTTACATAGCTACATTTATCTGAATACGCTTACATGAATACCATACATGAGTACTGTTACTTAGATACATAATCATGTATTCACTTACCTGGATACTTGTACCTAGAGTTATTAGGAAGATTTATTCGTACTTTCCGTGTAAATTTTCCTGCCCATCCCAGTTGAAGGGGATGTCTAGACGGGAATAACCATTATGGAACCCAGCTGTTAGCAACACTGGGTGATCAACATCTACGGATTTCTAAGGTTATCACTTATATTAGGAAGATTTATTCGTACCTTCTGTGTAAATTTTCCTATCCATCCCAGTTGAAGGGGATGTCTAGACGGGACTAACCATTCCGGAACCCAGCTGTTAGCAACATTGGGTACTGAAAATATACGGATGTCTAAGGTTATCACTTATATTAGGAAGATTTATTCGTACCTTCTGTGTAAATTTTCCTGCCCATCCCAGTTGAAGGGGATGTCTAGACGGGACTAACCATTCTGGAACCCAGCTATTAGCAACACTGGGTGATGAACATCTACGGATGTCTAAGGTTATTACTTATATTAGGTAGATCGATATCGGAATTAACCATTCCTCCATCCTACTGTTGCAACAGAGGATGAGATGAAAATCTTCGGATGTTCATTAGGTTATACATGTCGCTTACTGCGATGGCATGTTAGTCCTGGTAACCAGGGATAACACTTACATGATTATACTTTTTCCTGTTTACTTTATTTTGTGATACTTTCACATAAACGATGAGTTAGACTAAGTACTTTTAGTACTAGTCAATAGAAAGGAAAACCTATCATTTTACTTACAAAACATTCCGGTCTTGGTAGAAGACTACATTTCATATTAGTAAGAAATAAGGGATTTCTTAGAGTTTTTCATACTTATATCAACTGTTCAATTTAAAGATTTACATGACAATCATAACAGCATTCCAAAACAAGACAATAACACCTAAATATTTATTAATTCGCCAACTTTAAAGGTGATACTCGCTTTCAAAATAACTTGTATTCTCAGGTCATCAGTTAGACAAATGTGATGACCAGGTTTTTGAGAAGACGGAGCACAGACAAGACTCATCTTATTTTGATTATTTATTTTGTTGTTGTACATTATGAAAGAATACACATGTATTAATACTTTACTTATAATGCAATGGATGATGTAGTTTCTTGTTTACTACTTTACATTGTTATGATACTTCACATGACGTCCTCCACCCCTGAACGTTTCCGCCGTTCTTGGTTTTGGGGTGTGACTGATTGGTATTAGAGCGTTGTTTGTAGTGAATTAAGTATATCAACCCATAAAAGATATACTAACTATAAACACATTGGTATTAAAACACTCTGTCTAAGAGTGTATACTTTTAAATAATAAAACTTTTAACAAAGTATACGTGGCTGCATTCACACTAAAATCCGTGTCACAATGACAAGAAAAAAAAGTATTGAGATTGTTGAATATCACAGGTAAGCTCGGGGATGCATGGTCAGTCTTGGGAGTGGCATAGCCTGATCAAATATGTTGTTCCGAGGAGTGGTTAGCACATGCCCAAGAATGGTTGTGATATGGCAACAAGTCTAAAAACCTACCAACATTACCACAATGAGAACATTATAACAAAACCGAAGTCTAAAATACCATAGGGGTCTTTTGTGTTACTATAAGTACTTTATACTTGACAACTAAAATGGAATCTTCATTCCTAAGTTGATAATTGCTAAGTGGATACGCTAAAGTTATATGTAACTAGGATGTTATAGACTTAGAACCGGTGAAATTTTTACTTTACCCCTATTCCTTGTGAATTTGGAGTTGAGGTCACTTATTCGAAGGCCTATCCTGTGTTGATTACATATAACTGGTATGCACTTTACAAATAGCGATGGAACTAATGAAGATTTCCTAAATAATTATCTAGATAGTTCGTCTAATAATTATTTTCTTACCCCAATTCTCGCGTAGATAACATGGATGGATTCCATCCCCACGGCAACCTGTTCCTTCCGAACGAAGTGATTGCTGGATGGTTTGGAGAAGAACCAGATGATGATCATCCAATCCCTCTAAATGATCACCATGCTGACGACCTTTTAGACGATGCCATCTCCGAACCCGAGGTTGAGAACCTACCCTAGGCAGCTCCCTTTCCGATTCCTAACCCTCGTCCGACTTTTCATGGCCCGACGCCTGAGTTGGTGGAATGTTTGGAAACATGGAGCCAAGGACAAGATCAGCCCATGCCATTTAATGGTGACCAAAGCTTCTATGACCTGAGCAATGGGGGCTCAGCAGACAGAATCATGCCAATTCTGATCTGAAGAGTTGCCCGAAACGAAATTCAGGGCAGGACAGCTCTACAACGTATCGCAGAAGTTGATACAAATGGAGGAATGCGTATGCTTCGCACCAGTCGCCTTGAACATGCTCGTGAGAGGTCTGAGAGAGACCACGAAACCTTGCTGCAAGCACTGGCTAAATCACGAGCCGAAGTCATGGAACTTCGAGTATGCCAGAGAGTGTACGAAAGACACCTACTTGATGTGGAACGCCAACTGGCCGAACTGAGAGTTCACCAGAGGGATGACCATCGCTAGTAGTAGATACTTTACTTTATATTCCTTGTTAGAAAGGAATCGTGTTCCTGTCTATGCCCGATGTGGCATTTTCTATGAAACTATCTTGTACTGTAAGTACTTTAGTTAGGTCTTTATACTGTCAGGAACTATCTTCTCTGGATATGATGTAAGACCTTTTTACAAGGTCATTTTTCCTGAACTTGTACGTCATGAATATCAAAGATATTGACAGTCGGCTAACTTCTGTGTCATTCTTTATTCGAATAATCTTATCATACTTTCATTAGAGTCTATTTGAAACATGCTCTAGTCAAGTCATTGGACTATAGCAATTTAACTCCGGAGACATCTCCAAGTCTCTTGTAATGGTTGGATCATGTTATTCACCAACAACCGATACCTCGGGTAGAATGACAAACATCTTGAGACCATTGCATGAAATTACTTCCAATCTTTGCTAGGACTGCATCATAGGGATGTAGGTCAAACTTTCGTGTACATACTTCCATTCCGTAGTAGGACTGCATCATAGGGATGTAGGTCGAACCTGAGAGAACATACTTCTATTCTTTACATGAGCGATCGAACTACGTCTAGGTTCAACCATTCTCGCTCACAAATTCATTTTCTTTCCATATAACAGAATCATGTTGCCGAAGAAAAACGATCAGCCCATCAACCAAACACCAACTCTTCAGATTGATGCAGCTACCTTTCAAGCTGCAGTCTCGGCTGCCGTGTCAGCTATTCTGAACCACCTTCACGCTAACAACGCGAAAGTTAGTGGAACTGTTAACAACAATGCCAATCCAAGTGACAATCCAGTACCTCAACGAGCAACAAACTACCACGATACCTCGAGTGCTGAGACTAAGAGTAACAGACAGAAGTTTTGGGCCAAAAGGAAGAAGAAATCGCTTCGAGGGGAGAATAAGAACACAACTACGACCATTCCTTCTGGGGTCCCAATGGTCCCCACACCAGCCAGACAATATGCCGGAAACCTACTGAAATGCTTTGGGTGTAGCTTTCATCATCTGGGTAGTTGCCGACCGTTACACTGTTATAAGTGCAACAGGAATGGACATACTGCTAGTTGCTGCAGGATCCAGATCCAACACATTTCTTCATCCACCTATGTCTAAACCTCTCATATATGCCATCTATGTGGCGTCATGGGACACTTCAAGAGGGACTGTCCAGCAGGGAAGGACAACAACGAATCCGGAGGATTTGACCTCAGAATGGGAAGAGGCAGTTAAGGACCCTAATATAGTATAGGTTCCCTCCAAATCGTCAGTATTTTGTATGTTCAAAAACATGTTTAAAACTAGCGCAACTAGAGTCTTATCTTTTGAGGGATCCTATTGGATTAGGGATGCTCGTGCTGCGTATACTTGTCTTTTGTAGTATATCTTATTCGTATCAATAGTCTTGTAGCAAATCTAAAGTACTGTAACTCTGTTCATGGTTGCACGGTCGTTTTTGTCTATAAACGTTTTATGTTCAAAGCTAATGTCTTTAAGTTTTTGTATGATTCCGACTTTATCATACGACTCGAGTAATTTTGATCCTCGCAATACCAGCTTCATAAGTACATCTCTTTCTTAAAAATAGTCTTTTAGCGAAGCCGTCATATCAAAACACTAAAGTACTCATACAAGGAGTACCTTATAGTTCTTTTCCTTTCCGAAGGAATCCCCACCTTATTGCTCGTGCAGTACGTCAAGTTCAATTCCAGGATTCATATGGTTGATCTCTCACTGAGGAATGTATACATGAGAGTGATATATAATCAATGATCTACAGGTTTAGAATTGATGATTCCACTTTAACTTCTTTTCCCTCGATGGGATGTGAGATTAATTATATACGACTCGTATACACGAAATTGTGATCATTGAATCACGTATGAATTCTAATATGAACTTCAGGACGGAGACTGTCCAGGAGTACGAGTAATTGCATTGGCATAGGAACAAACTTAGAACCCAGTATGACTCTTGTAACCAGATCGCCTTCAGTCTAAACACCTACGGAAGATACAAGAATAGCCCGGACAACACAACGAACTACTCAACAATCGAATTAGAAGACCAGGCTGCTCACCCTTGAGAGCTCCGGTCTTATTATTACCAGAATTCGACGGAGTGCATCTTATGTACCTCGACGACCGGAGACTTCATTAAGAATTCCTTTGGAAATCGTTGTTTCTGCCTCGCATAAACGAGTTCATTGAGAAAACACAGGGAAAGAGCTACTTTCAGAAATGGACCTGAGATCTGAATATCACCAGTTCGGGTGTTAGGGAAGGATGTCCTAAAGACTACCCTCCGAACTCGATGCGGACACTTCGAGTCCGTAGTGATACCCCTCGGATAGGACCAATACGCCGATAGTATTCATGACCTAAATGAGTGGTGTACGCCTTCTTACTGGGATCAGTTCGTCATTTCTCCATGTAATGACTTACTTATCTACCCTCGTAGTAAGAAAGAACCCATAGAAACATTACCCTCAGAGATACTTTCGCAAAGTTCTCTGAGCAAGAGTTTGGAATTAAGAGTCAAATTTCCTAAGACACACTATTAGTGTTGTGGAAATTTTTGAGTACTCTATCAAATTATCCAAAACCGTTGGGAATTTGTCGGCACCGTAGTCACCGACGGAAAATTCGCCAAATTCTAGGTCTTACAGACCTACTATCATAGTCTATTCAGAACTCCCCACAAAAACTTCAGGAACCCTTTCGACTTGACCCAGCAAGGGATGACCCTTGACTGGGAAGTAAGCGAGAGAAAGAACCTTTGAAATTCCAAGTGAGAGACCAAATTCATTAGGAAACCTCACTCTGGGAATGGCTTAATACACTTCGTAAAGCGTGGAAAGCTAGGTCCAATATAGTTAGGACCTCCGATATTCTCACTAGAATCGGCACTGCATCTCAAACTAGAACTACTCCGCGAACTCAGTAACGTACATTTTCCCCTTCGCGTCTCGAACTTGAAACAGTATCTTTCCGTTAGGACTTTCGTAAGCCCTCTCGACAAGATCGAGATTTATGAGATCCATGCCTTCGTATTAGAACCGTAGTGACCCTCGACCGAGTGGCCAAGCGGACGAAGCAACGTCGTCGCCCATTAGTGAAGGTTCGTTGGAATACCAACTGAGAACCCGACTTCACTTGGGAGCGCGAGAGCAAATCGATTAGGAAGTTTTCACCAAACGACTCGATCACGTTTACCTACTTCCTTGCCTAAATTCTAATTTCGGGACGAAATTCCCTTTAACAGGGGGATGATGTGACAACCCGAAATTTCCATTCTGAACAAACCATATCAAACCAATAGAAGTTAGAAAAGTTACAGGGAAATTCCAGACTTTGGGTATAAGTTTGAGTTTTTCACGATTTACACTTAAGGAGATATCAAGAGAGTTGATGCACTAGGATTTGTGCATTTCTGCCCAAAAATCTCAGGACTATATATAGAAATCTGAACCAAATAATTCATTAGTTACATTTCCAATTAGAGAAAAGCCAAATTCTCTCTCACGGATCTTCGGGTTTTTATCCCAAATTGTGAGTACTTCAATCTAGTTGTATTATATATCTTAGATTGTGCTTAATAACATCAAAATCATGACAGAACAACAACGTCTGTGAGTTTACTGCCCAAGAACATCTTGGAGAGTAAACTCCTTTTCAAAAGCCAAATGGTTCCTAGTCCTTCCTTAAGCCATGAAACTAGTTTGGGCTTGTACACAAATGAGTTTAGGGACAGAAAACAAACTCAAAACAACAAGATTTGAGAGTTTACCGCCCAAGAACATCTTGGAGAGTAAACTCCATTTTAAGGGCCAAAAGTGTCCCAATGTCCCTAAAAGCCTTGGAAATGAACCTTGAGACTACCTATGACATGTTTAGACATACAAAACAAATAGAATCAAGGGTTGAAAGTGAGTTCATGGCCAAGGAAGTTCTTGGGCCGTGAACTCCATTTTAGGGTGTCAAAATGCCCTAAATGCCACCCTTAAGCCAAAAGACTAGCATAGCTTTTTAGCTTGATGTGTCTAAGACCCAAAACAACCAAAATACCAACACCCACAAGTGTTTACGGCCGCAAACACATGACCAAATGGTCTATGGGCCGAAAACTCAAGATAGGGGTGTTTTGGTGCCACAAACACTTCCTAAGGCTTAGGCATGAATTTAGAATGCTTCCAGATGACCTTTAAGAACCTCATAAACATATTTGGACATGAGTTTACGGGTTTAAACTCATTTGGGCCGTCAACACCCCAAAATTGCCAAAAGAAGTGGTCTTTCTCATCCCAGGCTAAAGCTAATGTCCGTAAATCATTCCCTAGCTTTCATACTTACACAAACCCATGACTGACCATGAGTCTACGGCCGTAAACTCCCTTCGGCCATGAACTCATGGTAGTAAACTCATATGTGTGCCTTTATACCTTCTTATGTTGAATCACATGAGATTCCAACACATGGTCAAGGTGTTACCTAGTCCTGGAAGGTGTTTCCCTTCATATAGTTGTTATAAACACTATATTCATGTCAATATGTGTCCTTATATGTCATTTAGGACTTGTTGTGTCTCGGGACTTCATTCGTGGAACTTCTCATCCCTACACGCATACTCGCTAGAACCACTCACAACAGGTGAGTTGATACCCCTTAATCAATGTTTTAAATGATTTTAAATGCATTAATGGGGGGAATACAAGTAGAAAACAGTATGTTATTAAATCAATCTTATGTATTTTATAACTGTGTTTTCACTCAGTAGATTTCACATACTTCAAAAGGTGACATGTGAAATGGTTTCTATCTTAAAATACCTTGATAACAAAAGTATTAGTTTTGAAATGTTTAGTAAAATGACATCAAGTCACTCTTAATTATTGTTCAAAACTCCTAGATATCTTGCAAAACCATTATTTTTACCTTCTTGAGCAAAACTACACTTATACGCATATGTTCTTATATGTGTATTGATGTTATAGTTTCCATCCTTCATTCAGTTTCTCACACCCTGGTGTATCGAGGGTGCATAAATCTACTTGAACAACCAATTACTTTCCAGTTAATTATCATAGGGATAGTTAGGAGAAACAAAACATTATTCCTATTACAAGGAATCACACAAGAGTCAGTTTATTCATGAGTCTATACCAGTACCTTACATGATACATGAGTATAATTACCTAGGATTACATGATACATGAGTACGTTTACATAGCTACATTTATCTGAATACGCTTACATGAATACCATACATGAGTACTGTTACTTAGATACATTATCATGTATTCACTTACCTGGATACTTGTACCTAGAGTTATTAGGAAGATTTATTCGTACTTTCTGTGTAAATTTTCCTGCCCATCCCAGTTGAAGGGGATGTCTAGACGGGAATAACCATTCCGGAACCCAGCTGTTAGCGACATTGGGTGATCAACATCTACGGATTTCTAAGGTTATCACTTATATTAGGAAGATTTATTTGTACCTTCTGTGTAAATTATCCTGCCCATCCCAGTTGAAGGGGATGTCTAGACGGGACTAACTATTCCGGAACCCAGCTGTTAGCAACACTGGGTGATGAACATCTACGAATATCGAAGGTTATCACTTATATTAGGAAGATTTATTCGTACCTTCTGTGTAAATTTTCCTGCCCATCCCAGTTGAAGGGGATGTCTAGACGGGACTAACCATTTTGGAACCCAGCTGTTAGCAACACTCGGTGATGAACATCTACGGATGTCAAAGGTTATCACTTATATTCGGAAGATTTATTCGTACCTTCTGTGTAAATTTTCCTGCCCATTCCAGTTGAAGGGGATGTCTAGACAGGACTAACCATTCCGGAACCTAGCTGTTAGCAACATTGGGTGATGAACATCTACAGATGTCTAAGGTTATTACTTATATTAGGTAGATTGATATCGGAACTAACCAGTCATCCATCCTACTGTTGCAACAGAGGATGAGATGAAAATCTTCGGATGTTCATTAGGTTATACATGTCGCTTACTGCGATGGCGTGTTAGTCCTGGTAACCAGGGATAACACCTACATAATTATACTTTTTCCTGTTTACTTTATTTTGTGATACTTTCACAAAAACGATGAGTTAAACTAACTACTTTTAGTACTAGTCAATAGAAAGGAAAAACTATCATTTTACTTACAAAACATTCGGGTCTTGGTAGAAGACTACATTTCATATTAGTAGGAAATAAGGGATTTCTTAGAGTTTTTCATACTTATATCAACTGTTCCATTTAAAGATTTACATGACAATCATAACAACATTCCAAAACAAGACAATAACACCTAAATACTTATGAATTCACCAGCTTTAAAGCTGATACTCACTTTCAAAATAACTTGTATTCCCAGGTTATCAGTTAGATAGGTGTGATGGCCAGGTTTTTGAGAAGACGGAGCACAGACAAGACTCATCTTATTTTGATTATTTATTTTATTGTTGTACATTATGAAAGAAGACACATGTATTAAAACTTTACTTATAATGCAATGGATGATGTTGTTGCTTGTTTACTACTTTACATTGTTATGATACTTCACATGACGTCCTCTACCCCGGAACGTTTCCGCCGTTCTTGGTTTTGGGGTGTGACAACATTGGAGCCTATGACTTAACCTTCCAGCCATCTGCAACCCGTGTTGTTGCTGGAATCGGTGCCATGACTAGCGCTGTCAATCTAGGGCAGTTAGCCTTTTTATGGACCCTCTGATTGCAATGGAATCAAATCAGGTCTGATGTCTGAACCGTGGGGCGGGGGTAGTACAATCCCTGCCGAAGTGCCCCGTCTTGCCGCACTTGTAGCAGCTCGACAATCCAACACTACACTCTCCCTCATGCGGCATGCTGCATTTCCTGTAGTGGCTCTGAACCGGCTGGCCCTTCGACCTAGTGTCAGATACCTTGGGTTTCTTCCCCGAAACCCCAGTAATCTGCTCTACTCCAGCCTTCCTCTTCCTGAGGATCTCTAAATCGATCTCCCTCTCACTCGCCCTGGCAATCATGGACTCCAAGGTCGGGCAGGCTGAATAGCTGACATGCTCCCGAATATCAACCTTCAACATATCATGATAGTGGGTCTTCCACATCTCCTCATCCCCCGCATACTGAGGTGCCAACAAGGCCCTCTCCCTGAACTTGGCGGTGATCTCCGCCGCTGTCTCGGTAGTCTGCCTCATATTAAGAAACTCCTTGGCCAACTATTGAAGCTCCACAGTTGGCGCACACTCAGCCCCGAACCTGGTCACGAAGTCCGACCATGTCATAGCCTCGATGACTGGGGCTCCCAGCGAGTCACCAACTGACTCCCACCAATCCCTCGCTCTATCCATCAAACATCCTGCAGCAAAGCGAACCTTCGACCCCTTTAGGTAGAATCTTGTCAACTATGCAGACTCAATGTCTGCGATCCATCTCCTGGCAGCAATGGGGTCCTTCGCCCCATGAAAGTCTAGCGCACCACTTCCCCTGAAGTCCTTGAAGGACAGTGTGCGCGTCCCTGACTGGCTATACGCCAAGTTGATCCAGAATGCATGGAGGTGATCCTCCATCAGCTCGATAATCCCCTCCTTGATCAACCCGAAAATAACCAGGGTCGACTGAAGAATACCTCTCGTGATCTCAGATGCGATGAACTCGCGTAACCCATCATCAACCTGCTCGGATGCCGCACCCGAGCCTGATCCTGAACCTGATCCAAAACCTGAACTTCCTATTCCATGACGCGTAACCACAATACTCATATAAATGTCAGGGTCACACATACTCTCGAGAGGTTTAACACACTCCCCAAGTTCCCTGGTTCCATCTTAGCCCTCCTTGACTCGAGTACGGATCCTCTGCTTTCAGTACTACGAGCCCATACTACCTTCCACATTTATCTATACTTTCCTCAAGAATTGTTTCGACTTCACGAAGTCCCTTAGACTAATACCGCTTTCTAACTAATCTCATCCTAGGCTTGTCCTAGGGCACTCTCTGACCTACTCTCCGCCATCAGCTGCACAAGGAGTCCCTATCATCCTTCCCTAAGTAGCTCGCAGATACTATTATATATCTGTTTACTAGTTAGTTAAAGCTAGCTAGAACCCCTATAAGGATAAAGCAAGCAGCATTTGTGAATTAAGTAACCAAATCAAGCATAACCTAATTAGGCTATTATACTGTTGACTAAACAGCCCTAGCATACAGCTCTATAAGCTCACACATCAGGCATATAAGGTATCCTCACTAGATCCTTGGCTCTAATCTAGCATGCATTTCTCATAATCACATAACATGCATACAAGCCATCTTTCCTAGATCCTTAGCCCTATTCTAGCATGTAGTTCTCATAATCATATCATATAACATAACATAACAAGTATGGGTATCTTGGGGAAAACTTACTTGAGCTCAGCCGGTCACACGCATCACACACCTTGTTCTTTCTCGAAACTCTTTATTTTAAATTTTTGAAAACTATTTTGTTGCAAAAATCCTTCAATCCCTCGATTTGAGTCTAGACACCCCTGAAGGTGTGCGTGGATCCCTCAAACCAAAGCTCTAATACCAACTTGTAACATCCCAAAATCGAGACCCAAATTTTTTTTTTTGATTATAATACTTTCAAAATAGTGACAATACATCATTAATATCATTTCAATACATCAAGTCACAGATCACAAGTCTCAAAATCCATAATATCAAATAGTAAAATGTTGAGTACAATCTCAGGGTTCTCATTTCGGAAATCATGTGCGTGTAATGCGTTGTTACCCTGCCGACTCCTTCCCCTTCGATGAAGAGGTACCTAAAACCAAAACTGAAACTGTAAGCACAAAGTTTAGTGAGTTCCCCCATTATACCACATACCAAACAACATACATACTGCTGGGCAATTCTGGGGACCACAACCTACCCACGTCAAGCAGTTATGGGTTGCTGACCAACCTATGTCAAACAAATCTGGGGTGCTGACCAACCCATGTCAAACAGTTTTGGGGTGCTGACCTACCCTCCGGTCTATCTCAACCGACAACGGGGACTATTTCACCCCTACTACTAGCAAATCGTAATCCTACTATCATAATCATGTTGTCATAATTATACTGTCATAATCATACTGTCAAGCATCCTTGGGGTACTGACCTACCCTTCGGTCCTAACGACCGAGGCGGGGGACTATTCCCCTCCTCCTACCACTATCACATATAGCATATCATGCTGGCATATAAAGCGTACCCGGTAATAGCAAACCTAGATAATTATCATAAAGACAATCATCTAAAGACAATCCTTGCTAGTGGGCCGACATTATGGTCGTAGACCCACCTCTACTGGAAGGTAACTCACCTTGAAAACTGCATGTTGAATCTCACGGAAAGTAGTCTTTAATAGCTACTCTAATGACTCTCGGCTAACATAAACACATTAACACTCGATCAGAGTTTGTAACACAACTTAGCGTAAAATGACCATTTTACCCCTTGGTCCAATTGGGGCATATAAGAGTCCCAATTCTAACCTATTAAGCCTAGTCCTCCAATGGCCCATTAAAGACTCGTTAAGGCCCATTAATTGCCCAATTCCAGAATTGGGCCTTATCCCCCTAATTGGGCCCAAAAGCTCCAAATCCAAATGTAATAATTCTAAAGGGTCCAATCTTGGCCCAATAGGCTCAATGCTCTAGTTCCAGATTTCTAAGGCCAAAGTTATACTTATCAGTGGGCCACAAAATTCCAAGCCCAGATCCTTAAGGCCCAAAATCCCATGGTTGCCACTATGCACACATACACGCGTCGTACCCAGCAAGTATGCCCAGCGTACTTTCGACCGCAAAAGAAGGTTGACTGTAAACGATAACTGACCGTGAACGGTAACGGACCGTAAACGTGAACCGCCCCAGTACGCGCAACGTACCAGGGTGTACTCTTAGCATATAGCTCAGTTTCCTTAGGACTTCACTTTCGACTTAATCCTTTTAGTCTTTACATCCAAAATCTATATCTAGGTCCTTTAAGACCTCCGAAGCCATAAAGTTACGAACTTTATGTGCTTGCATGCATGGTTGAGGTCAAAACATGATTTTGGTTCATTAAACAAGCTTTAATACCATCTAACACATGCATGGGTTCGACTTAACCACCAAGATCTGATTTTTATGACCTTAGGTGCTTCTAAGAGTCCAAAAGGACAACTCTTATGCTCTAGAAGCAACAATACTCAAGCACTCCCAACAATGGGGTCAAAAGGACATAAATACCCCGAATAAACAAATCTAAGCATACAATGGTTAAGTATGGAACTTGATACCTCAAAAGAGTCAGAAATGGTGTCAATCCTCAGGATCTACAAGCTCCTGGTGGATCCTTGCTACTTCTTCAAGCTCCTTTCTTCTTTTCTCACTAATACAACACAAAAACACTCTTAATGGCTTCTAGAACAAAAAGGCTCACAAAGGGAGCTAGGATTTTCGTGGTGCTGGATAAGGGTGAAGGGAGGCTGAACCAACAGGGGTTATGTCGTTTATATAGGGAGCAAACTCTAATTTTGGGGTTTAAGGATCTACGCACGTATGCTGGGTGCACTCTTGGTACGCTGGGCATACATGCATGGTTTCCACGTTTCCTTCTCCTGAGTACACTGAGCATACATGGCAATGTACTCCCCGTGTACAAGGTTCCTCAGCCCACTCTTAAGGGCCCAAAGTCAAAACCCAACCAAACAACCCATAAATTAATTAAGGTAAATACTCATAATACCTGGAAAAATCCCGGATGTTACAAAGATACTGAAGGTTTTAAACCGTAATAGAAATAACAAAATGTATATAAACAACGAGAAAACCCTAGAAAAACCAAAACTAAGAACTTAAGGAATGTAGAGCATAGAAAAAGAGTTTTTTTTAAGCTAAAAATGTAATAGAAATAAGAGAGCTACATGGATATGGAACTTACATGATGGCGTTGGTAGAGAAATGAAGATTCAACAAGGTAGGCCGACCGACTGAGATGAATGCCAACGAGTTCCAATACTCTTCAAGCAATACTTCAAAAATGGGCGATGCAGGTGGACGGTGGTGGAAATGATTTTTAGGTGGATGAGGGATTTGAATCGACAGAGGTTCGATTAGGGTTTTGGGAGGAAATAGTTTATAGCTTTGGGAAGAAATCAAAGAATGTAAATGAAACGAGGCATGAAAAAAATGAGGGAATGAAAATAAAACGAGGGAATGGTAAAAGAAGGAAATGCGGGGATTAAAAAAAGGGAGACGTCAATTATTTTGCAAACGTCTGGCAAGGGCCAACAAAAAAAGACTGTGATTTTTAGTAATTTGTCATTGTTACGTCGCTAAGGGGTTTTAACTTGCGACAGATTAGCGGGGGAACCTTTTTTGTCGATAAATTCTTACCAATCTGTCGTTGAAATACCTCTTTAAAATTTTATAATTATTTTGGTTGAAATATTTGTGCGTTCCATTGCTGATCCCTCGCTAAACCGTCATCGATTAGCTACAAATAGAATCCGTCGCTGATTTCGTAGCTGAAGATCGGATTTCTAGTAGTGAAATGGGTCTTGCGGAATAAAGCCCTTGCCCATTTTACGTGACCAATTTTGTTAAGCCGGACTCGTGTATTACCTCTGCTAGAATCTCGATTGGATAATGTCTACCCAAATTTACATCAAAATCAAACATTCTATAGGATTCACATGTCTGCTTAATCAAAAATTCCAATATGACACTACGACCAAGCCTAGTCTATAGATTCTTATACAAATTTTGATAGCAATACCCTCGGTAGGAATTCATGAAGACATGAGTGAGGGAAATATCTATGAAAGAATATATTTTATTAATGAAGGCAACTTTCCTAACATACCTAAGACATTCCTTTCAGCCTCATTAGGAACCAAGAACAAGAATGGACACTCTATGTGATGCCAAGACCAAACATTATGGGCAGGAGTTGACAGTTTCAATCCATTGTAATTGATATGTATATTAACGAACTTAATTCCTACCTATCATACCTAAGACATTCATTCAGCCTCCTCAGGCTGATATGTTCATCCCTATATATATATATATATATATATATATATATATATATATATATATATATATATATATATATATATATATATATATATATATATATATATATATATATATATATATATATATATATATATATATATAACTCGTTTAGGTTCGCGAGCCTAATCGAACTCGGTAACAGAGCTCGGGCTCGAGCTGGTTAATAAATGAGCCTTTTATTGAGCTCGAGCTTGGCTTAGAATCTTTTAACTCGAGCTCGAGTCGAGTTCTGAATGGGTCGATCTCAAATAGTTCACGAGTAGTTCAACTCACTTACAACCCTATTAGTTGGTTCTCAAAGGGATACAATCTATGAATAGAATTGCGTGAATGGAAACTACAAAGATATGCATCTTAGATGTTTTGTAAAAATAAATGGTATCTATAATATTGAAATTATAAGCTAACAAAATGATAGATATATATTTGTCAAAATCTATGAATAGCATTTGGTGAATGGAAACTAGATATGAATCTTAAATGTTTTGCAAAAATCAAGGGTATCAGTAGTATTGAAATTATAACTTACGAAAATGATAGATATTTTTCAAAATAATCTTACTTTACATGTTAAAGCTACAAAATAAATTTGAAAAAAAGTCTTGAACATCTTTCTTGATGTTTGTAAATGTTCCTATGTTTTTTCTTTTATGAATGTGAACGTAAATCAGAAGATTGGAGAAGTTTTCTTCGTATACTCTTTAATGAATTCATTTTCAAATATAATGTTATAATTCGAGACTAAAAGTTAATATCACACGTCACAAATGAGCCTACTTTCTATTAGGAAAAGGAAAATAAGTTTTTTTAGGTAACTTTTCAACGTCAATAAAGCATGCCGCAGCAAAGATAGTAATCGGTCCCTATGCAATCAAACATTTTTGCATGTCTAACTATTGGTATTTTAAACTAGCAAGAGTTTGAAATAGTTTACAACTATAATCAGCAATAAGAAATACGAATCTCACCAATTTAAAGATAATGTAAAATGGTAAAGTATAAAGCCAACCACTTGTTTCCTTTATGTCAAGATATATCTTTTATAATTCATCTAAAACTAATGCGTCCTTTTGTGTTTGCAAAACTTAAATAACATATTTGACAAAAAAATTTGTCATATTATTTCACGACGGCAAAGCTTGTTAACATTTTAACAAATGTATTAATAAAACTCATGAAAATAAATAGGAAAGTTTGGATTTTTAAACCGGTAAAACTTAAAAAACATATTTCACAAATTTCATGCCAACGGAGTCTCTCTCTCTCTCTCTCTCTCTCTCTCTCTCTCTCTCTCTCTTGTTTTTTGTTTTAGAACCGCAAAACTTTATTAAAACTAGTAAGAAGTTAGGAAAACATTACATAGAAATACAAGTTAACTTGGGATCATGAAGCCAACCAACCAAATAAATGTTAGCTTTCTTGTACCTATTCGAAATCCAAAAGATACTAGTACTAACAATATCATAAAAAAATCTCAAAAAGCTTTGTGGCAACCCTTCCAAAAAGGAGATTATTTCTTAACTTCATAAGCAGCAAAAAGTCATAATAACAACTGCATCAAATGCCTTTCAAACTGAAGACAAACACACAATAGAATTTTCCTAAGAAATGTAAGCCGTTATTGAAAGTACATTTGGAAGGTCCACATCCCACCAATTAGCAATACGCAACTGGATACCTTTTAAAGACGGGCAAACAAGAAATGTATGTAATATCAATTCCACTTGAGAGTGACGAATCTGTCACAAAATAGAATCAATCTCTATACCTCTAGCGGATAATCTTTCTCTAGTCGGGATTCTTCCTAATCTGAACCACCATAACAATATATTAAGTTTGATGGGAACCCAAGCCTTCCACACTGTATTGACATCTCCAATAACCAAAGAACTTGCATCAATGAAAGAGTGAGCCGAAGAGACTGTGTACAAATCTGTAGGATCACGCGACCAACCAAAAAAATCTAGAGAAGAAGTAATAGTCACAGACCTGAGAATAGACATGAGCTCATTCCATTGTGTCACCTCCATCCCACATGTCGGTAACCTATGTAGAAAAGAAAGAAAAGCATCCACATCCACTCTATCCATGACTCTAGCATCTTTGTAGATATCCAGAGCATATATACGGTGAAAAGTAATGGCTAAAGAAGTGTCGCCTGATTAGACATCATGCCAAAACCAAGTGTTTTCCCATCTCCGATCTGAATAAGAAAAAATGTGTAAGTCTTGAATTCTACAACAAATCAATCGGATTCACTTTGCTGGTGCGGAATCCCAATCAAAGTGTATATTTCAAGATATAAGATGAATAAGAACACAAAGAGTGAATCTTCAATGCACAGTATTAGATTGAATAGTCGGGTATATAAGATGTTGGTTTCACACTGTTCTCTCTCTGTTTCTCTCCAAAACACGTCCAGAGCATATGGCAGCCCCTTAGAACGTCCCACACTCCATTCTCACTATATTTTAGACCTAAATAACACTATTTATACCTAGGCCATATATCCAAGTCCAAGCCCAAAACCTGAGTAGAACAATACAAAGCCTAACCGAAATCACACACGATTTCGGTCCAATTACAAGGAACTTAAATGGATATCGGTCCTAGAACGAAAATACAAATAGCTTATGAAAAGCAAAGTATAAACCACAATTTATGACCTAAAAATCCCCCCCTTGGTTTATAAATTTCTTTTCTTATGACCTAACAAGCTCCCCCTTAATTGTAGCTTTCCTTTTCTTTTCAATCTTCGCTTTGTTCTTGGCTTCAGCTTTTATTGTTGATTTCTTCACAACTTCAAGATGAACATATGAATTTTCATGAACAACTTCATCTTTAGTAGTTGAACTTCCTTCTAAAATCTAACTTTGAAAGGACATTAAGTGTGGAGGCTTCTTGTATAGTTGCTTGAAAATCAGCACTTTTAGCTTTAAGAAACTTCATGGAAAATAACAGAGAGACTGAATCTTTTGGATGACTTCAGAAGGTACATAGATAGCAGCAAATTAATTGAGGAGGCTTCAGTGTAACTTGTCACATAACATCAAATACAACTTCACCTTGATTCTGGAGTTGAATGATTTGTTTTGAAAAATGAACTTCACTTCTTGTTCTTTCGAATAAATGCTCTCTAACAATCACCGATGAGTCTTGAATAGTAACCGTTGACTAAAAAGTTCCTTGTGGATCACAAAGTTATAAAAACCCTTCTCTCCACAGTTGTTCAAGAATCCATCCTTGGCTCAGAAGGAGACTTCTCGTAGTATCTATGTGAACTCGGAGGAACGCAATGCGATTTGTTGAGTATAGGAGAACTACTCGTGGCTAGTTTTGATGTTAGCCCCTGTATATCCTAGATTAGAGATCTTAATACAATTTTTCAAGTTAACAAGTTAACTTGGCCCTTGGCGAGACGTTCAACGATATCTGTTTCCCTGTTGGGTGAATCGCCCTGGTGCCTTGACAGTTTTTAGGTAAAGAAAGCTGACAAGACCAATTTGAAAATCAGTATAGTTTTAGATTTCCAATTCCTTAAATACGGCAGTTCTTAGAATGAAACTGCCTAACTAACATTATGTACAGTGTCATACCAGGTAGGAAACATTCTCCGTCAATTTCATGGGTGAAAATATCTAGAACATTAAAATGTTCACCGTCAATTCAGAAATGAATGGGTTTTAGATTTTGGGTTTCACATAGAATCATGGCGACAATGACTTCTAATATCATAAACACAGACTTTCTGATAACCGTCAGCCGAGTTGTTTTATAATCAAACCTCAAGGGGCACCGGTACCGCGGTACGTGGAAATGATTTGATGGAGAAAATTTTAGATGTGCGTGAAGAGTGGTTGGGGGTTTCACATCAGTGATGGTGAAAATGACTTTTGATCATTAACATTTGATGCGAAGACTCCTATTAAGACTGGTATATGTTTCAATATAGAAGAGTCTATCATTCGCATTTGAATCCTCCGTTAATTCCTTTCCAAGTCTCTTATCCTTGCTCAGAATATTCTGATACAATCTCCTTGAGTCACTTCTTCTTAAGAATTCACATTTCAAGACAAATAAAATTTTGAGATAAAAACTAAAAGTAAAAATAAACTTAGCGCACAATAGTAATAACTAAGAAATAAAATTAAAATTAAAATACACTCAAAACAATGAAGATATTTTTGGATTTTTTATTTTTCTCAAAAAGAAATAAAAAAGAATAAAAAACATTTTTGTATTTTTGAAATTTATAAAAACAGAAACAAACATATTTTTTATTTTTTTTTAAATTAAAAATTTTTAATTCTCCGCCTAAATTTGTGCATATAAAACACATTTTTGTCATTGGGAGGTTGATTCTTGCCCTTTTTGGCGTTCCAGTCACCATTGTTAGAATGTAACCTCGAAGGGTTCCTTTTGGAGGATCTTCCTCTTGGCGCGTTTTGCTAGCCTTGTGCATAGTAGGGAACATATGCATGATTTGTTCAATTTCTGGCAATGTGTGCAGGTGTTCCACAGTGGAAACATGTTCGTTTCTTCATGTAGAATTTATTTCTGCCTGTCCCTGGTAATGTGCCCATGCCTTGTCTTTGACTGTTCCCACGAACACACTTACAACAAGCACTCTGTTTCGCTTGTTTTGGTGGCCTATATTTACCAACATCAGATTTGTTAGAAGTAACATAATTAGAAGCAACAGATTCAGAGTTCGAGGAGACATTTTTTTGACAATCAACATAATCAGTTCTCCTTGTCCTCATCTTCCACTACTTTACCTGCACATAAAGTAGAAACATTAGCATCATTCTCGTCAATATTCTCAGTTGGGCCAGATTATTCAGTCTTAACTGAAGCTGGAACAAGGGGTGGGCCAAACTGAGCAGGTGTCTCTACCTTATTGGTTTCAAGGGGTGGGTCATAGTTATCATTGAAGGGGAGAGGAACAATGTGATACCCTAGACCCTTATTCTGATTATCCTTAAATTTTAATTTTTTGTTTAATCATTGTCTCAAGTTTCTGTTAGGTATTGTGTACTACAACATCCTATGCTACACATACAACCCAAATTCCTTGGATCTATGTTTTCTCTAATTGTACATGTAATGATGTTTCCAAATCATTAGGCCTATAACTAGCATGCAATTGACATAAACCATATAAGATACTAGTTAGGATAACATGTCTTTTATGTAGCTCGAAACCTTGTTGTATATGGCCTTAAGAGCTTAGCACCAATAGTATGAAATGCCTCAAGTGGATCACAACAAACCTAGGACAAATGTGGCTCTTGAGAGAGAATCTCCATGCACCAAAAACACCTCCATGAACTCCAAGAACATGTGTATCTTTTTCAGGTTATGAAGGATATATTTATATGTTGGATTCCAAGGGTCATGGGTATAAGCCAAATCCATACCCATGGGTTTTATGATCCATGGTTCATGTGGCCCAACTCTTATGTATCCATACATAAACTTGGTCCTATATGGATCATAAGCCCAACACATATAAATATAACTAATTACCATAATTAGTCCCCGTGGATTTAATTAGTCTCTTTTGATCACTAAATTAATTCCAAATTAATTCTTGATCAATACTAATTAAAAAATATGATTTAATATTAATATATTATAACTTATAATATATTAATAAATAATATATAACCTTTTCTCAAGAGTCCATCCTAATAAATTGCCTTGATGATATGCAACCCAAATGGACCATGCTACTCTCGGGTTAAGTACATACCAATAATAGTTATGGGCATAGACATCTAATCCAACAGTCTGCCACTTGGATAAGTCTAAAACTATTATTGCAAGTATGACTCCAAAACCCGACTAGCAATCGCAGCTCATAAAAGCCGTTGTCGGACTCTGACCTAGTCAATGACAAGTCCATTAGATAAGGGATCATATATTCCTCCATTCTAGATATCATATGGACTAAGACATGGATTATAATCATTGTCTCTGTCCATCTATTGTTTCCCAATTTCCGATTTATGATGACTGACTAATTGAACAAATATATTCAGTCCAGGCCCATCCGAGCACTTGGGGTTGTCATCACTAAATTATCGAGGTGCCCACAGATATCGTTTTTATCCCTCCAAGAATAAAGGGAATGGATAAACTTTAAATAATATACTTGCTCTATTTACTCATCAAATCACACACAACAATACGTTTTATAACACCAAGTTACTGGTGCGTTTTCACATTATCAGTGTGGAACTGACTTGTAGACTGCAACACATATTTCTCATTTTAAAGAATATAAGATATTATCGTCTCATGATCACTCGTGATAAAATCCATGAAGTGATTCAAATGAGCATTGATTTAATCCAATACTCGAATCTTATTCCAGGAGCACTCATGAATATTGCAGCTACGTCTAGGCCACCTAGACAAACTACAGACCCATTCATGACAGTCTTGCCTCAATACCTACTTCCAAAGTATGATCGACTGTGGATGGTTTGAATAACCTAGTTATACGGGAATTCAAAACATGCAAAGTGAAACACAAGAATAATACTAATCGTATATGGCCCCAAAACTTTTGATTGCCATAGTGATTACTTATTATTCGTTGTATAATGTTTCGAATAATCAACTTAATACTTGAATTAAAACAATAGTTGTCTCATTCTCCAAGCATGCACATTATATTTGCCTATGGTCCTTTCTTTGTGAAATAGATCAATTAAAAACATTTCAATGATGCTCATTTCACAATTCCAACTCCTTATCGCAAGTCTAAGAATTCCAAATTCTTGTCACTTACTATAATCTGTTAGATTCTAAACTTATATGCCATGATCCTCTTGTAATGACTATGCACAAAAGTGACAAAGACTTGGCAACAAACATTACAAAGTATTTTAATGGAGAGTAATTCCATGGAAATGAAGTCTCACATTCAAAATAAATTTCTTTGAACATCTTTCTTGCATTTAGTTTTCTAATCTTGTACAGATTTAATGAACAACTTCCACCTATGGAAACATTTCCGTATTCCCATTTTGACTATCACTTCTGAACAAGAGTTGCCTCTTTTCAGAATATTTCAATATGGTCCTTCCCAAAAATTTACACTATACTTCCAACTGTCCATGAGCAACCAATCATTGGTAAACATTAGATTGTCCTCGACAATTGCTTAATCATTTTTGTCATATCCAGTTCTAGACCTTTTTCCCTTTTAATGCCCTAGGCATTTGGAAAATTTAGAACGGGCGAATATTATAGCACATGTAATCGATCCTATACCCGAAGTATATGAGACACGATTCATGATGTCTCTCATAAACACATGATACTAGACCAGTCTTTTGCTATAATTTTTCTATTTGCCATGTTCTCACAATTCGGACTCTAAAGAGGGATGTCGTAATCATAATTGAATTTTGAGAACGCAAATAATATTTCCATATGTAGAATTTCCTTATGTTGAACCATTCCAACATAACATTCATATATATACTTGACTAAATTTGATTAAAATCTCAATCTAAGCTTTCAGAATTGGAATGAAGTATAATTTCCTCTCCCTTAATTCACTACTAGAAAAACAGCCTTTTACAACACGCACTGTGTGTCGTAAAACGCTCAGACGACACACAAATGCGTGTCAAGGAAGACCCTGTCATAACGAGAGACGACACGCTTTTGCGCATCGTGTATAGACGATGCGCATTTACGACACACAATGTGTATCAAGGAAGGCTCTGTCATAAAGGAAGACGACACGTATTTGTGTGTCGTAACCTTACGACACGCGTGTTTATAACACAAAATGCGTATGAAGGAAGCCCATGTCATAAAGAAAGAAGACACGCGTTTTTGCGTGTCATAATTTTAAATGTTTTTAAAATTATATTTTTGATAGATTTACCAATTTTCAAATTAAATAACACATTAAACAATAAAGATAATTCATTGCACTAATATGTCAAATACAAATAATCATTCCAATTGTAAGTATATGTAACACATTGCTAATATTGCATAATATTTATTATAGAAAACACAACATGTACAAAATTAAAAAAAAAAAACCATGACTAAATTCTCCTTTTACAATTTTCTTTCTAAAAGAATAACCTGATGCAGGAACTTTGAGAGGCTTCAAGGCATGGAAGGAGGTTGCTAGAGCTGTCAGAACCTGCACATGGCAAATCGGTAACTTAACATGCAATACAATACAAAATGATATGATAGAGCTGGTATGTCATCCAAACTCAGCTAACTAACAACCATTTTCTCACACAGTATAGACTGCTTTTGGACTGGATGATAATGGAAAATTAATTTATAGAGTTAAATGAGTATTTACTAGGAGAAAATATATCCTTCGGAATTTTCTTTCTTTCATCACCCGTGGACACAAAGCGTACCTCAACTTTTAAATTTCTTGCAATGCCAATAATCAATAGTGAGATTAGTCTTAGTTCTCCCTCTCCCTCTCATCTCATTAACAAATTATTAAACACCAATATCACCATATACATTTACTTCTTCTCAGTCACTACATGCATCACCAATATATGCATGTGAGATGTTGGGTATTTTTTGATTAAATATTTCATCCACAAGACCTGATGAAAAATGTGTGTTAGATTATATTAATTATATGCTCAAATATAGAAAAGTGAAAAAATCTAATGTGTGCCTAATGTTGATCCTACATATTTCATGAAAACTCACCAAAAATAAATTAACCCTGAAATTTACATATAAATAGTAATTTTCATAGTTCATACCAGAAATGTTTTTTCCCTATAGTAAACATTTGTTGTATCAACAACCGGATACACACCTTCTCCAAATACATTTTTACATAGATCCAAATGATACTTGTTAATTAAAATAAAAAAATCATGAAACTTGGATTTTATATTAATGATTAAAATGTGTCATTTGTTGATATGTACATGCCTTATGTCAATATGCGAAGAACAGATGCTATCATTTGAAGATGCCACCTGGAAATATGCTATTACCAAATCATGGCCTTGGTTGCTCTCCATCTCCTTTTCGACCTTTCATGCCCAATATATTATGTTGTAAAAACACCACAAAGGATGTAAATTATTCCATTCCATTTTGTGTTTCGTTCCAAATTAACGGAATTCCCTTCATATTATTCCATGTTCACAATTCCTGAAAGGTACTGGATTCCATTCTTTTTTTTTTTTAAAAGACCAAAATACCCCATTGTTGGAATAATAATACTAATAATAATCCCCATTACTGGTAGAAGACAAAAATACCCTATAATTGCAATAAACAAAAATACGATACTTCTAAAATGTTGTCCTTCCTTTGCATCACAGAAATCAGGAACCTGGTCCTGTTATATCATTCATATACAGAGGCCATAGTCAAAACATGATAAAATATGCAATATAATTTTTACACTCACAAAAGCTCCTTTCCTGTTTTCCATTTTTTTTAATATTGTTAAAAGGGAACTGCTAATGCCACTTACCCACAGACTCTTACAGGGTTTAGCCTGTTAATAAGATAAACACTAGACTCAGAGCTAATAACACGAAAAAAAGGTGAGCTTATATGCCTATAAAAACCTATACATCATCTTCACTACAAACTTGGAATCACCATAACCGGTCAGCAGATTCATACACATTTGAGAGGTTAAAACATCTTAGATCAGGGGCATTATGGTCACATAAATGCAACCATTTATATATAGTCTCACGGGTAGTGTCGTATACAACTCAGCAATCCCCTGCTGATGGTGGGCTGAACCTTTTTTCAGGTGCACCAAGTTTCCGATCAAGTTCAGGCGTGCCAGGGACAACAGTGTCCGAAAAATTTAGATCAGGGGTGTTATTGTCATTTACCAGTTTTCCATGTTCAGCAACTAAGTCAGCTTCTTCATGGAGATTGCTATCCAGCCCTGCAACAGGCTTCTTTTCATGCCCCTGAACATGATCAAAAGACTTTTATCCAATCAGCAGTTATCCGTACAATCTTGACAAACCTACCATAAATTTTATTCCCAGATATACCCTTTCAGTTTTTAACTCGGTTCATTACTAAGCAATGTTTTTGTTCAATCAATAGAGAATTATATGTCCATTAATTTAATCATGTAGACTGGATAATGAGACTTCCTGATACATGCCATATAAATTGCAACGTTTAAACTGACATCTACTACGTGTCAAAAGTCTAAAATATCGTTGGACAAAATAATTATAAATTAACAAGAGCTGCGAACCTTTTCTTGTAATAGTGTTCTTCGACATTATTTGGCTCTACAAATTGCATTTCGTATTCAATGGTTGTCCATGCTCCCATTTGGCCACAAAGCCGCAAGCTTGACAGCATAAAAGAAAAATATTTTTCCTAAATTAGATATATCCATTTTCTGGCAGATAATTATTATTTCATTTTATTTAGGAATTATCTCCTAAAATAAGATAGAACCCTTTTAGGTTAGGTTTACGTTTAGTTTCCATTGAACTCAAAACCTGTAAAGAGTGTCATTTATGCCAAATTCGGTCAAAAAGCCACAAAAAACAGATAAGATGACGATTATGCCCTTCAATTCACTTGTTATATTTAAAAACGACATGATGAAACACTAACATAAGAGGACTAAGTAAAACATAGCATGAAAACCGAAAAGATGACCATCATGCCCTTGAAGAATTGGATGATGTTATTGTTGGATTAGTGTCTAAGCACGTAACTATATTTGGTAAGTAATTGACTCGGTTGTGCATGGTCCTTTAGGGTTGCCTTCACCATAGCAACTTGACAGGGTGATTTATGAAGAGAGAGAAGATATTATTATATTAATATATTATGAGAAAATATATTAAAGGAATAATTATATTATTTAATTAATATTAGTTATAGATTAATTAGGAATTAATTTGGTGACTAAAAGAGATTAATTGAATAAAGGGGCTTAAACTGTCAAATATGTGATAGTTGTATTTTTGTGGGAAGGGTCCCATCAAGATTTTGTCCTAGGCCTTACTCCAGAAGGTTCCATGGGATGCTTGGTGGGTAAGTTGTCCATTAGGGTTTTGGCTGAAACCCTAGAAGCTCATAGTATAAATAGATCCCTTGGGTTGTAGAAATCGGCTACACTTGATTCCTTGGAACCCTAGGGCCGATTTCTATACCTCTCTCCTCTCTCCAAATCATCCACTTGCTAGTCAGTGTTTGTAAGCCATTAGAGGAGTGACAATTGTGACTCTAAGCTCCAAGAACAAGAAGATTCAAGCAAGTAACAAGAGGTAATCATCTATATCTGATTTGTCACATTAATTTCGAATTATACTCAATAGATCTAGGGTTTGAAATTCTCGGATGAATGCATGCACAATTCGAGAAACCTAGATCCAAGCATTAGGGTTTGCATGTGCACATAGGAAAGTTCTTATGGCTCAAACCCATCAGTGGTATCAGAGCCTTGATTGGTTTATATTGTATTGATGCCTTGTATGATCATTCTTCCATTAAAATCAAATTTTGTGCTCTCTGATTGATGAACTCAACGAGTTCCTCTGGGAACTCGACGATTTGGATGAACTCGACGAGTTCCTGAGTGAACTCGACGAGTTTTGCTATCAAACAGAGAGATTTTTGGGATTTCTTGCTGTATTGCTTAAGGATAATTACCTAAATCGTTTTTGACTATTAAAATCTGAATTTTAATGTTATTTTATGATTATCCTTACCAAATCAAAAGATAATTACCATTTGTTTAAATAGTAATTTCCTTATTTGATAATAATTGATTATTTGAATTAATTGTTGAAGTATCTTGCAAGTAATATTAACTAGGTCAACTTTAGATAATCATTAAATCAATTGGTTAATTTATATTATTTGCTATTTGATCCTGTATGTTTTGAAAGTTCAAAACTTGTCCTCATGTTTTGAAATTTAAGTTTTGTGATTAAAAGTTTAAATCTGAACTATTTAAATTTCAAACCTTAGAATTTTACAAGTTTTAAAATTCAACCTTATACTTATAATATTATAAGATTAATATATATATATATATATATATATATATATATATATATATATATATATATATATGTGTGTGTGTGTGTGTGTGTGTATAACTTAAATTCTAGTCTTACAGTTAGTAGGCCACATTCACGAAGCTGATCTATGGGGGGGGGGGGGGGGTATAAAATGGTTGTTTAATGGGTGTCCACTCTCACCCACAGCTTCCTTGATTGGTGGAAGGTCGTTAGCCGAATGGGTAGGATCGGGCGAACCTTTCCTCATTAAAAGTATAATGAATCCATATAAAGTAACTAAATGTTTTTACAAAATTCCCAATTTTAGTTACTTTAGGCAAAAGTGAATTTGATGTAATTCCATGAAATTACACTTTTGTACCCTTGCTAATACATTAATGGAGCGTGTGTGGTTAACCGACACATTAATTTGGTTCTAAGCAAAGGCGGCAAAGGGTGACTCATTATTTCTCATACTTCGATGGAGCGTGTGTGGTTAATCGGCACATCGAATAGGTGACTGTAACAATGAGGGCACCATGTGCATTTCATGGTTATTCACACCCACATTGTGATCCTCGGCATCCCAGTCACAAACTACAGGGGCATATCGAGATTTAAACATGCCATTGAAAAGTTCAATGAATCTCAAAGTATCTAGGGGTTTTTCAATACATTTAAAACTTAATCTCTTTTTTGTTTTTCATGGTAGAGAATTAGTGAATCGACATTCACTTGCCTTCAAATTATTTGCTTGTTAGATTACGGCATCCCTTTGCTAATTTGTGAATAATGTTGTTGGTTCCTAACCCTAATTTCTCATTTGGGTGATTAATTGGGAAAATTCGTTTCTAATCAACTTTGTTTTTTTTCTTTTTAGATGTCGAACATAAACAACAACGCTTCTGGTTCAAACTCCTCTGGTTCGCTCTCACTCATGAACTTGTGTGGGAATGTGATCTTTCATGGGACCAATTTCAGTAATTTGAACCGCAACATTCACATGGTCCTCGCTATGAGGACAAAGAATATGTCCTCGATGAGAAGCTAAAGGAGATTGACATCGACACTGCTACCGCTGAAGAGATCACGGCCTATGAGGCCCACGAGCGTGATGCCACAAAAGTCCATTGCATCTTTCTAGTGACTATGACTGCAGAACTCAAGAAGTCCTATGAGGACAAGTACCCCTATGAGATGCAGCAGGATCTGCTCGAACGCTACCACCAGAGCGCCAATCAAGACTGGTACGAGATCATCACTTCGATGATCACTACCAAAGTGGGTAATGGAGGGTCTCTTACCACCCATCTGCAAAAGATGCGGAGATATATCGATCTCCTACTGAAGTTGAATGTGAACTTCGATGAAGAGCTGGCAATTGACATCATACTTCACTCATTGCCTTCCTGCTATAGCCAGTTCCGCATGACCTACCACATGAATAAGGAAGTGGTCTCTTTGAGCAAGCTTCAGGGCTTGTTAAGGAACGCTGAGAGCAACCTCAAGGATTAATCTATTGCATCAACTCCAACTCCTGTTGTTGCCCCTGTCTTGGCAATAGGGCAAAGGAAGGGTAAGAAGAGGAAGGCTCCCTCAAGGGGCCACCACAAGGGAAAGTCCCAAGATGGTACCTCTTCTAGTGGAACCAAAGCTGGTTCTGCTAAACCCAAATCTAACCCTAAGGAGGCAGAGTTGCACTACTGTCAAAAGATAGGGCATTGGAAGAGAAGTTGCCCAAAATATCTGCAAGCCATCAAGGATGGGCAAATCAAGCCATCTTTTGCAGGTATTTACACAATTAAATCTTATGGTTTATCACATGCTACTTCTTGGGTTCTTGATACAGGATGTGGTTTTCACATATGTTCTAATTTGCATGGACTAAGAAGAAACAGGGATTTGGAGCATGGAAGGATGAATCTGATCATGGGAAACAGAAGAACATCGCCTGTCACCAAGAATGGAGTATACTCCTTAGTGCTTAGTAATGTATTAGATTTAGATTTAAACAATTGTTGTTATTCGCCAAATATGGCTAGAAACATCATTTCATTTCATGGTTTATATAGAAAAGGTTTTAGATATTCATTTGATAATGAAAAGGGTTCTATTTATGCTTATTTTAATAATGTTTTATATTTTGAAGCATTGCCTTGTAATGGAATATATGAAACTGTGATGGTTGTAGATAACTTAGGAAATGATGTGTTGTGTGTGGATTCTTCCAATAGTATGGATAAAGCATGCTTGTGGCATTGTCTTCTTGGACATGTCAACAAGAAACGCATAGCCCAACTCCAAAAGGATGGAGTGTTGGAGTCATTCGACCTTAGGGACGACGACGTATGCGAGTCTTGTTTACTTGGAAAGATGACCAAGTACCCTTCACTGGCACTTGTGCGAGGGGTGAGGGTTTATTGGATCTCATACACACAGATGTATGTGGACCCTTTAGATCCACCACAAGGGATGCGAATCGCTTCTATGTGACTTTCACAGACGATTATAGCAGATATGGGTATATCTACTTAATCAAGCACAAGTCAGAAACCTTTGAAAAGTTCAAAGAGTTTAAACAAGAAGTGGAGAATTAGTTGGGAAGGAAAATCAAGATGCTTCAATCTAATCGAGGTGGAGAGTACCTAAATCTTGAATTGCATGACTACCTCAAGGAATGTGGAATAGTTTCACAAATGACGCTACCCAGGACACCGCAGTTGAATGGTGTAGCTGAGAGGCGTAATCAAACCTTGCTAGACATGGTTCGTTCCATGATGAGTCATGCTTCACTACCTATCTCATTCTGGGGGCATGCCTTAGAGACCATCGCCCATATCCTTAAATTAGTCCCTACAAAGAAGGTTTCCAAAACACCTCACAAAATGTGTACACGGAAGGCTCCCTCGTTGGCATATATCAAGGTTTGGGGTTGCGAGGTTTTCATAAGATGAAAGAATCACGACAAGCTCGAACCTCGTAGTGAGCGATGCATTCTCATTGGCTACCCATAGAAATCCTTTGGATATCTCTTCTACAGACCGAGTGACAATGTTGTCTTTGTTGCGAGGAGAGGGGTTTTCCGAAAGTGAGAACCTATAAGCCAAGGAGACAGTGGGTGGCAAATCGTTTTTGAAGAGCGTCAAGAGTCGAGCGACGAAGGAACCTATAACACTGGTTCTCAACCCAAGGAGGAAACTCCGGTTGAACCAATTGACGAGTCCTTACCTCTTAGACGTTCCGAAAGGATTAGTGTTCCACCCCAGTTTTATGGTTTTCATATTCCTATAGAAGGGGATACGTTAATTAGTGATAGTACATTAGTGAATCTGGATGAACCTAACGGATATAACAAAGGCATGGCAGGCCCGGAGTCTGCTAAATGGAAAGAGGCGATGGACACCAAGATTCAGTGAATTTGGAAACTTGGTTGATAATGTACCAGGTCGTAAGACGGTCGGGTGCAAGTGGATCTTAAAGAAGAAGACTGACGTGGATGGAAATGTGCACACTTATAAGGCACGATTGGTTGCAAAGGGTTTCACTCAAACTCCTGGAGTTGACTATGATGAAACCTTCTCACCAGTTGCAAAGATAAAGTCTATTAGGGTGATGTTGTCCATTGCTGCATTTCATGACTATGAAATATGGCAGATGGATGTCAAAATCGCTTTCCTTAATGGGAAGTTCGTTGAGGATGTTTACATGGCTCAGCCAGAGGATTTTTTCAATGTGAAGCATCCAAATAGAGTGTGTAAGCTTGAGAAGTCCATTTATGGACTTAAGAAAGTGGCTCGCAGATGGAATCTTTGTTTTGATGAGAAGGTCAAAGAGTTTGGTTTTTCCAGCGAAGCGAAGATGAATCATGTGTATATGTCAAAGCCAGTGGGAGTGTAGTAAGCTTCCTCGTTTTGTATGTCGACGACATACTACTCATAGGAAATGACATCCTGACACTGCAGGAGGTTAAGTCTTGGCTCAGGACACTACTAGAAAATAGACCTTTAATGACGCGCTTTTTACGACACGTGCTGATTAATGATACGCAAAAGGACGTGCCCTTAAAATAGTGTCATCTCTTTAAAAAAAATTTAGGATTTACGTCACGCATTACTGCGTGCCCTTAATTTAGTGTCTCAAGAAAAAAAATTAAAAACACGGAGGGCGCTTTATCTTAAACGCGCGTCGTCTTTACCTGTCGGTTTATAATTTTAACGAAACGCACTTTTAGTAGACAAGGGGGAAATGAAATCCCCAAAGTTTTGAAAACCCGCCTTGTTTTGAAATCTTCTATCTATCTTTCATCCTTGCAATCCACTCTCCTCTAGATCTCCCTTCATTCTCTACCTCCCGTCTCTCTGTAAACCCTAAGCCATCGCCACCTCCCTTCTTTCTAGCACGTGCTAGGCCAGGGTTTTAGTAGATACTGGGGAAAATGAAATCCCCAAGCATTTTGAAAATCCGCTTCTTTTTTATCCTCCATTTTTGTTTCCCTCTTGCTCTAGTTACGATGCTTCCTTCCTTCCCCCTCCTAAAGTTCAAGCTCTAGAAATCATGGTTTTCGATTAGGAATCGGTAGGGAAGCATGATAAAATGGAGATGAATCGTGTACCTTTGAAGGCGAAGATCTTGAAGGAAAACATCATACATATCCTTCCGTTTGTGTGCTTTTCCATGGCGAAGAAAAAAGAACTAAGGTTTGTTTCCCCAATTCAAAATTAACGCTAATTGGTTCTTAAACTGCATGTTATTTTACAGTTTTTTTGGGTGATTTACAGTCGACGAATTCTAATGATTTTCATTTATTGTGCACATGTTTTCGAATTCTAACGATTTTCATTTATTGTGCAGATGTTGAGCGATTTTATCGACTGTGCGATCCAGGCGTGTATTAGGGTTTCGTTTTTTCCTACCGCTTCCGTGAAATCTCCACTGGGGATTGATCGGCACTTGTTATCTAACAACACACCGACAAACACCACGGAAGATGGCTTCAATTCCTCCGCTTATCGATCCTCTATCTTCTTCCCTACTCTGTTCTACAACCACTTCCGTCCCCGCCACCGCCTTCTTCCATCGTTCGTGTCTAACCTCATCTCCTCTAGTGTTCACCGCTACGCTTTCTTCTCCTTTCCGCCTTATAGATCCTCGCAGACCATTGCTCATCGTCGCTGCAGCTACCACTTTGATGTCCAATTTCGTGCAGGTACAACTCTTCTCAGTGTAATTTGTGAGTTTAGTTTCGGATAAATTTCTTTGTAGATCAGTCTGTAATACATGTTGTTACCCTTTTCGGACATTTGAAAATAGACGTGATCATGAAACAGGAGCTAAATTTGTTGTTACCCTAAGCATTGCCTCGACAGAAATGGAAGAACAAAGTGATTCGCTAAATTTGTTTTTCAGTTCGTATTGATCGCTAATTTTGTCCCAATCCTTCCAATTCGATGTTCCAGATCAGTTTTATATTCGAATTGGTAACTAGTATGGTAAGAATTTTGTCCCAATCCTTCCAATTTGATGTTCCAGATCACCCCTGCTTCTGATTTTTAGCTTCCTAGTTAGGCCGACTCATAGAATTATTCCCCACAAACCCTTTGACTTCCGAAACATCACCCCCATCCTTGTTCTTTCCCATAACCTTGTTACTTTTCCAACTTTGCCCCTATTCAATCTTTGAATCATTAGACTTTCCTTTCATTGGCTGAATATTCCCATAATACCCCTGCCCATTTTTACCTCCTGTCTTCCCACCTCTATCAAAACTAAATTCCAAATTTTCCTGATTATTCCCATTACACCCCTGATAGCGAATTCCAGTAGAAGCCCTAGAATTTCCAATTTTCGGATAATTCCCTTTTTGCCCCTGCTTGCGGTTTCCAACAAAAACCCCTGAACCTTCATTTTTCGAGAAATTTCCTTGATGCCCCTAACTCGAAAACTGTTTTTCCCCCCTGTAGCTTCTTTTGAAAAAAAAATTCCATTATTTCCTTTGGTTTTCTTCACCACATCAATGCCTAACTAAATCGGCTATGCTTCTTGTTCTTTTTCTTAACCAAAGTTTATCAACTTTGTGAATATTATTCTGACTTGTTTTGATATTTATTTTTGATATTTTGTTCTTAATGTTGGTTCTAACTTCTATTTTTTTCTTTTTTTTTAAACAGTTACAAGGGACCTGAATAGGGGTTTTCTGAATTTGTAGTGATGGTTGCAGACCTTGAAGATTTTGAAACATTGATAATTTGATACTAATTTTATCCTTTTGAATGCAGTATTGCGGAAGATAAAGTTATATTCCCTGCTGTAGATGTTAAGTTGTCATTCGCCCGAGAACACATAGAAGAAGAGAGTGACTTTGACAAATTTAGATGTTTGATTGAAAGCATAGAAAAAGATGGAGCAAATTCATCTTCATCTGAATTTTGTTCAAAGATATTGTTGGGTAGCATATTTGTTTTTGTGTTGCGTCATTGGGCTCGGTTAATAGTCCAATGTTTTGTACTCCGGTTTGGGTCTGTCCAACCGTGAGCGTGTAGGGTTAGTATATAATAATATGCTTGCATGCGAGTAGGAAAACGTTTGATAGATCGATTGATAGCATTACGATTGCATTAAAAAATTTCTTTCATCATTCTTGTAAACCCTTTAATACTCTACAGTAGAAGTTCTTTATCGAGCTCTTCGGAGGATTTTTTTATAATCATTCGACACGTTTGATCCATTCGAGTGTTCTTGCTGTTTACTTGTTTAATTCTTTGCCTGTTTTATAGATCTAATCGATCTTCAAGTTTAGTTTTTAACTTATCAATTGGTATCAGAGCAAGAGGCTCTGTAATCGATACACTTCTTTTCTGTGAAAAAGGTTTTGATTAGGGTTATTCCGCAATTACTGATATTTATTGAGTCGTCATCTCATTATTGACGTATCTCGATATTTATTGTTTTGCCCTAATTTGATTTATTACAAGTCTGATCTTTGAACAGGTTATTCGATCATTATGAACGAGTCGCAATCGAATCTCATCAATATTTCGAATAGCATTGGATCAACGAAGATTCCTATCCTGTACACCCATGATTATGAAGTCTGGGCGCATCACTTTGAAGATTATGTTATAGGATCTGAGGATAATGGATACCTCATCTGGGAAGCAATTGTTTCTGGAACGTTTTCTCATTCTGCAACTTCAAGGATTATTAAAACTCAAAAGGAGTATAATGATCTTCTGAAAGATGTTAAAGATATTGCGCAAGATGAAAAAGATAAATTTCAGTGCAATATCAAGGCATTAAGATTGATCAGATTCGCCCTTCAGTCCGATGCTTTTAGGCTGGTGAGTTCATGCACGACGATAAAAGAGATATGGGACAGGCTACGTGAATTATACTCCACAGACGAAGATCTTGAACACTCCATTCAAACCTTACTCCTCTCCGAGTTTGGTGAATTCAAGCAAGGAGCCGAAGAAACTGTGACCCAAACGTTCGATCGCTTCAATCATCTTCTTAGCAAGACGATCAAACATGACATCGAAAGGACGCTTATTGAGCAGAAGGTTACGTTCTTAAATGTTCTTAGATCAGAGTGGAGAGCAGTTGTGTCCACAGTTAAAGCCCATGAGCAATTTAAATCATATTCTTTGCCGAAACTGGTGGACATCTTGAAATCTCAGGAGAAGATCGTGTTGCAGGAGAAGAATGTG
This sequence comes from Lactuca saligna, assembly GCF_052625555.1. Taxonomy (NCBI): domain Eukaryota; kingdom Viridiplantae; phylum Streptophyta; class Magnoliopsida; order Asterales; family Asteraceae; genus Lactuca; species Lactuca saligna. Next base: position 113,684,197 of record NC_136417.1, on the reverse strand, counting down.
GTTTCAAGCCTAGGTTCGTTGGCCCTCCTGTCCAAAAGTAAAGCTGTGATGGATGAAGAAGACCTCAACTTGGAGGACTATGACCTCACTTCTGAGGACTTTGCTATGATGGTGTCTAACCCCAAGAGGTTCATCAAAAAGAGATTCCCCTCTAACAAGAACCGAAACTGGCAGGGGAGTTATAGTTCTGAAAAGGTTAAAGATGAACCGAAGGCTGAAGAGTCAAAGAAGGGACCGAAGGCAGAAGGTGATTCTGGAGTAAGCTGCTACTATTGTGGAGGAAAGAACCACTATGCAAAGGAATGTGTCCTCAAGAAGATGGTTGAAAAGGATGAGGAAAAGGATGAAGAAACTTTGCTGCAGAAAAAGCTTGATGAGATCAGAAAGAAGAAATCTACCGCTAACCCTTTTATGAATGCTCTAATTGTGCAGGGTTCGGTTGCTGATGATGAGTTCGGTGGCGTGGAGGTTTGGTCAACTGACTCTGAAGATGATGAAGTGAGGAAGCCTTCTCATGGAAAGGCTTATGTGGCAAAAGAAGAAAGCAGTGAAGGAAGATGCTTGATGGTATCCGACGTATCTCAGATGAGGGGATATAACACTGATAGTGGGGATAATGAACCGAAGGAGCAACAGAACTTGTGCTTTACAGCCAAACCGCTCAGCGTGCAGTTCAACGAGCTCGATGAATTGATCAAGAAGGTACAATCCATCTTTGTCTCATTTAAAGTCCCACAAAGCTCATATGAAAAAGAACTAAAAAATGTTAATTCAAGAATCTCTCATCTAGATAGTAGTTTAACTCAAACTCGAGTCACCAATTCTAAACTAACTGACCAATTAAGCAGGGTGTCTTCGAAGAGTGAGGAAAGGCGCATGTGGATCGAACTGAAGGAGTCGGAATTAATCAAAACAAAAGATGAAAACATTTATTTGCAGAGAGACAATTTAAAGCTTTTAAAACAGCGAAATGTTTTTTGTTTGATTGCTAAACGTCTTTACACTAATATTACTCAGCTTCATTTGGATTGTGAAATAGGACAAAAGATTCATCGCATGATTTTGCCCTTCCTTGAGTTTAAGGAGGATGAAATTGATGCTGAAGCGTATAATTGTGAGAGTGTGATATCACCTGAGGACGTTAATCCAACCTATATGTATGGACTGGACAAAATAGAATCTTTCATTAAATCCAAGGACCATAAGGACATGCTTAAAAACCTTTTGGATGAAAATGACAAACTGAAACTGAGAACCGAAACCATACAAAAATTTGACTCTTTAAACGCCAACTTGAGCTCAGAAAATAAAATTGATGTTGAAAATGCATCTGAGCTTAACGAGGATGACAATATGAGTGAAATTTCTGTAGATGACACGGTTGACTGTTCAGAATTTGTAAAAAGCGAACCTGAAAACCACTAGAATCTAATTTCATAAAATTCAGTGGAGTTCGCTCGTATGTCCAAACAAAAGTCCCCGATTCTTGCAGAGAAGGCCGTGGTATATCAAAAAGTTAGAACCACTCCAAATCAGGTGTACAAGGTCACAGGCGTAACCGAACATCAGACTGCTGAACTCACAGCTATTGTAAACGAAGACAATGTTGATGGCTGCGATGAGTTCTTCTGGTCAGCTCCAGTCGATAATGCTGATGAAACAGTAGGTTTGTCTGAAAGGACCTCATGGAAAAGCAAAGGCAGATATGTGCCAAAACCGTTAAATAAACCTGATAGCTTCGATGTGCCAAGTACTAGTGGTACGAAAGACATTCCTCAAGAAAAAGAAAGTCTAGCAAAAGAAGACACTCCTTCTAGTGAAACTTCCTCAGTTCAGAGTGAACCAGCTGAAGACAAACCGAAACCGAATGCCAACATCCATCATCAACCGAAGCAGATGAGAAATCAAAAATGGCAAAGGAGTCATAGATATAGGAAGAATCTCTCTGAAAGAAAACAATTCTGGTAATCTTAGAATGCTTATTTCTCACATCAAGACAAGAACCTAAAGTCTGAGAAAAATTCTGTTGAATCACAAGAGAGCTACAACAACCGAAAGCAAAGATTCGGTTCAGAGAAAAACATCAACCGAAAGCAAAGGTTCGGTTCAAAATATAATTCCAACCAAAAGCAAAGGTTCGGTTCTGAGAATGACTCCAGCCGAAAGCAGAAGTTCGGTTCAGAGAACGAAACCAACCGAAAGCAAAGGTTCGGTTCTGAAATCAAAAGAGATCAAAACACTAAGGCCAGTCCCACCAATGATCAAAAGCAGAAGGGTCACCTAGAGTCTCCAGCCAAGAAGTCATCTCAATCTAAGCTCTCTCATTCTAAGACTTCCAATTCTTCAAACTCTTCTAACTCTTCTCCATCTCCTTCTAAATTCCATTCTGTTCCCTCTCAAAAATACAATCATCAGCTAAACAAAAAGGAAAATAGAAGGTTTCAGTGGTTGAACCAGAGTCAAAACCGAAAGCACCAAATCCTAATAAAATGAAAGTTTTTACCATCAAAAAGAAAGATGCAACTACACTAATAAAAAGAACATATTTCGTTGACATCTCTCTTACTATTCCTGTACCTGTGAAAGGCTCACGAGGACCCAAGAAACTTTGGGTTCCTAAATCTGCTTAATTTTTGCAGGTTATCAGTGACGAGCAGTTTGACGAAGAATGGTATATTGATAGTGGCTGCTCACGTCACATGACAGGGAGGAAAGAAGAGCTAAGGGAATACAGGTCTCTTTCAAATGGTGGAAACGTCAAGTTTGGAAACAACTCCTTCGGCACCATAAAAGGCTATGGAATGATTACTAATGGTCATTTCACGATAAGGAAGGTGGCATACGTGGAAGGGCTACAACATAACCTCATCAGTGTATCTCAGCTTGTTGGAGGTACCGGTCTCAAAGTCTCATTCGACGATGAGGGTTCTGAAATAATCGAGAAGAAGACGAAAAGAGTTATTCTCAAATCGGCGCGTAAGGGTGAAATGTTTCCTCTAAACCTCAAACCCATCAAAGGGAACCCAGCTATCTGCCTGTTATCAAAAGCACAATCTGATGAAAGCTGGCTGTGGCACCGACGGCTCTCTCATCTCAACTTTAAAGACATCAACAAACTTGTCACTGGAAGTCATGTTCGAGGTCTTCCACTGCTCAAGTTCGATAGAGATCATTTGTGTGCTGCATGCGAAATGGGGAAGCAGAGTCGTCAAAGTCATCCATCTATAATAAACACTAAAGTTGTTGAACCACTTGAATTACTTCATATTGATTTGTGCGGTCCATCATCTATCGAAAGCATCAGTGGTAGCAAGTACATTCTTGTTATTGTTGATGACTTTTCGCGTTTTACATGGGTGTTCTTTCTGAAGCGACTCATAAGCTAAAGGTATTCATCAAGCAGATTGAAGTACAGCTGAAGAAGGTCGTTCGCAACATCAGGAGCGACAATGGTCTGGAATTCAAAAATAGAGAATTCGAAGAATTCCTGGCAGAAAAGGGAATAAGTCACAACTTCTCAGCTCCCTACACACCTCAACAGAACAGAATTGTCGAAAGACGAAACCGATCTTTGTGTGAAGTTGCCCGAACCATGCTAAGTTTCGCTTCCTTACCTCTTTATTTTTGAGATGATGCTATTTCTGCTACTTGTTTTACACAGAACAGGTCATATCTCAACAAGCAATTCACGCTCACCCCTTATGAGATTCTCAACAACAGGAAGCCCAATGTGAAATTTTTCCATGTGTTCGGTTCAAGGTGTTTCATCTTTAACTCTAAAGAACACCGCAACAAGTTTGATGTCAAAGCCGACGAAGGAATATTTCTGGGCTACTCTCTCACTTCTAAAGCGTACAGGGTATTAAACAAGCGTTCGAGGAAAATCGAAGAGACTTACTACGTGACTTTTGATGATAGCTATGTCAAAAAGCTAAAGGCCAATGAAGACACAGCTGGGGAAATCTTTCCTCAAACTGGCCAAGTCACGGTCTCGATTGCTAATCTATTCAAGAAGTTTATGGAGCTATTTGATGAACCAGAGAAAGCCACTCTCTCAGAAGCAGGTGCAGCAGACAATAAGGTAGATCACATGAAACAAATTGTTGAAGAAGCTGCCAGGAGAATGAATGAAGGAGGATCAAGTTCTGACGGACCTTCATCAAACAATGCTTCAATCGAGGGGGAGGATCAACCGTCATCAACTCAGCCGACCTCACATGTCGAGGGGGAGCCAAAGTCTCCAACTGCTCCCGAAAGCACTTCACCAACCGAAAGTGCCTCACCATCCGAAGGTTCATCAACGCCCGAAAGCTCAGCACCACAAGAAACCTCTAAAGCTCAAGTTTCGCAAAGCATTCCTGAAAGCTCATCTATCGAGGGGGAGTAAGCTGATATGTCTTATGACTATGAAAGCCAGTCCGAACCAGAAGAAATGATAAATGCTGAATTGGATCTAACCTTTGATCCAAACTACCCTCCTCTCACCAAATGGACCAGAGATCATCCTGTCTCTCAAGTTGTTGGTGATGTCTCTGAAAAGGTTCTGACCCGATCACAACTCAAGGCAAAATAGACCTCCTTATTTTCCAAAGTTGAATTCTGCATGTTTAACTCATTTGTATCAAAAGTTGAACCAAAGACAGTTAACACTGCTCTTGATCACTCCGATTGGGTTCAAGCTATGCAAGATGAACTGAAAGAATTTGAAAGGAACAAAGTCTAGCGCCTTATTCCAACTCCTCCAGATGCCTCGGTTGTTGGCCTTAAATGGGTCTTTAGGAACAAAATGGACAAGGAAGGAAACGTAATTCGAAACAAAGCTCGTCTGGTCGTGAAAGGATACTGTCAGGAGGAAGGGATTGATTATGAAGAGACTTTCGCTCCTGTAGCTAGGCTGGAATCAGTAAGAATATTTCTAGCTTATGCTGCCCATAAAAACTTTGAGGTTTTCCAAATGGACGTCAAGTGTGCATTTCTTAATGGAGAACTCGAAGAAACTGTGTATGTGGAGCAACCTCCTGGATTCGTGAATGAAATGTATCCAAATCATTGCTACATTCTGGATAAAGACATGTATGGACTGAAACAAGCTCCGAGAGCCTGGTATGAAACGCTGACTAAATTCTTAAAGATATCCAAATTCAAACAAGGTTCGGTTGACCCAACCTTCTTTCGCAAAAAGGAAGGTAACCACCTTATGATCGTTCAAATTTATGTCGATGATATCATCTTTGGCTCAACGAATCCTAGCCTAACAGTTGAATTCAGAAAGCTGATGAAGACTAAATTTGAAATGAGCTCAATGGGTCCTATTAACTTTTTCCTTGGTTTAAATATTAGACAGGGACCCGAAGGCATCTTTATTAATCAGGAAGCTTACACGAAGACTCTCCTAGCAAAATTTGGCATGATAGGAGATTCCAAAGTCAAAGTTCCAATGGCGTTCGGCACCAAGCTCACCCCATCCCTGGACAAACCGGCTGTTGATATCACACTTTATCGTCAAATGATAGTCTCTCTGATGTATCTTACTGCTAGCAGGCCTGACATAATGTTTTCTGTGTGTTACTGTGCTAGATTTCAGGCAACTCCACGCGAACCTCACATGCTTGCAGTGAAGAACATTCTACGATATCTCAAGCGAACTGCCTCCTTAGGTCTATGGTATCCTTCCAACTCAGGCTTCTTCGTTCAAGCCTACTCAGATGCATACCTTGGAGGATGTCGACTAGACAGGAAAAGCACCACTGGCGGCTGCTAATTCCTTGACGGGAAGTTGGTTAGCTGGCAGTCAAAGAAACAAACGTGCGTGCCTTTGTCTACAGCTGAAGCTGAATACATAGCAGCTGCATCCTGCACCTCTCAAGTGATTTGGATCCAGAGTCAACTTCGAGACTATGGACTCAATATGAAAAAGATCCCACTATATTGTGACTCTGAAAGTGCAATTAGGATCTGTCATAACCCAGTGCAACACTCGAAAACCAAACACATAGCACTGAGGTATCACTTCATCAAAGATCATGTGGAAGATGGAAATGTTGAAGTACACTTTATTAGAACCACTGATCAACTGGCTGATGTCATTACCAAAGCCCTTCCTGAAGCGTCATTCAACAGAATTTTACAAGGGCTAGGTATGATGGAATCAGAGTCAGTACCACAAACTACCTCTCAACCTCAAACGTCAGAAGCGAAATAGACCGAACGTTCGGGTTCGGTTGAATCATCTGCACTCGCTCATCATTTCAAAGGTAGTTTTCTTGGTTGTAAATTTCATGTACAAAGTTGTTTATCTAATTGTCTAAAGTATTTCCTATTTGAAAGTATAAATTCCTTGGTTTTCCAAAAGTTTTCAAAACCGAAACCTACTGAAGGTTCGGGTTCGGTTTCTAAAAATTTTTCAAAACCGAAACCAACCGAACGCTCGGGTTCGGTTTTTCAAAATTTTTCAAAACCGAATTCAACCGAAGGTTCGGGTTCGGTTTTTCAAAATTTTTCAAAACCGAAACCAACCGAACGCTCGGGTTCGGTTTTTCAAAATTTTTCAAAACCGAAACCAACCGAACGCTCGGGTTCGGTTTTTCAAAATTTTTCAAAACCGAAACCAACCGAACGCTCGGGTTCGGTTTTTCAAAATTTTTCTCAACCGAAACCAACCGAACGTTCGGGTTCGGTTCCAAAATTTTCCAAATTTTTTTTCCAATGTTTTTCTTTTCTTTACCAAAGTTTTTTTTTACTCTTTTTATTTTCTTTCTAAGTCTTATTTTTACTTTTTTTTTTTTATATATATCAAAAAGTCCAAAAATATTTTTTTTAATTGCTTCTTCTCTTTCATTTTATTTGTGTCTTCGTTCGTTTATGGGGTTATAATTGTTGGATTAGTTAAGTGTCCCTAGAAGCATGCTGCTGTATGTGTCCCAAGCCTCATAAGATTCTAAATAATAGCCTTAATGACTTGGTATACACAAACCCTGTCTTCCCAATTAGGCTATCACATTTATTCTAATCGTGAGCTACCTCACTCTCCTCTCACATGAGATAAGAGTTTTCTGCTTGGTCCTTATTGTCGCAGCAGAGGTACTTTGATTTCGTACACCATCTCAATTACATTTCTCCATCAAATTCGTTTCACCAACGTAACCCTTGAGACTCTCAGAAATTACCACTGAGGTTTATGGTTACTCAAAATCTGTGTTTATGATCTTAGTTTCGTGCCACTACGAGCTGAGTGAAACCCAAAATTCAATACCAAATCTGAATTGACGGTAAACAATTAATTTGCTCAAGTTATCACCACAGAATTGACGGACATATCCTCATGAAATCTCAAATTTTTATTTTGTGTGATTCCTATGAAATTGTTAAACACAATAACATTTCTTCCCTTGGGATCCAGTTTTTAATTTTTTTTTTGTTGAGATTTTATATTTTCCAAGCAACAATAAAATTAATTCCTACCTACTTGTTCAACAGACTACACCGGTCTCACAAGTACTTTGTTCACTTTCTATCTTATTTCAAGATTAGGACTGTTGAATCAAAGCTAAAGCCACCCTAAGGAGCCTAATTAAAAGAAGCCTTTCAACACTTATTAATAAGTGTTTGATCGTCATTCAACGGGAAACCACACTAACACTTTAAGGTCTCTCTTGACTTTGAAGGAAGAGATTTGTGCCCGGGATCATTTGTTTTGTGTCTTTGTTGATATCACAATTAATTCCTAAAAATATTTGCTTTATTTCTTTTCTTTTTACACTCTTAGCACGAAAATCTTTGATTTTCCAAAATTCTGGTACTAATAATTACAGGCTGTTTTACTGAATTGGTCGTTAATTATAAAGATGTGGTCAAAAATAATCCACGTGGGAGTATTCTTCGAAAGATGCCATTACAGGGATAAGATGAAGGGTTGCTGACTCAGGCGGGAGTTTAATTAATTTGATTTCAAACGGCGGTAAAAAGGGAACGCATGCGAATTTGAAACGTCCAATCTCCAAATGACGTCGCAGACGCGTGTCTGAATTTGAAGCGGTTCTTCTCTAAAAAGCACAGAATAGCGCGTGTGGATTTGAAACGGTTTATCAGAAACGGTGCTTGATGGGAGGCGTGTTCCAAGGAATCTGACACTCTCTCTCATGCGTGATCATCGCTTACCTTAACTGTCACGCATCAGTCATTCCGAAAAACCCTTGGTATTTCGATAGAAGATTTGTGCAGATTTTTCTCTCTCCTTACACCCACTATAAAAGGCGACATCCACTCCCTTTTACCTCTTTACTGCATCAAAATTCCCAGGAGAGCCAAAATTCCCTAAAACCCTTACTGTTCATCATCTTCTTCCCAACTTCAAAAATGGCAGATTCATCGTCCGTTCATGCTACCTCTCACACCCTTCCCATTCGCTCTCAACAATGTTTGGTGATCGATTTAACCCCTCAGGCGTACGACTCCTACATGTTTCCGATCATCGAGTGCCTGAAGTATTCGCCCATAGCTCCTGCACTTTCTAGGGTGGAATCGGGGCCCATGGAGCGCTTATCGCAGATTTATGCGACTGCACATTACGATAAAGCAGTCGATAGGATCTTCTTCGAGGTTTCTGATCACAAAGCCTCGATTTCCAAGCAACGATTTGGCTCACTGCTAGGGTTTGCTGTTGACCCTTCAAGGGTCAATCCGGAGACGATTCCGATAGGGCACCTCTACAATATGTTCTATAATATGGGGTACACGGAGGCGCTCTCCTCCGTCGCAAAGTTCAAGAAATCTTGTTTGCCGCCACAGTGGAACGGCATGTTCACTGTCCTTTTCAAGGGTCTTTCTGAGAGGAGCTCAGGTTCTGATGGCTCCAGTCGACTCTTCTTGTCCATCATGTACGGCGTTTACAACGGCATCAACATCGACTATGGGTTGGTTCTCTGGCAACAACTCATCCAAAGCCTCTCTTCTTCTTCACGACATTCTGAGGTGTCGTATGCAAGGTTTTGGACCCTCATCACTAAGTGGGCGATGGATAAGTACGATGTCCCCACTGTTGCCGGTGCATCGATGTCTTCGATCGGTACCTTCCATACCACGAAGATTATCGTCTCAGATGCATCAAAGTTCCCTTTTATTGGTTCTATTCCGGAGACCATGTACGCTGATGTCCCAGCAGACAGCAGAATCATCCGGACTTACAAGGAGTTCAAGAAGTCTGCACCGAGAGATCTCACACAGGAGATGCTCAAGTCCATTCATGATGCCGATAAGCCTATTTCGAGAGGCAAAAAGGCCGACAAAGGCAAGCAGGTGGCCAAAGGGGCTAAAGGCCCTTCTCCCAGGAAGAGGAAATCCACGAAAGCTGCACAGTCCCCGCAGCAGAAGAGGCGAAAGACTCAACAAAGGCGAAAGCTCGTTATCGCTTCTTCTTCGAGGGAATCAGAAGGTGAGAGTTCGGATTCGGACGGCTCTCAAAGAGGCGAAACCCCTCCAAGAGGCAACACCCCACCCCGATCACCTACTCCTGACATGGAACTCCATAACTCACCAATTCCCTCTCCCACTCAAACAATCCCTACTTCCATTCCCACGATAAACCCCTCTACCACCATTCCTAAAACTTCTTTCCCTATACCACCACCCATTTTCACCGATGCAACAACAACGTCAACTGCAAAGGTTACAACCAACGTATCTGATACGGGGGTTCATACCGATGCAACCGAACCACCACCATCAACCGAACCTATACATACAACCGAAACCCAACCACCACCCGAACCTACCCACACTCAACAACCACCCCAAACTACCCCCACCCACACTCAACCTGAACCTGCTCATACCACAACACCCCCAGCTTCACCACCACCACCATCTCCAGGTCATGCCTCTGATGGAGATAACCCTTTCCATGGAGGGGAAAATATGACCTTTGATTCAGTCTACTACAGTCCGTTTCAGGTCCAAAGAGACAATGATGAGGAAGCTCCAGTAACAAAGAAGCATCTTAAGGAGCTGCATGAGAAGGTTGACCTGCTTATTGCTTCATCCTCCAATTCTCAATCCTCTCTCTCTGAAGCTGCTCTTCAGAAGATTGTTGATGCCTTCTCCAGGGCTCAACTAGATTCCGTTGCTTCTGCCACTGCAGCCATTGACGCCTCGACGAATGCTTGTGAGGCTGCGACCGAAAAAGTCGATAAACTATTCTCTGACGCCTCTGCCCTGTTACAATCTTTACAGGAGAGTGCTGCTGCAACCAATACAACGTTGGAACCAATTGTTCAACATTTGGCCACGTTCATCTCCACAGAGTTGAAGTCCTTCGCCACCCTTCGTCAAACTTTAACAGACGACAACTCTGCCCTTCGGACCTCTATCGACGAGCGCCTCTCTAAACTCCAAGAGGATCTTGCCTATGACAACTCGTTGATGGACGTTCTCGCAAGGAAGACCACTGCCCTCAAGGTCAAGAGTGCTCAACTTTCAAGTTCTCAACAACAACTTGACGCTCTTCGATCCGAACGGGAGGTAATAAGGACGAGTGTTACGGATGTACACTCAGCTATATCCAACATCCTGGAGGCGCACGATCCGATACTGAACCACTCTGTGAGGCGAACCCTTGCAGAAAACTCACCCCTACCCTGGATCTGCTCAGCAAAATAGAAGGGCTACCTAGTTTCGTGTCCACTCCGACACAAGGGGGAGAAAAGGCGTCCGAATCGCAACCCCCTCATTCCTCAAAAGCTGCTCACACAACCAAACCTCCTCCTACATGCCAAGCCTCTAGTTCGGGTCTGAAGGACAAAGGCAAGAATCTTGCAGATGATGAAGAGGAAGAAGATCAGGAAACTATTGTCGACTTGCTGAAACGCAAAAGTCGTCGCAATACTGAGGATGATAACATTTGTGTGCCGCGAGAAGCTGAAGAAGCTGAACGCAAGCAGAAAGAAGCCCACGACCTACTCGAGAGCAGGAAGACTCTTTTCCCTGCATGGACTCTCGAGAGGATGATCAAGGAGGCAATCGATACTCTGAGTATCTTATGGCTTGAACCGGTAATCTCCTTCGACTGCTACAACTCTGTCGACTCTCAGTTCGACATGCCCTTAACCCGAAAGGCGTTCATCTTTCACGCCTTCGCCAACGTTGCTGACATTCCCCATCCTCATCCGGAGGTTGATCGGGAATTGATCGAGTTCTATCTGAAGGCCGCTCAACCCCAGTACCAAACCTGGAGCGCTCAGAAGATCATAAACGTTCGGGTTCTGAAGCCTTACACTGTTGGGAGATTTATCAACGTTCGGTTCAAAGTGCTCAGAGGGTCTGCTAAAGTCGAACATGCCATATCCTTAGCAGATCTACCGAACCTCAACCCCCATGACTGGATCGTTCTGCACAACATCCTCTTGACGAATGAAGCTGAATATGGTCCAATCATTGACCATCTCAAAAGGATGTTGGTGTGTTATATCATGGAGGTCGCCTTGATGGATCAGGAGATTGCCAATGTCTTCAAGAAGAAACCGAAGATCTCTCCTGTTGGCTCGGCCAGTGATCTGAACCAGATGAAGATGGGAAAGATTGACCCAAGGCGAAACTCGGTCATGTTCACTAGGGCTGAAGGACATAAATGTCTCTTTGCCTTAGCGGATAAACATCTTTATACCACTGCTTGTCTTGAGCACGTGCTGGGGATCATCCACAGGTGTAAAGAGAATACAGCGGATGATATCAAATACTTTGATGATATGATACAGTGGTACATCCGATTCAGATAGACAATACTTGCCCTCATTTCGCGTCTGTTTGATATTGTAAAGAAGAAGGCTCCAGCTGCTGGCCCAAGTAAGAAGACAAAGTGATCTCGCTCCAATTGACGCAAAGGGGGAGATTGTTGGGTAGCAGATTTGTTTTTGTGTTGCGTCATTGGGCTCGGTTAATAGTCCAATGTTTTGTACTCCGGTTTGGGCCTGTCCAACCGTGAGCGTGTAGGGTTAGTATATAATAATATGCTTGCATGCATATTAGGAAAACGTTTGATAGATCGATTGATAGCATTACGATTGCATTAAAAAATTTCTTTCATCATTCTTGTAAACCCTTTAATCCTCTACAGTAGAAGTTCTTTATCGAGCTCTTCTGAGGATTGTTTTATAATCATTCGACACGTTTGATCCATTCGAGTGTTCTTGCTGTTTACTTGTTTAATTCTTTGCCTGTTTTATAGATCTAATCGATCTTCAAGTTTAGTTTTTAACTTATCAGATATGCTCACATGTTGATCATATCATGTCCATCATTGAGAAACATTTCAAAATGATGAACTTCAGGTGAATGAGTGAAATAGTGAATCACTAATCTTTCTTTTTATGACTTTTATTTACCATAACGCCCTTATGTGATTTCAATTTCAGGTTCTCCCACTTGCACACAAGCATTTTACTCCTAAAAGACAATGAGAGCTCTTATACCAAAATTTATGTGTAATGCCTTTGAGAGTAATTGAATGTGTTTTACCATGGTTAGTTAGATCACTTACTGAAGAGGAATCAAAATCATTTTTCCACAATATACATATGGCAGGTTTGTCTATTTTTGTCAAATTTTTCTCAAACCATTGTTTATTTATTTCTTCATTGTGAAGTCTAAGTTTCTAACTCTTAACACATGGTTTTTGTTAGCTCCTCCTTCCGATATTGCCCTTGTCACCATGTTCTCTGGTTGGGCTTGCAAAGGGCGTCCAAGGGAAATATGCTTGTCTTCAGGCACAACAGGTTCTTTCTATCTCTCTCTCTCTCTCTAACTATATATATATATATATATATATATATATATATATATATATATATATATATATATGATGGAGTTTCACTTGATTGCTTTCTGGTTCAAATTAACACTACACGACACATGCAATAGTCTTTAAAATTAATAGCCAATTGGCAGTATGTTCACTCATTATGTACCCTTCTTAAAGTTGTTTAATTATATGTATAGCTAAACAAGCTAGCTAGGTGCATGATAAGATTCATTTGAATCTTGAGTTTTCTACTGAATATTGCCTTGGACTCATAACAGCAGGTTGGGCGCAAGTTTTACACCAATGGGCTATAAAGTGGACTGAGGTGATAGATCAACCAGAGGGGTCATCCTTTTAAAATATTGATTTTATCCCCTTTATATGTTAAAGGACTTGGTAGATCATCATCTGGTGGAATCTTGCGTTCCATTAGTTATGGAGCCAATGAGGTTGCTTCTTCTGTTCTAGCAAGTATCACAAGTCAAAGTAAGAAAAACAAAGGGAATTTCAATCGAGTGAATTTAGATAAAGATAAAGGTCATTATCATTTTTTCCCTGAAAACCCTGAACCTCTAAATATTTAGTGATACAACAAAAGGGTTGGTAATTATTATTATTATTATTATTATTATTATTATTATTATTATTATTATTATTATTATTATTATTTTATTTAATTTTAATAATGTTTGCAGATAAAAGTGGAAAGAAAGAAAAGGGGGAGAAGTCCGGTGTTGGTGAAAAAGAAAAAACAAAGGGAGCTGTTGTGGAAAAGGAAGTAACAAAGGGAGAGGATTCTTTTCCATTATTAACTAAAATTACATGAAGTTAAAGTTAGGTCCTCTTCTTTGTGTTGAGTGCTTATTGCTCTGATTTTGATGTATGTGTTGAGTGCTTTTCTTTTGGTTCTGAGGTTTATCCTCATAAAAGCAATCATCCATATAGAGTTACGGTTAGTAATTTCTTGTTGGTATACAATTGTTGAAGTTTGTTGTTGTGTTCCAGTATACCCCCGATGACCACAAGCCACCACCGGAGGACCACCGTTGAACACCCCCAAAATCCGGTGGCCACTGCCCACAGAACAGGTTAGGATTCTTTGATTTGTTTTTTACTGATGTGTTTTTTTTGGTGACCACCAGCTACCACCGGAAGACCACCTTTGAAGCCAACCCGGAGAAATCCCGCTGCCACTGCCATATAACAGGTATGTTTTTTTTATGTTATTTTATTTTGGTTGGATAATCTTATAAATTTTTTGATATCTTGTATGCCTCCTATGATTATTTGTATAATTGTTTGAAATTGATTGTGTAAAAGTCATCTACTAAAGCAAGGTTGGTGTAAGAGTTGATGACGAGAACATTGTTCCAAGACCTTCAGTGAGTTATGATGATGTCCTTTAATAGCCATGTAGTATTAGGTTATATAATTAGCAATGATTATTTGTATTTGACATTTTAGTGCAATGAATTATCTTTCTTATTTATTGTATTTTATTTTCTATTTTGTATGACATTAACTTTTGTGTAATGGATTGTATTTTTTTATATGGTATTTTGTTTTCTATTATGAGACATGAAATGCAAATTTAATTTGAAAATTAGTAAATATATAAATAATATTTTTTAAAAGAAAAATAAAAATTACGATACGCAAAAATGTGTGTCATATTCATTTATGACATGGCCTTTCTTGACAGCGGTTTTAATGATACGCATTGTGTATCATTAGCACGCGCGTCGTAAGGTTACGACACGCGGATGCGTGTCATCTTCCTTTATGACAGGGCCTTCCTTGATACGCATTGCGTGTTGTAAATGCGCGTCGTAATTGCGCGTCGTAAATGCACGTCGTCTATAGACGACGCGCAAAAGCGCATCATCTCTCTTTATGACAGGGCCTTCCTTGACGCGCATTTGCGCGTCCTCTGAGCCTTTTACGACGCGCAATGAGCGTCGTATAAGGCTGTTTTTCTAGTAGTGGGAAGTGCTTCGCTATGAAGGACCTCGAAGAGGCTTCCCATATTTTGGGAATAAGGATAGTGAGAATCAGAAGTAAGAGACTAATATCACTTAGTCAGAATACTTACTTCGACAAGGTACTAAACGTTTTAGTATGGAGAATTCAAAGAAAGGGGAGTTACCAATCCAAAGTAATTCCAAGTTGAGTAAGACTCAAAGTCCAAGTACCTTACGCTTCCGCAGTCAGCTCGATCATGTATGCGATGACTTATACTCGCCCTGATGTGGCCTTTGCTTTGAGCATGGTCAATAGATATCAAGGAAACCATGGCAGAGCGCATTGGATCAAAGTCAAGAATATTCTTCAGTACCTTCGGAGGACTAAGGAATGGTTTCTAGTCTTCGGTGGGAGTGATGACTTAAACGTGCGAGGGTACAGTGACGCCAATTTTCTAACCGACAAGGACAACTACCGTGCGCAGTTGGGTTGGGTCTTTACCCTTAATGGAGGAGCAGTGACTTGGAAAAGTTCCAAACAAGAAACCGTAGCTAATTCAACATGAGAATCAGAGTACATTGCAGCGAGCGAAGCGTCAAAAGAGGCAATATGGTTGAATAACTTCATTAGAGACCTTGGAGTTGTGCCAGCCATAAAGGAGCCCTTGAAGATTTTTTGTGATAATGAAGAAGCGGTTTCCTTGACTAAGGAACCAAGAGATCATGGTAGATCTCGACATATCGACATAAAATATCACTTTATTCGACATCGGATGGAAGAAGGTCTCCTCGTAGTAAAGAGGGTATCGTCGGAGGATAACCCAATAGATCCGCTTACGAAGGGACTGAGCAGGGTTAAGCACTTGCAGCACGCTAGGAGCATCGAGCTAAAGGACTATATTAGTTTAGATTAGATAGTTTAGAAATGTGTAATAGATAAATTGTAATTAACATTCGACGATTAAATAAAAGAGTATTATTTATTAGTAATGTTACTGTCTTATGTTAATCATTTACCTATTGTTTCATTTTGCACGTTTTGACTACCTGAGTAATTGAATTATTTGATAATAATCGAATGTGTTGGAAGTACATATGAATGAAGACTGTCATGATTTGGTGTGTAGAATGTCTAAAATGTATTAGACATAGCAAAGTTTTTCTACAATATTCATGAGTGCTTATGAACTTTATTTGAGCGTTGGAATAAACCCACGCTTGCTAGAATCGGTTCATGGAATTCATCACGAGTGATTGCAAGACAGTAATATCATATGGTCTTAAAACCTAGATATATGGTTTATTGTTTGCTAATTGACTGTGCATTGATAATGCGTAAATGCATCAGTAACTTGATGTTATAAAACACATTGTTGTGTATGATTTAATTAGTGGATAGTAAATGCATATAAGTCGAAGTTTATCTATTCCTTTTATCCTAAGAGGGTAAAAGCGATATCAGGGCCCCTCGATGATTTGATTTGACTTATGTGCCATGCCCGGTTAGGACTGAATTGATGTGTTCAATTAAGTTCTATGTCAAATGATTCTGAGATCGAGAAACTAACTGATGGACAATAAGTATGACTATGTTCCATGTAATTGTCCACATGATATCTAGAACAGAGGATCATACGATCCCTTATCTAAGGACAGGTTATTGATAAGATTAGAGTTCGATAAGTGTCTTTGAGAGCTACGATTGCTAATCGGATTGTGTTTGCATTTGTAGTTAGACTTATCCAAGTTGGAGACTGTTGGATTAGTGTCTAAGTCCGTAACTATATTTGGTAAGTACTAGACCGGGTTGTGCATGATCCTTTTGGGTTGCCTTCACCATAGCAACTTGACAGGGTGATTTATGAAGAGAGAGAAGATATTATTATATTAATATATTATGAGAATAATATATTAAAGGAATAATTATATTATTTAATTAATATTAGTCATAGATTAATTAGGAATCAATTTGGTGACTAAAAGAGATTAATTGAATAAAGGGGCTTAAACTGTCAAATATGTGATAGTTGTATTTTGGGCTAGGATACCCTCATGGATAAGGGATGGACGAAATTGTGGGAAGGGTCCCATCAAGATTTCGTCCAAG
Source organism: Lactuca saligna (assembly GCF_052625555.1). Lineage (NCBI taxonomy): Eukaryota > Viridiplantae > Streptophyta > Magnoliopsida > Asterales > Asteraceae > Lactuca > Lactuca saligna. The sequence goes on along the minus strand of NC_136417.1, from coordinate 113,667,339 downwards.
GACTTACTCAGAAGGTTCCATGGGCTGCTTGGTGATTAAGTTGTCCTTTAGGGTTTTGGCTGAAACCCTTGAAGCTGATAGTATAAATAGATCCCTTGGGTTGTTGAAATTGGCTACATTTGATTCCTTGGAACCCTAGGGCCAATTTCTATACCTCTCTACTCTCTCAAAACCATCTTCTTGCTAATTGGTGTTTGTAAGCCATTAGAGGAGTGACAATTGTGACTCTAAGCTCCAAGAACAAGAAGATTCAAGCAAGTACCAAGAGGTAATCATCTAGATCTGAATTGTCACATTAATTTCGAATTATACTCAATAGATCTAGGGTTTGAAAGTCTTGGATGAATCCATGTACAATTAGAGAAACCTAGATCCAAGCATTAGGGTTTGCATGTGCACATCGGAAAGTTCTTATGGATCAACCCCATCAGTTATATAGGCACAAGGTAATGTGGTAGAGAAGAGAAAAAGAGAAGACTAACAAGGGTAATGTAGACTATTGTAGTACGTTGTAAACATAAATGTTTTTTTAACAAGCTTTTAGTTTAGTTTTTATGTTTGGTAAACTAGACTCTTGAAGCTTTAGATTAGTATCAAGTAAAAAAAATAATGAGCATTTCACTCTCGGAGTGTTTGACTATCAGTCAAATGTCATAAATACCCTTCAACAAAGCAACTTTTAATAAAGAAATTGGCATACAAAAGAAAGGCAAGAAATAAGAGGGAGGTATTCCAAGAAAACAACTACCTGAATGTAGAATATTTGTATTTCTGAGTTTTTAATTTCATCCATCGCCTGTTTAATATAACAAGGAAAATTAAGTATATGTCCATTATTAAGTCCAATATAAATAAAGTGTTATAATTCTAAGTTACTAACCCCTTTTCTAGACCATGAAATGGACAAGATTTCTCCACCATGCCCATGGAACTCATGAATAGGTTTCTCCAAGATTTTGAAGACTTTAGGTGGTAGAATAACACAAGCCACTTCTGATGATTTTCTGAACCCTTTAATCTTTCGTGATTTTTCTTTATTGACAGGGGCTAATTCGGAAAGATGATTAGTTGAAACATCCGAACCCTAACGCCAACTTCAATATGGATTACTTTTCAAACAAACAAAGAATATGAAGATTAGATTTTGATGAATAAACTAATTACCGAAAGATGGTATTCCTTATCTACATATGACAAACAAATCATCCAAAGATGGTATTTTTCCAAGTTAATTATTCAATTTTTCGATAAATTCATAATCCGACTATGGAACATAGCAAATTCCATCATAGTTGTTGCATAATTGAACGAAAATCAGGATGAATACCAATCTGAACAAACAACCATATGAAATCTAACCTATTTACTCATCAAAATTGAATCGGTTATGAAATCGACCACATACCTTGGGCCACTACTTGCTTTAATAATCATTATGATAAAAGAAACATAAAAACTCAGAAAGTAACATCATGATAGATGTCATTTAGCATAATACAAAAAGTTCAAACCCTGGACAAGATAAACACACAAAAAGTTCATCGGACCATAACATATTCTCGAATTTATGCTCAAAATATTAAATGTGAGTATGTGTGTGAGGTGTTATGTGCAACTGCTAACAATGTATCAAAATGGGATCGAGAATCAGAAAAGTAGGGGGAAGGATATCGCACCTAAGAAATCAAAGAAGAAGAATTAAAATAAGGGAGAATGAACAAAGCATACCTGAGATTCTTAGAGAGTTGAAGTGTGGATCGTGGAATGAGGAGGAAATCGCCATTCCAACCTGCATAGTTTTTCAGTTAGGGTTTTAGATAAGAGAAGATGAGAAGATCCAAAATCGAAATCAAAGCTATGAATAGAGAGGAAATTAAAGAAATAGAAGAACAAAAACATTAGGAAGAGAGAATCACCAAAGCATATCTTAGTCGGGCTAGGGTGTGGAAATTTGAGCAGTCTCTTACAAGGTTACATGATCCCAAGGTCGCCAGAGGAAAATACCCCTAAGGTCGTTGAAGGAGAAGTGAGCAAAGATGTTGTCGGCGAGGTGAGGTGAGATCATCAATCGATTGTTGCAGAGGCCAAAGAGTACCAAATGTTTCCATTCTTGAAAAAAAAAGCCCTAGTCCCTACGATTTAGTTGAATTTAGTAGTACTATGCTTGCTTGTCTTCTTCTTTGCTTCTTAAATCATAATAACAATCTCTATGAAATCGCAGGTTGGGTTTTAGGTTAGAGGGAGAGAGAGAGAGGAAGACGAAGACCCTAGGCTTCTTTCTTGCTAATTGGAAGAGGAGCGAGTTCTAATTTTTCACATGGAATAGGCGGGGTTTTAATTTTTGGGGATTTCATTTCCCCTTTTCAAGAATGCGCGTTTTGAGTAAAACATAAAGCGAGATTCACAGAGGATGCACATTTTAGATATAGTGCCCTCCGTGTTTTCATTTTTTTTACATGGGACACTAATCTAAGGCGACACAATAATGCGCGACATAAATCCTTAATTTCTTTGAAGAGACGACACTTTTTTAATGGCACTCTCTTTTGTGTAACATAAATCAATAAGTCTCGTGGTTAGCGCGTCGTAAAAGGGTCTTTTTCTTGTAGTGATTATAGCAAAACAACTTCTCAAACCCTGCAACTTCGCAAATTGAAACTTTTGTTTTCTGTAATTAACATTTCTAACTTGCAACCCTTAACATAATAATCATGCTCCCACTAACATGATAATTATATACTTATTTGCATAACACTTATGCTCCCACTAGCTTTGACATGTACCCAAAAATCAGCTGGACTTCTAGAAATCAATAATTTATTGACTTTCATTACATAAGTTCATATTTCTGTCATGAGTTGCTTTGATAAGACATTATCAAAATCATACACCTTTCCTTAGATAGCTCATATGTGTGTATAAACAATTATGAAGAGGGATTCCGTAGTCATAATGTTTAGATCTTTGCCACTTCTCACAATTCGAATTATGAAAAGGGATGTCGTAATCATAATCGAATTTCAGAAATGCAAATATCAGAATTGCTTACTATTCAAAATCTACTTAGTGAAAGAGTTTCCTCACAATCATTTTCATGAAGCGGAGATACACCTTATGAAACTTAGATTTTTATGGTGTATATGTTCCTATCCATGTGAATTTGTCAAAACCATAATCACAAGAAAAGGTTAGTGACAAATCCAAACTCTTATCGACTGAACTTGCTAAATCTTAATTTGTTGCCACCTGGCAGCACAAGGGCCTACCATTGCTTCTAGGTTGTTATGCAAACAATTGAGAACTCACATCACTCACAAGCATAGTCAACCTTAACTATAATGGGCACAGAAATATGAATATGTCAGCAAGATATGTTACAAACCTCAAGTCATGTGCTAGTGATAATAAACAGGTTTAATTCTTGATTAGTTCTTAAAACTTTTCAAGATCCTTTAAGACTCCCACTGACCTCTTGACATATAAGATTATCTTTGCCAAGAAGCATTCCTTGACAAAAAAAATATATTCAAGATTTAGTGTGGATTCTTATCAAGATAAACACTTCACACAATTGGTCTTAGTTGGTCTTTGTTTTATCCAAAACATCACAACTTACCAATTTCAAATGTACAATAGTAAGAAACATTTTACTCGACATTTGACAAGTATTATAAACCTTTCTTAATATTATGTCACTCAAATTACTGTTGGATGAGTGTCCAAGCCCGTAACTATATTTAGTATGTACTTGACTCGGTTGTGCATGGTCCTTTTGGGTTGCCTTCACCAAAGCAACTTGACAGGATGATTAGTGGAGAGAGAGAGAGAGAGAGAGAGAGTTTATTACGGTTTATTAATATATTATATGATTAATATATTAAAGGATAAATCATATTGTTTAATTCATAGTAGTCAATAATTAATTAAGAATTAATTTTTGTGACTAAAGGACATTAATTAAATAAAGGGGACTAAAATTGTCAATTGTGTGATAGTTGTATTTGGGCTGTGAAACCCTATGGAATAAGGGTTGGCGAAATTTAGGAGGCTAGGCCATCTAATTCCGTCCAAATAGGCCTTATTCCAGAAGGTTCCTTGGACTGCTTAAGGCCTAAGCTGTCCATTAGGGTTTTGACTGAAACCCTAGCAGCACCAGTATAAATACACCCCTAGGGCTAGCAAAATCAGCTAGACTTGCTTCTAGTAACCCGAGAACCGACTTTTTCCTATCATCCTCTGTCTTCTACATCATTCTCTTTCTTGTGGTGTTTGTAAGCAATTAGAGGAGTGACATTTGTGACTCTAAGCTCCAAGACAAGTAGAATCAAGCCATTGTTAAAGAGGAAATCATCTATATCTGTTTTCTTATGATAATTCTGTAATATGTATGCTAGATCTAGAGTTCCCATGTCCTGGATGAATTTCATGTACAATAGAGAAACCTAGATCCAAGCTTTAGGGTTTGCATGAGCACATAGGATGTTATTTTATGTAAAACCCATTAGTGGTATCAGTAACTTGATTGGTTTCTATTTTATTGATGCCTTGTTTGTTCATTGCTTGCTTGAAAAATCGATTTTCAGGGTTTCTGACTCGCAGACTCGCTGTGTCCATGAATGGACTCGATGAGTAGGTCCTACTCGACGAGTCCCTTTTTGCCAGATTTTTCGATTTTCCTGACAGATTTTGTTGAGAATTACTTCCAAAACTCAATTTTCTTGCCTAAAACTGATTTTTTTTTTTTTTTTTATGTTTGGAATGGTTATCTTCATCAAAATTGATGGATTTGGTTAATTTTGGATAATATAGGATTATTATTAGTCATATATTTAACCTAGTAAGTTTGAAAAGTTTCAATTTACACCCTTGATGTTTTATAATTAAAATTTGAACTTACATGTTGTAGTTTTTGACATTTAAATAGTTCAAAACTTGTCCTCAAATTTTGGAATTTAAAATCTTTGATTAAAAGTTTAATTTTTGAAATTTTAAATTCTGAAACCCTAGTTTTGAAAAGTTCAAATTACACCCTTATGGTGTTATTAAGTTAATTGAAAGTATAATTAAAAGAGATTTAATAAATCCAAAATGATATGGTTTATATTTAATTAAATTAAAAGTGTAATTTATAAAATTAAACAACCTAGTATTTTAAAACTGTAAAATACACGCTTATACTATATATAAAATTAAAAGTGTAATGTTATATATATATGTATAACTTAAACTGCTAGTCTTACCGTTAGTAGGCCTCATTCACAAAGTTGTTCTATAAGGGGGTATAAGGTTATGGCCTATAAAATGGATGTTTAATAGGTGTCCACTCTCACCCAGCGCTTCCCTTATTGGTGGAGGGTCGTTAGTCGAACGGGTAGGATAGGGCAAACCCTCTCCTCACTAAAACTATAATAAATGTTAAAGTAACTAAATGTTTTACAGAATTCCCAATCTTAGTTACTTTAGGCAAAAGTGAATTGATGCAATTCCATTAAATTACACTTTGTACCCTCGCTAAGACGTTATCGGAGCGTGTGTGGTTAATCGGCACACTAATTGAGTTATAAGCAAAGGTGGCAAATGGTGACTTGATGTTTTTCATAGTTCGATGGAGCGTGTGTGGTTAACCGGCACATCGAATAAGTGACTGTAACATTGGGGGCGCCATGAATATTTGCATGGTCATTCACACCCTGGTTTGTGATCCTCGGCATCCCAGTCACAAATCGAGGGGCATATCGATATTTAAACATGCCATTGAAAATTTTAATCATCTCAAAAGATCTAAGAGTTTCCAATACATTTAAAACTTAACCTTCTTTTTCGTTTTTCATGGTGGAAATTGGTAAATCATCATTTACCTACCTTCAAATGTTCTGCGAGTTGGATTATGGCATCCCTTTTCTTATTTGTAGAATAGTGCGTTGGATCCTAGCCTTAATATCTCATTTGGATGTTTTATTAAGGTTTCAATCAACTGACTTGAATTTTCTCCCGTTTTGTAGATGCCTGATTCTAACCGTGGTCTTCCCGAATCCCATGGAAAAAGTTTTCCTGCTCAAAGTGAAAGTTTGTTCCACAATCAAGCTGAAAGGTCAATCGCTTCCTTGTGGACTAACATGATTTCACTTCCTCCTCCTCCTCCCATTGTTCTCCCAAACCCACAAGGTTGAAGATTTGAAAGGTTCAAGATCACTAAAGCTCTGTTGGCAATGAAACATGAAGATGGAAAGCCCGTGTGTGCTCACGTCCTAGGGATTAAATCACACATCGACAGGTTGAGGATGTTGGGTGCGACCTTACGAAAGAAGTTGGTTGTGGACTGGGTTCTTCATTCACTTCCTGAACCATATAATAAGTTTGTAAGAGAGTATTATATGATGGATCTTGACGCGACCCTCATTGACTTGACTTACATGCTTATTGCTGCTGAATCAGCAATGATTTGGAGCAATGCTAATTTGTCTGGTAAATCAACCTCCCATGCTTCTATGGACATTGATGATGGCAACGTTGGATGTCCAGAAAGGAATAAGTCTAAGATTGTCCCATATGTTGTGCCAAAGAAGTCCATTTGTTTTTACTACCAAGAGAAGGGGTATTGGAGACGAAGTTGCCCGGTCTACCTTAGAGATCTAAGAAATGGGAGAGTCAAGACGTATGGCTCTACTTCAAGTAAAATCCAATATCTAACTCTGTTAAGTTCCTATTCATTGATTCTTAATACATGATGTGATAAGGTTACATTTGGATGTTTTGCAGGATCAGTGAAAAGAGAGGAAGCTTGATGGAAGAGCTAGATGAGTCGGATCACGAAGAAATGGATTACGATCGCATGGATTCAAAAATCAGATTTTGAGCTACCACTTAGAGAGTTATGATAGATATGTTAGGAATATTTGATAGCATAGTTTATCAGTTGATTTTACATTGTAAGGACATGTTTTCCGCTACTTCTCTGAATAAAATAAATTTTGGTTTTTGTCTTATTTATAAACATATATATATATATATATATATATATATATATATATATATATATATATCTTTGCAATGAAGTCGTTGTGAAAAATTGATGTTTGTGTATTTTGATAATAAATGGATATGATTCTTAGTTAGAATTTTATGGGAGTCTCAAAATTTTTATGTAAGGAAAGATTCCCATTAACTAAGTTTCAATTGGACAGAAACTTGGAATCATATGATTTGAGTCATATGATGTATAAAAATCTTGGTACATGGAAAATTTAAGACTAATTCCTTGACAAAGAGTTAAGTGAAGGACTAGGAGATCGAGTTCACAATGTTGTGCACTGGTCAAGTTCACCATAAACAACAATAAGATTATTCGTCATAATTTACTAAAAGTCTAGTAAATGTGGTTATGCTTACAATATTAAGTATAATTCTAAATCATTGAAAAGTTTCAATGAATGGCAGAACGAATAAGAAGAATCAAATAGGCAGAAAAGATAAAAGTTTCTCAAATCTGAAAAGATAGGAGAGTACTTTAGTATCATGTTTATGGTCATTTTATTGATTATGAAACCTTATCACAATTGATCCTCTAAGGACATCTTAGTGCACTAGTATGACTAAGAAAAGGAATCGAAAATTGTTAAAATGGTTAAATCAGAAGGTTGAATCGTACTTCATTCCAATATCGAGTCTTAGTATTAAGATTGTGACATTGAGTGACACGTCTTAAGTAGGTTTGTAACACTTATCAAATGAGGAATAGAGAAAGTTTTCTTATTTCTGCACATTTGAAATTGGTAAAGTTGTGATGTCTTGAAGAAGAAAAAGACCAACCAGAACCAATTAAGTGAAGTGTTAATCATGATAGGATTTCGCACTAACTCTTGAATATTTGTTCTGTCAAGAAATATTTCTTAACAACATAATCATATATGTCAAGAGGTCATTGGGATTCTAAATGATCTTGAAAAGCTTCAAGAACAAATCAAGAACAAACCTATTCGATAATCACTAGCACACGACTTGAGGTTTACAACTTATCGTGTTGACATAATTATGTTTATGTGCTATTCCAGTTTTAAGTCAACTATACATGTGAGCTCTATGAGTTCACATTTGAATGCATAAAGATGAAGCACCTTAATCAATGGAAAACACATTGATTTATAGGGGTAAGCTAATTGACAACCAGGAAGCAATGGTGAGCACCCATGCTGCCTTGATGGCAAGAAATCAAGATCAAATAAGTTTAGTCCATATGAGTTGGATTTATCAAAAACATTATCTTGTGATTGTGGTTATGACAAATTAACATGGATAGGAACGCATACACCACAAAATCTAAGTGTCATAAGGTTTCTCTCCTTCATGAAAATGATTGTGAGGAAACGCTTTCACTAATAAAGATTTTGAAGATAGCATTGTGTAATTTTCATTTCTCGAATTCGATTATGATTACGGCATCCCTCTTCATAGTTCGAATTGTGAGATTTGGCAATTATTTTGAACATTTGAGACTTATTGCTGTAAGTTCTAGAATTGTTTAGACACACATGTGAGTTATCTAACGAAAGGTGTATGAGTTTGAGAAGCTTAGATAAAGGGTTATCGAAGCATATCGTATTAGAAATATGAACTTTGGAAGTCAATAAGTATTTCTTTCTAGATGTCCAACTATTTTTTCAATACGTGTCAAAGCTAGTGGAAACATAAATGTTATGCTGGTATGGATATAATCATCATGTTAGTGGGAGCATGATAATTATTTTATGTGTTGAAAGTTAGCAATATTAGTTATAGAAAACAAGAGTTTCACTTTGCAAATTCGCAAGGGTTGAAAGATTGTTTTGCTATAATTAAAGGAGAGAATATTAAACGTCATTTCGAAATCTAAAAGCTTAGATCGAGAAATTTTAATCGACTTTAGTCAAAGGACATATATAAATGTTATGTTGAAAAGATTCAACATAAGGGAATTTTATATATAGCAATATTATGGCAAGACTCTGGTAAAGTATCATGTTTTTCTTTGTGAATCGTGTCCTATACGCTTCGGGTATAGGATCGATTGCATTTGCTGTAATATTTGACCGTTCTAAAATTTTCCAAATGCCTAGGGACTAATGAGGGAAAAGGATTATGCAACATCCCAAATTTCGAGTCCAAAAATTTCTTTTGTAATTAAGCAATTTATAAAATCATTTATAGAAAACATTGTCAATATCATATCAATCCATAAACCATCATGAACATGTCTTAAAATCCAAACATCGAACATTAATATAAATCAGAGTACAATCCCAGAAAACTCAATGTGGAAATCATGTGTGTGTGTGATGCGTTGCTACACCGCCGGCTCCTTCCCCTTGGACGAAGAGGTACCTGAAACCAAAACTAAAACTGTAAGCACAAAGCTTAGTTAGTTCCCCCATCAACCACATACCAAACAACATGCATATTGTCGGACAATTATGGGGTGCCCAACCTACCCATGTCAAGCCATTCTGGGGTGCTGACCTACCCATGTCAAGTCGTTCTGGGGTGCTGACCTACCCATGCCAGGCCATTCTGGGGTGCCAAACTACCCTCCGGTCTATTTCAACCGGTCACGGGGACTATTTCACCCCTACTGCTAGCATATAATATCATATCATCATCATGTTGTCAGACATATCTGGGGCATCCGACCTACTCATTGGTCCTAGTGACCAAATCGGGGACTAGTCCCCCTACCGATACTATCACATATAACATATCATGCGAGCTTACACACACATCAACCATAGCAAACCATACAATTATCACAAAGACAATCCTCTCAACTAAACAACTACTAGTGGGTCTAAGGCACCAGGGCCGGCCCTGGTGCCTTAGACCCAGTTCTACTAGAAGGTAAATCGTCTCAACTAAACAACTACTAGTGGGACGGCCCTGGTGCCTTAGACCCACTTCTACTAGAAGGTAACTCACCTCGATGTCGTGTAGTGTCTGAACTATCCTCAGTGTGAAAATCGAGTCTCCTCGACTCCTAGATTCCTACAAGACAACTCTTCTAAGTTACTAAATCATACTAGGAACCCTTACCAGGGTCAACTCAAATCTGGTCAAAGTCAACTTTGGTCAAAGTCAACATCCGGTTGACTTGACTCGCCGATTTGGTCTACGAACTCATCGACTCCATACTCATCTAACCCAATACAATCCCTGACTCTACTCGCCGATTCTAGCAAGAAATCAATGGGTTTTCCTTTAATCATACCATCGGGACCAACTTCATCCGACTCGCCGAGTTTATCCTTGAACTCGTCGAGTTCATCTTCCTCATATGAATGTGTCCATTTTATGACTCGCCGAGTTATATGAACAACTCGTCGAGTTCCTCTTCATGGGTTGGGAGATTATCTTGGACTTTCCGAGTCCTAAGAACAACTCACCTAGCCGCATGATTTCCCGGACTATAATCTCGTCCAACTTTGTTGAGTCCTTGTCTAGACTCAACCAGACCCCCAAAACAGCAAAGGTTAGGGAACCACTACCGGACTCGCCGAGTCCACTAAGGTCCATGCCCATAAACTCGATTTCTGCTAATCTCATCTCATCTAAAGAGTAGATCCGACCTCCTAGGGTCGATATAACACGTAAATCCACGAACTTTACGTCCATGCATGGGTCTTTAAGACCAAAAGGACAAAAAATGAGACCCACAAGATGCATGGGGCTCTCATGGCCATAGAGTTGGCACCTTTATGCCATGAGACTGTAACGCCCGCAAATCCGGGCTAGTCAAATTAGAGGCAATAGGGGTCGAAAACGACTTTTCAACAAAAGATTATTTAAAATAAATAATCTTTACCAAGTTGTAGAGTATTTTACAAGGTTTTCGTACATATAAAGAACGCCGAAATCCGAGTTATAACGAAGAACTTATGACCCGTTGAAGTTTCGCGACGGAACCGACACGATACCGGGAAGCGTAAATAGTGAATTTACGATAGAGCGAGATTTAGCCTTAGCGATCTAAATGAAATTCATAGAATATGTTAAACTAAGAACACCGATAAAAAGAACGCCCAAATCTGACTTCGTATGAGGAAGTTATGATTTTTCTAAGATTTAGCATAGCAGTGCACAGCCCGAAATCTGAATTTTAGATCGGTCGATTTTTAGCCGACGGGATCTAAATGCGAGTTGTAGTACTCATAAATACCAACGCGTGGATATAAAGAACGTCGAGAATAGAGCTCGTATGCGAAAGATATGGACGAAGCTTAGTCCCTACTTTTCGAGCGCGGCGAATTCGATACAGTTTTGTAAATCCGAGATAGAATGAGAATTAGCCAACGAGGTCTAAATGAGAGTTGAATATCTCATTAATAGGAACACAACGGTAAAAAGACAGACAAAAACGGAACTCGTATGCGAAAGTTATGGACGAAGCTTAGTCTCTACTTTTCGAGCGCGGCGAATTCGATACAGTTTTGTAAATCCGAGATAGAATGAGAATTAGCTAACGAGGTCTAAATGAAAATTGAAGATCTCATTAATAGGAACTCAACAGTAAAAAGACAGACAAAAACGGAGCTCGTATGCAAAAGTTACGGACGAAGCTTGGAGACAACTTTACTATACACTTCCTATAAATACAAGGGTGAACTCCTCATATTTTCTTCACACCATAAGCCTTTCTTTCTCTCGGTAACCTCCCTAAACCCCTACCAAGTCTAGGGAACCTCCCTATCACGAGAAGAAAGCCCCGGAGCACCCAACGGCTTCGAGAAGAAAAGTTTTCGGCTCGGAAACGCTGCTCCAGTGAAGCCCGATTTTTAATAAAAACCCGTTGTAAGTGAGTTACGCCTATACTATATTTAATATAGCTTTTATTTAATTACAGTAACATTATTAGGACCTTAAAATAATTATTTGGGCTATTATTATGAGTTGTATTGAGTGTTATTTAACTGTTATATAATAGTAATAATAGCTAGACTATTAATTAGTCGCGATTAACGTTAAAACTAAACTCTAGTGGTATTAATAGTAGGTTTTGGTCAAGGAAAAATTGTTTTAAGAAGTAACGAAGAGCTGTCCGAGTGCCGAGTCACCACCTTACCAGGTGAGTGCATAGTCCCTTTCATCTTACACATAGATATGAAGTATTTTATATAAACTACGTGCTATGTGTGCATATTATCTGAATACTTGCTGTCTATGCTGGTTGAACGTTTTATACATGTTTGAAAGGACTTAAACTGTATACGTATCTTATATATACGAAAATGTTGGGTATGAGATGGGTAGATGAATGATGAGAAATAGAAGATGATGTGAGTATACATTGGCAGCTATAGACTTAGTGCCTATGGGACAAACACCGGTAGCTATGGACTTAGTACCTTTTAGATTTTGGTAGCTATGGATTTAGTACCTGTTGGGAATTGGTAGCTATAGACTTAGTACCTATTAGTTAGATGCTGGTAGCTAAGGATTTAGTACCTGTAGGAATTGGTAGCTATGGACTTAGTACCTGTTGAACATTGGTGGCTATGGACTTAGTACCTATTAGATAAAGACTGGTAGCTATGGATTTAGTACCCGATGAATAGACTATAGCAGCTATGGAATTAGTGCTTTATGAACGAACATTGGCGGCTATGCATTTAGTGCCAGTCCTATAACCCTGGAAGTAAGGGACTTCGGAATAAACGAATGCAGGATAGATGACTCTTAGGTTAAATCCTTAAAGAGTAAAGAAGATAATGGGGATGGGTAATTGGGTTGATTATTTGATTGAACAAAATAATTATATTATTATGGGTTGAAATCCCTATGTACTCACCAGGTTTCCCAACCTGACCCACTCAGTTTATGTATATCACAGGTGACGAAGTGAAGTGACATTACACTGAGAGATTTAAAAGAGATGTAGATCACTAGTGTAAATCATTGTAAGTTCTGTTTATGCTTATGTTTCGGTATTAACGATGACATCCCAAACATTTTAAAATGAAATAAATACGTTTCTTCGAAAATGTTTTAATAATGTATTTACCATGTTTTTCTGGGAACAAATTCCGCAACCTTTTTATAAAATGAAGTACTCTGATTTTTATAAAGCATAAACAAAATCGGTCTTTTCTGGCCGTGATTTTGGGGATGTCACAGTTGGTATCGGAGCATTAGTTTAAGCGAACTAGGAATATGGATTTATTTCTAGACTTAAACTTAGAATGCTAAGCGATGATTGTGAGGTTTGAGCACTAGCTTATTTTAGGAATTGTGCCTAAAATGCTTTTATGTGCTAAATGCTTAATGCATGATATGTTGTTAATTGTTCGGATCTGTGGTCTGTTGCCGACCGGATCTGGAAACCTTATGTGTTTAGGATTCTAAACGTACGACTACGGTATTAGAACTAGCATGTAAACGTTTCGGAGTGATAAGGATGATTTAAACGTCTTGTAAAAGTCTAAATTCACCTTATTCGGTGTATAGATCGAGATGGTAAGGACCCGTAGCGGAAACGTAAACGCAAATGGGAACAGAAACCAACCCCCAGTGGTTCAGCAAATACCTGTTGTAGAAGAAGTTGCGCCTAAGCCAGTCACCATGGCTGGAGTTCAAGCCATGATTTGGGCTATGTTGGCTGAACAAAGGGAAAAATGAGACGGATGTTGAATAGGGACGAACCTACTATGCCCATTGAGCAACCCGAACCGATTCCCGAGCAATCTGAGGAAGGGAACTATAGCCGCCAAGTGAGTCAAGTTGGGACTCCAGGTGAGCAAAGGGATGGCCCAAAAGGGAGAAACAACAAGGATGGGCGGATGTACAAGAATTTCTTGGGTGCAAAACCACCAAGCCTCTCAGGAAGCCCAAAGCCGATTGAGATTATGGATTGGATCTCTGAGATGGAGATGGTGTTTGAGAGCTGCAGCTGTAATGAGAAACAGAAGACTGTCTTTGCAGTAAGACAGCTGAAAACTGGAGTCTTGAGCTGGTGGAAGCTATTGGCAGATACGATGCCATGAGGAGAAGCCTTAAGGATGTCGTGGGAAGAGTTTTTGGAATAGTTGAAAATGCAGTACTGCTCGGAGGTAGATCTGATAGACCTAAACAACAAGTTTCAGAACCTGAAGAAAGGGAAGATGAGTGTTGATGAGTATGCCACCACATTTACCGAGAGGATGAAGCTATTTCCCTACTTGGTGCCTACTGAACTCTCCAAGATTGATAGGTTTGCTAATGGACTGCCCACTGACTTTGGTCCAATGGTCAAAATGGCAACTACCTTGAAAGCAGCTGTTAGGGCAGCTAAGAACGTAGAGGCCCAGATAAGAGAAAAGGGTCTAGAAAAAGATAACACAGGAGAGAAGCGAAAGTTTGAGGGATCTTCGAGGTCGAACAAGGAAAGCAAATTCTCAAAACTTGGAGGAGCAGATGGAGGTGAAACAAGATGGTGTGATAAATGCAAGAAGAAGCATGGTGGGAAGTGCAACGAAGAAGTGACTTGTTACAAGTGTGGGAGGACAGGTCACTATTCCAAAGACTGCACACATAATGACAAAGTATGCTATGGATGTGGAGGCAAGGGGCACATGTCCAGAGACTGCCCAAGGAAAAATAAAGCAGCAAGACCAGAAACGCCACCAAGGCCAAGGGCATTTCATATGATCCTTGACGAAGCAGAGAACCATGCGAGGAATCAAGAATGAGGACTTCTTACCCGAAGATTGGATTATGCAGTAGCCATAGTTTCGTATGATGTAGCCTAGTAGAGGCATAGTCTAGGGTGAACTTGAACACCTATGTAATCGTTTCAAGAATTAATATAAAACCTTCGTTTTGTTATCTGATGTGTTGAATGATTGTATGATTTGCTGCATGGTGACTTGGGAAAATGCGAGACAATACTTGGGACGAGTATGAGTAGGTGTAAATGGTAGTAGAGGCCTATACTACCGGAAGCACAGGACTCACTCTTGGATCAGGTAAAGTCACAAGGTTACCAAGAAGCTAGTAATTGATTTTGTTTTATTCAAGTGTGTTGTTACCATCGTTTCGGTAATGACTAAGAAGATTGTTGATATTCTGACCCTAGTGGTCATATCAAATCGAGTCCGACTACGATGAGTATGTTGTGTGGTTCAGAGAACCAAGTTTGATGTAGCGTCCGACTTAAACCAAACGGTTGAAATCAAAGCGATCAATAGAAGTATCTCATTCATTGTTAAAGAAGTTAGTGGCTAGAAATGCCTAATGTTAAAGTGTGATTATATCACATTAGAACATGAAGGAAGGCATAGTCTGTTTTAGAATTTAACTCTAAGAGACCTAAGTCTAAGTGTTGCAACATACGATGATAGGTCATTAGAATATGACACATCGATCTATAGTAGTAATAAAAGAACTTATCTCAACTCCGTATCCAGCAAGGATCGAGATTGTGACTTCAAGGTAATAATTTGGAGTCTAACCTGAGGTAGAGAGCAGGTGCACGATCGAGTACTCTTACAGTCAATGAGTTTAAGAGATAGAATTGAAGGAATGTAGAAGTTATAATTATTACCTAGGATGAAGAGATGACGAATGGAGTCGTTATACGATCCTGTTTCGTTGATGATTCTGGGACGTAATCATCCTAAGGGGGAGATAATTGTAACGCCCGCAAATCCGGGCTAGTCAAATTAGAGGCAATAGGGGTCGAAAACGACTTTTCGACAAAAGATTATTTAGAATAAATAATCTTTACCAAGTTGTAGAGTATGTTACAAGGTTTTCGTACATATAAAGAACGCTGAAATCCGACTTATAACGAAGAAGTTATGACCCGTTGAAGTTTCGCGACGGAACTAGCACGATACCGGGAAGCGTAAATAGTGAATTTACGATAGAGCGAGATTTAGCCTTAGCAATCTAAACGAAAGTCGTAGAATATGTTAAACTAAGAACATCGATAAAAAGAACGCCCAAATCTGACTTCGTATGAGGAAGTTATGATTTTTCTAAGATTTAGCATAGTAGTGCATAGCCCGAAATCTAAATTTTAGATCGGTCGATTTTTAGCCGACGGGATCTGAATGAAAGTTGTAGTACTCGTAAATACCAACACGTGGATATAAAGAACGTTGATAATAGAGCTTGTATGCGAAAGATATGGACGAAGCTTAGTCCCTACTTTTCGAGCGCGGCGAATTCGATATAGTTTTGTAAATCCGAGATAGAATGAGAATTAGCCAACGAGGTCTAAATGAGAGTTGAAGATCTCATTAATAGGAACACAACAGTAAAAAGATAGACAAAAACGGAACTCGTATGCGAAAGTTATGGACGAAGCTTAGTCTCTACTTTTCGAGCGCGGCGAATTTGATACAGTTTTGTAAATCCGAGATAGAATGAGAATTAGCTAACGAGGTCTAAATGAAAGTTGAAGATCTCATTAATAGGAACTCAACAGTAAAAAGACAGACAAAAACGGAGCTCGTATGCAAAAGTTACGGACGAAGCTTGGAGACTACTTTACTATACACTTCCTATAAATACAAGGGTGAACTCCTCATATTTTCTTCACACCATAAGCCTTTCTTTCTCTCTGTAACCTCCCTAAACCCCTCCCAAGTCTAGGGAACCTCCCTATAACGAGAAGAAAGCCCCGGAGCGCCCGACTGCTCCGAGAAGAAAAGCTTTCGGCTCGGAAACGCTGCTCCAGCGAAGCCCGATTTTTAATAAAAACCCGCTGTAAGTGAGTTACGCCTATACTATATTTAATATAGTTTTTATTTAATTATAGTAACATTATTAGGACCTTAAAATAATTATTTGGGCTATTATTATGAGTTGTACTGAGTGTTATTTAACTGTTATATAATAGTAATAATAGCTAGACTATTAATTAGTCGCGATTAACGTTAAAACTAAACTCTAGTGGTATTAATAGTAGGTTTTGGTCAAGGAAAAATTGTTTTAAGAAGTAACGAAGAGTTGTCCGAGTGCCGAGTCACCACCTTACCAGGTGAGTGCATAGTCCCTTTCATCTTACACATAGATATGAAGTATTTTATATAAACTACGTGCTATGTGTGCATATTATCTGAATACTTGCTGTCTATGCTGGTTGAACGTTTTATACATGTTTTAAAGGACTTAAACTGTATACGTATCTTATATATACGAAAATGTTGGGTATGAGATGGATAGATGAATGATGAGAGATAGAAGATGACGTGAGTATACATTGGCAGCTATAGACTTAGTGCCTATGGGACAAACACCGGTAGCTATAGACTTAGTACCTTTTAGACGTTGGTAGCTATGGATTTAGTACCTGTTGGGAATTGGTAGCTATGGACTTAGTACCTATTAGTTAGACGCTGGTAGCTAAGGATTTAGTACCTGTAAGAATTGGTAGCTATGGACTTAGTACCTGTTGAACATTGGTAGCTATGGACTTAGTACCTATTAGATAAAGACTGGTAGCTATGGATTTAGTACCCGATGAATAGACTATAGCAGCTATGGAATTAGTGCTTTATGAACGAACATTGGCGGCTATGGATTTAGTGTCAGTCCTATAACCCTGGAAGTAAGGGACTTCGGAATAAACGAATGCAGGATATATGACTCTTAGGTTAAATCCTTAAAGAGTAAAGAAGATAATGGGGATGGGTAATTGGGTTGATTGTTTGATTGAACAAAATAATTATATTATTGTGGGTTGAAAACCCTATGTACTCACCAAGTTTCCCAACCTGACCCACTCAGTTTATGTATATCACACGTGACGAAGTGAAGTGACATTACACTGAGAGATTTAAAAGAGATGTAGATCACTAGTGTAAATCATTGTAAGTTCTGTTTACGCTTATGTTTCGGTATTAATGATGACATCCCAAACATTTTAAAATGAAATAAATACGTTTCTTCGAAAATGTTTTAATAACGTATTTACCATGTTTTTCTGGGAACAAATTCCGCAACCTTTTTATAAAATGAAGTACTCTGATTTTTATAAAGCATAAACAAAATCGGTCTTTTCTGGCCGTGATTTTGGGGATGTCACAGAGACCCCTCCAAAGACCATGATTTGAAGCCATAACTCTATATTACACTCCACAACCCAAAAATGACTTAGAATGCCCTAAATATAGCAAAATCCAAGCCCTAAAGATGAATAAACTCATTGAAGATCAAGATAGAAGCTTTTTACCTTAAATGGCTTAGAATGCCCTACATATTGTCCATTTTGAGCCCTTGCGGTGCTGCCACTGCACCTTTACCAGCTACACTCTTTTTTTCCTCAGATCCATCGACTTCCTATCAAGGATCACCGCTGGCCACTCGATGTAGTTCAGGCTGCCATCAACCTGAATATCTTCTAAAGGCACCACTGCCAAATCGTCTACCAGACATTTCCGCAACTGGGAGACATGTAAAGTGTTGTGAATCTAACTGAGTTCGGCTGGCACGTCCAGCCTATGTTCCACCTTGCCCACTCGGGCCACGACTCTGAAGGGTCCAATATTCCTGGGGCCCAGCTTGCCACGCTTCCTGAATCGAATTGAGCCCTTCCATGGTGACACCTTCAGGAGTACCATATCCCCGACCTGGAACTCCAGGTCCGATTGTCGCTTGTCGGTATAACTTTTATGCCGACTCTGAGCAGTCTGAAGTCTGCTCCGAACCTGTTGTATCCTCTCTGTATTCTTGAGTACAACCTCGGTACTCCCTATGACCCTCTGACCAACCTAACCCCAACATATCGGGGTCCTGAACTTCCTCCCATACAACATCTCAAAATCACTGAGACTGGCACTCCGTGCTGAGCTAGTACCTCCGTGCTGAGCTAGTACCTCTCGAATGTAAATATCGGCCAACTTCTCGGCTGAGATGATTTCCTGGATCAGTATGAAATGGGCACTCTTGGTCAACCGATCCAGGATGACCCAAATCGAATCCACCCCCCTAATAGTCCTGGGAAGCTTTCTGATGTAATCCATAGTGATATCCTCCCATTTCCACAGCGGAATATCCAACGGCTGGATCTTGCCATGAGGTCTCTGGTGCTCTGCCTTGACCTTCCTGCAAGTCAGGCATCTCTCCACAAACCATGCTACGTCGATCTTCATACAGGGCCACCAACAATCAGGATGAAGATCCTTGTACATCTTTGTCACCCCAGGATGGATGGAAAACCTGGATTTGTGTGCCTCCTCCATCAATACCTGGTGCACACCTCCATGATATGGGACCCACACCCTACGGTAAATGGTACAACGAACCCCATAGAGGTGATGACGCCAAAACTTGAGGGCGAAAACAACAAACCCAGCTCCAAATCATGCGTCGGATAGTTCGCCTCGTGAGGCTTCAACTGCCTTGAAGTATAAGCGATGACATGACCACTCTGCATCAATACCACGCCCAAACCCGAGATGGACGCATCGCAATATACTACAAAATTCTCCATGCCCTCCAGCGGGGCTAAGATTGGCGCCACACACAATCTCTGTCACAACGACTCAAATGCGGCCTGATGCTCAGGCCCCCAGTGAAAGACCACGATTTTCCTCGTCAACTGGGTCAGAGGCACATCTATCTTGGAGAAGTCCTTAATGAATCTCCGATAATATCATGCCAGTCCCAGAAAGCTCTGAATCTCAGATGGAGACCTCGGAACCTCCCACCTCATCATGGCCTCTACCTTGGTCGGGTCAACCGAAATCCTGTTCTGGTTGACAAGGTGCCCAAGAAACATCACCTCGCGCAAGCAGAACTCGCACTTGGAGAACTTAGCACACAAGCTCTCCCTCCCTAAAGTATCCAAAACCTCCCGCAAGTGATCCTCATGTTGCTCGTGTGTCTTCGAATAAACAAAGATGTTGTCAATGAAAACAATCACAGACCTATCCAACATTGGCCTACACACGCGGTTCATGAGATCCTTGAATGCGGCAGGAGCATTGGTGAGCCCAAAAGGCATCACCACAAACTCATAGTGACCATATCGCGTCCGAAAAGCAACATTCAGTACATCCTCCTCTCTGACTCTCATCTGATGATAGCCCGAATGCAAATCAATCTTGGAGAACCAAGATGCTCCCTGAAGCTGGTCAAAGAGATCATCAATCCTCGGGAGTGGGTAATGGTTCTTCACCGTTACCTTATTCAGCTCCCGGTAATCTATACACATCCGATGCAACCTGTCCTTCTTTTTCACAAATAAAATTGGGGCTCCCCAGGGTGAACTGCTCGGTCTAATGAATCCCTTGTCTAACAGCTCCTACAGTTGTATAGACAACTCTTTCATCTCTGGAGGAGCCAACTGATACGATGCCTTGGCTATCGGAGCCGCACGAGGGACTAGGTCGATCCTAAACTCTACCTGCCTCTCCGGAGGTATCCTAGGCAACTCCTCGGGGAATACATCTGCAAACTCTCGCACCACTGGCACATCGCCCACCATCGCCTTACCCGTCTCCCGGGTATCCATAACATAGGCGACACATCATGTGCAACCCTGCTGGAGGTAGCGCCTAGCCCACATTGTTGAACATAAGGTTGGTCCTCGTTGTGGCCTCTCGCCCTGAATCACCAAATCTCCCCTACTTGGGGTCCTGATCCGCACCAACTGCCGTGCGCAGTTGATCACCGCCCCATTGGGGCTTAGTCAATCTATGCCTGTATTAACCCGGTTCCCCCGCAAAGGTATGGGAACCAAGTCAATCAGGTAGCGCTCCTTGAACAGTCTCAAAGTATAATTTTTGAAAACCTCTGATGCTCGCACTGACCGGTCGTCCGCAATCTCGACCTCTAGAGGGAAATCCAACATGTCCGAGGACTCAAGAAACCTGTTTCTAAGCGCAAGAGAGACAAACGATCAGGTAGCACCTGAATCAAACAATATCTGTACTAGGATACCATTCACATGGAATGATCCTAAACAGAGCACATGTATATAATATATCAAAATCATAGCGACATAACATAAAAGATTTGAGAGAAGAAATCATACCCGTCACCACATCGGGTGCGGCGCGTGCCTCTTCAGCTGTCAACTGAAATGCTCGGCTTCGCACCATTGGAGCCTCTATCTTGACCTTCCGGCCATCTGCAACTCGTGATGTCGCTGGGGTCGGCGCGACCATTGGCACTGCTGCTGATGCGGCTGACAATCTAGGGCAGTTGGCCTTTTTATGGACCCTTTGATTGCAATGGAAACAAATCAGGTCTGATGTATGAACTATGGGGGCGGGGTCAGTACAATCCCTATCAAAGTGCCCCATCTTTCCAATCTTGTAACAGCCTGACGATCCCGCTCTACAAGCTCCCTCATGCGGCCTGCCGCATTTCCTGTAGCGGCTCTGGACCGGCTGGCCCTTCGACCCAACATCGGATCCCTTGGGTTTCTTCTCTGAAACCCCCGTAACCTGCTCAGCCTCTGTCTTCCTCTTCTTGAGGTGCTCCAAATCAATCTCCCTCTCCCGCACCCTGAAAATCATGGACTCTAGGGTTGTGCAAGCTGAATAGCTGTCACGCTCCCGAATATCAGCATATTGCGGTACCAACAAAGCCCTCCCCCTGAACTTGGCTATGATCTCTGCCACTGTCTTGGCCGTCTGTCTCATGTCAAGAAACTCTCTGGCCAGCTGCTGAAGCTCCACAGTTGGCGCAAACTCAATCTTGAACCTGGTCACGAAATATTACCAAGCCATAGCCTCGATGGTTGGGGCTCCCAGTGAGTCACCGACTGACTCCCACCAATCCCTATCTCTATCCCTCAAACAAAAAACAGCAAAGCCGGCCTTCGACCCCTCTGGGCAGAAGCTCGTCAACAGCGCAGACTTAATGTCTGTGATCCATCTCCTGGCAGCAATGGGTTCCTTCACCCCGTGAAAGTATGGCGCACCACTCCCCCATGTGCCATCCCTTAAAAGATTTGAAATGAATATTATACCCTTTTTATTATTTTTTGATTTATTTATTTTTCTTTAAATTATTTTTAATATAAAAAAATAAAATAAAAAAACCCATGTATCTTATTCTAAATCCTCTTTCACCAAATCTTTAACAAATAAACCTACAACATCGTGAAGCTTTTGTGTAATCATGAAACTGACGACCGATTGAGGGTACACATGAGTGATGTGCAACAGACCGAACTTCCACGTTACTGAAGCAAACCATTGACTAATCAAGTAAAGTCCCGACCACAATCTCCGAGTTCTCTGGAGGCGAGTTAAACTTCAGCTACATCTTGAACCCATTCTTATTTTCTGTGAGAAGGAAATCAAACGGTGAGAATCTATTCAACTCCACCTCTGATTAATCATCACCCTACAACTCCATGGTCTTCAAATACCAGTACTCAGAGATGTCAACATCGCTTCCAAAAGACGTGTTGTTGTATGGTCTTGGAGAGAGAATGCAACCACATAGGTAATTCGTAACAGCACCAACACCCTCCGATCTAGGTTCGTGTTTCAGAGTTAGTGGTTATGGTGGTAGAGATTAATGGTGATTATTGGATTTGAGTTTCTGGTCTGGATCTATTTCTACTCTGATTTGAAGTTTCTTCTTCTTTTATCTAATCTACTTCTTCTCTAATCTCCTTCTCTCCAATAATACCTACTCTAGCAACGGGTTCAAATTTCAAATCTAAATGTAGATCTGATTTGGTTTGCTATCTAGAAAGGTTGAGTTTCATATATGAATGTAGGTTTTGGGGTTTGAGTTTTGATGGTTGATATTCAAATCTAGGGTTCATCAATGGTGGTGCTTGAGATTGACGGGAGAAGTCAAGACAAGAAAGAAAGAAATATGTTTTCCAGTAAAAGACTGGTCCTTTTTAATTTTTTAAAATTTAAAATTAATAACAAGTTACATTAATGGTCCTTTAGGTTTTGGATTTTTCCCTAAAGTAGTCCCTATGGTACTTTTTCCCACAAATAGTACCTACGGACGATAAGTTGCACGCGTTTGGTCCTCAAGTTGGATGTCCGTCCATTCCAACATTAAGTTACCCCATGTGACTTGCATATGAGGGTATATATGTCATTTTACCCTAAAGGACCTTTTTAGAACATATATATTAATAGCTATAACCATTAAGGTGGCGGGGTTTAGTTTCAGACGTTGACTTTGACACTCTATGTCTTTCCCCAAGAAAACCTTTTGATCATCCCATCTTCTTCAATTGTGAGTTTTTATCGTCGTTCGGCAACATAGTTCAACTGATTGAAGGGTGTGTTGAGGAAAATGGTGCTCACATTGTGGTCCTTACGTCCACGCTACACCCAACCACCTAATCTACGTAAAGAATATGGTAAGCACAGACCTTGTAATGCTAGGTTTGAAGAAATGTAATTTTGCTTTCCTGCATTGTAACATTTTATTGTTCTTGAATAATCGCATCAGGTTCTATTTCAAGCTTTTTCACATTCAAGATAAATCATGGGGGTTCGTTCACAAATACGGTATCTAGAAGGTCGTACATAGATGGGCTTGTGGATCACTTTGATTTTGTGGACATGGATGTGTTTTCAGTCCATGAGTTAGATGATATGATGACAATTTTAGGGTACAATGATGGAGGTATAATGTTTTACCATTCAATGATCCCAAAGAAATACATGGATAGTGGATTGTTACCCCTTGGCACCGATCAGGAAGTCATTCAGTTGGAAAGGTATGTGCCTAATCATAAGGAAATTAATTTGTACATTGAGCATGAGAATACTAGAGTATTCCCTTACTTTAAGTCCCCATTGAAGGTTCGTATTGAGGAAGTTGAAGGGGACCATTCTCCTGAAATGGATAGGGTTAGAATGAAAAAGAAATCAATTGGGTCATGTAGTAAAAAGTTGGATTTTAATGAGCCCACTGATTTGTCAAAGTTGATTGTACCCTATGAACCTGTTATGTCACAACTAGTGAATTTTTGGGGTTCGTACACAAAACTTTCTCTATGTAACTTGGAATACCACATTAGTAAAGATCCAAACTATAATGTTATTTAAGTCCATACTTTCATACATTGTCAATTAGGTCGAAACCACCTCGTATAAGCCCAAAACCTAACCCAATAAGCTAAGACTACTCAACTTTGGGCCTTAGCCCAAGTTTTATCGGTCCAAACCCCCTATTTGGGTCAAGGCTCCCTTATTGGGACCTAATGGGCCGATAACATTTCCAATTGGTCCTTTGGATCGAAAACCCTCCTTTGTGCTTCCCATTGGGCTGTAAGACCTTTAATGGGAATTGTTGGGCCGCAAATCACTATTGGAACACCCATTGGGCGTAAAGCACTCCAATGGGCCTTGATAGGCCAAAAACCGCTAGTAGGCCCCTATTGGGCCAAAAGTTCTTTTTTGATTTCCATGGGGCAAAAAACCCATACTTGGGTCCTATTTGGGCCGAAACCCCCTTAGTTAGGCCACAACCTTTCCTAGGACATCATTACGCTGAAAACCTACATTTAGTCCCCAATAAAGATCGAAGCCCACTATTCTTTGGGCCAACCTTGGGTCGTGAACCACTAAGGCCAATCATATTTTATAAAAAAAAAAAACAATTTGGGTTATACACATGACACCTCAACATTACATCTCATGTAACAATGAAGTAAACTTACATACAGCTAGGCAATGTGTGATTGTCCAACATGTATCAAAACACACTCTCCTCTCTCCTCTACTCTTATTCGGCCGAACCTCTTTCCCTTCTCCACAACTCATTTTCAAATTGCACTCTCATCTTATTCTCTCTCAAGCTCCATTGTTCTCTCGAGATATTTTGAGTTCTTTCGCATTCTTTCTCTAAAAAATTGTGTGTGTTGGTGTGTTATTCAAAAAAGTCTTCTTCAAGCTTCATAAACTTGGTAAGTTTTTAGTAAACTCCATTGTTTTGTTCCAAGTTCACACTAAAATTCATCCACTTACACTCCCATTTTCGTGTATGTGCTTCTTAGAAACACCCATAACCTTTAGAATCCCTTCAAGAATGCAAGCTAGGCTCAAAATCCTTCTCCTTCTTCATCTACATCTTGAAAAACCCAATGTGAGCTTCATACCCCTTATTTTTAAGTTTTCATTCTTTTGGGGGGATTACAAGTCTAGCTTTGTTTAAAATCCTTGGATTTTTGCATGTATTTTTCTGTATGTATGTTTATGTGCGATGAAATGTTGTTACTTCATGATTAACACTCCAAAAACTCGAGATTACGCTAGGTCTCAAGTGTTGGAACAAGTTATCTTTATGTAGTTCTAATTATGTTGGTTTCATGTCCAAGAATGAAAATAAGTTGCTAAATGAAAATATTATCCGTTAACATGTGCATAAAAATCACAAAATATGTCTAAGAAAATGTTGAAAACATTTTTGGTCATGAAAAATTGAAAAATGGAAAAATATGAGAATTTACACTTCCAATGGTAAATTTTTTAACATATAACTTTTTACCACCAATTCTTGTAAAATTGTTGAAAAATAATAAATTTCAAGGTTTTATGAAACTTGGTGTAAATTGTGACAAGTTTTAGTCACAGCAAGCAAATGGAGTATTTGGTGTTACAAAACACTCAACAAACTTTTGGTATGTTAAAACCCACTAAAACACTTGAATATTTTACAAAAATATAGTTTTATTTAGCAAAATAATCGTAAAAGGTTGTACTATATCAAAAGTTTAAAACTTCGAGTATTGCGTTACTTTTACAACATCTATTGCAAGTTGACAAGCTATTAGTAGTTGTTTATAAATATCACTATAAATAATATACAAAAAACGGTATACAAAGCTGAGTTTTACGACAGGAATATCCGCGTGTCATAATAGTTCGCCATAAAACTTATAAGAATACAACTGTTAATTTGTATGTGAAAAGCTATAAAACGCGTGTCATAAAACTGCAGTCACGAAATTACACTAAGAACATCATATGCATTATCGGTAAAATTCGCGTAAATTTTGTTAAGGCCCTTGTGAGACACCCCTTCATTGTACCTATTTAGTGTACACTGTAAGTCCTGTAGTTATAACCAGATTCTCCTGGAGGGAGAACGGGATATTGTGTATAGATCTATACGGGGTTGACACCTCCATACCTGAGTTGCTCACTATAGCTAGACAGGCCAGTCTAGGGTGACAAATATCTTATTATAAACCGATGCCTGAAGAACATCAAGACAGACACTTTAGTCACATTAGTATGGTTGTAACGACTCACATAGAGAATAACAATATTATTCTAAAGTTACGCTGAATTTATACACTTTACTGGTCTTATAAAATATGAAACTATGTTACGACTACCATGTAAACTAATTTCACCACTCGGGTCTTAGGGTTTTAAGAACACAATTTTTCGTATAACAAAAAATATAGGATTTTTTGGGAACACTCTCTTTATGATTTTCAAACAAGAAGAAAAATAAAATACATGCAATTATACATGATTTGGAACGAGACTCACACACTATTTTTATAGAAAATATTGGATTTTATGGAGTTTTACAAACTATTACAAGGTTTTCTTATATATATGCTTATGAACTCACCAACATTCTATGTTAACGCTTTTCAAAT
This sequence comes from Lactuca saligna, assembly GCF_052625555.1. Taxonomy (NCBI): domain Eukaryota; kingdom Viridiplantae; phylum Streptophyta; class Magnoliopsida; order Asterales; family Asteraceae; genus Lactuca; species Lactuca saligna. The sequence continues at coordinate 113,640,785 of NC_136417.1, read as the reverse complement.
GACTTGTAATCTCAGGAAATCAGTGAGCAGGTGTTCAGCTATGGATTTTTAAATAACTGTTGTATTTTGAAACATCATACATTGTGTTATTTTTGGATGTAATTGTTGGATAAGGTGTCTAAGTCCATAACTATTTCTGGTAAGTACTTGACCCGACCCGACATGGTCCATTTGGGTTGCATGACACCATGCAATTGGATAAACTAAATGAGAGAAATAACACATATGGTTTATTAATATATTATAGGTTCTAATATATTAATAATATTATTTAATTAGTTTTGATCAAGAATTAATTTAGAATTAATTAAGTGATCAAAAGATAACTAATTAGATATATGGGTAGATTAAGTAAATCTTCCATATCTTATATAGTGGACAAAGATGCTCCGTGGATTATCAAGTTGGGTTCCACCCATAAGACGCTCCATGGATGCTCCATGGAGTTAACCCATGGATCAAGAAATGAAGAGTCATGGAACATTAGGGTTTACCTAATGCAACACACTATATAAGCAATGTAACTCTCCCCAAAATCGGCTACACTAAGAAATAAGAGGGCTTGGCCAATTTTGCATTTGTTAGATTATTCTCTCAAGTTTATTCTTTGCATTTGGTGTTGTGTGAAACATTTGAGGCATCACACTTGAGGTGCTAGGCTCACAAGGTTTCAAGGAATACTTTCAACAACAAGGTATGTAGTTCTATCTTTTATACAAAGAAAATTGTACCCCATGTATGCTAGATAGGTTCATAACCTTGGAAAACAACTTTGCATGATTATTAGACAAATTTAGATCCAAGGTTATTAGGGTTGCATGTACACTTAGGAAGTGTTAGAATGCTCAAAACCCATCAGTGGTATTAGAGCTTAGGCTTGTTTGTTTTTTATTTGTGCAAAATTGTTGAAAAAAAGTCGATATTGTGCAATCTGCCTGATGAACTCGCCGAGTCCATGGGGGGACTCACCAAGTTCATGTGTAAATTCGTCCTACTCGCCGACTAGGTTTGTGCACTCGACGAGTAGGAGCCTCAGATTGCAGATTTTCGACTTTGGTTGCTGGAAATGGACTAGAAACATTACCCTAAACTGTTTTGGTACTTGAAAACTTGTTTTAGATGGTGTAATGTTCATGCTAATCCTTTTACAATGACAATTATCAAAAAATACAAAGTTTTAAGTGTAATTTTTGATTCATGAAATTGTTCATATTCATGTTCTTGATCTCATGATATTTAGATGATCATAGGAATTGTTTGTAACCTATGTGGTAGATTAATTCATGATCATTATGTGTTTTAATGGAGTCCATAACTTGTCCTTAATTTATGGAAAACCAAAAGTCACTTTGTTTTTAAAACCATTAAAAGAACACATGAGTTATAAAAATGAAGAGTCTTCATTTTTAATACTCTAATTAACTCATAAGTTACAAGAAATGAAAAGTTTTGAAAGTTTACAAAACTTGCCCTCAAGTTTTGGAACAAGTAAAGTCTTGATTAAAACTTTAGTTCTAACCCTTAGAATTTTAAAAGTTAAAATTCAACCCCTATACTTATAATATTATAAGTTAATAATAATAATAATATATATATATATATATATATATATATATATATATATATATATATATATATATATATATATATATATATATATATATATATATATATATATATATATATATCTTACTACTTTATAATATATATATGATAAGAAGACCAAAGGTTTTAAGATTAAAGTCTTAAAAACAAGGAGAAGAATTGTTAGCCATTAGATTTTATTTGAAAGGGTTAGATTAAAAATTGATAATCCCAGTGCCTAAAAACCGACCAATAAAAATCAAACAGTTTTAGTATATAAACCGGTGGTGGATTAGATGTACATCACACTTTTTGAATAACGCTTCCAAAGTCTCCATAGATATCGGGTCTCCACCTCTTGTGTTTGTAAAGAACCTTAATTGCGGCGTTCACAACCATCATCCACCTGCAAAATGGTTGTTGTCTAACTTGCCGCCATTTATCCTCTGTCGCCATCACCATTTGTAGTGATTTGTGTTCACCATCCACACACAAATCCGTTTAAACCTACCAGTACCTTTACTACTATTAAGTTAAGAAGGCGCCCGTTCTTCTCTTTAGCGTTTTTAGATCTTGAAACAAATATGTTTAGTTCCATCAGTTGAAAACCATGAAGCTGATAATCATTCTTCGATATTTTCAGATACAAATACAAGCCTCAAGATTATCCTCATCTTTGGTTTCCAGGGATTCTATTTCAATTTGTATTATCTTGTTTTTTTTTTTTGTTGAAGTTTTTGATATCGTTGTGATTTGATTTTTTTTTTTTTTCTGAAAATTTGATTGTATATTTGTATGTCATGCTGCATGGTGATCGAGTGTTGCTTGGTTTTTATATATTCAGGTAGAAGAAAATGGTTAATTTTCTGCAATTTTTAAATATTATTTACCTTTTAGTAATGAATTGTGATGTTGTTTGTAAAATTATTAGGACAATGCTTGTCATGTTGTTTCTAAAGTTATTGGTGGAATGCTTTTGATTCTTTTTATTTCGATTGTAAAGTAAAAACCTTTTTACATGACTTGACTCCCCTTTTTATCCATCAATTTATTAAAATTCATCCGTAAGTTTGGTTTTAATTTATTTTCTTTAAGTTTAAATATTAAATTTTAATGGAGATGGATCTATATAGGAAAAAATGTAATTGCTATGATTTTACAAGTAATTTAGCTTAAAACTTTTGTTGATACTATATAAATCTATAAAACATTTTTATAATGTTATATCTTTTAATTTACAAATGAGGATAAATGATAAAATTAAATATTATAAAACCAAATAAAGTTAATAAAATAACAATTAATTAATAATAAAATAAATATTATGACATCTTACTAATTTATGTGTACAGTTTCAATGTAAAGGTACCAAAAGCAAGCTGTCAAATCTCAAAATTGGTAAACTATGATTATCTTTATAAATAAACCTGATAGATAACCATAAAGCTTTAATGGATAATAATTACTTGATAGTTCCCAAAAAATTTCATACACTCCACGAAACTCAAAAGAAAGTATATAATGTGACCTATAAAATTAAAATTTCCAATATTAATATAAATATCGATAATTGTTTTTAACATAGTTAACTATATAAAAACATTTTAATTAAAAATGTTAAAGTATGTTTTCACATACAATAATATATATATATATATATATATATATATATATATATATATATATATATATATATATATATATATATATAGATAGATAGATAAAATTCAAATACAAATAGTAATAGTAAAATTTAATTTAATATGCGTTTGAAGCCTAAAAGACAAATCGATTTTAGATGAGTTAAACGTATGTTTACGTAATCATCTTTAACCTTCTTTTATTTTTGTTTGTGCTTAAACATTATTTTTCACAACACCAATTTATGAATGAAATGTCTTAAAATCTAACAAATTTTAGCAAAATATATATTTCACAGAAAGCCATTAATATGAAACTACATTTTTCTAATGATATAAGAAATAATACCAATTAATTGCACAATATATATATATATATATATATATATATATATATATATATATATATATATATATATATATATATATATATATATATATATAATTCAAACAAGATTTTTATATTTTTAGAATTTTGACCTTTTATAAGACTCTTTAAACAAATATGCGATGTAGATGTTTACGATAACATATCAAATTACGATAAAACATTAAGATTTATTCGCGACCAAATATTCATATAATATCATATAACTATATTTTAACTTTTATAACATAATTATTCTATAATGTTTCTTCAATGATGCATTTTTCTTTCTGTAAATTTTTTTTCGATAATATTAAATAAAATAATAGTGATTCTTAGAAGATGAAAATATATAATATTTTATATTTAATTTAGAAAGGTAAAAACTGTCAAAATGAATTCAAATTAATGTGATAACATACAAAATTACGATAAACCATTAAGATTTATTCACGACCAAATATTCATATAATATCATATAACTATATTTTAATTTTTATAACAAAATTATTCTTTAAAACGATGATTCGTTAGAAGATAAAAATATATACTATAGCTAATTTAAAAGGTAAAAACTGTCGAAATAAAGTTAAATTTATGTGATAACATATAAAATTACGATAAAACATTCAGATTTATTCGCGACCAAATATTCATATAATATCATATAACTATATTTTAACTTTTATAACATAATTATTCTATAAATCGCTTATAACCTATCGTATTATACTTTATAACCGATCAACAAGCTTTTATTTTATCCAAAATATTAATAGAATTTTATTTGTAATAATAAATACCAATGTAATGTTTATATTAAACCCAAAACCAATATATTTTTCTTTTTAACATGCCAAATAGGCCATTGAAAGGAAACTAATTATCGTTTTGAAATTAGTTTTCGCCGCTGCATCGCGCCGGTAGACTACTAGTATATATATATATATATATATATATATATATATATATATATATATATATATATATATATATATATATATATATATATATATATATATGTATGTATGTATGTATGTATAAGATCAAACTCGTCTTACCGCTAGTACGCCTCATTCACGAAGTCAGTCTATAAGTTGGGTATAAGGTTGTTGCCTATAAAATGTCAACTTAATGGGTGTCCACTCTCACCCACCGCTTGCTTGACTGGTGGAAGGTCGTTAGCCGAACAGGTAGGACAAGGACTTGTAAATTCTCATTAAAAGTATAATGATAATTATAAAGTAACTAAATGTTTTATTAAATTCCCAATCTTAGTTACTTTAGGAAAAATGTGAATAAGTTGCTAATCCATGAAATTACACTTTACACTTTGTCTAATTCGTTAGTGGAGCGTGTGTGGTTAACCGGCACACTAACTTGAACTTAACAAGGTAGGTAAAGGGTGACTTAATGTTTATCATAGTATCGATGGAGCACGTGCGGTTAACCGGCACATCGATTGAGGAGTAATACATTAAGGGTACCAAGTAATTTGCATGGTTACTTCACACCTCGTTTTGTTATCCTCGTCATCCCAGTCACAAAACTTGGAGGGCACACTCAAGATTGAAACATGCCTTTGAAAAGTTCATTGAATCTCAAAAGAATCTAGGAGTTTCTAAGAACCAAATTAAATATTTTTTTTATATTTCGGCTTTGGTGGAAATTGGTGAATCGTCATTCACCTACCTTTCAAATATGTTAGTACTTAGATTACCGCATACCTCTTCTAAGTATAATATATTGTGATTGGGTCCTAGCCTTAATACTACATTTGGGTGTTTTATTAAGGACTATCTCTATTTCTAAACTAAACTTTTCTTCTTTTCAGATGTCTGCAAACACTACTGCTTCTGGCTCTAATCCTAATGGCTCCTTTTCTCTAATGAACTTGTGTGGGAAAGTCACTTTTGATGGATCCAACTTTAATGAATGGATTAGAAACATCCGAATGATTACCCGCTACGAGGACAAAGAATATGTCCTCGATAAGGAGCTTAAGGAGATTGATGAGACAGTTGCTACTCCTCAAGAGATCGTTGACTTTAGGGCACATGAAAGGGATGCCACCAAGGTGGCATGTATCATGATGGCCACTATGACATCCGACCTCCAAAAGTCCTATGAGGACTTCTACCCTTTTGAAATGCACCAAGATTTGATGGAAAGATACCATCAAAGTGCAAGACAAGAGAGGTATGAAATTATCTCCTCCATGATAACAACCCAAATGAAGGATGGTGAAACCATCATGGGCCGCATGCAGAAAATGCAAAGATTTGTGGACCGCTTGCTGAAGCTTAATGTGAACTTCCCCGAGGAACTTGCAATAGATATCATTTTGCACTCCTTACCTTCATGTTATGATCAATTCCGTATGACATACCACATGAACAAGGAAGAGGTCACTCTCTGCAAACTTCAAGGACTCTTAAAGACCGCAAAAAGTGGTCTTAAGGGTAAGGTGGTTGTTACTACTCTTACTCCTACCAACTCCACCCCTGTCTTGGCAATCGGGAAAGGACGAGGGAAGAAGAGAAAGAATTCTTCGAAGGGTACCAAGTCTAGGACCCTTGATGGCTCTTCTTCAAGTGGAACCAAGAAAGGTTTCATCACTCCTTCTTCTGACCCAAAAGAGGCTGAATGCTTCTATTGCCATGAAAAGGCACATTGGAAGCGGAATTGCCCAAAGTACCAGCAAGATGTGAAGGATGGGAATGTCAAACCCAACCATGAAGGTATTTACACTATCTTATCTAATAAGTCACCCCATTCTAACTCATGGGTCCTTGATACCGGTTGTGGTATTCATATCTGTTCTGATCTGCAGGGACTAAGAAGAAGTGAGAATGTGGAGCAAGGAAGAATAAACTTGATCATGGGAAACATGAAAGCTTCACATGTCACCAAGATTGGAGTTTATACTTTATCGCTAAGTAGTGGGTTTAGTTTAGATTTGAATAAATGTTGTTATTCGCCAGAAATGACAATAAATATTATTTCCTTTCTTGCATTGTATAAAAAAGGTTTTACCTTTTCATTTGATAATGAAGTTGGTTCGATTAATGCCTTCTTTAATAATATTCTTTATTTTAAAGCATTACCTTGTGATGGTGTGTGTGAAACTGTATCTGTGGTTGATAACTTAGGAAATAATGTTTTGTGTATTGATTCTCTTAATAATAATAACTTGGATAAAGCATCATTATGGCATTTTCGTCTTGGACATATAAGCAAGAAACGCATAGGCCAACTCCAAAAGGATGGAGTCTTGGAGTCATTTGACCTAAAGTTAGATGATAGTTGCGAATCATGCTTACTTGGAAAAATGACAAAGTCACCCTTCACAGGTTCTTGTGAGAGGGGTGAAGGTTTGTTGGATCTTGTACACACGGATGTGTATGGACCATTCAAACATGCCACAAGGGATGCTAATCCTTATTATTTGACTTTTACTGATGATTACAGTAGATATGGATATGTCTACATAATCAAGCATAAGTCAGAGACTTTCGAAAGGTTTAAGGAATTTAAACAAGAAGTCGAGAATCAATTGGGCAAAAACATTAAGACGCTTCAATCCGATCGAGGTGGTGAGTATCTTAGTTCAGCATTCCTTGACTATCTTAGGGAATGTGGGATTGTCTCACAATTGACACCTCTCAGGATACCACAGTTGAATGGTGTGGCTGAGAGGCATAATCGAACCTTGTTGGATATGGTTCGTTCCATGATGAGTCGAGCTTCACTACCAATCTCATTCTCAGGGTATGCCTTAGAGACTTCCGCCCATATTCTTAATCTAGTCCCTACAAAGAAAGTTACCAAAACTCCTCACGAGATGTGGACTGGTAAAGTACCCAAACTAGACCACATCAAGATTTGGGGTTGCGAGGCTTTTGTGAGGTGCGAGTCTCATGATAAGCTAGAACCCCAAAACGAGAGGTGTATTTTCATCGGCTACCCACAAAGATCCCTTGGTTACCACTTCTATAGACCTACTGATAATGTGGTCTTTGTAGCAAGAAGATGAGTCTTGAGAGAGAGAGAGAGAGAGAGAGAGTTTATAAGCCAAGGAGACAGTGGGAGGAAAATTGACCTTGAAGAACTTCAAGAGTCAAGTGGTGAAGGAACTTCAAACCCTAGCCCTCAACTTGAGGAGGAAACTTCTGTTGAGCCAATTGACGAGTCTGTACCTCTGAGGCATTCCACGAGAGTTAGGAATGCACCTGAGCATTACTATGGTTTCCATATTACTGCGAAAGGTGAGACACTTATTAGTGATGAGACACTAGTAGGTCTGGATGAACCTAACAGCTACGCGGAAGCCATGGTAGGCCCTGAGTCTGCTAAATGGAAAGAGGCTATGGAGAGTGAGATACAATCCATGTATGACAATCAAGTTTGGAACTGGGTTGAGAATGTACCAGGTCGTAATACTATAGAGTGCAAATGGATCTTCAAGAAGAAGACCGACATGGATGGTAATGTACACACTTATAAGGCTCGACTGGTTGCACAGGGCTTCTCTCAAACTCCTGGAGTGGATTATGATGAGACTTTTTCTCCAGTAGCCAAGATTAAGTCTATTAGGGTTATGTAAGCCATAACTGCATTTCATGACTATGAAATATGGCAAATGGATGTCAAAACCGCTTTCCTTAATGGAAAGTTGACTGAAGATGTTTACATGAGTCAGCCAGAAGGTTTTGTCAGTAACGAGTACCCAAATAGAGTGTGTAAGCTTGAGAAATCCATTTATGGACTAAAGCAAGCACCTCGCAAATGGAATCTTTGCTTTGATGAGAAAGTCAAGGAATTTGGCTTTTCTAGGAGTGAAGATGATTCTTGTGTGTATGTCGAGGCTAGTGGGAGTATAGTTAGCATTTTGGTATTATATGTGGATGACATATTACTCATAGGAAATGACATCCCAACTCTACAGGAAGTTAAGTCCTGGCTTGGGAAGTGTTTCTCTATGAAGGACCTAGGAGAAGCTGCCTATATTCTAGGGATAAGGATTTTGAGAAACCGGAGTAAAAGACTAATTGGACTTAGTCAAAGTACCTACATGGACAAGGTGTTGAAGAGATTCAGCATGAAAAACTCCAAGAAAGGAGAGTTACCCATCCAGAGTAACGCCAGATTGACTAAGACACAAAGCCCTATACTGAGGCTGAGATAGCAGAAATGAGTCGAGTGCCTTATGCTTCGCCAGTAGGCTCGATCATGTATGCGATGACTTGTACTCGACCTGATGTATCCTTTGCCTTGAGCATGGTTAGCAGGTATCAGGGGAACCCTGGCAAGGCTCACTGGACTGCGGTAAAGAATATCCTCAAGTACCTACGGAGGACTATGGACTGGGTCCTTACCCACGGTGGGAGTGATGACTTGAGAGTTGTAGGGTATTGTGATGCTGGTTTCCAGACTGATAGGGATAATTTTCGCTCTCTGTCGGGCTGGGTCTTCAACCTAAACGGAGGAGCAATCACTTGGAAGAGTTCCAAGCAGGAGACGGTGGCTGATTCCACTTGTGAATCAGAGTATATAGCTGCAAGCGAGGCAGCAAAGGAGGCTATATGGCTGAAGAACTTCATAGGAGACCTTGGAGTAGTACCAGCTATAAAGGAGCCCATAGAAGTTTTCTGTGATAGTGAAAGTGTTGTTGCCTTAGCCAAGGAACCAAGGGATCACGAGAGATCCAGACACATCGACATAAAATATCATTTTATCAGACATCGCATAGAAGAAGAAATCCTCGTGGCAAAGAGGGTATCATCGGATGAGAACCCAGCAGATCCCCTCACAAAGGGAGAGTAGGGTTAAGCATCGCCAACATGATCGGAGCATAGGGCTGAAGGATGATATAAGTGTTAGTAGTTAGATAAATTATGAAATTTGTAAAGTGTAATTGATATTTGATGATGAATAAAAGTTGTGTTTATTTATGACTAAAGTGTTACTATCTTTTGTCAATCGTTTACTATAATTTCTTTTGCATGTTTTCACTTCCAGAATAGTATGTTGTGGTTTCACATATGATTCAAACTTTCCACAGTCAGTCATATGTTGGAAGTAGATATGAAGTAAGGCTGTTATGAAGTTAGTTGTAGGTGTCAGGATATAAGACAACACTTCATGAGTGCTCATAAGTTCTGAGTATTGGAATCAACCCATGCTCACTGGAATAACTTCATGGAATTTTATCTCGAGTGATCGTGAGATGGTAATATCATATAAGTCTTCAAACCTAGAGATATGATTTGTTTCCTATGAATTGATTATGCATTGATTGTACGAAAACGCATTGGTAACTCGATGTTATAAAACGTGCTTTTGTGTATAATTCAACTAGTAGTAGAACAAACATATGTGTCAAAGTTTATCTGTTCCTTCTTGGATTAGAAGCTGATATCTGGGCCCCTCGATGATTTTGTTTTGACCTATGTACCGGGCCCGGTCAGAACTAAGTTTATGTGTTCAATTAAGTTCTTTGTCATACAAATCGGGAATCGGGAAACAAACTGCTGGACAATAAGTAAGACATTGTTCCATATAATTGTTCGACTGATATCTAGAACAGAGGATTATATGATCATTATCTTAAATGGCGTATTAACATCTTCTCAGTTCCGAGAGACCTTGAAAGAGCTATGATTGCCGATCGGTTCCTGAAGTATTGCAGTGATAGTTATTAGACTTATCCAAGTGGGAGACTGTTGGATAAGGTGTCTAAGTCCATAACTATTTCTGGTAAGTGCTTGACCCGACCCGGCATGGTCCATTTGGGTTGCATGACACCATGCAATTGGATAAACTAAATGACAGAAATAACACATATTATAAGTTCTAATATATTAATAATATTATTTAATTAGTTTTGATCAAGAATTAATTTAGAATTAATTAAGTGATCAAAAGATAACTAATTAGATATATGGTAGATTATTTAAATCTTCTATATCTTATATAGTGGACTAAGATGCTCCATGGATTATCAAGTTGGGTTCCACCCATAAGATGCTCCATGGAGTTAACCCATGGATCAAGAAATGAAGAGTCATGGAATATTTGGGTTTACCTAATGCAACACACTATATAAGCAATGTAACTCTCCCCAAAATCGGCTACACTAAGAAATAAGATGGCTTGGCCGATTTTGCATGTGTTATGTATTCTCTCAAGTTTATTCTTTGCATTTGGTGTTGTGTGAAGCATTTGAGGCATCACACATGAGGTGCTAGGCTCACAAGGTTTCAAGGAACACTTTCAACAACAAGGTATGTAGTTTTATCATTTATACAAAGAAAATTGTACCCCATGTATGCTAGATAGGTTCATAACCTTGGAAAACAACTTTGCATGATTATTAGACAAACATAGATCCAAGGTTATTAGGGTTGCATGTACACTTAGGAAGTGTTAGAATGCTTAAAACCCATCAGTGAAAACATTATGGAAAATTGGTTACACCATTGATGGTTTCTTGAAAACAATTGGATACTCGGAGTGGTGGGGCACACCTTAACAAAGGCTGGTTAACGATCAAAGGACAACTCCAAGGACGAAATGTAAGGCATGCAACAACTGATATTGAAACTGGTCACATTCCGGGGCTAATGCTCCAACTTTAAAAAGAATAAGAGATTATGTTTGATGCTGTCATTCTTACTCCGACTTAGGTGCTGCAAAATTTGGATTAAAAAACCCATGAATTATTGTATTTTGACAAGATTATTTTCACTTGTTGTTCTAGCTTTTCCGTAGGAATTCTATTGTAAAACTTAATAGAGTTTGTTTACTACAAAACGCCACCCTTGATATTTCCATTTTTTTAACATGTTTATTTTACTAGAACCTTGCTAGTTTAATATAATGGTTATTCACAAAAATGACCGTTATGATATCTATATATCACAAAGTGACCACGTTTTTATAGAAAAATGCTAAATGATATTTTTGAATTCCTTTATTTTTTACGAATTCCACCTTGTCTTTGTTTGTGTTGCTCATCTTCATCCGTATAATTCTCATCATCATTCTCCTCATTATTTGTCTCAAATATCCGGTTTCTAATGAAGAAAGGTTATCTTCTCTTCTACCCACTTTATTATATCATTTCATTGGATATGTAACGTAGCTTGTTGCCCGTTTGCTTTCAATCGATATGTATTGACTTCCAAAATGTTCAAATTTAATGAAAATCTATTTTCAAATCAACCCAAACATAAAAAGACCAAATTTGAAACCCATTACGGAGTGAAAATTTTAAAATTTGTCCGAATAAACAATTTTTTAACATACTTTATTTGGTAGAAAACATGTTCCAAAGTAATAAATGTACATTTTCCAACTCTATGGTCAGTTTCATATTTTTTTTTATTAAAACAATTATCATTTTGTGATATGGATATTAGGAAAGTGAACGTTCTAGTGAAGATCCCTTAATAAATCATGGTCGTTGAAAAAACCATATGTCGCACATCTTAGCCATGTGGTCCATGGCCTTGAATTAGCAAGATGTGCACTTTCTCTATTTTGGTAACCAAATTTACTAGGGTAAAGAATCATAGCTATATTTATAACTAAAAATTAAAGTCTGGATTCTATTTCTGTCTAGTTCTCTAACTTAGACCCTAGTCATCGAATAAGAAACAAATTCAGGAAGAAACAAATACAACATGGGTGAATGAACGCTAATAATTGTAGTCTTTCTAACAAAAGTTGAAATGAGTTCATAAAAGTGGATGTGATGGAGATATTTTAGATGTGATGATGTAAAAGAGATGTATCACCTCAAAAGGAAAGATGGTTAATTGTTAGTAATATAACTCATTAAAAGAATTCATGAACATTAGACCATATCAAAACAAAAAGACGCATACTTGTTATTATATAATATTAATAATTTGTAATGGATGAACAATAGTTTTATTACCTTTTAATCATTTTAATTGATGTTTATAATAATTATGTGGTGTTTTAGATATAAAAAATATTTTCACCCTAGATGTAAGTAAAGATGAGTGTTTTTTAGCTTAAATAAAGTAAAAACTGTATCTGAAACTGTAGTTTTTGGATTCAAAATATAGTGTTCTGTTAAATTCAATTTATAAATGTTTTGATAGTTATGTGCTTCAATTAAATGCATCAAATGTTTCTAAACGGAAATTGCACTCTTTGCTGGACAGTAAACCAATGCACTGGTGTCTGCTAGTGACCGATGATTACGTGATTCTCCCCAATGGTTATTTAAAAAAACTTGTCTATTGAAGATTGTTTAATGAGGGTGTTTAGAAGATAGTGTAAATTGTTAGTGGTGATACTGTGCGTAACATGGACGGCCCAACTAATTTAGAGGCTCTAAGCAAACCAAAATTTGTGCGTAACATGGGCGGCCCAACTAATTTAGAGGCTCTAAGCAAACCAAAATTTTGGGGCCTTTTATGTAAGCAAAGGATTTTGAACTTAAGACCTTTAGTTTTATAAACCGGTGCTTTTACCACCAAGTCAATCTTCAACTTGCATTTATATTCCAAAAAATACGTATATATACAAATATATAACAGAATAAACTTTGAAATTATAGGCCCTTTAGGCCCTTTAGAATTGGAGGCCCTAAGCGTTTGCTTAATTTTTCATGACGTAGAGCCGGCCCTGGTGCGTAATTACAATCATGGGCTTCAAGATTTGTGAAAAAATCAGAATCGAAGCCATTTGCAAAGTTTGAATTTTGTTGCAGTAATTAATTAATAAAATTTTATGTTTCCTGCACAAGTTCTTCTTCCTTTAATTTTTCTTTTTTAATGTCTTTCTCGAATAAGGAGGATGTGTAAGACAGAATGATGATGCTCTTGCAAAATATGGAATATTGCAATATGGGTATCTTTTTAACCAACCCCTTGTTATAAAGGACAAAATTAATTACTATAAAAGTTAAAACCGGAGAAAAAGGTTTTTATCATGATTACTAATATAATTGGTAAGATATTACATGATCTACAGACTACAGCTCAACCATTCACTTTAACTTAACATTAGCAAGAGGCAGGAATCTCTAAGGGTCAGGCAATGGGCCCCCAGGTTTTGACTTACTAATCCGTTGATATTCATGTATATACATCTAATTAACATTAAAAAATTAGAAAAAATCTTACAAGTTACAAACTTCTGAAAAATTAGAGCACCGGTCCAAAATAAATTAGGAAACATGTTAAAAACTCTACAAAAAAAAAAAAAAAAAGAAAAAAAAAAAAGAACTAATCAAATATAGAACTTTTTAGTTCATTCAGAAAATAAAAAACACTAAGAAATATTTCCACCAGAAGAAACAATATGCAAAAGCTCATTGGAAAATATCCCCACCGAACTGCACACCTCAAATGTTTGTCGAACCGGCGAGCTTTATGTGAAATTTTGATAATAACGAAGTTAACGACTCTCCTGACATTATTCCATTGTTATTTTATGAGACCGATCGATATGGGTCTCTCAATTGCGTTGAAAGGCCTACACGGCCTCCCTTAATGTCGTTAAGGAGAAATAAACACCCTCCCCTTCAACGCCCGATTACTTCTCCTTACCACTTAAAATTCCCTTGACAACAATTTTTCTCTTCGTCCTTTCTACTTTTTTTTGGCCTCACGACGGCATGTTCATGGAACACACCATGCCCTCTAGACGTTAAGGGCTTGATGTTGATGTGGAAGCGTGATGTCGGGGTACCATACACAACAATTTGATTATCAAATAAAAATGTTACATTGCAATTCTATTGATTATACATAAATATATAGATTAAAATGTTATTTGAAATATTTGTTACCGTTCAATAAAAAATATCCTTCAAATTAATTTAATGAGCTATGACAATCACCATTAGTGAACTTTTATGGTTATGTTGGCAGATAAAAAATCTTAATGAATCACAACTAGACAAACAACAATTTTTTGTGATAATAAAGCTACCTGACATATTGCTAAAGGTTAGTGATTATTGTTCCTTCTTGTATTTGTTCGTATTATTTAAGTTAAGATTTAGTTGTTTGTTTGCCTTAGATTAAATATACTTGTTTTCGATGCCATATGATAACCTATGAAGTATATAGAAAACCTATCAGTTGTATCAGAGACTTAAATGATATTTACACTACATGAAGCTTGAATTAAATTTTATTTGTCTAATTCTTATGAAGAACAAGAAAATAATGATGGGTTTTAGCCATAAGAACTTTCCTATGTGCGCATGCAAAACCCTAATGCTTGGATCTAGGTTTTCTAATTAAACATGCTTTGAATCCAAGACTTCTAATGACTAATTAGGTATAAGAACAATACAAAATCAGATCTAGAAGTTTACCTTTGAATCTCTTGTTTGATCTTGTTGTCTTGGAGCTATAGAGTCACAATTGTCACTCCTCTAATGGCTTACAAACACCAACTAGCAAAGAGGATGATTTGAGAGCGAGGTTGGGAAGAAATCGGCCAGAGGTTCTTTTCTTTTGAAGGGATGCCGATTTCACAAGCCCTAAGGGTCTATTTATACTTGTAGACTCCTAGGGTTTCACCCTTAAACCTTAGCTGGATAATCTTTCCTTAAAGCAATCCAAATCCTTACCTAAGATAAGCCTTGGACGATTTTGAGGCTATCCCAAGCCCTAGAATCCGTCCAACCCTTATCCCTTAAGGATTTACAGTCTAAAGTGTAACTATCAAACAATCGACAGTTTATACCCTCTTATTTGATTAATCTCTTTAAGTCACCAAATTAATACTAATTAATTTATGACTTATATTAATCAAATAACAATATTATTATTCCTTATATTATTCTCATAATATATTAATAATATTTATTCTCTCATAATAAATCATCCTGTCAAGTTGCTATGGTGAAGGTAACCCAAAAGGACCATGCAAAATTGGGTCAAATACTTGCCCAATATAGTTGCAGCCTTAGACACTATTCCAACAGTCTTCCACTTGGATAAGTCTAGTAACTATAAGCACAAGTACAATCCGATTCGCAATCGTAGCTCTCAAAGACGCTGTCAAACTCTGATCAAATCAATTTTTTGTCCTTTAGATAAGAGATCGTACAATCCTCTGTTAGATATCATGCTGACAATTCTATGGAATAATTTGTCTAGCATTTGGTTTCTCGATCTCCGATTTATTCGACATAGAACTTAATCGAACACATCAATTTAGTTCTGACCAGGCCCGGCACATAAGTCAAATCAAATCATCGAGCGGCCGAGATATCACTTTTACCTTCTTGGGATAAAAGTTACAGATAAACTTCGACTTATATGCATTTACTTATTCATTAATCAACTATACACAACAATGCGTTTTATAACACCGAGTTACTGATGCGTTTTCGCATTATCAATGTACAACCAATTAACAAATAACAAACCATATATCTAGGTTTTAAGACTATATGATATTATCGTCTTGCGATCACCCTTTTGTACCATATTCCATAAGGTGATTCCAGCAAGCGCGAGTTTGTTCCAATGCTCAAAACCAGTTCATAAGCACTCATGAACGTTGCAGCAACCCTTTGCTATGTCTAATACCATTTAGACAATCTACACACCAATTCATGACAATCTTCATTCATATCTACTTCCACCATATGAACGATTGTGGACAATTTGAATAATTCGATTATTCTTAATAAACTCAATTATTCTGGAAGTCAAAACATGCAAAATGAAACAATAGTTAAACAATTAACATAAGATAGTAACATTACTCATAAATAAAACTCCTTTATTTAATCATCAAATGTTAATTACATTTATCTATTACACGTTTCTAATACTATCTAATCTATGCTAATATCATCCTTCAGCCCAATACTCCTAGCATGCTGCAAGTGTTTAACCCTACTCAATCCCTTCGTAAGCGGATCTGCTGGCTTATCTTCTGATGATATCCTTTTCACTACGAGTTGTCCTTCTTTTACACGATGTCTAATACAATGATGTTTTCTGTCGATATGTCGTGATCTACCATGATCTCTCGGTTCCTTGGTCAAGGCAACCGCTCCTTCAGTATCACAGAAAATCTCCATGGGCTCCTTTATGTCAGGTACAACTCCAAGATCACCGATGAAGTTCTTCAACCATATTGCCTCCTTCGACGCTTCGCTCGCTGCAATGTACTCTGATTCACACGTTAAATCAGCTACGGTTTCCTGCTTGGAACTATTCCAAGTCACTGCTCCTCCATTCAATGTAAAGACCCAGCCCGACTGTGAACGGTAGTTGTCTCTGTCGGTCTGAAAGCTGGCGTCACTATACCCTCGCACCTTCAAGTCATCACTCCCTCCGAGGACTAAGAACCATTCCTTTGTCCTCCGAAGGTACTTAAGGATATTCTTCACCGTAATCCAATGAGCTCTGCTAGGGTTCCCTTGATATCTACTAACCATGCTCAAAGCAAAGGCTACATCAGGGCGAGTACAAGTCATAGCATACATGATTGAGCCAACTGCGGAAGCGTAATGTACTCGGCTCATTTCTGCTATTTCAGCTTCGGTACTCGGACTTTGAGTCTTACTCAACTTGGCATTACTTTGTATCGGTTATTCTCCCTTCTTCGAGTTTTCCATACTAAAACGTTTTAGTACCTTCTCTAAGTAAGTGTTCTGACTAAGTCCTATTAGTCTCTTACTTCTTTCTCTCGCTGTCCTTATTCCGAAAATATAGGAAGCCTCTCCGAGGTCCTTCATAATGAAGCACTTCCCGAGCCAGGACTTAACCTCCTGCAGAGTCGGGACGTCATTTCCTATGAGTAATATGTCATCGACATATAGAACGAGGAATCTTACTATACTCCCACTGGCTTTGACATATACACACGATTCATCTTCGCTTCGTACAAATCCAAACTCTTTGACTTTCTCATCGAAGCAAAGATTCCATCAGCGAGATGCTTGCTTAAGTCCATAGATGGACTTCTCAAGCTTACACACTCTATTCGGATGCTTCAGATCCACAGACCCCTCTGGCTGAGCCATGTAAACATCCTCAACCAACTTCCCATTAAGGAAAGCGGTCCTGACATCCATTTGCCAAATCTCATAATCATGAAATGCGGCAATCGCTAGCATCACTCTAATAGATTTTATCTTCGCAACTAGTGAGAAGGTCTCATCATAGTCAACTCCAGGAGTTTGAGTAAAGCCCTTCGCGACCAATCGCGCTTTATATGTGTGTACGTTTCCATCCACGTCGGTCTTCTTTTTGAAGATCCATTTGCACCCAACGGTCTTACGTCCGGGCACATTATCAACCAAATTCCATACTTGGTTATCATACATGGATTGGATCTCGCTATCCATTGCCGCTTTCCATTTTGCAGACTCTGGGCATGCAATGGCTTCCTTATAGCTATTAGGTTCATCAAGATTTATTAGTGTACCATCACTAATATACGTGTCCCCTTCGGTAGTAATATGAAAACCATAAAACTGGGGTTGAAATCTAACTCTTTCGGAACATCTAAGAGGTAAGGATTCGTCAATCGGTTCAACCTGAGTTTCCTCCTCGGGTTGATTGCCAGCGGTAGAGGTTCCTTCATCTATCGACTCTTGAATCTCTTCAAGCTCGATTTGCCTCCCACTGTCTCCTTGGCTTATGAGTTCTCGCTCTCGGAAAACTCCTCTCCTCGCAACGAAGACAACATTGTCCTTCGGTCTATAGAAGAGATATCCAAAGGATTTCTGCGGGTAGCCGATGAAAATACATCGCTCATTACGAGGTTCGTGCTTTTCGTGAGTATCTCGTCTTACGAAAGCCTCGCAACCCCAAACCTTGATATGTGCCAACGAGGGAGCTTTCCCTGTCCACATCTCGTGAGGTGTTTTGGCAACCTTCTTTGTAGGGACTCGGTTAAGGATATGGGCGGCAGTCTTTAAGGCATACCCCCAAAAAGAGATAGGTAGTGAAGCACGACTCATCATAGAGCGAACCATATCTAATAAGGTTCGATTACGCCTTTCTGCCACACCATTCAACTGCGGTGTCCTAGGAGGCATCAATTGTGAAACTATTCCGCACTCCTTAAGATAATCGTGGAATTCAAGACTTAGGTACTCTCCTCCTCGATCGGATCGAAGCATCTTGATTTTCCTGCCCAATTGATTCTCCACTTCATTCTTGAACTCTTTGAACTTTTCAAAAGTTTCTGACTTTTGCTTGATTAAATAGATATACCCATATCTACTATAGTCATCAGTAAAAGTCACATAGAAGCGGTTCCCATCCTTCGTGGTTAATCTAAACGGTCCACATACATCGGTATGTATTAGGTCCAATAGACCCTCACCCCTTTCGCTAGTACTTGTGAAGGGTGACTTAGTCATCTTTCCAAGTAAACAAGACTCGCATGTGTCATCTTCCCTAAGGTCGAATGACTCCAACACTCCATCCTTTTGGAGTTGGGCTATGCGTTTCTTGTTGACATGTCCAAGACGACAATGCCACAAGGATGCTTTATCCATACTATTGGAAGAATCTATGTTCAAAACATCATTTCCTAAGTTATCAATAATCATAATAGTTTCATAAATTCCATTACACGGTATTGCTTCAAAATAAAAGACACCATTTAGATAAGCTAAAATAGAACCATTCTCATTATTAAAAGAAAATCTAAAACCTTGTCTGAACAAACCATGAAATGAAATGATGTTTCTAGCCATTTCTGGCGAATAGCAACAATTGTTCAAATCTAAACTTAAACCATTCCTAAGCACTAAAGAATATACTCCAATCTTGGTCACAGGCGACGATCTTCTGTTCCCCATGATTAGATTAATCCTTCCATGCTCCACATCCCTATTTCTTCTTAGTCCCTACACATTAGAACAAATGTAGTAACCACAACCGGTATCAAGAACCCAAGAAATAGCATGAGATGAATCGTTAGATTTAATTGTGTATATACCTGCGAAAGACGGCTTGATCTTTCCTTCCTTGATAGCTTGCAGGTACTCTGGGTAGCTTCTCTTCCAATGTCCTATCTTATGGCAGTGGTGGCACTCTGCCTCCTTTGGGTTAGGGCAGGGCTTAGCAGGATCAACTTTCGTCCCACTAGAAGAGGCACCATCTCGGGCTTTAACCTTATGATAGTTCTTAGACGAAGCCTTCCTCTTCTTTCCCTTTCCTTGTCCAATAGCCAAGATAGGAGCAGCGGGTGGATTGGGAGTTGGTGCAACAGACTTGTCCTTGAAGTTGCTCTCAGCGACCCTCAAGAGACCTTGGAGCTTGCTTAGGGTGACCTCCTCTTTGTTAATGTGGTAGGTCATCCTAAATTGATTGTAGCTCGGAGGCAAAGAGTGAGGCACCATGTCGATCGCCAAGTCTTCCCTAAAGTCAACATTCAACTTGCGAAGACAGACGACATACCTTTGCATCTTCTGTAGGTGCACGGTAAGAGACTCTCCATGACCCATCTTAGCGGAAATCATGTTAGTGAAAATCTCAGAACGCTCTTGTCTTGCGTTTTGGTGGTATCTCTCCAATAAGTCTTGATGCATCTCGTACGGGTACATGTCCTCATAGGACTTTTGGAATTCGGAGTTCATAGTGGCTATCATGATGCAATGTACCTTCGTTGCATCGCGCTCATGAGTTTCAAAAGCAATCATTTCAGCCGGAGTAGCGATTTCAGGGTTAATTTTCTCGAGCTTCTCATCGAGGACATACTCCTTATCCTCATAGCGAGCAATGGTGCGAATGTATCTTATCCATTCCCTAAAGTTCGTCCCATCAAAAGTGACCTTTTGACAAAGGCTCATCAATGTGAAAGAACTAGCAGCAGCGTTGTTTGCGTTCGACATCTACAAATAGAAAGGACAAAGATAGATTAGAATATGAATCCCTAATTATCACCCAACAAGAAAAATTAGGGCTAGGATCCAACAACAATATTTACATATTAGAAAAGGGATGCCGTAATCCAACATGTAAATAATATGAAGATAAGTGAATGACGATTCACTAATTCTCCACCATAAAAAAACATAACTTTAAGTCCTAAATGTATTGAGAATTCCTAGGTTTGGATGAGATTCATTGAAACTCTTCAATGGCATGTTTAAATGTCGAAATGCCCCTCTTGTTTGTGACTGGGATACCGAGGATCACAAAGCGGGTGTGAATTACCATGCAAATTCACATGGTGGCTTCATTGTAACGATCATCTATTCGATGTGCCGGTAAACCACACACGCTCCATCGAACTATGATAAACAATGAATCACCCTTTGCCACCTTTTCTTAGAACCAATTAGTGTGCCGGTAAACCACACACGCTCCACTAACTTCTTAGCAAGGGTGCAAAGTGTAATTTCATGGGATTGCATCAATTCACCTTTCCTAAAGTAACTAAGATTGGAAAACTTTATAAAACATGTAGTTACTTTGTATTTCATATTATACTTTTAATAAGAGGATGAGGTTGCCCTATCCTACCCGTTCGGCTAACAACCCTCCACCGATCAAGCAAGCGGTGGGTGTGAGTGTACACCCATTAAGCGCCATTTTATAGGCCGCAACCTTATACCCACCTTATAGATCGGCTTCGTGAATGAGGCCTACTAACGGTAAGACTAGCATTTTAGTTATACATATATATATATATAGATATATATATATATATATATATATATATATATATATATATATATATTAATCTTGTAATATTATATTAGTATAGGGTTGTATTTTAAACTTGTAAAAAAATCTAGGGTTTGAAATTTAAATTGTCTAAATTAAAACTTTTAATCACAAAACATAAATTTCAAAACTTGAGGACAAGTTTTAAACATTTAAAACATGGAGGATCAAATAATAAATAATTTTAATTAACAATTAATTCCATAATTATCCATATTTGATTTATTCAAGATTTCTTGCAAGATAATTACCAATATAATCAAAATAATTAATTAATTATCACATAAGGAAATTAAATATTTTATTAGTTGATAAATATCTTTAATTAGATCAAGATTATAGTCATATATATCAAAAAATCGGATTAAGGTTGATCTAATATGATAAAGGCAAGTTTCCATAAGATAAATATCAAAAAATCCCGAATCTGGCCCTTCCTGACGCTCGGACTCGCCGAGTCAGGCCAACTCGCCGAGTCCACTATGGGACTCGTCGAGTCCATGACTCAAAAACTCAAAATTGAATTATGCAAATAAGATTCAAACAAACAAGCAACAATTTAATAGAAACCAATCTAGTCTCTGATACCACTGATGGGTTTTAGCCATAAGAACTTTCCTATGTGCGCATGCAAAACCCTAATGCTTGGATCTAGGTTTTCTAATTAAACATGCTTTGAATCCAAGACTTCTAATGACTAATTAGGTATAAGAACAATACAAAATCAAATCTAGAAGTTTACCTTTGAATCTCTTGTTTGAGCTTGTTGTCTTGGAGCTCTAGGGTCACAATTGTCAGTCCTCTAATGGCTTACAAACACCAACTAGCAAAGAGGATGATTTGAGAGAGAGGTTGGGAAGAAATTGGCCAAAGGTTCTTTTCTTTTGAAGAGATGCCGATTTCACATGCCATAAGGGTCTATTTATACTTGTAGACTCCTAGGGTTTCACCCTTAAACCCTAGCTAGATAATCTTTCCTTAAAGCAATCCAAATCCTTACTTAAGATAAGCCTTGGACGATTTTGAGGCTATCCCAAGCCCTAGAATCCGTCCAACCCTTATCCCTTAAGGATTTATAGACTAAAGTGTAACTATCAAACAATTGACCGTTTATACCCTCTTATTTAATTAATCTCTTTAAGTCACCAAATTAATACTAATTAATTTATGACTTATATTAATCAAATAACAATATTATTATTCCTTATATTATTCTCATAATATATTAATAATATTTATTCTCTCATAATAAATCATCCTGTCAAGTTGCTATGGTGAAGGCAACCCAAAAGGACCATGCACAATCGGGTCAAATACTTGCCCAATATAGTTGCAGCCTTAGACACTATTCCAACAAATAATGATGAGGACCAAGTGAAAATCGAATTTTGGAAGTGTTATGGGTTTTAAAAATTCTTAAAAAAAAAGAGAAATTAAGTATCCTCCTACTTTTGTTCTTATAAATCTTCCTACCCAATTAAATAATGACATGTGTCATTTTAGTTTACTAAAATATCATTATACTAGTTTATAACCCGTGTGAACCACAGTTACAAAATTAATTAAATTTTAATAGTAAAAAAATTCAAAATTTTTAATCACTTATTTTAAATAAATTTTTTAATTAAGAGATTTTTTTAGTTATATAAAAATTATTATCATTGATTTAAATAAACATGTAAAATTATATCATTTTATAATTTGTATTAATTTTATTTTAGTTTTTATTCTAATGTTATTAATTTAATGTAATTAGAGTGGGAAATTTAAAATTTAAAATTTAAAATTTAAAATTTAAAATGGATAATCAATAGGTTGACAAGTGGCATGCATTAATTAGAAGACATAATAGGGTAACACATGGCAAAAGAAAAATAAAATATGCATTAATTATGAGGCCTAATATGGTGATACATGTCAAAATGAATATAAAACTATTTTTTTATTAGAATAGGGAGAGGGAGATTTCATTAAATAAACATTAAATGTTACACATGTCACTATTTAATTGCGTAGGAGTATTTGTAGGAACTAAAAGTAGGAGAATATTTAATTTCTCTTAAAAATTTTTTGGTAATTATCTCCAAGAAATTTTGATTAACCTAAGGCATTATCTAGGATTTATTAATTACATAATTATGGGACATGGAGATTTTCGAAATCCTCATGGGATTTTTTAAAATTCCTTGTGGACTATGATTATTAAATTATTTTGAAATCCTTTTTTTATTTATAAATATGCAAATGTTAACGATCAATGATTTAAAGGGTATTTAGGTCAAAAACAAGGATGGGCAGGGAAAAAAATAAACATTGTCTAAAGTTGTCACACCCCCAAACCGGAACAACGGAAACGTTCGAGGGCAGAGGACGTCATGTACAGTATCATAATAATGAATATAAAAAAGTAATCAAAGCAACAACAACCATTGTATTAATAATATAGTGTTTACATTGTATTCGAATCATAGTTTGATTGACTCCAAAAGTAAATAGCAAAAGCAAAGACTTGAAGCTACTATGCTCTGTCTTCTCGGAACCTGCACGTGTACATGTCTACTAGTTTCCTGAGAATACAAGTGATTTTGAAAGTGTGTCAACATTTAAGTTGGTCAGTTCATAAGCATGTTTTAGAAAGTATGTTCTTTGTTCCTTGAAAATGTCGTGAGTTCCTCCAGAAAATCCTATATTTTCTTTATAAGTGATGTAACCATAGTAGATTCTTCTACGATTACCTAGCGAATACAAGTTATATGTAATCTAGATCAAATCGACAGTTGAATGTGTGGTTCTACCCTAAGCCCACAGCAAAACAAGGAACGGGAAATAAGGTGGAAGTCATACATTCCACTGCCTATCAGATCTTCATTATATATAACCCTAACATATTCACTAGTTAATAAAAGAGTTAACAAATATGATCCTTTTACATGTGTTACATGTGATAAGAGTTCCTTCAAAAAATCTTATATTTTCTTAATAAGTAATGAGACCTATATTGGTTCCTACAATGATTACTTAGTGTATACTAGGTATATATAAAGTTATATTAAACGGACAGTTAAATGTGTGTATCTTCCCTATGCCCATAACCAAACAAGGAACATGAAATAAGGCGAAAATCACACATTCCACTGCCTATCGGATATTATTTATATATACCCCTGATGTATAAGCTAAGGAATCATAGAATTAACACTCATGGTCCTAAGCGAAGAGTGAGTAATCGTATTTGTTACCAGAATGTTGAATTGTAAACTATTTGCTTGTAAAATAATGATGTTTATCTTGAAAAGTCCTATATTTTCCATAAAGTCAAATTGTAGTCTTAAACGTTCCAATACCGAAAAGTACAAGTATTTTTCCATACTTAAATTAATGATATGTAGTTTTATTATTAAGTAACACTAGCTAAAGACGTATTTGCCCATTAAACTAGATGTGATGTTAATACCCTCTGATGATCACTTAGTACGTAGGAGTTATATAAAATCGAGATTGACCAAATAGTCAAATGGTTGATTCTGTCTTATGCCCACAACCAAATAAGGAACAGGAAATAAGGCGGAAATCATACATTCTATTGCGTACCGGACATTAATTTCATATAACCCTGATGTATATACTAAGGAATCTTAGAGTTATTACTCCTTTAGACTGTTTGAAAAGTATATTAATACGTAAAAGTGTCCTTGTTTTCTTCATGTGAGTTCTTATAACCATGCTAATATGACAGATTGTCACAACTAGCATTTTTGGCTAGGAAATTCAGTCTTCATGTAATCAACTCTTGAGTAACTTGTAATCTAAGTTGAAGTTTTGTGCAAATGCTCTTTTCAAAAACAACTATTTGAATCGAAACTCACGCGTAAAGTCCAAAACCCAATTCAATACGTTTCACACATTCAACTACGGGTTTGTAACCCTAATGTCCCGGTTCAAACTCAGAATGGACCAGGATCCTCTTATTGGGCCTAAAGGTCCAATAAACTTTCGATTTGGCTATTTTGGGCGAAGGAACTCCATTTGGGCTCTAATTGGACCCACATTCGCTAAACCATAGCATTTTGGGCCATGTTGGGCCTAAAATGACTCATTTTGTTTTCATGGGCCTTATTGGGCTGTAAACAACTTTCTTGAACATTATTAGGTCGTAAACCCTCATATGGGCCCAATGGGCCAAAAATTTCCATATTAGACCCTATAAATTTTGAATATATTCAATAATGGCCCAAACAATTCTTTTCTTTTCCTCTTTACTCCACTTTCAGTTATATATATATATATATATATATATATATATATATATATATATATATATACATACATACATATATATAATAAAACTCAATTCAACAAAACTTTGACACCTCACTTTTATTGATTGGATTTCCAAGATAATTACATCACATACTTCTACGATTAGTTTCCTAATCCTCCGTGTATTATCCATTCCACACTCTTTCTTCTTCTTCTTCTTACCCTCGGCCACCTCTCTATTTTTAACACTTCATCCAAAACTTCAATCCACACAAAAATTCTCTCTAAGCTCTCAAGGAATTCTCACTCTTCCCTATCCGAATTCGTGAGTGCTAGTGTGTGAATCCAACAAAACTTTGTCCACAAATCCACTCATTTTGGTATACTTCTCATCAATATGTTTAACTTCATGTTCATGATGTACTTACTTCTTTTAACACCCCATTTCGTGATCCATGTTCCTTAGAAACCCATAAGTTCGAGATCTACTAAAGGGAGCTTGCTAGGGCTGAAATCTCTCTCATTCTTCACCAAAATCCGAATTCGTCAAACCAAAGTGAGTTCATACCCCCTATTTTCAGTTTTAATATGTTTTGGGGGAGAATACAAGTTGTTTTGTGTAGATCTATGTGTATATGCTTGATTATGTGTGTTTTTCATGACATATGTTGTGATTATGTGTTGTAAACTTCATAAGCTCGAGAATCGAGAGGTTCCGGACCAGGAGGACCCCTTTTGGGTCTTGTTTCGTGAGATAGCAGGTCGAAAGAGAAGGGAACCATGAGTGGCGATGATCCGTAAGTAGTTAAAATCAAGTATAATTCAGGCCGGAAAAATAACCTGAACAGATGATAGTCTTGATCCGCAGCAACCTGGACCGAATGGGGTCTCAGACCGGAAGTAGTTCCGGACCGAAAGGGGTTTCGATGCATCGGTGTTTTCGGTTCTCATACAGCCTCGGTCCTAAATCAGGTTTCGGTTCTATGTAGCTTGGTCTTGAAGTAGGTTTGGTCCTAAGACTAGTTTGTGTTCTATACGGCTGTTTTTCAAATAGCTCCTCGTTTTGAGTGGGTTTTTGGCCAAGTTAACGGTTGGGATGCCCTAGTGATTTATAAAAAGTTGAAAGAGATTTTTAAGAGAGATCTGGGAGAGTTTTGGGAGAATCTTTGTTCGTGACCTATGTTGGTGTTTAGCCCTTTTAATGCAAGATTTGTAAATCTCGTTAAGCCTTGTTATGGGTGTTATATGCCCCCAAAGGGTATGTGGTCATGTATTTATCGAGTCGTTACATCACTTTTCCCTGATTAGGGTTTTGGATTTCCATCATACATGAAGCCCTTAAGCAATACTTTGAATTAAGATGTTGCGTTGTACAACAGTAAACATATTGTAAACCCTAATATACAAGGGTTGGTTGGGTTGAATGAGTTGACTTGATTGACTTTGTTTGCCTTTAACTTGACCGCAAATTAATAGTTGTCACATCATCCCCTCGTTAGAAGGAATTTCTCCCGAAATTAGCATTTCGACCGGGACTTCATACGAAGTGGATGCTCTCATAGATTTCGATTTCGTCGAATGGTATCATAAGAGTCACGTCTGACGGAGACTTCTATAAATCTGGCACGTGGGAAATCGGATATACGTTGTTAATTTCTTGTGGTAGTCAAAGTTTGTATGCCACTGGGTCAATCCTGGCAAGGATTTCGAACAACCCAATGTACCTTGGATTTAGTTTTCCCATGTTTATCAAAACGTATCATTTCTTTCCATGGTGAGACCTTCAGTAGTACTTTGTAACCAATCCTAAAATTCCAAGGGTTTGCATCTCTTAATCATGTAACTCTGATCCTGAGGTGCTTTTCGATCTTTCCCGCATTTAGGCAATCTTTTTCCATCTTGTTGGCTTCCTGTAGTTGGCAAGAAGTGTGCAGATTTGGTCAACCTAGTAACTATTTCCACATTGGTATCAAGACCACCCGTTGTCTTAGGTAACTTGGTTATGGAATCCATGGTTATTCGTTCGCACTTCTATTTTGGGTATTTCTGGTTGTTGTAGTAGACCCGATGACTTTTGGTACTCTACCTTGACCTTGGCGCAAGTTAGATACTTGCTCACGTAGGTAGCTATCTCGGCCTTCATGTTCGACCACCGGTAGAGTTTCTTCAAGTCCAAGTACATCTTTTCTGAAC
Source organism: Lactuca saligna (assembly GCF_052625555.1). Taxonomy (NCBI): domain Eukaryota; kingdom Viridiplantae; phylum Streptophyta; class Magnoliopsida; order Asterales; family Asteraceae; genus Lactuca; species Lactuca saligna. Next base: position 113,613,039 of record NC_136417.1, on the reverse strand, counting down.
TGGGATGTATAGAGTATCGAGTTTTGTGTGCTTCGTTCATGATAATGTCCCTAAGCCTACCGAACTTCGGTGTCTAAATTCGGCTCATGAGATAACGAGTTCCTTCGTCCTTGACTTTTAGGTTCTTATCCATTCCTCTTAATGCCTCACTTGCCATATTCTCTGGTTTCAAAGCTTCCAGCTGGGTCTCTTTGATTTGTGTACACAAGTGTGAATGGATCGTTATTATTAACAACTTTACTTCCTTTCTGCTTAAGCCATCTGCCACTACATTGGCCTTGCCCGGATGATAGAGAATCTCACACTCGTAGTCATTTAGCAGTTCTACCCATTGTCTATGCTTCATGTAGAGCTCCTTCTAATTGAGGACGTGTTGCAGGCTCTTGTGATCGGTGAAAATTGTGCATTTGGTCCTGTAGAGGCAGTGCCTTCGGATCTCTAGGGTGAATACTACCGCTCCTAGTTCGAGGTGATGAGTGGCATCGTCGACCTAGTGAGTCTTTAGTTGTCCTGAGGGATAAGCGATGATGTCTCCTCGTTTCATCAACGCACACCGAAGGCCTCGACTCGATGCATCATGGTAGACCACAAAGTCTTCGGTTCCTCCTGGTAAGGATAAGAATCGGAGTGCTGCACAGGGCAGTTTTAGCGTTTGGAATGCAGTTTCTTGCTTCTCTCTTCGTGAATTTTGATCCTCGCTTGTCGGTCCAGCGGATCTTCACTATTGCGCTTGCTCTTTAGATCGGTAGGAGGAGTATGGGTTCGATTCACTTGACTGGGTTCATTCAAATGGTAGAACGTTCGTTTCTACTCTTAGGTAGCTTTGTCCCGGAGTTCATGGTAGGACTTACACCTAGTCCATATATCATTAACTTGAGCATACATGTCTTATATAATTAAGATTGGTAAGACAGTCGGATGGGTGACTCTGCCCCCAATTCCACAACCAGACAAGGAACAGGAAATGGGGCGGAAACACACATCCCACGTTTGTAGAATTTTAATTATACACCACTCTCACGTATACACATATTAGTGATAGGTTGACTGGATTCATCCCAAGCCTCTGTGCTTGAACTTTTATCTGTTGCACGAGTGATATATATAGAGGGTTTGCTTGGAATACTTCGGAAGGGTTTCAGATGGTATAATACTCCTTTCTTGAGTACTTCGTGGTTTCGTAACGAGGGATGACCCGAAGGTCCGTGTCGGATTTGTGGTCATGAGAGACGTGGGTTTCGATATTCGGTTGGTTAAGCGAAGGGTCTTCTTGTAGCACATGTAATTGGTAAGGTGAGGACCAAACCAATCCATATTGAATGACGACGTCAGATTCTCTTAGTGGAATATGTGTCAAGTTGTATTCGAAAGAAATTTTTGTTAAGGAGAAAATGTATCTTGTGCTTCTTGTTAATACGTTCTATTTTTGGTTGGTGTTATGATTACTGTAAATAATTTGTATCGCAACAACTAAATCCGGTAGTAGGTGTGTTTCGAAAGAGTAATTTATGTATAAAAGTGTTTATGGTTTTGATTTGAATGAAAGAGTAGTTTAACTACTTCTCGATAGACGGTAATCTTAGAAAACATACCACGTACATTACAAACATACGGTACTTAAACATTCTTGTTTTTTAAACATTCCTAAAAGTCCTAGTAAGGTTCCTTGTTGCATCAGCTGGTTCGGTTGTCGCACTCCTCCTGCCCCTTTGTCATTCCTCTCGGTTGGACAGCCCCTCTTGAAGTGTCCCGCTTCTCCGCATAGGTGGCATACTGGACTTACACCAGTATTGGTGGTTGAAGCGATGTGTTGGGTCGAGGTCCTACAAAAGCGAGTGGTATGTCCGTTCATGTTGCAGTTTTTACAGCACATCACCCGACAAACCCCTTTGTGATGGTAGTTACACTTGTTACACTCTAGAAGTGTTCCCATATATTGTCTGTCTGGTGCTTGAGTGACAGATGTTGTGGCTGATGTCGAGGGATGTGTTGTGACTGTTGTCGTAATAGCAGCGGCAGCCACAGATTGCTGTCTTTTAGAGAGTTTTTGAGATAGGTTGCGCTTCTTTATCTCCCAACACTTCCGTTTCTTGCCCTTAGGTTTGTGTTATGGGGCTTCTTTCTTGGTAGACACCCACTAGTGTTCTTGATTGTTACTACGATTAGTACTTCCAGCACTATCTCCGTCCCTGCTGGCGTTGTTAGCATTGAGTTGTGCTAGGACGGCTGTCACGGCTGCCGTGACTGCAACTTGAAAAGTAGCAGAGTCTATCTGCAGGGTTGGTGCCTTGCTAGTTGGTTGGTTACCTCCTGGTGAAGACATAATTCTGTTTCATGATAAGAAACGACTTCATGAGTGGGTATGATTACCTCTAGTACATTCCTACAATTTATATTCACATGTATAAATTTCGCACTTCGTTGTACTATTCTTAGTGTTTCTGCTAAACATTCCTATGATGGAGTTACGGTAATGGTTGGAAGTAGGTCTCGTACGAGTGTTAAGTTTTCCTATCCTAGTATTGTTCTTGTGCAAGCATGCTTTATGGCGGGGTTCTAATGGGATTTAGTGCGTTATTGTTGGTATGATCGTACCCAATGGGTCTATGAAGAAGGCACCTTTTAATCATAATGTTTTTAGAAAGTGAGACGATAATGAGTCTTTAGGAACGGTTATATGTCATGAGTTAACTTCTAAGCTTTATCTTAGTTCTAGGTGTATTTCATTCCAATTTTTATGGTGTTCCGAAAATGATTCATAATTAAAGTCTATATATATAATAAACTTATGAATTTTAGTTCTACTGTTTCAAATGATATCTTGTAACCTGATCCATACTAGGCCCTTCCTACCACCTCTTGGCGTATACTAGTTACATATAATTAAGACTTAATGGACCGTCGAATCTAATGGATCTTCCCTAAGCCCACAACCAAACAAGGAACATGATCTAATGCGGACACATCATTTCTGAATGGACAGACTCTTAATTATATATAACTTTGTTGTATACAAAAAGCAATGATAAATTATCCCCTAGTAACGATAAACATTGTTGTGAACTCGATGGTAATGCTCTCAATGAAATAATATGTATCCCCATTTCATTGATATGATTTAGTACCCGGAGTTTGGAAAATTTGAGCTTGATGCAGGTCTACATTAATGCCAGGAAAAGTTTTGACAACAAATAAACCCTTCTACTAGTGTATCGACTACGTCGCAGGGTTGGATTTACACATGTAGGAGAGTAGCACCAACGCATACTCATAACCCTATTCTATATCAAAACGGTAGTAGTGTGAACACTACCCGTGGCGGTCGCTGCTCTGGGCTTTGAACTCTACTACTTGGTGCTCTGCTTTAGTCAAGCGTTTCTCTAACGTGGCATGGTTTCCACTTAGTGTCCAAATATTCATCTTGGATTGCGGCCGGTTCTCTTTGGAGGGCCTCGGTATGGTGCTTGGCTTGGTCATGTTCCAAAGGGAGGGCCAAACCTTTCCCTTGGCTCCAGAGTCTCAAGGTTTCGGCCCATTGGAGCACCGGACCCTGGAATGATCGTCCGGGTGCAGGGGCAAGAGGTGAGTTTTTGACTTTGTGTTCCTCCTCGGAGCCCTCTTCCATTCCTTGTTCGTCTTCATCTCCTGCCGGATCTTCCTCCAAATCTTCTTCGGGTTCTTCTTCAAACACTTCCTTCGGATCTTCTTGCGGGTCTTCCTCTATCCATCATCTGTTTTCCTTGGTTCGAGTAGTAGGGGTCTCCTTGTAAGTAGAGTCTTCTTGTGATGTCCGTGCAAGAATAAGGGTGTAAGAGGTAGATAATGCATATTACTAGAAAAACTTATAGGGGTTTGATCCTCATTAGTTACTTCTATAACGACATAGTGCATACCAGTTATATAAAATGAACGATATGATAGACCTTTAAATAAGTGATCCTACCCTAAGTCCACAACCAAACAAGGAACAGGAAGTAAGACAAAGATCACGGATTCCAAATCTATCACATCTAAGTTATATATAACCTTAGTGCGTTCACTTAGTGATTTTAGACCTACCAACAAGGATCTGTTTAGTTCTCACATAAGTTATAGTACCACAAAATACTCCTATAGTATTTTAAATGTTTAGGTTCGGTTCTATGGTAGTTTTGTACGAGTGTTGTTAGGTTGTCAGACTTATTGCCCACTTCATTCATCCCCCAATATATGTGGTCACTCCTCGGACAAATATAGTTGAGCAGGCTATATTCCTCCGAGATTTGATTACATATTCCGGGGCACACCCGCATCATACAACTCATCTTCCTTTTCTTTATGTTCTTTTCCTAGCCATGACACTAAGCTAACGTGTATACATGTACTCATACTTTTAACAAGAAATTATTTCATCTCTAAAAGTATAGTCGTTTGAAAATGTTTAAATCAGAGACTTATAGTCTCAATGCATTTATAGTTGCATATCATATGTGGTTCGATATACCTAGTTCCCTAAAAACAATGCTCTGATACCAATCTATCACACCCCCAAACCTCGGATGGCAGAAACTTCCGCGGGTGGCAGACTTCATGTATAGTATCATGGTAACTAGTATATAAGTGAGCACAGTAAATACAACCAATCATAAATATAAGCGGAAAAAGGTTACATGGTTTTAGGTGTTACATGTTTCAAAAATTGATTACAACATGATGTCAAAATAATTGTTCGACTCCGTAGCGTTGCATCCTCAAAAGCTTGTGGTTACCTAGTTTCGTTGATTTCCTAAGAATACAAGTAGTTTTGAAAAAGTGTCAACAATTAAGTTGGTGAGTTCATAAGCATTTAGATGAAGAGTTTGAATACCGTTCTTTGTAATGAGTTGTGTGTTACTAAGAAAAATCCAATATTTTCCTTATAAAAGTGATATGTGGTCTCAAATTCCAAGACCTAAAGTGTACAAGTAATATCCATACTTATTGTTATAAAAGTGGCTTTAAATCGACATAAAACCTTTTTTGATTTATAAATTTCCCGTAAACTTTAAGTGTTGTTAACTCCCTATGTGAGTCGCTATAACCATACTATGACTAACTAAACCTGCTACAACATTTTTCAGGCATCGGAAAGATATGACATTTGTCAACCCTAGCCTGCTGACCGAACTGTTGCGAACAGCTAGAGTGTGGGGTGTCAATCCCAATATAGATCTATACACAACTATCACGTTCTCCCTACAAGAGACTCTGGTTATAACTGTCAGGAAATTTTAACCCGTAGTCCAGGAGTACAATGAAGAATGTCTCACAATTTATGTTAACGAGTTTACATGTTGTGTGTGAATGTAAAACCTTTTTCTGTCAAAATAAAACCTTCCGTAATCTCTTTATTGTGTAAATGACACATAAACACTACCTATTATAGCTTATCAAAGACGTTTTGTAATGGTAGAAATCCTTTTTGTATATGATATAAACCATTATACTAAGGTACAATACATAAAATCCAAACAACATGTATTTATATATAATAATACATACCTTGCTCAGCAAGTTAAAAGGTGTAAGTGAGGTTATTAACCATCTTGCTAGTTTTATCTTTTCTGTTCCTGTTCTTGGAAAAATTATAGATAAATCATTTTAGGACTAAATCAGAATCCATAAATTCTAAGAGTTTAGAAAATGTGTCTACTTTATTTATAATTTTTATTGTGATTTTTAGTAACCTCTAACTTGTGTGAAAACGTCCATATTCATAGACTGGTCCGAAAATGTTTCTAAAATGATAGACAGTTTTGTAAAAATCGCCATAAATTATAGAAAAGTCGTATAGAGATGTGCAAGTAGTCAATTTAAAGGTATAAAATTGAGCGATTTGCATATAAAATAGTTTTGAAAAATATTGACTTTAAGATTGCCACAACAGTCCGTGAATAGAACTCAAATTTTTTGTGTTGTATTAAGGTGATTTAACTTGTATTCCCCCCCCCCCCCTAAAACTTGAAGAAAACATGAAATTATAGGGGTATGAACTCACCTTGAGTGATTCCCTGTGATGGATGATGAAAAAAAATGTTTCCTAGTCAAAAACACTTGGAGGATGCTTTATGATTTGAAGATCTGGGAAAAAATATGACGATATTTGTATAAGAATCCGTGATTTGGGTGAAGGATTGTAGAATATTCAAGTGTAGGGGGAAGATATTTACAAAATTAGGAGGTGAATGCTCAGGAATAGCCTTGAAGTCTCATGTTTTTGGAGAGAGGAAAAGAGAGAGAAATGAGTTTACTTTTTGGTGAGAAGTGAAGTCTTTGTGGAGAAGGAAAGGTTTCTAGACTTTGATTAATGATAGAAGTGGGCAAACTTGTTGAAGAAGGGTGAAAAGGTACAATGAATAGATTTAAGGTAGGAAATCATGTGGAGTGTTGGAGAAAAGATTTGATTTGGCTAGATACTTAGGGCAAAAGTGACATAAAGTTGTCATAGAGTAGGTATGGGGAATGGGTTGTGTCATAACATTTTGGAAAAGTCAACCAACCCTTAAAGAATATCTTGTACAAAAAGATATTGTCTAGACTAATGTTTTTCCTAGGATTTAATAAATTGTGATTCCTAAATATAATAAGGAAAGGTTCTACTTTACAAAGTTGGAAATGAAGAAGAGTGTTTGAAGTTACAAAAGCCCGTCCGGAGTCGGGAACGTCCGTCCAGAGTTCATTCTTGGTTCCAGAGTGAACGTGTGAAGGTTATCAACTTCCAAAAAGGCCTTGTCTTCCGGGGTCGCGATGTTCGTCTGATGTGCGTCCTTCAATGGCGGATTGGTTCCGGATGAGAATGTTCCGAAGTGGGAGGGTATTACGGAGCATACAGGGTCATCTTGTTCTTTTTAAAAGGTTCATGTTTGGGACTCGGGAGGTTCCAGACTAGGAGGGTCCCTTTCGGGTCTTGTTTCGTGAGATTGCAGATCGAAGGAGAAGGGAACCATAAGTGGTGATGATCCGTAAGTAGTTGAAATCGGGGGTAATTCAGGCCGGAAAAATAACCTAAATAGATGATAGTCTTGATCCGCAGCAGTTTGGACCGAATGGGATCTCAAACCGGAAATGATTCCGGACCGAAAGGGGTTTCGGTCCATCGGTGTTTTCGGTTCTCATGTAGTCTCGGTCCTAAAGTAGGTTTCGGTTCAATGTAGCTTCAGTCCTGAAGTAGGTTCGGTCCTAAGGCTTGTTTGGGTTCTATATGGCTGTTTTTCAAATAGCTCCTCGTTTTGAGTGGGTTTTGGGCCAAGTTAACGGTTGGGATGCCCCGGTGATTTATAAAAAGTCGAAAGAGATTTTCAAGAGAGATCTGGGACAGTTTTGGGAGAATCTTTGTTCGTGACCGTTGTTAGTGTTTAACCCTTTTAATGCAAGGCTTGTAAACCTTGTTAAGCCTTGTTACGGGTGTTATATGCCCCCGAAGGGTACGTAGTCGTGTATTTATCAAGTCGTTACATCACTTTTCCCTTATTAGGGTTTTGGATTTCTAGCATACATGAAACCCTTAAGTGATACTCTGTATTAAGACGGTGTGTTGTAAAATAGTAAACATGTTGTAAACCCTAATATAAAAGCATTGGTTGGGTTGACTGAGTTGACTAGATTGACTTTGTTTACCTTTAACTTGACCAAAAATTGACGGTTGTCACAGTTGTCCTTTTACATGCTATTGGGCCTTGAACTTACATTACATGTTTATTTGGACCCTCGTACTCTATTTACATGCGTGTGACCTCGTACATTCACATACATACACTTTGGCCCTTGTATACGTACAACATATTCGAAAAACATTATTTACTATGTTAAATAGTGTGATACAATATTCGCGTAAATTTACTTAAGTTTCTTGTGAGACACGTATTCATCCGTACCTATCTAGCGTACAACCTTAAGTCATGTAGTTATAACCAGAGTCTCCTGGAGGGAGAGTGGGAGTTTGTGTATAGATCTATACGGGGGTGACACCCCACGCCTGAGTTGCTCGCTACCGTTAGACTATGCAAGTCTAGGGCGACAAACCTTACCTTAAACAAGTCGACGCCTGAGAAACGTCATGACCGGCAGATCAATCATATCAAGTATGGTTATAACAAACTCACAGAGAAATTAACTCCATTATAAAATTCACGGAATACATTTACAATTTGGTAACACAGTAACATTCATACACCAGTACTAGGTCTTAGGGTGTTAAGACCGCAACATTTTATAAACAGACAATATCGGATTGTCTGGAGAAAAACATACAACTGTACAATAGCTCCTACTTAAAACAGAAAATATCGGATTTTTGGAATCACTCACTTTATACAATTTCAAACATTAACACGCATGTATTAATACAAGATCAGACATGAAACATTTCAAACCATTTTTCATAAAATATCTGATTTTTTGGTGTTTAGAAAGAAATACAAAACTATTTACTTAAACATGCTTATGAACTCACTAACATTATATATGTTGACGTTTTCAAATAACTTGTATTCTTAGGAAATCATTAAGCATGTGGACTTCAAGAACATGAGAATTTTGTTGTACTTGTTTTGCTATCATATACATTATGTTGTTGGCATGTAACTTTATAATACAATACTTGATGTAAACAATAACGGATGTATTTTGAATATATGATGATGGTGTTTGTCATGTTTCATTTATATCCACTGTGATGATATTCCAAGGCTAAGTCACCCAACCCCCGGACGTTTCAATCGTACTCTTTAGTTCGGGGTGCGACAGATAGGTATTAAAGCAATGTTTATAGTGAACTGGCATATATAGTCATACAAGATATGCAACTATAAATACATTGGGACTAAAATTCTTTGAACAAAATAAAAATCCATACTTATGTGTGCATTTTAGGGTAATAACATAATAAGAAATCGTAAAAATCTTTGGAGGATTTGAGTAATGAGTCTCTAATAGAAAATTAATACTATTATACTTGCTACTACAATAGAATTATGTCAATATTGTGTCAAAATTTTATATTGTTAAGTTACAAATATTTTCTGAAATGGTTAAATTCTATAATTCATGTGATTAAAATAACTTTGGATATTATTTTCCATATTTTTGTAATATTAATTGAGGTTATTGATGGGTTTTGGTCATAAGACATCCTATGTGCTCATACAAACCCTAATGCTTGGATCTAGGTTTCTCTATTGTACATGCTTTGAATCCAAGACTATAAACCCTAATTCTAGCATATGGAAATCAATATTAACATATAATTAGGTTTAAGATGTTACCTTGATTGTTATGTAGCAATAACAATCCCAATTCCTCCTTGAATTGACTTTGGAAGGCTTAGAGTCACAAGTGTCACTCCTCTAATGGTTCACAAACACCATAAGCAAGAGGATGAAGAGGAGAGAGGATGGAGGCTGCCCAAAACGTGTTCTAACCCTAGAAAAGAGGTTCCCCCCGTTTTTGAGTCATAAGGGTCTTATATATAGTAAGGCTATTAGGGTTATCTAACAAGGAAACCCTAATTTGGTTGCTTAAGCCCTAAGCAACCCATGGAGCCCTTTCTTAAAGCCTTGGACGACTTCATATGGGCTTCCCCCATAGAATTCGTCCACCTTATAATAAAAGGCAATCCATGGCCCAAATTGCAATTATCTTATAATTACAATTCCAGTCCCTTAAGTTTAATTAATCTCTTTTAGTCACAAAACTAATTACTAATTAATTCTTGACTAATATTAATTAAACAATATGATTTCTCCTTTAATATATTATTCCCATAATATATTAATAAATCATATTTAATCCTTTCTCTCCATAATTCATCCTATCAAGTTGCTTTGGTGAAGGCAACCTAAAAGGACCATGCACCATCGGGACAAGTACATACCAAAATAGTTATGGACTTAGACACTAATCCAACAGTCTCCCACTTGGATAAGTCTAACAACTATTCTGCGTATGACTTCGGATCCCGATCTGCAATCGTAGCTTTCCAAAGCCGTTGTCAACTCTGATCCTATCAGATACGCGTGTCCTTAGATAAGGGATCATATATTCCTTCATTCTATATATCATATGAGATATGATTTCAAATCATTCTCTTTGTACTACTTCTCGATTTCTGATTTATGACGACAGACTAATTGAACAAATCAAATTAGCCCTAGCCCGGCCGAGCATTTACGTTTGTCATCACTAAACCATCGAGGGGCCCAAAAGATATCGCTTTTATCCTACTTTGAATAAAAGGAATGGATAAACTTTGATACAATGCTCGCTTGTACTCACACACCGAATCACACACAACAATATGTTTTATAACACCAAGTTACTAGTGCGTTTACATATTATCAATGTGCAACCGATTCGCAAGATATAACTCACACATCTCGGTTTCAAGAATATTAGATGTTATCGTCTCACCAATCACTCGTGATACAATTTCATGGAGTGATCCAAGTGAGCCTGGGTTTAATCCAATGCTCAAATCATTTTCATAAGCACTCATGAAAGTTGCAGCAAACATTTGCTTATGTCTAATGCTCTTTAGACAATCCACACACCAATTCACGACAGTCTTCATTCATATCTACTTCCAACATATGAACGACTGCGGCCCGTTCGAATAACTCAATTATTCTTAATAAACTCAATTATTCTGGAAGTCAAAACATGCAAAGTGAAACACAAGAATAATACTAATCCCATATGGCCTCAAACCTTTGAGTATAAATAAAACACCTTTTATTTATCACCATATCGATTACTCATTATTTGTCGTTTCGGTTAATCAACTTCTTACTTGAATTCCAACACTTGTCCCATGCTCCTAGCATGCACACAATGTTTACCTGTGGTTCTTACTTTGTGAAATAGATCACATTGAACACATTTCCAATCCTTCTCATTTCACAACTCCAAATCCGTTTTTCATAAGTCAAAGAATATCAAATTCTTGCTACTTATAGAATATGCTAGATTCTAACATTCTATGCAACTATCCTTTCGTAATGTCACTGCACCAAAGTCACAAAGACTATTGCCAATGATATTACAAAGTCCTCTATCGGAGATTGTTACAAGACAATTCCATAGACGTGATGTCTCTCACTCAAAGTACATTCTTTGAACATCCTTTTGCATAGAAGTTTCTAATCTAGTCATAGATTTCTCAATATTCAATTCCCAATATGGACACACTTCCATATGTTCTATATGACAACTCATTCTTAATAGAATCTTATCTATTCGTAATGATGTCGATACGGTCCATCCAATATGGAAACATTTCCATATTTTCCAATACTATACTTCCAACTACTCACAAGCGACTAATCCTCGTCGAACTTTGGGTTGTCCTTTGATAGTTGTTTAATTGTTTTAGTCAAAACCAATTCTAGTCCCTTTTCCCTCTAAATGTGCTCGACATTTGTAAAACTTTAGAATGGTCAAACATTAAAGCATTTGCAATCGATCCTATACCCAAAGCGTATGGGACACGACGCATAATGTTTTATTTGCTATGTTCTCAAAATTCGACTTGTGAAGAGGGATGCCGTAATCATAATCGAAATTTTAAGAACACACTATGTACCTTTCACTAAAATTATTAACATTTCTCAACCTAATCCTTTAGATTTGAAATGAAGCATAATATTCTCTCCCTTAATTATAGCAAAACAACCTTTCAACTCTTACAACTTTGCAAAGTATGACTCTTGTTTTCTATAATTAATATTGCTAACCTTGCAATACTTTTCTTAATAATCATACAGTCATAACTTTTATGCTCCCACTATCATGATGATTATTATAAAACATAACACTTATGCTCCCACTAGCTTCGACATGTATTCATAAACATCTCAACTTCCAGAAAGACAATACTTATTGAATTTCTTAAGTTCATGTTTCTAATACTTAGTGCTTTGATAATCCTTTATCAATGCTTCTTGAACTTATACACCTTTGCCTTCGATAGTTCATATGTGTGTCTAAACAATTAAGACTAATTGCCAAACCTCACAATTCAAATTATGGAAAGGGATGCCGTAACCATGATTGAATTTGAGAATGCAATTTTACAATCACTATCTTCTTAAAATTTCTCTTAGTGAAAGTATTTCTTCACAATCATTTTCATGAAGGAGGAAATCTTATGACACTTAGATTTGAGCGGTGTATGTGTTCCTATCCATGTGAATTTGTTAAAACTAAAGTTTACGACAAATTCAAACTCATATGGACCGAACTTTCTTAATCTTGATTTCTTGCCTTATGGTAGCACAGCTGCCCACCATGTCTTCCAAGTAGTTAAGCAGCTCACCTTTTCTTATCAATGTACCTTTCATTGATTAAGGTGCTTTGCCTTTTATGCGTTCAAAATGAGAACTCATAGAACTCTCATGCATAATTAACTCGATTGGATTGGCACAGAATCAAAATAATGTCATCACGATAGGTTGTAAACCTTAACTCGTGTGCTAGTGATGATCGATAAGGTTTATTTGATTTGTTCTTGAGACCTTTCAAGACCATTAAGACTCCCACTGACTCCTTGACATATAAGGTTCTCTTGTCAATAACCATTTCTTGACAAACAAATATTCAAGAGTTAGTGTAATTTTTATCAAAACTCCTCATAACTTGGTCCTAGTTGATCTTTGTCTTATCTAAGACATCACAACTTACCACATTTAATGAATGTTTTAAACCTTCTTAATACTTTTCACTCATTGTCACAATCTTAACTCGAAGTATGATTGACTTCTTGATTTGACCATTTCTTCAATCTTTGATTCCTCTTCTTGGACATACAATTGTACCAAGACTCACTTAGAGGATCAATTGAGATATGGTTCTTAATCATTAAGACCTATCATAAAGCATAAAAGGTACTCTCCCTTCTTCTTAGAATGGAGAAACTTTTATCTTTCTGCCTACTTGACTCTTGTTATTCGTTCTACTATTTTTCAATCAATTCAGAATTACACTTAATCTTATAAGTATAATCATATTTACTAAACCTTTAGTAAATCATGACGAATATCTCGTTACTCTTATGGTGGACTTTGATCACACAACTTTGTGTACTCAATCTCCTAGTCCTTCACTTGACACTTTGTCAATGAATTAGTCTAATTTCCAAATATGAAATTTCTCATTCATCGTGCATCCACGTTGCATGATTCCAAGTTTCTGTCCAATTGAAACTTGGGCGATGAGAAACTCTCCCTATTTGGTAGACTTTCCATAAATAACATAATAAGAACCAAATCCATTATTGCTAATAATAGAACCATTTTAACATCAATTTTTCATACACGCCATTGTAAGGATAAATAAAATTTAAAATCAAAATTTATTTTATTGCGGAAAAACTTTGTCCTTACAATGCAACTCATTTGAAAACTTATGCTAATACATCTTTCTTAGCAATCTAATTCTAACTCTAAGTAGTAGCTCAAGAATCTAATCTTCGAGAAATGCGATCGAAATCCATTCCTTTACGGTTAGATTTTGCTCACTTCTTCCCTTAAGCTCCCTTTCTTTTCTTCGATCCTACAAAACATCAATTGTAATCTTATTACATTATGTATTAAGAATCTAGAATAGAAGCTTAAAAGAGTTAGTAAATGGATTTTACCTATATTAGAGCCATACGTTTCGACTCTCCCATCTCTTAGATCTCTTAGGTAAATGGGGCAGCTTCGTCTCCAATGCCCCTTCTCTTGGCAATAAAAGCAAATCGACTCTTTTGGAACAGGACATGCAACTACTTCAGACATCGCCTTTCTCTAATGATCAAACTTTTCGATCATAGCATGTCTTTCGTTGCCATTGTCTATATCCATAGAGGTCTCGAAGGCAAATTCACCAATCAACTTTGCTTTTCTATTGCGCCAAATCATTGCAGATTCAGCAGCAATAAGCATATAGGTGAGATCTATAAGGGTCACATCGTAGTTCATCATATAGTACTCTCTTACGAACTCACTATATGAGTTGGGAAGTGACTGAAGAACCCAATCAACAGCCATTTCCTCACAGACAACGGATCCCAACATTCTTAACTTATCAATGTGTGACTTCATCCCTAGGACGTGTGCACACACGGACTTTCCTTCTTTATGTTTACTTGCCAAAAGGGCTTGAGTGATTTTGAACTTTTCAAGCCTTTGAACTTGTGGGTTAGGGAGAATAATTGGAGGAGGAGGAGGAAGTGAAGCATGATCTCTTGTTCCTCGATCGAATCGTGGAATATCATCTTCATGTGGAATGCTTGTTCCACGGGATTTAAGAAGACCATAGTTGTCGAACTTTGACATCTACAAAACGGGAGAAAAATGAATTCTAGTTAGTTGATAGATTGATTCCTTGGTAGATCACCCAAATGAAATTCCAAGGCTAGGACCCAACACAATATGCTACAACCTAGAAAAGGGATGTCGTAATCTAGTTGCAGAATATTTGAAGGTAAGTGAATGACGATTCACTAATTTCCACCATGAAAAACGAAAAAGAAATTTAAGTTTTAAATCTATGAAAAATCCTAGATCCTTTAAGATACATTGAACTTTCAATGGCATGTTTATATCTCGATATGCCCCTCTTGTTTGTGACTGGGATGCCGAGGATCACAAAGCAGGTGTGAATAACCATGCAAACTACATGGTGCCCTCACATGTTACAGTCACCTATTCGATGTGCCGGTAAACCACACATGCTCCACCGAACTATAAAAAACATTGAGTCACCCTTTGCTACCTTTGCGTAGACCCATTTAGTGTGCCGGTTAACCACACACGCTCCACTAACGTCTTCGCAAGGGCACAAAGTGTAATTTCATGGAATTGCATCAATTCACTTTTGCCTAAGTAACTAAGATTGGGAATTTCGAAAAATATTTAGTTACTTTAGTAATTCATTATACTTATAATGGAAGGTTTCGTCCTATCCTACCCGTTCGGCTAACGACCCTCCACTAGTCAAGAGTGCGGTGGGTAAGAGTGGATACCCATTCAATCGCCATTTTATAGGCAATTTCCTTAAACACCCCTTATAGACTAGCTTCGTGAATGAGGCCTACTAACGGTAAGACTGACTTTTACTCATACATATATATAATGATAGACTTTTAATGTTATATATATAGTATAGGGTGTATTTTATACTTTTAAAATACTAGGTGGTCTAATTTAACAATTATACTTTTAATTCAATTAAATTTTATACCTAAACTTTTATGGATTTATTAAACCTCTTTTAATTATACATCTTAATTAATTAATAAAACCATAAGGGTGTGATTTGAACTTTTTCAAAACTATACTAGTTTTAGAATTTAACATTCCTAATTAAACTTTTAATCAACTTTTAAATTCCAAAACTTGAGGGCAAGTTATGAAACATTTCAACACATTAGGGTTTAGAATTTAAATATACATCAAAATTAAACAATTAATCAAAATTTAAATTCCAAAACTTGAGGGCAAATTTTGAAACCTTTTTCAAAACATTAGGATTTTAACTATTTAAATTTCAAAACAACAAAACTTTTGGGTTCAAATTAAAATATAAAACCTAAAGGGATTAATTTGAAACTATTCCAAACTTTGTCAAGAATATTCTAGATCACATAATTCAAATAAGGCAATTAACTATAATTGGTGGTTATCTAATTAGATCTAGTTCAAATTCTTGCAAGATAATGATCAAATAATTTCCATAACTTAACATATATCAAATAAGGTAACAATTATCTAATTAGATGACCAAAATCTTTTATTTTGACAAGGATAATCATAAGGGATTAACAAAATTCGAATTTTATTAAGTTTAAACAATTATGGCAATTATCCTAAGTCATAATAGGTAAAAATCCCGAAAATCCGCCTATCTGACGAGTTGACTCGTCGAGTCAGCCTTGGACTCGTCGAGTCTGCATGGACTCGGCGAGTTCAGCCATGGACTCGTCGAGTCCAGCCTCCAGAATCCAAAAAATCGAATTTTCCAGTTATATCAAGCATCAATACAATAGAAACCAATCTAGGCTCTGATACCACTGATGGGTTTTGGTCATAAGACATCCTATGTGCTCATACAAACCCTAATGCTTGGATCTAGGTTTCTCTATTGTACATGCTTTGAATCCAAGACTATAAACCCTAATTCTAGCATATGGAAATCAATATTAACATATAATTAGGTTTAAGATGTTACCTTGATTGTTATGTAGCAATAACAATCCCAATTCCTCCTTGAATTGACTTTGGAAGGCTTAGAGTCACAAATGTCACTCCTCTAATGGTTCACA
The DNA here is from genome assembly GCF_052625555.1 of Lactuca saligna. Lineage (NCBI taxonomy): Eukaryota > Viridiplantae > Streptophyta > Magnoliopsida > Asterales > Asteraceae > Lactuca > Lactuca saligna. The sequence goes on along the minus strand of NC_136417.1, from coordinate 113,596,721 downwards.
AACACCATAAGCAAGAGGATGAAGAGGAGAGAGGATGGAGGCTGCCCAAAACGTGAATAAACCCTAGAAAAGAGGTTCCCCCCGTTTTTGAGTCATAAGGGTCTTATATATAGTAAGGCTATTAGGGTTATCTAACAAGGAAACCCTAATTTGGTTGCTTAAGCCCTAAGCAACCCATGGAGCCCTTTCTTAAAGCCTTGGACGACTTCAAATGGGCTTCCCCCATAGAATTCGTCCACCTTATAATAAAAGGCAATCCATGGCCCAAATTGCAATTATCTTATAATTACAATTCCAGTCCCTTAAGTTTAATTAATCTCTTTTAGTCACAAAACTAATTACTAATTAATGCTTGACTAATATTAATTAAACAATATGATTTCTCCTTTAATATATTTTTCCCATAATATATTAATAAATCATATTTAATCCTTTCTCTCCATAATTCATCCTATCAAGTTGCTTTGGTGAAGGCAACCCAAAAGGACCATGCACCATCGGGTCAAGTACATACCAAAATAGTTATGGACTTAGACACTAATCCAACAGTTATTTCAATACATATAAATGTTTTAAACTCCTAAAAACTCAAAAATATTATCAAATAATTTCCAAAAATTCTAAAACTTTGAAATTTTATTCTAAATACAGTAGAGGTATTCCATAAATTTTCCCTTGATTTTTTTATGGGATTAACTATTTTTCCAATTATAAAAGATATTTTTCAATTAGTTTTGCTATTTTTCTTTGTTTTATTCTCTTGAATAATCATTAATTGGTGAATAATTATCAAACAGTTAAAGTAAATTTCCAAAATTTTGGTAAACTTCATTTACAGTGTACATAATGCGGGAAAAAAATACCAATAGTGATTTTTATATAATGTAATCCGATTTTGTGGATTTAAGTGTATTTAATCTTAGAAAATAGAAGAAAAATAGCATACTGAATAAAAAAATTATCCAAATTTTTATTTACAGTTCTAATATATTATAAGGTCTTCTGTTATATTTTCATGAATTTCGGATGAGTGTAGCTATTTTTCATCAATTTGATCCCTTAAATATTCATTAAATCAGGAAAAATACAAAATTGTCTTGGAAAAATCTGGATAATTTGTCATGGAGTTATTATCATGTCTAGAAGATGCGGAAATTATGAAATATTGTTTTGGAATTCATAATTATATGTTACTATTTATTTTTCTTCAACAACAATAAATTCGAAATCAACAGAAACAACCACATAAATGGATGCAACTTCATGAGAAGTCTTTAGTCAGTGCATAGGCAATATACGATATTTACTAGAATTTATTGAACAACAAATTATTTTATATGAATTATTGCTCTATTTTTATCGCAAAAATAATAATAAATCGAGAAAAATGATTTAGTTTCTGAAAATCTCCAGATCATCTTGTTTTCTTGTCTTTATTCTGGGAAAAATCGGATTTGATCAGAAAAGAAGGTTTAGATATTTATTTGGGAATAATCCTTTATGAACCTATTTGAAAGCTTTTAACAACAAACTTTGATGATCAAGCCTGTAAGCTTGAAGATCATCACACACATGTTAGTTTTTGGGTGAAATACTACCACCATCATCATAAAAATCATGTTTATGAACATATGATTCATAATCCATCCATAGAATGGTGTAGAAGAAGAGAAAGTTCATGAAAACACAAAGTTATGAAGGAAAAAGTGAAGGGAGAATAAAAGTTTTGTGATTACCTCAAGAACAACACTTGATGATGAATGTTTTGAGTGTTATGAGATTATATTTTCTGGAAATTTTCGTGGTTGATGGTGAGAGGAAGAGAAAATAGTGGTGGTGAAGTGTGAGAGAGAAGAGAGTGAAAGAGAAATGAAGAGGTGGAGTGTAAGAATGGCTTAAATGATCACTAGTTTGGAAAGAGTGTTAAATGAAGAGGTGGAGTGTAAGAATGGCTTAAATGATCACTAGTTTGGAAAGATTTTTAGTAGTAAAGGGGGAGAAGGAAATTTAGGGGATGAGAGAGAGTTTTATTTTCATCCATTTTTGTAAAATTCTATTATTTTATAAAAATATCATTTTTTTTTACAAAATGTGCACATTAACCTAGTTTTTATTCATAAAACTTTGATTTTTGACTTATAAATCATGGGTAAATGTTAATAACTTAATTTTTTATTTTCCTTGATTATATTTCCCTAAATTTAATTATTTTAAGATTATATTGTAAGTTTCATAACTATTTTTATAGAATTCGTGATGTAAAACTTTATAAAATTTAGGTTTTAGGGCTTTTAGGGTTTTGAGATTTAATAAATCTTTGGATATCAAAATCAATACAATCTATGAGACTTCAATTTATCTTACGGTATAATACCTCTTTTATAGTTATAAATAATGTTTGTAACTTATTTTATCGATTTATTGACATTCTATGTAGTGATTCCGAGATTCAAGCGAAATTGAGGAATATACTAGTCCTAATTTTCAACTTTAACTTAAGTTCCTACGAGACTCGTGTCACAACCCCGGACCACGGATGACGGAAACGTCTGAGGGTGGCTGACTTCATGCGTAATATCATGACAACGAATACAATAGTGATCACAGTACATACAACCTCCCATATATATATATATATATATATATATATATATATATATATATATATATATATATATATATATATATAATCGAGAAAGTTACATGATATTCAATCGTTATATGTTTCGAAATTGATTACAATATGATATAAAAATGATTTGTTGAACACCGAAGCGTTCCATCCTCAAAAAGCTTGCGGTTATCTTATCTCATTGATTACCTGAGAATACAAGTAGTTTTGAAAGAGTGTCAATAATAAAGTTGGTGAGTGCATAAGTTTTCGGATGTAGCGTTTGAAAACCTTTGTTTGTATATGTGTTGTATGCTCAAGAAAAATCCAATATTTTCCTTATAAAAATGATGCGCTATCTCCAATTCCAATACTGCAGTGTATAAATAAACTTTTATACTTATAGAAGTACAAGTGGTTTTAAATCGACATAAAACCCATGTGAATAAATGAATTCCCATAAACTTTATGTTTCGTTAACTCCCTATGTGAGTCGCTATAACCATGCTTAAGACTTAGTAGACCTGTTGCAATGTTCTTCGGACGTCAGAATGTTATGATATTTGTCATCCCTGGCCTGCCGGATGAGCTGTTGCGAGCAGCTTAGATGCGGGGCATCACTCTCGATATAGATCTATATAAAACTATCACGCTCACCCTATAAGAGACTCTGGTTATAACTTACAGGATTTACTAGCACTCTTAAGAGTACAATGAAGAATGTCTCACAATTTACGTTAACGAGTTTACGTGTAATGTGAGTGTAAAACCATTTTTCCGTAGTATAATTGTATTCATTTTTTCATAATATCTGAAAAGTGGAAAATCCATAAACTATAGATATAATAGTTTATCATGTATGCTTGCGGTGATTGGTAAAAGAACCCTTCTATGAACTGTCAACTGTAATGTTTAACAATTCAGTACTTGCATTTAACACAAAGTAAAAAAAACTTAATCCTATTCGCCTTGCTCAACATATTACAAGGTGCAAGTAAGTTTGAAATTGTCTAGTAAGTCTTGATGATTATTTAAAGATGGTAACTTGTATTCTCCCCCAATAAAACTTAATAAAAACTATGAGAAATGTAGGGTATGAACTCACCTTATGTGATTCTTTGGGATTTTTTGTGAAAGAAGAGAGGTTTCCGAGTTGATACTGCTTGGAGAAAGAAAAGCTTGAAGGTTTGAGGTACCTAATACAACAATGACGGTATCGTACCAGGTTTCTGTAATTTGAGCGATGAACGGTAGAGTATTCAAGAGTGGAAAAATAAAAGACTTACCAAGAACAAAGTAAAAACTGAAAAACTTCCTGGAGATCTTCGAGTTTTAGAGAGAAAATGGGAGGGAGAAAAGGTGTGTTTTGAAGGATATTAATGGGGTTTTAGAGGTACAGATTAAACTCCTAATGAGTGGATTTGGGCAGGTAAATCTGATGGAGTGTTGGGGAAAAGATTTTGATTGCATTAGGTACCATGGGAATTGTGCCCTATAGTAATTACAGAGTGGTTATGGGGATTAGGTTGTGTCATAAAGTTATGGGGAAAGTCAACCGTCCCTTGAGAAATATCTTGTACAAAAGATATGGTTTTAAATTAGGGTTTTTCCCCAAGAACATGAATACATTGATGGGTTTTTGACATCGATATCATGTTCTGAAATTTGGAAAAGTCTGTTCAGAGTTGGGGATGTTTATCCGGGGTCGTTCAAGAATCTGGAGTCATTCATGAGTCCGGGGTCACCTATAGATCCGGAGTGGCCTTGGTCTTCTAGGGCCGCGACACTCGTGACTGCCATCCTCACAAGGTGCGTTGGTCCCAGATGGGGTTTCCCATGTTTAATGGCATTCTGTACTTAGGGTTCCTTTTCGAGTTGTTACACTTAGGTTTTTAAGTTGTGAGGTTGGGGTAAATTGTGGTAAGAGTATGAGTTCATGAGACTTAGGATCGAAAGTAAGTTCAGAACCGAAGATGGATCTTGAGCCGCAATAGCATAGACCGAAAGGGGTTTCGGTCCACGAGTGACTCCGGACCAAAGGTAGGTTCGGTCCATAGGTGGTTTCGGTTCCTTTGTTACTTTTCATGAGATCTTCCCATTTCGAGTGATTTTTGACTATGCTATGGGGTTTGGGTACCCCAGTGTTTGATAAAAGTTAAGAGATTTAAAGATACTTTTTTATGATCGTTTTTAGTGTTTAGCCTTGTATCGCGGGGTTTGTACTCCTCGTCGTGATTCGTTACGGTTGATACACACCCTTGAAAGATGTGTAATAGTGATTTTCATCGAGTTGTTCCAATCACTCACCCAACTAGGGTTTGATATTCCCGAATGTGAAATTCTCAAGTGATCCTTTATATTGACTTACCGTGTTTGTACATTAGTGATTATGAAAAGAAAATTCCACTAGATAACTACATATTGGATTTTCTGTCTTTTGACTCATTGACTTTATCTTACTCGAATTTGACTTTGACCCACAGTTGATGGTTGTCACATTATCCCCCTGTTAGAGGGAATTTCGTCCCGAAATTTGCACTTCGAAGAGGATTTTTAAGAGGTGGGGAATAAATTCAGGTATTTCTACTTCATTTGGTCTTCGCGTTCCTAGGTGAACTCGGGTCCCTGTTTAGCGTTCCACTGGACCTTCAAATGGAAATACGACTTTGTTTTGTTCTTTTTATTTCCCGGTCCATGATTTCTACCGATTCCTCTATAAAGTGGAGGCTCTCATTGATTTCAGTTTTGTCAAACGGAATGATGAGAGTCACATTAGACAAGCACTTCTTTAAATTAGACACGTGAAAGATGGGATATATGTTATGGAGTTCTTATAGTAACCGCATTTTGTATACCACCGGACCGATTTGTGCGGGGATCTCGAATGGTCCGATGTACCTTGGATTAAGCTTCCCGTGTTTTCCGAAACATATCATTCCTTTCCAAGGTGAAAACTTCAGGAGAACAAGGTCACCAATCAAGAATTCTAAGGGTTTACGTCGTCAATCTATATTTGGGCCCTAATGGGCCGAAATTGATCATTTAACATTGATTTGGGCCAAAGTCAATTAGTAGGCCTTATTGGGCTGTAAATATCTTCTTAAACTCTTATGGGCCGTAAATCACTATTGGAGCTCTTATCAAGGCTGAAAACCCTTAATGGGCCCTATTTGGGCCGAAAATCCTTTCATTTACCCTTTTGGGCCGTAAACTCGCATGTGAACCCTCTTGGGCCGAAAACCCAGTGGACTTATGGTTCTCGGCTACACATCAAACCCAAGCCCAAATGATTTTCTTTCCTCCCTTCTCCTATTCTCGGTTGTAAAAAAAGAGAAAGAGAGAAATGAAAGGTGGCTTAAAACCATGACACCTCATCTTAGCATTGCATGTATCCATGCAATTGTACCCCATAATTCAACACATGGGAGTATTAACCTCTATGCAAAAAAAATTTCCCTCTCTCTTCTCCTCCTTAACTTTGGTCAAGACCTCCCACCCCTCTCCACTTTTCATTTCAAAATTTACTCACTAATCTCTTTTCCTCTCAAGAACACAAGAAAATTCTTCATCCTTCCCTTTAAAATTTCGAGAATTGGGTGTCTATCAAGGAGTTTCTTTCAAGTTTCCACTAACTTGGTAAGCTACTATCACTCTCAAGTTGTTTTGTTTCCATTTTTCACTAAGATCATTCTTAAACAACACCATTTTCGTGTTGTGCTTCCTAGGATTATCCTAGTTTCAAAAAAATCCCTTCCACAGAACAAGCTAGGAAAAATATCTCCTTCTATTTTCCCTTCAAAATCGATCAAGCCCAAGGTGAGCTTCATACCCCCTTGTTTTTGTGATTCACTAACTTTTGGGGGAGAATACAAGCTAGTTTTGTGTTTAATCTTAGTATTTATGCATACCTGTGTGTATTTTCATGATATGTTGTGTGAATATGTTAAGAAACTATGTTAAACACTCATAATCTCGAAATATCTTCCAAGTTTGAAGATATTAGGATAAAAGTTACCTTATGTAACTCACTATGATGCATGAAAAGATTTAACATGTTAAAAGATACTAGAAAACTAAAGAAATCATATAAAGGGGCCATATTTAACAAATAAGAATATTCACGGTTTTATGGGCCAAAAGTGACATTTTTCATAAAAATTGGGTTTTATTGGATATTCACGGTTTTATAGGCCAAAAGTGACATTTCTCATAAAAATGGGCTTTTATTGGATATTCACGGTTTAATGGGCCAAAAGTGTCATTTTTCATAAAAAGGGACCTTTATCATCATTTTCGGAATTATTGGGCCAAAATGATCATTTTGGATAAATTAGGCCTTTTATGTCATATTGATATTATCTAGGCTAAAATGATTGTTTTTGATAGAAATGGACCATTTATGACACTTTTATTGAATTGGGCCTTAAATGGATACCTTAGTAAAATGGGCTATTTTTGACAATTTGAATAAAATTGGGCCACTTATATACACTTTAGTGAAATTTGGGCCTTATGTGCCAATTTCATTTTAATTGGGCCTTAGGTGTCGATTTCATCTTAATTGGGCCTTATGTGTCAATTTCATTTTAATTGGGCCTTATATGCCAATTGCATGCTAATTGGGCCTTATGTACCAAGTACATGCCAATTGGGCCTTACATGTTAATCGGACCATTAGTGAAAATTTTAATACACACTCGAAACATTCTTTATAGCATTAAATACGGGGATAATCTATTCGCGTAAATTTAGTTACGGCTCTTGGGAGACACTGCTTCACCCGTACCTTCCTAGTGTACATAGTAAGTCCTGTAGTTAAAACCAGATTCTCGTGGATTAAGAGCCAGAATTTGTGTATAGATCTATACGGGGTTAACATCTCACACCTGAGCTGCTCGCTACAGCTAGACACGCCAGTCTAGGCTGACAAACGTCCTATCGAAATCGATTCTTGAAGAACTTCATGACATGCATATCAGTCATATCAAGCATGGTTATAAAAAACTCACATAGAGAATAACAAACATGATAAATTTACGAAATAATCATACTATACTCATGATATAAAGTACAAACTATACAGTTACTATTTATGTTTAAACTTTCATCACTCAGATCTTAGAGTTAAGACCACACTTTCTCGTTATACAGAAAATATAGGATTTTCTGGGAAACTCTCTTTATACACTACAAAACAAGGACACACATGCTTTAATACAAGATTGAAACAAAACTCACAAACTATTTTTTTACAGAAAATATAGGATTTTTTGGTGTTTACAAACTACTACAAGGCTTTTCATACAAACATTGCTCTTGAGTTCACCAACATTTTATATGTTGACGTTTTTTTTCAAAATAACTTGATATTTTTAGAATGAATACTTTTGCTGCATTTTTTTTCACCATTCTTGATATTTTGTATGTAATGTTACGCTCAAATACAAAGATGTAAACTATATTGGTTGTTATGTTTTATGTATGGTGATGATGTTGTCTTTGATTCATTTATATACATTATGATGATATTACAAGATGAAGTCACCGCCCCCAGATGTTTCCGTCGTTTGGTTCGGGGTGTGACACATGGACTCATAACAATTATCATGATGGCAAATTTATGCATGTAAGACACACAAAGGGATAGAGATCTAGCACCTCTAACTCCTGGAGTTGCCCAAACTAACAAAGCGAACCCATGCGACCAAATAAAACTCATAATAAAGCCTTAAACTCTAACTATCAAAATGAATCATCAAGATAAGAGCTTTATACCTTCTCAAGCTCCCAAAGTGGATGAAGACTATAAATCTAGAAGCTCAACTTCAACAATGCTTAGTCACCAAGTTTCTCCTTCTTGAATATACACCAAAAATGCCACAAAAAATCACTTCTAATGCTTAAAACGCTCAAAGGATGAACTAGGGTTTCAATGGGACATAATGAATAGTGGAGGCTGATGAGGGTGAGTATCCAAACGGCATAAAGATGATTAAGTAGGGTGCAAACCCTAAAAATTACGATTTGACCCAGGAAGACATGTGTCCTACGTACACCACGTATGCCTAACGTATGTGGTTAAGTTCCCCGATTCCATGTGTGTATGTATGCTAAGCGTACCAAACGTACGCCAAGCGTACGAGGGACCATTTTCGCAAATATTTTTAAACTTAAAGGACCAAAGAGGAAAATACCTGGAATCAAATGTTACAAATCTTCCCACCTGAATTAGACTTCGTCTTCGAAGTTAGTTGGTGCAAACAAGTCAGGGTAGTGCTCCCTCATATCACACTCTGGCTCCCGCGTCCATTCAGAGCCCTTCCAGTGCTGCCATTGCACCTTTACTAGATTCACCACCTTATTACGCAGAGTATTAGTTTTCCTGTTGAGAATCACAATTGGTTTCTCGACGCAATTCAGGCGCTCATCCACCTGAATATCATCCAACGAAATTATTGGTGAATCATCGGCTACATATTTCTGCAAGTGAGATACGTGGGAAGTGTTATTGGATCTGATTGAGCTCATCAAAAAAATCCAACTGGTACACAACCTACCCACCCGGGAAGTAATCCTGAAAGACCCAATAAACCGAGGACCCAACTTGCCATGTTTCCGGAACCGAGTGACACCTTTCCAAGGTTACACCTTCAGCAGCACCAGGTCCCCTACCTGAAACTCGAGGTCAGAATGTCGCTGATCAGCATAATTTTTCTGTCAGCTCTGTGCAACCTGCGACCTTTCACGTACATGCTAAATTGTCACACCCTCGGACCAGGATAGCGGAAACGTCCGGGGGCGGGTGACAATCATGTACAGTATCATAACAATTGAATATGAATGATGAAAGAAAAACAACCAACATACATATAATTGAAATAGTTACATCATTTGTATGCGTTACATGTTTCAAAAGTCAATTAGAATATGTTGTCAAAAGATTTGTTTAGACGCCTTAGCGTCTCATCCTCAAAAGCCAGTGATTACCTGTTTTCTGATTCCCTAAGAATACAAGTTGTTTGAAAAAAGTGTCAACAATTAAGTTGTTGGGTTCATAAGCGTTTGTATGAATAATTGTAAACCTCTTCTTTGTAATGTAATATTGTTTGTTTTCCATAAAATCCTATATTTTCCATAAAATGAGTTTTAGTCTTATATGTACCAAGACCAAAATGTACAAGTATTTTCCATACTTAAAATACTAATATGTAGTTTTCCAGAAAATCGTATATTTTCCATAAAATAAATGTATCGTCATTTCCCCATGTGAGTTTTGATAACCGTGCTAAGAATGAACTTTCCTGTCGTGGCGTTTTTCAGGCGTCGAAATGTTACGATATTTGTCACCCATAACCTACCGGTCTAGCTGCTGAAAGCAGCTAGGGTGCGGGATCATCAATCATCTATAGATCTATACACAAGTATCACGCTCTCCAATAGGAGATTCTGGATATAAAACAAGACTTTCGTGTGAACCTCAGTAGGTACGATGAAGACAATGTCTCACAAATTTATTCAACGAGAGTACGTGTTTTTTTGTAATGAAAATATTTGTATATGTAATTATCCCCTATTTCCAAGATAATAAAGAAATACGACGTAAAATAATTATATATGTAATTTACATGATTATACCCTTTGCTCAACGGGTTACAAAGGGGGTAAAGTTTTGTAAACTATACTTATATAGTTTATTGTAGAAAACAAGTTTGTATTTCATATATATATATATATATATATATATATATATATATATATATATATATATATATATATATATATATATATATATATATATATATTAAGAATAAAGTAGTATATTTCGTACTCGTTTTTTAGATCATTACATTTTTATCAAAACTTTGCATGTAATAATATACGAGTTTGGTAGTTAAGCCATTTCATGTCTTTATCACTTTTCGTAAAAATAGTAAATAAACGTATTTTTATGGTTGCATTTTAACGTAAAATTTCTTGTGTGTTACATGTATTCCCCCCCCCCCCCCCTAAAAACATAGAAAAGTCTTGTAAAATGTAGGGGTATGAACTCACCTTATATGTATTTGCGGATTTGATAACGAAGTGACGGAGATGATCTTCAAGTTACGAACACTCGAAAATGATTGAATTCTAATAGTTTTAACACATACTAATGTGTGAATGAGATGAACTAACATGAAAATGTTAGCATAAACACTAGATTATATAAGAATTACTTACAATAATCCTAAGGAACAATGTTGAAGAAAAGGCTTCCTGGGAATGTCTTGTTGATGTTTTTGGGAGGTTTGAAGAATTGAGAGAAACTCAAATATGAAAGAGTGAAATATCATAACTGTGAAAATGTCTTGAGAATGGTTACTAAAGTGTGGTTTATATATGGGATAAGAAGTCACTTACGTTGGAATATGTAATATATCAATTTCGGAAATGGATCAACCAATCACATTGCACAATATCTAGATATTTCATGGAGTTTTTGGCTTAAATGAGGGTGATCTTGGTCTAGGTATGACCAAAATTATTTTATACACCACTCACAAAGTAGATTTCGGTCCTAATGGGCCTTAACTAGGTGTTTTCGGTCTTGTGTGTAACACCTATTATCATTTAAATTTTCTTAATTTTTAAGGTTTTATGCTAGGACTCGACAAGTTGGGGAGCTCCAACTCGTTGAGTAGAGGTCAATTATGAGGACACGGGATTTAGATCCTACTCGACGATTCGGAAGGCCCCGAATCGAAGAGTAGGCCTTGTAAAGGAAAACCCTAATTTTTAGGGTTTGCACCCTATATAAAGGACTTAATCCGCCTCTTGTGGCCTCCGTTACCACTTAACTACCCAAAGGAGAAACCCTAATCCATTCTTTGATATTTCTTCTGTTTTAGAGGATAAGAGAGGGTTTTCGGTGCATTTTTTGAAGGAGTTTGAAGGTTGAGAAGCTTGGAACGGGAAGTAGATTGTAGATCTAGCATCTATAATGTTTGGGCACTCATTTGAAGGTAAATTCTAGCATTAGATCCTCTTCTTATTGGGTTTTAGGCCATTTTTAGTATATTTGCAAATCATTTCGGGTGTTGGGTAAGATCTGGAGTTGAAAATTCAGATATGGACTCGTCTGAGTCCTTAGAAGCATAAAGTCACTAAATTTATCAAGTATTGACCTTTTCTTTGGCTAAAACCCCTCCCTTAGCTTGGTTTTGGCACTTAAGAGCTTGCATTCACATAAAGTTTGCAACTTTACATGGAAACCATGACTTAGGAGGCTAGATCTGCAATCTAGAGCCTTGGAGTGGCTTAAAAAGGTTCGAACACAAAAGGACTGAAGGAACTCGTTGAGTCCCTTAGCCAACTCGACATGTCGAACAATGTTTATCCGTTTTCGAGATTCAAAATGATTTATGTGAAGGAGTGGGGTTTTTTATTTACATGAGTTTTGGTCATCTGGACATTGAGGAACTCGATGATTTACACAGCTAACTCGGCGAGTTGTTGGATGCACTCAAGAAGTTGAGGTCAACATGGGCTGTTGACCTTGACTTTGACTAGGGTTAACTTTGAGGGAATTTATGGTATTTCGAGATTGTGACAAGTTAATCACATGATGATTATAGGCATTGGATTTGGAGCAGTGTGTGGGAATATCTGATCTTAGCTTGTAAGTTTAGCATTCACGAGAGGTGAGTCTGCTCACCATACCAATGGGTCGAAGGCACCAAGGCCGACCCATTTTATGATATGTGGTACACTCATTGTTGTAGAGATATGTGGTATGATAGTTAATTATGCTAAGTGTTATACTAGTTGGATATGTGATACTTTCAGGGAAGACTATGCGGGGAGCCCATGACACTTGGATGTAAGACCATGTGGATGAGCCCATGGCTTTTCATGTAAAGACTATGGGAGAAGCCCATGACATTTGGATGTAAGACCATATGGAGGAGCCTGTGGTTTTCTAGCTAAAGACCATGGGGGAGCCCATGACACTTAGGTGTAAGACCATGTGGGGGAGTCCATGATATCCTGGAGTAAGACCTTGGGAGGAGCCCACGACATCCTTATATGTTTGTATGCATGGCTTATGTGGTTTATGTAGCTTTATACCTAATATGATTATGTGATTATGTGGATTGTGTGGGGTATGCTCTGTGGACCTCACTAAGCATTAGCTTACAATTTTTGGATTTGTTTTAGGTACATCTGAGCCTAAGGGCAAGGGCAAGGCTTGATGACGCGCCACGCACTCTCTCTCGGGTGTTTTTGTGGGACACTTTGATGTTTGGAATAACATTGTTGATGTTATGAATTTGAAAACAACTGTATTTGAGATTTTATGATTTATTGGAAATGTTTTGACTATTTAAAAATGAAAATTTTCTTTTGAAAATTAGGTCGTTACAAGTTGGTATCAGAGCCTTGGTTTGAGGGATTCAAGCACACTCTCGGGTGTGTCAGGACTCAAACAAAGGAAATGCTAAAATTATTTTAAAAAATAAGAGTTAAAAACTTCTTAAACTGTAAAAAACGAGAGTGTAATGCACATGATCGTCCGAGCCAAGTAAGTAGTTCCCTAATATGATTAGCCATGCTATACTGATATATGAGTTATGATAATTGTATAATTCTTGCTATGTGTATGCTTTCAAAATTCTATACGGTTAGGGTCTTATAGCCTCAGAATGATTGATTTGGCCTTATTTCATATTCCTTGTCAGGTTGTGGTCTTAGGGTAGAGTCTATTATTTGAAAGTTTATTTGATCATGTTCTGTGTATAATTTGTATGCATAAGGCAACCTGTTATGATTGAGTTATGGTTAGATATGAAGGGAAGAAATCTTAGCTTAGCCTAGGATTTGAGCTATGTGGTAGCCTATGAGATATGATTTACTTTGGGACGAAGTAGAGTCATCAGGTAGAGCCTTAGGGAAGGTACAGGTAGGTGTGGAAGGTAGTATTCAAACCGTACTACTGAAAGCATAGGACCTGTACCCCCAACTAATATTAGATCTGGGGGCTCTAAGGAGAACCGGTGTGGGAGGATCCCCTTTTTGGGCATTTTGATCATTTTGTTCATGATATTGCAGTTTATTATGGTGGTGACACGGTTTGGAGAAGGGGGATTAGGATCGGGATAAGGGTCTGGATCTGGGTCGGATGACACTATCGAGCCCATTGATGAGAGGCTGCGTGAGCTTATTGCAGCCGTGGTTACGACGGGCATCCTTGATGCTACCCTAGTGATTTTTGCGACGGTCAAGGAAGGTATGATGGAGATCATGGAGGAGAGGCTCAGGTCATTCAGAGCCGAGATTGTCGCGGGCTAGGTCAGGCCCCGAACTCTTTCATTTCGGGAGTTCAAGGCGCGCGGGGCGCCAAAGTTTTTCGGGGTCAGAGACCCCATTGTTAGCCGACGTTGGGTGGCAGCATAGAGAACACCCAGCGCATGAATTATTTCCCTGATGCAGAAAAGGTGGGCTTTGCTTCATGTATGTTGAGGGATCAAGCTCGGGATTGGTGGGGAGAGGTAACTAGCCAGGTGGGAGCAGCCGGTGTGGCTGAGATGACATGGGTTGAGTTTGTTAGATGAGTTGATTTGGATTTTGCACCGTCGATTAAGGTGCAGCGGTTGGTGAGGGAGTTTTAGGAGCTGCAGCTAACCACCGAGACTGTGGCGGAGATCACCGCCAAGTTTTGGGAATGGGCATTGTTGATCCCACAGTATGCCACCGATGAGGACATGAGAAGGCAAGGTATCATTCCATGTTGAGGGATGATATCCATGAGTTTGTGAGCTTGACAAGGTGCAAAACCCTGAATGAGATGGTAGAGAAGGCCTGTGAGCAGGAGATGGAGTTGGAGTTTCGCACAAAGCGGAAACTCGAGCAGGCACAAACAGCAGTAGGTCAGGCTAAAAACCCTAAGACCTCGGATTCTTCTAGTAGGGGCCAATAGGGCCGTGTCCGGTGTGCCAAGTGTAGTAAACCACATAGTGGAGCTTGTCGGATAGTGGGCTAGGGATGTTATGCATGTGGACAGCCGAGTCACTTGAGCATGGATTGCCCCAAGAAGGGCTTCATTTGTTTTCACTACAACCAGACCGGCCATAAGCGAGCCGACTGTCCAAGGTTGCAGTGAGGGGGAGGAGTAGTGGCGGTGCTGGCATCGCGCCACACTAAGGATCACAGATGGCCACCCTGATAAGGCAGATGCTCCTGCGATGAAGAGTCGTGCTTTTTAGTTGACCACTGAGGAGGCTCGGGCAGCGCCAGACGTTGTAGCTGGTATGTATTTTATCTTTCTGCTCCATATTTATCTGCATTGCTTATGTGTATATTATGCTTATTTATAGGGACCTTTTTGGTCAGTGGTATTTCGACTCATGTTTTGTTCGATTCGGGAGCTACCCGATCGTTTGTATCTCTTGCACTTAGCAAGAAGTTTTAGGATGCGCAGTGTAACGCCCGTAGATCCTGGCTAGTCAATTTAGAGACGATAAGCATCAATAATGACTTTTTTATGGAAGATTATTTAGAAGGAGTAATCTTAACTAAGTTGTAATATATGTTACAAGGATTTCGTACTATAAAGAACAGTGAAATTCGGGTTATAACGGAGAAGTTATGATCTGTCGAAGTTTCGCAACAGAACCGGCACGACACAGCACGACGTAAAGAGTGAATTAACGTTAGAGTGATATTTAGACTTAGCGATATAAATGAAATTCGTATAATACGTTAAACCGAGAGCGTGCATAAAAAGAACGTCTAAATATGACTTCGTATGAGGAAGTTATGATTTTTTGAAGTTTCATCATTAGCAGTTTGCAGTCCAAAACTCAAGATTGAGGTCGAGTGATATTTAGCCAAAACTTTCTAAATGATAATTGAAGATCTCATCAACAGTAGTCCAACGATAAAAATCTCGATGAAAACGGAGTTTAGATGAAGGAATTATGAATTTCGAATGGAGTTTTCCTGTCCCGGCCTACAAAAAATAATATATTAATATTATATTAAAATTAAACTCAAAATTAGCCAATGGAGTCTAAACAAGAGTTGTAGAGCATAATCTCACCTTCGCGTCGATATAAAGAACGTCAAAAACGGAGTTCGTATGCGAAAGTTATGAATTTCTGAAGTTCGGGCGTGAAACCCTAAAACTGCCAGGGTTCACAAGGTGAAAACAGTGTTCACGACGTGAACTGACTTCTGACGACTTCTGGAGCCTCCATAGCAAGTGGACGAGTGATGAATGCAGTAACCTACTGTGCTCACAACGTGAACACTTAAAACTCATGACGTGAGTGCAGAAAATTTACCCTATAAATACAATTCATGAGGCAGCCGAGTTTGGTTGCTCATCTCTTACTCTCCCACTCCCGATACTCTCGCTAAGCCCTATTTTAACCCCCCGAAGCCCCTGTATCATCCCGATACCTGAAGCGAGTCCCAAAGCCCGAAGATCCCGTGAAGAAAAGAGTTTCTGAGCCGAAGCTCTGCCCGCGAGGAGCCCTATTTCGGGAGTATGGATTGGGTACAATTATTGATCTGGGAGTATGGATCGGATCAGGAGGTTAGTTTTCATCTGTGAGTATGGATCAGGTAGTTTTAGATCCGTGAGTATGGATCAGGGGAAATGGTTAGTTTTAGATCCGTGAGTAAGGATCAGGTGAAAATGTTAGTTTTAGATCCGTGAGTAGGGATCAGGTAAAGAGGAAAATTTTAGATACGAGAGTTTAGATCGTGTTGTTGTAAGGGTCAATGTGGTGGGATAAGAGTTGCTTGTATATATATATATATATATATATATATATATATATATATATGATATAACATGGTGGGTTGAAAACCCTATATGCTCACCAGGCTCCCAAGCCTGACCCACTCAGTTTTCTTTGTATTATAGGTAATGACATAAGAGTATAAGTTGGTGGACTTGACGAGAGATTTTGGATAATAGACCAGTAGTTGTAAATAACTTTTGTAAGATCAAATTGTTCTGTTGATGCTTTTGGTCGGTATTGAACCTGACATCCTGAGATTTTGTTAAACAATGAAAATACGTTTCTTTAAAGAAATGCTTTGATAAATTCTTATCATATTTTGTTTTGGGAACAAATTTCGTAACCGTTTTCTTTAAACGATTACTCTGATTTATAAAACAAAGCATAAACAAATCGGACGTTTATGGCCGTGAAATTGGGGATGTCATAGTTCGTATCAGAGCATTAGTTTAAGCGAACTAGGAATTTGTAGGAAATCTCTAGACTTAAACTTAGAATGCTAACTAATGATTGTGAGGAGTGTGTCTAAAATATGTTAGGTAGTACACCTAAATTTACACAAGCACTAGTTTATTTTAGAAATGATGCCTAAAATGCTTTTATGTGCTAAATGTTTTGTGTGATAGCTAAATTGATGCAATTATTTGTTTGGATCTATGGTTTGTTGCCGACCAGATCTGGAAACCTTATGTGTTTAGGATTCTAAGCGTATGACTACGATATTAGAACTAGCATGTAAACGTTTTGGAGTGGTAATGATTATTTAAATATCTACTGTGAATGAGGATCTAAATTCACCTTATTCGGTGTGTAGATCAAAAATGGTAAGAACCAGAAGTGGAGTTGGAAATGTGAACGAATACAGGAATCAACCACCTGTGGTTGAGCGAGTACCTGTTGTAGCAGCAGCACCTAAGCCAATAACAATGGCTAGTGTACAATTGATGATTCAGACGATGGTGGATCGTCAAATGGATGAAACTAGACATCTGCTTCGGCAGAATCGTGAAGAACTTTCAATGCCGATTGAACAGCCTGAGTTGAATGAAGGGCATTCAAAACGAGGTAACTTCATTGGGACTGTTGGTCAAGCCAACCCACCGTTAGACAAAACAAATAAGAGGGAGGAATTGATGGACTTGGATGCAAGTACAAAGACTTTTTTACTTGCAAACCATCGACCTTCACTGGGAAAGAGGATCCGATCGGAGTGATGGATTGGATCTCAGAAATGAAGCTAGCCTTCATGACGTGTGGTTAGAGAGGCAAGTTGTAGACCACGTTCGCAGTATGTTAGTTTAGAGGTGGTGCTGTTCATTGGTGGAACACTCTAGCGAAGATCCTAAGCCCTAATGAGCCACTGCAACTGGCTTGGGTAGAGTTCTTGGTGCAATTCAAGCGCAAGTTCTGCTCGGCCCAAAATCTGCTAGAGTTGGAGAACAAGTTTCTGACATTAACAAAAGGCAGCATGTCAGTTGATGAATACACTAATTCCTTCACAGACAAGATGGAGTTTGCCTTGCGCATCATGCCAGACGAGCTGACTAAAGTTGACCGGTACGCAAAGGGACTCCCATGGGAGTATGCGGTGCCAGTGCGTCAGGCACTTACTCTGGAGGCAGCTATCTGGGCTGCCAAGTCTGTTGAAGATATGATTAAGGGAAGAACTTCCAGCAAGGTTGAAGTTGGCGAGAAAAGAAAGTTTGAAGGATCCTCAAGGTCCGATGAGAAGAGAAAATTTTCGAAGTCTAGTTCTAAAAGGTTTGAAGAAGAAGCACAATGGTGTGATAAGTGCAAGAGGAAGCACATTGGGAGATGCTCTAAAGAAATGACCTGCTTCAAATGCGGGTAGACTGGTCATTATACCAGTGAATGCACAAACAAAAGAGAAGCCTGCTTTAAGTGTGGTGAAGAAGGACACTTCAAACAAAACTGTCCAGGAAGGGGAAAAGATTACAAAGCCATATGTACTGCCAAAGCCAAAGGCAAGAGCATTTCAAATTATCTTTGATGAAGCAGATGACAACGCGAGGAATCAGGGATGAGGATTTTATATCCAAAGATCAAGTTATGAAGTAGCAGTGTGAATAGTAACCTATGGTGTAGCCTATTAGAGGCATAGTATAGGGTGAACTTGAACTTTTGTGTAATAGTTTTAATAAAGTAATATAAACCCTAGTTTTGTTATCTGGTGTGTTGAATGATTGTATGATTTTCTTGTATGGTGACTTGGTCGACTGCGAGAAAATACTTGGGACGAGTATGAGTAGGTGTGAAAGGTAGTAGATGCATATACTACCGGAAGCACAAGACTCACACTTGGATCGGGGAAAGTCACAAGGTTACCAAGAAGCTAGTAATTGATTCCCTTTTATTCTGGTATGTCATTACCACTGTTTCGATAATGACTAGTAAGATGGTTGTTATTCCGACCCTAGTGGTCATGTCCAATTTGAGTTTGACTACGATGAGTTTGTTACATGGTCCAGAGGACCAAGTTCGATGTAACATCTGACTTAAGTCAGAAGGTTGAAATTAATGTGATCGATAGTATCGTGCTCGTTGTTAAAGAAGTTGTAGTTAGAAATGCTGCATGCTAAAAGGTGATTATATCACATTAGAATGTGAAGGAAGGTATATTCCATTCTGGAATTTAACTATAAGAGACTTGAGTTTAAATGTTGCATCATACGATGAGAGGTCATTAGAACACAACCCATCGGTCTGTTACAATAGATAAAGGGAAGTACTTATCCTAAAAGAATAAGGAGTCCTCAATAAGGATTTATTTTTTAACTCGAAGGTTACGATTGAAAGTACAACATAGTACGAAGAGCAGATCCAGGACTAAGCACTACCTGCTATCGAGAAGTCCAAGAGTTAGATACTCTTTCGAGGAAACATAAAACTTACAGTTATTACCTAGAATAAAGATATAACATATGGAATCATTATACAAGTCCTATTTCGTTGATGATTCTGGGACGTAATCATCCTAAGGGGGAGATAATTGTAACGCCCGTAGATCCGGACTAGTCAATTTAAAGATGATAAGCATCAAAAATTATTTTTTTGATGGAAGATTATTTAGAAGGAGTAATCTTAACTAGGTTTTAATATATGTTACAAAGATTCCGAACAAATAGAGAACCCCGAAATCCGAGTTATAACGAAGAAGTTATGATCTGTCGAAGTTTCGCCACAGAACCGACACGACACAGTGCAACGTAAATAGTGAATTTACATTAGAGCGATATTTAGCCTTAGAAACCTAAATGAAAATCATAAAATACGTTAAACCGAGAGCATGCATAAAAAGAACGTCTAAATCTGATTTCGTATGAGGAAGTTATGACTTTTCGAAGTTTCAACATTAGCAGTATGCAGCCCGAAACTCGAGATTGAGGTCGAGTGATATTAGCCAAAACATTCTAAATTAGAATTGAAGGTCTCATCAATAGTAGTCCAACGATAAAAAGACTGACGAAAACGGAGTTCAGATGAAGGAGTTATGAAATTCGAATGGAGTTTTCCTGTCTTGGCCTAAAAAAAATAATATAGTAAAATTAAACTCAAAAATAGCCAATATAGTCTAAACGAGAGTTGTAGAGAATAATCTCACCTTCGCGTCGATATAAAGAACGTCGAAAACGTAGTTTGTATGCGAAAGTTATGAATTTCTGAAGTTCGGGCACGAAACCCCAAAACTGTCAGGGTTCACGACGTGAAAACAGTGTTCACGATGTGAACTGACTTCTGACGCCTTCTAGAGCCTCCAGAGCAAGTGGAAGAGTGAAGAACGTAGTGACCAACTGTGCTCACGACGCGAACACTTAAAACTCATGACGTGAGTGAAGAAAATTCACCCTATAAATAGAATTCAAGGGGCAGCCGAGTTTGGTTGCTCATCTCTTACTCACCCACTCCCGATACTCTCTCTAAGCCCTATTTTAACCCCCGAAAGCCCCGGTATCATCCCGAGACCCGAAGCGAGTCCCAAAGCCCGAAGACCCCATGAAGAAAAGAGTTTCCGAGCTAAAGCTCTTCCCGCAAGGAGCCCGGTTTTCGTGAAGATCTTCGAGATCTACCGAAGAATACTACTTCTACAAGCCGTAGTGCTGTCCGATCATCTTCTGATCAAGTGAGTGTGTGGTTACTTCCTTCTAACACATAAATATTAAGTACTTGCTATGAAATACATGCTATGAGTTTATATATTGTTGTTTATTTGAGATGTTGGTGGAATGCATGAACTATATAGGTTTTAATGAGTTAAACTGTATATGTATTTTGTAACTACAAATATGTTGGGTAGGACATGGGTCGATGAGATCCGTGAGTAGGGATCAGATCAAGAGGCTAGTTTTAGATCCATGAGTATGGATTAGACCAAGAGGTTAGTTTTAGATCCGGGAGTATGGATCAGGTAAAGAGATAAAACTTGTTATTAGTCCGGGAGTATGGATTAAGACTAAGTTAATTGTACCTAGTCCGGGAGTATGGATTGGGCACAGTTATTGATCCGGGAGCATGGATCAGATCAGGATTAAGGTATAGTTAATTGTCCCTATTTCGGGAGTATGGATTGGGTACAATTATTGATCTAGGAGTATGGATCAGATCAGGAGGTTAGTTTTACATCTGTGAGTATGGATCAGGTAGTTTTAGATCCGTGAGTATGGATCAGGGGAAATGGTTAGTTTTAGATCCGTGAGTAAGGATCAGGTGAAAAGGTTAGTTTAAATCGTGTTGTTGTAAGGATCGATGTGGTGGGATAAGAGTTGCTTGTATATAGTGAAACTATATATATATATATATATATATATATATATATATATATATATATATATATATATATATATATATATATATATATATATATATATATATATATATAACATTGTGGGTTGAAAACCCTATATGCTCACCAGGCTCCCAAGCCTGACCCACTCAGTTTTCTTTGTATTACAGGTAATGACACAAGAGTATAAGTTGGTGGACTTGACGAGAGATTTTGGATAATAGACCAGTAGTTGTAAATAACTGCTATAAGGTCAAATTGTTCTGTTTATGCTTTTGGTCTGTATTGAACCTATCTTCCCGAGATTTTGTTAAATAATGAAAATACGTTTCTTTAAAGAAATGCCTTGATAAATTCCTATCATATTTTGTTTTGGGAACAAATTCTGCAACTGTTTTCTTTAAACGGTTACTCTGATTTATAAAACAAAGCATAAACAAATCGGTCTTTTCTGGCCGTGAAATTGGGGATGTCACACGCAGGGGACTTTGGATCCCCCTCTTGATGTTGAGATTGCAGACGACTGCACTGTGAGTGTTGCGAAGGTGTACCAGGATTGTGTCCTAAATGTGCTTGGGGAGAGGTTTCGTTTTGATCTAGTCCCGATACCATTGTGAGATTTGAAGGTGATTGTCGGGATGGACTGGCAGGTGGCCAATGGGGCCATGATAGATTGTGATCGCCAATTAGTGAGGGTTTGAACCCCAAGTGAGGGATTATTGGTTGTTCATGGAGAGAGGGCCTCATAGGGGCTAACCCTCTATTCAGCTGTGAGGGCTAGGAGACTTCTTCATTAGGGTTGTTCGAGATTTTTGGCTTACATCTCGGATACGAGGGTTGAGACCTCGATGGATTTGGTCACTGTACCAATTGTACAGGAGTTTCGGGATGTCTTTCCCGAGGAGTTACCTAGAGTGCCTCCGAAGAGGTAGGTGGATTTTCGCATTGATTTGGTGTCGGGTGCCACTCCAATAGACAAGGCACCATATCAGCTAGATTCGCCCCGAGATGCAGGAGCTATCTACATAGGATGTGTATTGGTTATCGAGAGCTGAACAAACTAACGGTGAAAAACCGTTATTCGCTACCGAGGATCGATAATTTGTTCGATCAGTTGTAGGGTGCATCTTGGTTTTCCAAGATTGATCTTTGGTCAGGGTATCATCAGATGAGGATTCCTGAAGGTATGCTTATTCCTAATCTAGCATGCAATTCACATATCAAGCATACTAATCACAACACAAAAGTATGAGTAACTTAGGAAACACTTACTTGAGCTTAGCTGATTGCAAGCATCACACTCCCTTATTACTTACAATAGATTTCAATTTCTTGTTCGTTTAAAAGATTATCATTTCCTCAGTTTGAGTTGTGACACACCTGAGAGTGTGCCTGAATCCCTCAAATCAAGGCTCTGATACCAACTTGTAACAGCCCAAAAAAAGATAATTTTTTATTTTAAAACAAGAGTTACATTCAATAAATTGTTCAAAAATCACTTCATAACAACATGTCAAATCATCATAGTAATAGTATCAATAAGTGCATAAAATGGTGAGGGGAGAGTGTTGTGCCATCACGCCGACCCTTTCCCTTAGAACCGGAAGTACCTGAAACATAAACATAAATTGTAAGCATAAAGCTTAGTGAGCTTCCCCAAAGTACCACATACATACACAAATAAAACAACACGTGGCTGTTTCGGGTCCGTATCAACCCCGAGTCCATAATGACTCTATATAACAGCTTGTAGCTGTTTCGGTCCGTATCAACCCCCAATCCTGTAATAACTCTGAACCTATATAACTCAATACATAAATCATACAAACATCCAAGCATAAGTCACAAAGAATACAAGCGCGTGCAGGCATAATAACACGGTTCACAAAGACAAACATCATCCTACAAACATAATCCAGTAGGCCGACATTGGTGCCTTCGACCTACGAGTACTGAAGAAACTCACCTTAGTCAGTAGATAAGTAACTAGGTGCTCGGCTGCAAAACTGGAAGATCCCACACTAACACAACGAATACCCTAATCAAAATTAGGTTATAAATCCCAAACCCAAAGTTCAAGGATAAAGTTCCATTTTATCCTTCTCATAATGGGCCTACCTAAAACTTGGCCCAATAACAAAATAATGACCCCCAAAACCTAATAGGGCCTAGCTCAAGTAACTTAAGGTCTATTAATAAAATTTTGAGGCCCGTTAATGATCAAGAACCCAATGCTCAAATCCTAGATAAGGCCCAAAAGTCCAAAAGCTCAACAAGTCGTATGTTCGGCGTACATGATGATTTGCCAGTACGTGCTGTGTACCTCTTGGTACACTCACTGTATTGGGCTGCTTGCCAGCTTAATCCATTTTGTGCTTAATACATTCATCTAAAGGGTCCAACTTCTAGATCTCGTCCACTTTAGGGCTCTAATACATAAAGTTGGCACCTTTAACCCTTAGCATGTATAAATGGAACCCAACATCCATTTTTGTCCACCAACGCTCATAATAAGGACTTAAATCCATGCATGGACTCATAACAATCATCAAGATGACATTTTTATGCATCTAAGACAACAAAGGGACAAATATCTAACACCTTTAACTCCTGGAGTTTCTCAAACTCACAAGGAGAACCCATGGGACCAAATAAAGCTCATAATCAAGCCTTAAACTCAAACTATCAAAATGAATCATCGAGATAAGAGTTTTACACCTTCTCAAGCTCCCAAATTAGATGAAGACTCTGGATTTCGAAGCGCAACCTCAAAAATGCTTGGTCACCAAGTTTCTCCTTCTTGAATACACACTAAAAATGACAAAAAAAAAAGGTCACTTCTAATGCTCAAAGGATGAAATAGGTTTCAATGGGACGTAATGAATAGTGGAGGCTGATGAGGGTGAGTGTCTAAAGGCCATAATGATGATTAAATAGGGTGAAAACCTTAAAAATTAGGGCTTGACCCAGGCAGACGTATGCTCCACGTACATCACGTACACGCAATGTGCGTGGTTAAGTTTCTCGATTCCATGCGCGCATGCACACTAAGCATACCAAACGTACGTCCAACGTATGAGGGACCATTTTCGCAAATGTTAGGTCCAGTTAGTGTTGCGTCTTTGGGCTCGTTAGCTAGTCCAGTTTTGTCTCCGGTATGGGCCTGTCCATTCGTGAGTTCTTTATAGGGTTTGTTATATATAGATGCTTGCATGCATTCTTTAACGCAATGATTGGATAAGATTAGAGAAGATTTTAATAGCATTCAAGTTCTAATCTTTTGTAACCCTAGAATTCTCGACAGCGGAAGTTCTTCATCGAGCTCTGCTGAGGATTGAGTTAATCGAATCATTCGACTCATTCAGATCCATTCTTGTGTTTTTATTTTATTGTTTCTGCTTTCTTGATTTGACTGTTATAAAGATCTAATCGATCAAAGAGTTTTATAAACTCATCAATTGGTATCAGAGCAGGAGGCTGTGTAATTCATACACATCTTTTCTATGAAAGAAGTGATTAGGGTTTATTCCGTATTAACTGATATTTATTGAGCCGTCACTCCATAATTGACGTATCTCAGTATTTACTCGTTTTGCCCTAATATTACATATTACAAGTATGATCTTTCAAACAGGTTAAATGATCAAGCATGGACGATTCTCAATCTAATCCTATCAACATCTCAAACAGCATTGGATCAACAACAAAGATTCCTATTCTTTACACCCAGGATTACGAAGTTTGGGCGCATCATTTTGAAGACTATGTCATTGGATCTGAAGATAATGGGTATCTTATTTGGGAAGCTATTGTGTCTGGACCATTTGCTCACTTAGGAACATCCAGAATCATTAAAACTCAGAAAGAGTATAATGATTTGTTAAAAGATGTAAAAGACATTGCTCAAGACGAAAAGGAGAAGTTTCAATGCAACATCAAAGCATTAAGATTGATCCGATTCGCTCTTCAATCTGACACATTTAGGTTGGTGAGTTCCTGCAGTACCGCTAAAGAAATCTAGGATCGGCTGCGAGAGCTGTACTCCATAGATGAAGATTTGGAGCACTCTATTCAGACTTTGCTTTTGTCTGAGTTTGGAGAATTTAAGCAAAATTCTGATGAGACCGTCACTCAGACGTTTGATCGTTTCAATCATCTTCTTACCAAGATGATCAAACATGATATCGAAAGGAAGTTGATTGAGCAGAAGGTCACCTTTTTTAATGGCCTAAGATCTGAATGGAGAGCTGTCGTGTCTACAGTTAAAGCTCATGAGCAGTTCAAGTCATATTGTCTGGCAAAACTGGTGGGAATTCTAAAATCCCAAGAAAAGATAGTGATGCAAGAGAAGAATGTGGTCTCAAATTTGGGGTCCTTGGCCCTCCTGTCCAAAAGCAAGAATGTAGTAGAAGATGAAGATCTGAACCTGGAGGACTACGATCTTACTTCAGAAGATTATGCTATGATGGTCTCCAATCCAAAAAAGATTCATCAAGAAGAGGTTTCCTACCAATAAGAACCGAAATTGGCAGGGAAGCTACAGTTCAGGAAAAGTAAGGGAGGAGCTGGTGGTTGTCGAGGCCAACACAAATAATAACCCTAAATATTACACACTAAAATAGTGTATAGTGGTAAAGGGATCGAATCCACGGAGATTGGTTCAATTTATAACTCTATGAAAAATCTCTTTGTAAAAATACTTGTAAAATTACAATAAAAATAAAATGGGGGGTTTTGGTGTTTTGGAATACTTGAAACAAACTAGAGTTAACTATGATTTAAATAGACAAATGCAACAAAAATAAGAGTTTGATGTAAAATCAATAAGGGAGAGATGGTTGACTTAAAGTTTCCTCACTTTGACTTTTGATGAACATATCATTAGAATCCAATGGTGCAATACTTTGATTTAAATCCTTAATTTGGCTATAGTAATCCAAGGAGCGTGAGATTACCTAGACTTTTCTTAATTGTTGAAATGGCTAGAGAAGCTCATAACAATTTCCTTAGTCAAAGTCACTAACTCCAAATAGCATGTAATTAGTGAAAGTCAACTAGCATTAAGAACCAAAAAGTCACCAAATCCAAGAGGGGTCAAATGCTTTCACCACCATGTTGGAGGAAATGTTTTTATGATTGTGTGAAGCAAAAAAAACACAAAAATCATTTGTTGCTTGCTAATTTGAGGATCCTTTACTTAATCAAGAAATTAGCCAACTAATCACCACAAACAAATTTAAACTTATGAACTAAAACATACAAGTAGTGATAAGATGTTAAAACACAAAACATTCCCATAAAGATTTAAGAACATGTTCATGGATTCTTCAACATTCAACAAAAGTTCAAAGGATTAACCAGAAGTCAACCAAGATTAGTTTAGCCAAGCATGGCTAAACACAAAGAAACAAAGTTAGAGAAAATTGTACCAAACATTAAGCAAGAATCAAGAGGTAAAAATATGATGTTCTTCAAGTGTTCTTGGCCTTCAAAAGTCTTCAAAACTCCAGAGAGAATCTCCAAAAATCGGATGTCCAAGAGTCTCCAAAAGATGGGCACCAACCTTCCTCAAATAGCCTTCCAAATGGATTTCCGAAATTGCCCCTGCAGGAGGTTGCACGACCCGCGTGCTGTTGCGCGGGTGGGTTGCACGTGTGGTCCCTGAATGTAGCATCTTTGAGGTTTTGGGCCTCCATAACTTAGCCCACTTGGCCCAGTGCGAGCCCAATCAGCTCCTAGCCCATTTTTCTTCAAGTTTTCTTCAATTTAAGCCCAATTAGGCTTCTCCAAATGATTCATAGCTCGTAAACTCGCCCGATTAATAATCTATGCATGCTTGAATATACTCCCGCATCTTGCAAATTTAAATGTTTATTTCTCTCCAAGCCTTCAAATAACCATCAAGCTCGCTCCATGCATCATCTCCACAATCACCAAGCCTAACATCATTTTTGTCTACCAAATCTCATCGCTTCCCATACGTCCTGAACACTCCCGCTCCGCTAGACCCGAAAACCTGCAATTATGCTCACAAGATTCGAAAGTACCCGAAATAGTCATAAAATAACAAAAAGGGAAAATATGCATGGAAATTATCTAAATTATGAATGAAATATGCTAAAATAAACTATAAAAAGAAGTAAACAAAACTAACTATCAGGAGCCGAAGACTGAGGAACCAAAGAAAGAGGCGAAGGTTGAAGGAGATTCTGGTGTCAGCTGCTATTACTATGGAGGAAAGAATCATTATGCCAAAGATTGTGTTCTGAAGAAAATGGAAGAGAAAGATGTGGAGAAAGATGAAGAGGCAATCTTGATGAAAAAGCTGGAAGAGATCAAGAGGAAGAAAGCTGCTACTAATTCTTCTATGAATGCTCTTATTGTACAGGGTTCGGCAGAGGAAGACGAGTTCGGTGGCGTACAGGTGTGGTCGACCGACTCAGAAGATGATAAGGTGAGAAAGCCTTCGCATGGAAAGGCATATGTCGCAAGAGATGGTGAAAGCAGTGGAAAGTGTCTGGAGGTGACTAATGTATCTCACATAAGGGGATACAATACTGATGGTGGAAATGAGGACACCAAGGAGCAAGAGGACTTATGCTTCACAGCAAAACCTCTCAATGTGCAGATCAATGAACTTGATGAATTGATCAAGAAGGTACAATCTATTTTTATTTCGTTCAAAGTTCCACAGAAATCATATGAAAAGGAATTAAATAACTTAAATTCAAGAATCTCAAATCTGGATAGTTGTTTAACTCAAACACAGGTCACCAATTCTAACCTAACTGACCAAATAAGCAGGGTGTCATCCAAGAGTGAGGAGCGAAGGATGTGGATTGAGCAGAAGGAGTCGGATCTGATTAAGTCTAAGGATGAAAACATTTATTTACAAAGAGATAATTTGAAACTTTTAAAACAAAGAAATGTGTTTTGTTTGATTGCTAAAAGACTTTATGCTAATATTACTCAACTGCATCTGAATTGTGAAATTGGGCAGAAAATACATCGCATGATTTTACCCTTCCTTGAGTTTAAAGAGGATGAAATCGATGCTGAAGCATACAATTGTGAAAGTGTTGTATCATCTGATGATGTGAATCCCACTTACATGTACGGTCTGGACAAAATAGAATCTTTCATAAAGTCCAAAGACCATAAGGACATGCTGAAAAATCTTTTGGATGAAAACAATAAGCTGAAACTAAGGACCGAAACCATACAAAAATTCGACTCATTGAGTGCCAATTTAAGTTCAGAAAATAAAATTGATGTTGAAAACACATCTGAACTTAATGAGGACGATGATATGAGTGAAATTTTTGTAGAGGATGAAGTCGACTGTTCTGAGTTTGTCAAGAGCGAACCCGAAAACCACAAAAATCTGATTTCTGAAAATTCTGTGGAGTTCGCTCGTTTGTCCCAAAATAAGTCCCCGATTCTTGAAGAAAAGGCTGTTGTGTACCAAAAGGTGAGAACAACACCAAATCAAGTATATAAGGTCACAGGAGTAACCGAGCATCAAACAGCCGAACTCACTGCCATAGTGAACGAAGATAACGCAGATGGTTGTGATGAGTTTTTCTGGTCTGCTCCTATAGATAATGCCGATGAAATTGTTGGTCTGTCAGAGCGGACGTCCTGGAAAACCAAAGGAAGATATGTACCAGAGCCGCTGAACAAGCTTGACAACTTTGACGTGCCAAGCACTACTGGCACAAAAGAAATACCTGTGGAAGTGACTCAGAAGAAGTCACTTCCACAAGCGAAACATCATCTGTGAAAAGCGAACCGGCTGACAAGAAGCTAAAGCAAAAGGCTAACATCCACAGACAGCCGAAACAAGTGAAAAATCAAAAGCAGCAGAGAAATCTGAGATACAAAAAGAATCTCTCAGAGCGAAAGCAGTTTTGGCGATCTCAAAACGCCCATTTCTCCTATCATGATAAAAATTCAAAGCAAGAGAAAAAGGATTTCAGGCCGCATGAGGAACAGAACCGAAAAGACAGGTTTGGTTCAGAAAGCAAAAGCAACCGAAAGGAAAAGTTCGGTTCAGAGAGCAACAGCAACCGAAAGGAAAGGTTCGGTTCAGAGAGCAAAAGCAACCGAAAGGACAGGTTCGGTCCCAAATGCAACACCTACCAAAGATCCAGGTTCGGTCCCTCTGATGATCATAAACAAAAGGGTCACTTAGAACCTCAAGTCAGGAAAGACTCTCAGTCCAAATTCTCTCATTCTAATTCCTCTCATTCTCGATCCTTTTCTAAATCTTATTCTGTTCTAGAACAAAACTCAAAATCTTCAACGGATTTGAAAGGAAAATCGAAGATTTCCTCTGTCAAGAATGACCGAAAGCAGTCCAAAGCCCAAACGCCAAAACCTGAAACCAAAACGAATGTAGCTAATCCTAACAAAATCAAAGTATACACTATTAAGAGGAAAGATGAAACCACATTAATAAAAAGAACATATCTTGTTGATGTTTCTCTTACTATTCCTGAACCTGTGAAAAGCTCATGTGGACCCAAGAAACTTTGGGTTCCTAAATCTGCTTAATTTGTGCAGGTTATTAGTGACGAGCAATTCGACGAAGAATGGTACATTGACAGTGGCTGCTCACGTCACATGACAGGAAGGAAGGAAGAGCTAAGAGAATTTCGATCTCTTCAGAATGGTGGGAATGTCAAGTTCGGCAACAACTCCTATGGAACAATAAAGGGTTATGGGATGATAACCAATGGAGACTTCACTATAAGAAAGGTGGCGTACGTTGAAGGGCTACAGCATAATCTCATCAGTGTTTCTCAACTGGTAGGAGGTACCGGTCTTAAAGTTTCATTTGACGATGAAGGTTCAGAAATCATAAAGAAGAAAACAAAAAGGGTGATTCTCAAATCAGAACGCAAAGGCGAAATGTTTCCTCTCAATCTTAAACCAATCAAAGGAAATCCAGCTATATGTCTTTTATCCAATGCTCATTCTGACGAAAGCTGGTTGTGGCACCGAAGGCTCTCACATCTCAACTTCAAAGACATCAATAAGCTTGTCACAGGAGGTCATGTTAGGGGTCTCCCATTGTTCAAATTTGATCGAGAACATTTGTGTGCTGCGTGTGAAATGGGGAAGCAAAGTTGTCAAAGTCACCCACCCATTATAAACACAAAAGTTGTTGAACCACTTGAATTGCTTCACATTGACTTGTGTGGTCCATCATCAATCGAAAGCATTGGCGGTAGCAAGTATATTCTTGTTATTGTTGATGATTTCTCACGTTTTACATGGGTGTTCTTTCTGAAGCACAAATCTGGGGCTACTCCTAAGCTAAAGATGTTCATCAAGCAGGTTGAAGTACAACTGAGAAAAGTCGTTCGCAACATCAGGAGCGACAATGGACTGGAGTTCAAGAACAAAGAATTTGAAGACTTTTTGGCAGAAAAAGGAATCAATCACAACTTCTCAGCCCCCTACACTCCTCAACAGAACGGAATTGTCGAAAGACGAAACCGATCCCTGTGTGAGGCGGCCCGAACGATGTTAAGTTTCGCTTCTCTTCCTTTATATTTTTGGGCTGATGCTATTGTTGCAGCATGTTTCACGCAGAACAGGTCCTATCTCATCAAGCGCTTCTCTCTTACTCCTTATGAGATCATCAATAACAGGAAACCGAATGTAAAATTCTTCCATGTATTCGGTTCACGATGCTTGATCTTTAACTCCAAAGAACATCGTAACAAGTTTGACGTTAAAGCTGATGAAGGAATTTTTCTGGGATACTCTATTACTTCAAAAGCATACTGGGTTTTAAACAAGCGTTCCAGAAAAATTGAAGAAACATATTATGTGATTTTCGATGACAGCTATGTCAAGAAGATAAAGCTTGCTGAAGAAGCAATTGGAGAGATTTTCTCTCAAACAGGTCAAGTCATGGCCTCGATTGCTAATATGTTCGATCATTTTTTGGAATTGTTCGATGAACCTGAGAAAGCTACTCTCTCGGAAGCCAAGGCAGCAGACAACAAAGTCGACCATATGAAGCAAATTGTCGAAGATGCCGCCAGACGAATGGGTGAAGGAGAAAAAGTTCCAAACGAACCTCCTCAGCAAGGCGCTTCAGTTGAGGAGGAGAATCCACCTTCTTCAAAACAACCGAGCTCAGAAGTTGAGGGGGAGAATTCCATTCTAGTTCCACCCGAAAGCTCAACTGCACCCGAAAGCTCTACAGCACCCGAAAGCTCATCAACTCCCGAAAGTCCTGTAGCACCAGAAAGTCCAGCTACACCTGAAAGCTCATCAGTCGAGGGGGAGAGCTCCGATATGTTCTACAATGACGATAGTCAATCTAAATTGGAAGAAATGGTCAATGCTAAATTAGATCCATCCTATGATCCAAATTACCCTCCTCTTTTTAAATGGACCAGAGATCATCCTGTATCTCAGATAGTGGGTAATGTCTCTGAAAAGGTCCTGACCCGATCTCAACTAAAGGCAAAGCAAACATCTCTATTCTCCAAAGTAGAGTTCTGCATGTATAATTCTTTCGTATCAAAAGTTGAACCGAAGACAGTAAATACTGCTCTTGATCATTCTGATTGGGTTCAAGCTATGCAAGATGAACTCAACGAGTTCGAAAGAAATAAGGTATGGCGCCTCATTCCAACTCCTAAAGATGCCTCAGTTGTTGGTCTCAAATGGGTATTTAGAAACAAAATGGACAAGGAAGGTAATGTGATTAGAAACAAAGCTCGTCTCGTGGTGAAAGGATACTGCTAGGAAGAAGGAATTGATTATGAGGAAACTTTTGCTCCGGTAGCGAGGATGTAATCTGCTCGAATATTTCTTGCCTACGCTGCACACAAGAACTTCGAGGTCTACCAAATGGATGTAAAATGCGCCTTTCTGAATGGAGAACTTGAAGAAACGGTTTACGTGGAGCAACCTCCGGGTTTGTTAATGAAAAGTACCCCAATCACTGTTATATTTTGGACAAGGCAGTTTACGGTCTGAAACAAGCACCAAGGGCATGGTATGAAACGCTAACCAAGTTCTTAAAGATGTCAAAATTCAAACAAGGTTCGGTTGACCCAACCTTCTTTCATAAGAAGGAAGGTAACCACCTTATGATTGTTCAAATCTATGTCAATGATATCATCTTTGGCTCAACGAATCCCAGCTTAACAGCTGAATTCAGAAAGCTGATGGAGACTAAATTTGAAATGAGCTCAATGGGTCCGATTAACTTTTTCCTTGGCTTAAATATTAGACAGGGACCCGAAGGCATCTTTAACAACCAGGAAGCATACACCAAGACTCTTCTTGCTAAATTTGGCATGACGGGAGACTCAAAGGTTAAAGTTCCAATGGCATTCGGTACCAAGCTTACACCATCCTTGGAAAAACCGGCAGTCGATATTACGTTATATCGCCAGATGAATGGTTCTTTAATGTACCTCACTGCTAGCAGGCCTGATATAATGTTTTCTGTGTGTTACTATGCTAGGTTTCAGGCGAATCCTCGTGAACCACATATGCTTGCAGTGAAAAACATACTCCGGTATCTTAAACGAACCACCTCTCTCGGTTTATGGTATCCATCAAACTCAGGTTACTTCGTTCAAGCCTACTCAGATGCAGACCTTGGAGGTTGTGGTTTAGACAGGAAAAGCACCACTGGAGGCTGCCAATTCCTAGATGGGAAGTTGGTTAGCTGGCAATCAAAGAAACAGACATGTGTCTCTCTGTCTACAGCCAAAGCAGAGTACATCGCAGCTGCCTCCTGTACATCTCAAGTGATTTGGATCCAAAGCCAGCTCCGAGACTATGGACTCAATATGAAAAAGATCCCACTATATTGCGATTCAGAAAGTGCAATTACAATCTGTCATAACCCAGTGCAACATTCCAAGACCAAGCATATAGCACTGAGGTATCACTTTATTAAGGATCACGTGGAAGATGGGAACGTCGAAATTCACTTTGTTCGAACCACTGATCAATTGGCTGACATCTTCACCAAAGCTCTTCCTGAAGCATCTTTCAATAAAATACTACAAGGGCTAGGAATGATGGAATCGGAGTCAGTACCAAAGACTACTTCTCAAAATTAAAAGTCAGAAGCGAAATGAACCGAACGTTTGGGTTCGGTTCACATGTGTGCCGAAATGAACCGAACGCTCGGGTTCGGTCCTATTCTGGTATGCCGAAATGAACCGAACGCTCGGGTTCGGTCCTATTATCTGATCTTCGCTTATCACTCAAAGGTAGCTTCTTTGGTTGTAAACCTTTTGTATCCTTTTCTCACATTCATCTCTCTTATTTTCAAAGTTCTTTTCTTTTTCAAACTTTTTTTTTTTGCAACCGAAATAGACCGAATGCTCAGGTTCGGTTCCAAATTTTCTTGTGTCTCATTTTTTTATTTTTTTTATTTTTTTTTCTTTTAAATCAAAAAGTCCAAAATCTTTTTATTTTTTTGAAATCAAAAACTCCAAAAAGATTTTTTTTATTTGTTCGATAATTGTTTTGTTTTGTTTTGTGTCTCATATTTTTGTGTGAATATTTGTGGGGAAATTCTTTCATTAGTTAAGTGTCCCTAGAAGCATGATGTTGTATGTGTCCAAAGCCTCACCTGATTTTGAATAATAGCCTTACTGACTTGGTAAATACAAACCTTGTCTTTCCAATTAGGCTTTCATATTTATTCTAATCATGAGCTATCTGACTCTCTTTTCACATGAGATAAGAGTTTTCTGCTTGGTCCTTATTTTAAACAGCAGAGGTACTTTGGTTTCTTTACACCATCTACACTACTTTTCTCCATCTCATTCGCTTCATAAACATAACCCTTGAGACTCTCAGAAATTACCACTGAGGTTTATGGTTACACAATTTATGTGTTCATGATCTTAGCTTCGTGCCACTACGTACTAAGTGAAACCCACAATTCAACACCTACTATGCATTGACGGTGAACAATCAATTTTGCTCTAGCTTTCACTAAAGAATTGACGGACTTATCCATGGGGATGGAAAGTGAAATCTCTAATTTCCTTTTGTGTGATTCCTATGAAATTGTTAAATCCCATAACATTTCTTCCCTTGGAATCCAGTTTCAATTTTTTTTGAGATTTTACATAAACTATTTTACATTGCCACTTAAATTATTTCAAACCTACTTGTTCAACAGACTACATTGGTCTCACAAGTACTTCGTTCGATTTCTATCTTATATCAAGATCAGGAATTCTTAACTGAAGCGAAAGCCACCCAAATTAGCCTGATTAAAAGAAGCCTTTCAACACTTCTCAATAAGTGTGTGATCGTTATTCAACGGGAAACCACACAAACACTTTAAAGTCACTCTTGACTTTGAACGAAGAGATTCGTGCCCTGGATCCATTGTTTTGTGTCTTTATTGACATCACAAAATCCCTCATATGTGTTGCTTTATTTCCCTTTCTTTCACACACTAAGCACGAAAATCTTTTTGATTTTCCAAAATTCTAGTTTCATTAGTTACAAGAAATTTTTTTATGGGATTTGAAGTTATAAAAGAGTTGTGGTTAATATTGATCCACGTGGTAATTTTTGCTTTAAGATGACGTTTACTCTAAAAGGATAAGATGCTGACTCAGTCGGGAGTCCAATCGATTTGATTTTCAAACGGCGCTTGAAGGCCAGGCGTGCGAAGTGGAACCGTTTCGTTTAAAAACGGCGCCTGATGGGAAGGCGTGTGAATCGGGACTGATATTCTCTCTCATGCGTAATCATCGGTACTACCAACTGTCACGCCTCAATCACTTCCGAAAAACCCTTCATATTTCCCTCGAAGATTTGGGACAGATTCTTCTCTCTACTCTACCCATAGTATAAAAGGTAACTTCAACCATTGTTTACCTCTTTACTGCAACCAAATTTCAGAGAGCAAGAAAACCTTCACGTATTCTATTGTTCATCATCTCTCCCAACTTCTTCACAACAATGGCGGATTCATCATCAGTTCATGCCACTTCCCACATCTTGCCGATTCATCCCCAACAGAGTTTGATCATCGATCTTACTCCTCAGGTTTATGATGCCTTCATGTTCCCGATCATCGAGTGCCTCAAATACTCTCCATTTGATCCTGCTCTCACCAAAGCTGAAGCTGTTCCTATGGAGTTTTTATCCCAGATTTTCGCCACTGCACATTACGACAAGTCTGTCGACAGGATCTTCTTCGACATTCTTGATCACAAGGCGTCAATCTCCAAGCAACGATTTTGCTCACTTTTAGGGTTTGAACCCGATTCATCTAGGGTTAACCCTGAATCCATTCCAGTGGGTCACATGTTCTTTATGTTCTACAATATGGGATATACTGAGGTGCTGACAACGGTCACGAAGTTCAAGAAATCGTGCCTGCCTCCTCAATGGAATGGGTTATTTATAGTGCTGTTCAAGGGGCTATCTGAACACAGTGATGGATCAGACGGAGCAAGTCGTCTGTTCATCTCGATTCTTTATGGGGTCTACAACGATATCAACCTAGATTATGGGTCGGTCCTATGGCAGCAGCTCATTCAGAGTCTGGCTTCTACATCTCGGCATTCTGAGATCTCCTATGCTCGTTTCTGGACTCTCGTCACAAAATGGGTGATGGACAAGCACCACGTCCACATTGTTGCTGGCTCTCCAATGTCTTCGATTATTACTTTCCATACCACGAAGATAATTGTCTCCGATGCATCCAAATTTCAGTTCATTGGCTCCATCCCTGATTCAATGTTTGGAGATGTTCCTGCCGACAGCTGGATCATCCGAACCTACAAGGAGTTTTGTCGCTCTGGTCCTAGAGAGCTCACTCCTGAGATGATCAAATCCATTCATGAAGCTGACAAGCCTGCTCCAAGGGGAATGAAGAATGACAAAGGCAAGGACAAGCAGGTTGGCAAGGGAGCGAAAGGCCCTTCTCCCAAGAAACCTAAAACTGCCAAGTCTATTCAGTCTCCTCCGCTGAAGAAGAGAAAATCCCAACCAAGGCGAAAGCTGATAATCGCTTCCTCCTCAAGCGAATCTGAGGAAGAGAGTTCTGACTCTAACGAATCTCCTCGTGGTAACACTCCTCCACGATCGCCAATCTCTTCTCCACCTGTCACCATTCCTATTTCCATTCCCCCCCCCCCCCCCCCATAACCTCCACCACTCAAATATTACCTACCTCTATCCCAGTACCCCCTCCCATCTTGACCGAAGCAACCACCACAACTGTAGAAGTAAGAACCAATGTATCTGATACGGGGGCTCCTACTGACGCACCCGAACCCACACCCACTACCGAACATACATCACAACCCGAACCTACTACAACTACCGAGCTTCCACCCTCACCACCCCCCTCATCTCTTGCTCAGGCAGCAGAGGACGA
This sequence comes from Lactuca saligna, assembly GCF_052625555.1. NCBI lineage: Eukaryota > Viridiplantae > Streptophyta > Magnoliopsida > Asterales > Asteraceae > Lactuca > Lactuca saligna. The sequence goes on along the minus strand of NC_136417.1, from coordinate 113,560,122 downwards.
AGAACCATTTCTCGGTGGGGAGGACATGACCTTTGATTCGGTCTATTACAGTCCGTATCAGGTGCAGAGTGATAACGATGATGATGCTCCCGTCACCAAGAAGCATCTCAAGGAGCTTCAAGAAAAGATAGATTCGCTCATTGCCTCCTCTTCTTCATCACAGTCTACCATTTCTGAAGCTGCCATTCAGAAGATTGTTGATGCTTTTTCCAAAGCTCATTAAGTCTCTCTAGACTCAGCTACTGCTGCAATCGATGCATCCACCAAAGCATGTGAGGCTGCGACCGAAAAAGTCGAAAAAATATTTACTGATGCTTCATCTCTTTTGCAGTCTCTATAGGAAACTTCTGACAACACCAAAACGAAGCTGGAACCCATTGTCAACCAGCTGGCTACCTCAGTTGCCTCAGAACTGAAGTCTTTCGCCACTCTTCGTCAAACTCTCTCAGACGACAACTCCTCATTTAAGGCGACGATTGAGGAGCGACTAACTAAGCTCCATGAAGATCTTGCTGCTGAAAACTCACTCATGGACGCTCTTGCCATAAAGACTACTGCTCTTAAGGTCAAGAGTCTTCAACTCTCCAATTCTCAGAAGGAGATTGAATCTCTTCGATCTGAACGAGAGTTTGTGTCGTCGTGTGTTTCGGATGTCCACGCAGCCATTTCAAACATCCTGGAAGCACATGATCCCATTCTAAACTACTCTGTGAGGCGTGATCTTGCAAAAAAGCTTGCTCCTGCCCTTTCTCTTCTGAGCAAGATTGAAGGGCTCCTTGACTTCGTGTCCATTCCGAAACAAGGGGGAGAAAATGTGTCTCAACCGCCTCCTACTTCTACAGCAACACAAACAACCGAACCTCCTCTAACAGGCCAAGCCTCAGGTTCGGGTGTCAAAGACAAGGGCAAGAAGATTGTTGAAGAGAGCGATGACGACAAAGAGACCATTGCCGATCTTTTGAAGAAACAAGGTCTAGAAAAAGATACCGATATAAGCGCTCGTGTCGCTAGAGAGGCTGAAGAAGCCGAAAGAAAACAGAAAGAAGCTCACGACCTTCTCGAGAGTAGGAAAACTCTTTTTCCTCCATGGACTCTTGAGAAGTTACTGAAAGAAGCAATCGAAACCCCGAGCATCTTGTGGCTAGAGCCAGTGATCTCACTAGATTGCACTAATTATGTCGATTCTCAGTTCGACATGCCACTGACCCAAAAGGCGTTCGTCTTCCATGCCTTTGACAACATTGCAGAGTTCCCTTATCCTCATCCAAAGGTTGATAGGGATTTGGTCGAATTCTATCTGAGAGCCGCTCAACCACAGTATCAAACATGGAGCGCTTAGAAAATAATCAATGTTCGGGTTCTAAAGCCATATAGGGAAGGAAACTTCACCAACGTTCGGTTTAAGGTGCTGAGAGGTTCTGCCAAGACCGAACATTCCATCTCGCTTGTTGATCTTCCCAACTTAAATCCACATGATTGGATAATTTTGCACAATATCCTTCTTACAAATGAAGCAGAACATGGTCCGATCATTGACCACTTCAAGAGGATGTTTGTTTGCTACATAATGGAAGTTGCCAAGATGGATCAGGAGATAGCGAGTGTCTTCAAGAAAAAGTCTATTATTTCTCCTATTGGCTCAGCAAGTGATCTCAACATAATGCAAATGGGGAAGATAGACCCGAAGAGAAATTCAGTTATGTTTACCAGAAATGAAGGCCAAAAATGCCTGTTTGCTTTGGCAGACAAACATCTCTATACCACTGCATGCCTGGAACATGTCTTAGGGATCATTCATCGCTGCAAGCAGAACTCAGCTGATGACAAGAAGTACTTTGATGATATGATCCAGTGGTATATTCACTTCAGACAGACAATCCTCGCACTTATCCCTCGTCTGTTTGATACCACCAAGAAGGTTCCGGCAGCTGGACCCAGCAAGAAGAAGTGATAGTCTCGCTCAAATTGACGCAAAGGGGGAGATTGTTAGGTCCAGTTAGTGTTGCGTCTTTGGGCTCGTTAGCTAGTTCAGTTTTGTCTCCGGTATGGGCCTGTCCATCCGTGAGTTCTTTATAGGGTTTGTTATATATAGATGCTTGCATGCATTCTTTATCGCAATGATTAAATAAGATTCGAGAAGATTTTAATAGCGTTCAAGTTCTGATCTTTTGTAACCCTAGAATCCTCGACAACGGAAGTTCTTCATCGAGCTTTGCTGAGGATTGAGTTAATCGAATCATTCGACTCATTCAGATCCATTCTTGTGTTTTTATTTTATTGTTTCTGCTTTCTTGATTTGCCTGTTATAAAGATCTAATCAATCAAAGATTTTTATAAACTCATCAGCAAAAAAATTTAAACTTAAAGGACCAAATAGGAAAATACTTGGAGTCAAATGTTATAGGAATAGCTTGTCGTATCTATTTTGCTATGGAATTTCCTATAGAATTGCATTTCATAGCTAATCTTTGAGTAGCTACGGAATTATGCTACGAAATTGAAAATAGTAGCTACTCTACTATGGACTTTGCTATATAATAATTAGACATATGTATATTTGCTACATAACTAGCTATGAAATTACGTTCTGTAGCTAATATTTGAAGGACTACGAAATTTTGCTACGTAATCGGAGTCCGTAGCTAGCTTGCTACAAAATTTGCTAAGGAAGTATAAGTCGTAGGTATTTTGCTACAAATTTTAATATGGATGTAACACTCGTAAAATTCAAGCCAATTTAAAACTTTTTAAACAATTCAAAACCCATTAGTCATTACAAAATGTTTTCAAAATAGTTTAATATCAGAGTATCCTAGAAACAAAGTCATAAAAAAGGGAGGAGTTGTACGATCACGCCTTTGCCTTGCCACGATCCCCTGATGTATCTGAAACAATAACTTAAACTATAAGACCAAAAACTTAGTGAGTTACCCCCAAAATACTGATTCACAAACATGTCCAATAACACATGAACATATAACATATCATAACAAACTAAATAGAACAACACGTAACGGGTCCACAGCTTTACAGACTGGAATACCCCTGGGCCCACAGTATGAGTCTAAAATGCCTACCGGGCCCTCAACTCACATTTGGATTGCCATCGAGCTCTCAGTACAACATAGCCCTCAGCTCCTTTCTGGAATGCTCCTAAGTCCTCAGTATGAGTCTGGAATGTGTACCGGGCCCTCAGCTCATATATGGAATACTATAGGGTTTGTTGGTTACCGCACGGAGCAGTACAACCTCAACCCAACCTACATAACATGTCGACATGTAATAGATAAATGCACATACAGGTAATCAATCAACATCACAGGTAGTCCTACAGACCTACCATACTAGCATATCAACTGGCATATATCACTAACTCTAACTCAACATATAAGTAACTACTAAGATATCAAATCTAATGGGATGGCCTTGGTGCCTTAGACCCCTTAGTACAGTGAGGATAACTCCTCTGGCACTACTGAAGTCTCGCAGATACTACTCCAGTTGTTGGCTGACAGAGTCCCAAACTTCAACATCAAACAATACCCAGTTAGCAATTAGGTCCCAAACCATAATCCTTAATCCATTCATGGTGTAAAATGACCATTCTACCCCTGGCCTAGTATGATCCAAAACTAAGGCCCAAACCCAAAACAAAAGCCCAACACTATAATGTCCATGAATCCATCAATGGTCCAATTTTCCAAATTGGGCCCAAACCTCTACACGGGTGTTGTCCAAAAGCCCAATAATTTCCTTAGTCCTTAATCCTCTTTCCATTTGGCCCAATAAGGCCCACATCAACCTAGTCCAAGAATTGACCCAAACCGAGGCCCACAATTGCAAAGTCCTTTTCTATATTGGGCCACAATGCCCAATAGACCCAACTATTCCAATATTGGCCCAAATATATATTTATGCCCAACAACCAGTAAATCCAGGCCCAAAAACATTAGGGCCTAAAGGTCCAAAGTCTACAAAGGCCCAAGCCCTCCTGAGAGCGTACGGCCAGCGTACCTCTCCTGTACGCTTAGCGTACTGGGCAAAAGGGTTGTACGCGCAACGTACTACATTTTACGCCCAGTGTACAAACGGATTATGCACAAATTCCATTAAGTGCTTAATGCTTCAAACCAAGGGACCAAATTACAGATATGAGCTCTACTTAACGTCTTAATTCATAAAGTCACTAACTTGGTGACTTATATGACCCACATGAACCCAAACTCAAGGTCTAGCAATCTACTTCCATGAAAATGACCATAACTCTTGCATGAACCCGTTAAGACCTCCAAGATGGAAACCTTCCTGCCTAAGGGACTCAAATTGTAACATCCGAAAAACACAACCAATTTAAAAATTTTCAAAGCAACCCGATTTTCATTAAAATGTTCACAAAAAGGTTTTCAATACAATTCATTTAAGTATTCCCAGAATCACGTTGTTACAAATTCATGAGGAACGGTACGATCGCGCCTTCGCCTTGCCACAGTTTCCTGAAGAACCTGAAAAACATTAAACCACAACTGTAAGCCCGAAAGCTTAGTGAGATACCCCCAAAATACCAACCAAGCATACGCCTTTCCAGGCCGTGACCTTCCGGTCCAAAACATATAAAGCATACATAACATAACAGAACATAGAACAATCATGCATATCGGGTCTACCGTGACTGGTCCGCCGTATCGGGCCTTCAGTCCATCGGATCCATCCTCCGGGTCTAGTCATGTCCTTCGAGTCTACAGTGGGGTTGGTCCGCCCGCATCGGGCCTTCAACCCACCTGGTCCACTCTCTGAGTCTACAGTGTGACTGGTCCGCCCGCATCGGGCCTTCAGTCGGCCTGGTCCACTCTCCGAGCCTCGGCACGTCTGGTCCGCCCTCGTGGGGCCTACAGCCTATCCGGACCGCTCGCTGGGCCTTCGAAACAACCGGTCCGCCCTGGGTATCTTGGCCTACAGCACAAAGCAGGACCCGCCTCAACCCATCTCTAGTCCAAACAACCATGTGCACAAAACATACATTCGCATAACAGTCATAATCAACAAACCGAGTAAACAGATCACATAGCATATCATTACTCTAACCGGGCTACCGACCTACCCGTTCACTAGCATAGCATTACTCTGCATATCGAGAACTGACCTTAACAAGGTCCCCTAGCATGCATCATCCTAACTACCAGGATGCAGACACAACTAACAATAACATGATAAACGTAACTGAATCTCAATACAATAAAGGGCCGGCCTTGGTGCCTTAGACCCTGTTGATATAGTGAGGATAACTCACCTCGAAACTGACGGCTGAAAAGGTAAGATCCCGCTGCTCCGAACTCTAACACAACTCCTTCACTGAACATCAAACAATAACCCAATAAATACCCATAATTACCAAAAATACCCCTGGAAGACAACTGGTCAACCCTGGACAAGTCAAAGTCAACCCCTGACTGACCCTACTCGCCGAGTCAACCCGATGACTCGCCGAGTCCTCATGCTCAGAACTTCCCTCAATTAGCGACCCAACTCGCCGAGTCACCCCAAGACTCGTCGAGTGCAACAACTCTGAGTCCACTCGCGCCCAATTCACCAAGTCGTCCCTCGACTCACCGATTCATCGACTCAACCAGAAATATTGGGACTTCCTTTACAAGACTCGCCGAGTCCAACTGAACTCGTCGAGTCCAAGGCCATCTTTAACCTACTCGCCGAGTTGTTCTTCCAACTCGTCGAGTTCAAGGCCATCTTCAAGCAACTCGTCGAGTCCACCCATGTGACTCGCCGAGTTCCACCGGTCTGAATCCATACAGAAGCATCTCAGGCCATGCAATTGATCCAAAACATAGATCCAACCTCCTACAATCCATCCATCACGTAAAGTGGCAAACTTTACGTGAATCTAACGAGATCTAAGCCATTTTCACCTTAAAACCAAGGTTTGGGACGTGCTAGCTTCATTTATAGCACAAAGGTTGGGACTTTAATGCACTCAATGACTTCTCCACTCCAGATCTGAGGTAGCAACCTCAGATCCATCCTCCAACACCAAAATGTCACACAACCAAGCATCCCACACAACCCCAAATGATGAAACTAGGAATGCACAGCTTAAGGACGAAGATATTACCTCCAAAAGATGCCTCAATAACAGCTAAACACGAATCCAAGCAAAGCCCTTTGATCCAAACCACTTCTCCTTCAAGGTTTCTCCAAGCAACACCTCTCCAAGCTCCAATTTGCTTCACCAATGCTCTTCTCCACGAGATTAGGGTTTCTGGAACTCAAGGGGGGAATAAGAGAGGCTGTGGAGGGGTATAATGTTCTTTATATAGGGCTCAACCCCGGAAATTAGGGTTTTCTTCATACAGCACCTACTCGCCGAGTCCACCTATGGGACTCGCCGAGTAGGCCACTAGCCACGCGACCCAACTGCGACCTGACACGCCGAGTCCATCCATGGACTCGCCGAGTCACCCCTCTAAAACTTACACTTTCAGCCCTTCAACTCTACTCTTGCGATTTCGGGATGTTACAACTCTCCCCCACTTAAATTAGGCTTCGCCCTCGAAGCCTTCGGCGTCTCATCTTCAATTTACTTCCCACTATGCGCCACTTGACCTTGACCGAACCAAGCCCCTCAAGGTACAACCATTGAACCAGAAGTTCACTTTCTCCTTCCACACGGTGTTCCCACCACCTACTCAAACCGGCACCCACTGTACCCTCCGATAACCACACTCAACAACCGAGAATTACCCATGATGCCTTACTGCTCCAATTCTCATCTTCCACTTGACTCACATGGCTATAGAGCCACGAACCCCCGGATTCCCGATCCGAATTCCACTCTACCCTTACCATGACGACCGAAAGACCCACTCTTCCATTTCGGAGCAACTCCCCCGATTTCCCCTATCGCAGTCACACATACATGCCGATCTAGCTCTAGCACCCTCAGGTGTGGATAACCTGATATACAGACGATATCCTCAACATCCTTCCAGGATAACCCACTGATACATACCCAGAACCCTGATCATGATCTCACTAAGAGTCCAAGACTCTTGCTCTGCATCCCTTCCGAACTCCTCTCCCTAACTCCACGTCGCGATATTCCCTCTGCGCCCAAAGCAACATACCGAGTCGAATAAGCTTACATTCCGCCGCCGCACACACTACTCAAAGACCATCGACGGACCACAGTGATCGCAACTCCACTTTGCCGCTTTCACTTCCGTGAATTCGCTCTCCCTCACCGGAGTTTCATTCCTCCCTCTTTCCTTGCCAGGGAAACCACTCGTCTGCCCGCTCACCATGACAGGCACCCTGGTGCTCATCCTGCGCCACATTACCTCCCTACAGCGCACTCAACATCCATGCGTTACCGCTACTCTGCCTCTCATCACAAGGACTCTCAAGCCCATGCACTACCTTTACCGCTAAAGATCGCTCGCCGGGGCCAGACCTCCCAATGCATTCCCACTGCAACATACGCAACCCATAACCTCCAACCGATCTAACAATACCCGCAGAGTCTTCAGCATGACTGGACCGCCTCCCCAGGCCTTCAGCCAATCTGGACCACTCTCAGAACCTTCAGCCAATCTGACTGGGCCGTCCCCCGAGCCTTCGGCCTGACTGGTACGCCTACAGGCCTTCAGTCTATCCGGACCGCTCAACAATCACTCATCATTCCGAACTATCTCTTCGGGAAATCCTCCAGTGCATACCGTTCTAGCCCTCTAGGGGTTCCGAACTCTACCTCCATCATACATACTCGATCCCGGCCTGCCCCCATGCCTTCCTCAATCAACTGCTCTAGGTCTATATTTCGCCCCGCACGCCTACCTGCTCTCATCTGATAGAAATACCGCCGAATTCCCCAAGCGGCTAAACAACCTTCCATGCCCAACGATCATCCGGAGAATTTCCAATTCTCCCCCACTTAAGACACTGACAGAAAATCACCGGCCGCCATCACCGATCTCCCAAAGCACCTCGCAGGAATCAACACATGCACTCCAAGTGCGTTTCACCAGTACCAACAGCTTTCATACAAATCATGCTCCCACGCTGTACAACCCGCTCGAAAGCGACTCAATCTTCATCTTTCCATTCCTCAGATTGCAGAATCCAACTAGCCTCCAAACTAACGCCGCATCCGCCACCAATCTTCACAAGGATAATCAATGATGGCTCGAAGTACAATCCCATTACCATAACGATCCCTCAGGGAACACACGATACTAAAACAAAATCTTGATCACAACTCGCCAAACCCTCAAGGAACAACGAATACCACAAGAACCCGAAACGCAATTTCCAAAGCCAACCAATGAAACCAGCAGATAACAATACTCCACAACAATCATAAATAATCGAAACATCAGAAAGAAACATACCCGCAGCAGCAAGCTGAAAACACGACCCTAAGCCCTTGGGGGCTCCGCTCCACCCTGACCTCCACCCGTGATCCTCAACGTAGCCGGTGCTGGAGCCTGCACCGATCCTGCAGCACTCTGTGGACAGTTGACCTTCAAATGTCCAACCTGATGACAATGATAGCATATCCTCAAATCCCGAACCGGCACCGACTACCGACAATCCCTCGCATAGTGTCCCTCCTTCCCGCACTTGCGGCATGCTCCACCGGACCGACAAACCCCGGCATGACCCCTTCCACACTTACCACAGACGTGGCCACCCTGCTCTCCCATCCTGAAATCAACGGTCTTAGACCGTTTCGTCGCCGGCTGCGACTGAACCGGAGCTTGCCTCAGCTCACGCATCTGTAACTCAATCTCTAACTCACGCCGCCTGGCAGCCTCCTGCAACTCCAGGAAAGTCTCGCACCTCTGCGCAGACACAAACTGTCTGATATCCCTTTTTAGCATGCTCAGATATCAGGACATCTGAGCCTGCTCCGAAGCGAACTCAGGGCAAAACATCGCCCGCTCAGTAAACATCCTGGTGATTTCCGTCACCGATTCCGAATCCTGTTTCAGCTCCAAGAACTCCTGAGCCAACCTCTCCCTCTCGACCTGTGGAACATAACGAGTATTGAACATCTCCCTGAACCAATCCCATGAAATCGCAGCCCTCTGCGCATCCGAGTACGATCCCGTGGTCAATCTCCACCAATCCTTGGCTCCGAGCCTCAACAGGTTCAAAGCACACCTCACCCTCTGATCAGCAGGGCATGAACATGTGAAGAAACATCCTTCCACATCTGATAACCACCTCATAGCAACGATCGGATCCTGAACTCCATCAAAAGTGGGAGGCTTCGTATTATCGAAGTCCCGATACTGAAAACCTCTACTGGCTCCTCCCCCTGCCGCCGCTACTGCTGCGGTAGCCGCCGCGGCAGCCGTCTCCGCGAGAGCCGCATAACGCTCATCAAAATGCTCCACCATGGCGGTCTTGATCGACCCAAACAACTCTGGCAGCTCAGCCCGAATCAATGCGGCAACCTCATCATGCAGAATCTCGCGAATCCTCGCATCCAACTCGTGCGTGCTCATCTGACTGACAACCTCTGGCTGTGCAGACCCACTTGGAGCTCCCTCTCCTGCTCCTGATCCTGACCCGGATCCACTCCCAGCGTGCCCTGGAATCTCCATACTGAAAATAAAACACCAATCTCAGACATATTCCACTAACCCGGGAACCAGCTCTCAACCCAACCTTAGAGGTCATGGTTTCCCTGATACGCGTATGAGTCCGTGCTTTCAGTAGTACGGGCCCATACTACCTTCCACACCAACCCATATTTGTATGAAGTACTCCCACAACACCCTAGCAACACACATAACAACGCTCTATCCCCACCACTAGAGGAACACTAGAAATATCTCACAAGGAACCCTAGGCTAGCAGGCATCATAAATCAGGCAACTCATCAATAAATCCTGAAGATCCCTAGCCTAACTCTAGCATGCTGTTCTATCAAAGCTCAATAAACAATTGCCATGTATGATATTTTGGGGTTACTTACTGGCTCCGGCTGATCGTACCTCCGCGTCCTCCCTTACTTATTTGAAAACCATTTAATTTCTCTTTTTGAAAACTCTCCTCGATTTGAGACTGGAGTTACACAAGTGTTTCTCCAATTCACTCAAACCAAGGCTCTGATACCAACTTGTAACATCCGAAAAACACAACCAATTTAAAAAATTTCAAAGCAACCCGATTTTCATTAAAATGTTCACAAAAAGGTTTTCAATACAATTCATTTAAGTATTCCCAGAATCACGTTGTTACAAATTCATGAGGAACGGTACGATCGCGCCTTCGCCTTGCCACAGTCTCCTGAAGAACCTGAAAAACATTAAACCACAACTGTAAGCCCGAAAGCTTAGTGAGATACCCCCAAAATACCAACCAAGCATACGCCTTTCCAGGCCGTGACCTTCCGGTCCAAAACATATAAAGCATACATAACATAACAGAACATAGAACAATCATGCATATCGGGTCTACCGTGACTGGTCCGCCGTATCGGGCCTTCAGTCCATCGGATCCATCCTCCGGGTCTAGTCATGTCCTTCGAGTCTACAGTGGGGTTGGTCCGCCCGCATCGGGCCTTCAACCCACCTGGTCCACTCTCTGAGTCTACAGTGTGACTGGTCCGCCCGCATCGGGCCTTCAGTCGGCCTGGTCCACTCTCCGAGCCTCGACACGTCTGGTCCGCCCTCGTGGGGCCTACAGCCTATCCGGACCGCTCGCTGGGCCTTCGGAACAACCAGTCCGCCCTGGGTATCTTGGCCTACAGCACAAAGCAGGACCCGCCTCAACCCATCTCTAGTCCAAACAACCATGTGCACAAAACATACATTCGCATAACAGTCATAATCAACAAACCGAGTAAACAGATCACATAGCATATCATTACTCTAACCGGGCTACCGACCTACCCGTTCACTAGCATAGCATTACTCTGCATATCGAGAACTGACCTTAACAAGGTCCCCTAGCATGCATCATCCTAACTACCAGGATGCAGACACAACCAACAATAACATGATAAACGTAACTGAATCTCAATACAATAAAGGGCCGGCCTTGGTGCCTTAGACCCTGTTGATATAGTGAGGATAACTCACCTCGAAACTGACGGCTGAAAAGGTAAGATCCCGCTGCTCCGAACTCTAACACAACTCCTTCACTGAACATCAAACAATAACCCAATAAATACCCATAATTACCAAAAATACCCCTGGAAGACAACTGGTCAACCCTGGACAAGTCAAAGTCAACCCCTGACTGACCCTACTCGCCGAGTCAACCCGATGACTCGCCGAGTCCTCATGCTCAGAACTTCCCTCAATTAGCGACCCAACTCGCCGAGTCACCCCAAGACTCGTCGAGTGCAACAACTCTGAGTCCACTCGCGCCCAATTCACCAAGTCGTCCCTCGACTCACCGATTCATCGACTCAACCAGAAATATTGGGACTTCCTTGACAAGACTCGCCGAGTCCAACTGAACTCGTCGAGTCCAAGGCCATCTTTAACCTACTCGCCGAGTTGTTCTTCCAACTCGTCGAGTTCAAGGCCATCTTCAAGCAACTCGTCGAGTCCACCCATGTGACTCGCCGAGTTCCACCGGTCTGAATCCATACAGAAGCATCTCAGGCCATGCAATTGATCCAAAACATAGATCCAACCTCCTACAATCCATCCATCACGTAAAGTGGCAAACTTTACGTGAATCTAACGAGATCTAAGCCATTTTCACCTTAAAACCAAGGTTTGGGACGTGCTAGCTTCATTTATAGCACAAAGGTTGGGACTTTAATGCACTCAATGACTTCTCCACTCCAGATCTGAGGTAGCAACCTCAGATCCATCCTCCAACACCAAACTGTCACACAACCAAGCATCCCACACAACCCCAAATGATGAAACTAGGAATGCACAGCTTAAGGACGAAGATATTACCTCCAAAAGATGCCTCAATAACAGCTAAACACGAATCCAAGCAAAGCCCTTTGATCCAAACCACTTCTCCTTCAAGGTTTCTCCAAGCAACACCTCTCCAAGCTCCAATTTGCTTCACCAATGCTCTTCTCCACGAGATTAGGGTTTCTGGAACTCAAGGGGGGAATAAGAGAGGCTGTGGAGGGGTATAATGTTCTTTATATAGGGCTCAACCCCGGAAATTAGGGTTTTCTTCATACAGCACCTACTCGCCGAGTCCACCTATGGGACTCGCCGAGTAGGCCACTAGCCACGCGACCCAACTGCGACCTGACTCGCCGAGTCCATCCATGGACTCGCCGAGTCACCCCTCTAAAACTTACACTTTCAGCCCTTCAACTCTACTCTTGCGATTTCGGGATGTTACACAAATAGCTTCATGGGTGGTAACCCTAAGTCGAAAAACGGATTTGCACCATAAAAATCCATTCTTGAAACCAAAAAGGGACAATATTCATGAGAACCTAGATCTATGATGTAGAAGCACCAAGATGGGAACTTTGTACGTTTAATTGGTTGGAAATGATGTAAAACTTCTGGATCTACAAGCTCTCTTCAATCTCTTGCTTCTTCTCTATACATCTTCTTCTTCAATTCACCCAAAATACACCTCTAATGGCCCTCCAGGCTCCAAAATCACTTAAATAGGGGCTAAGGGTCGATTTCTAGGGTTTAAAGGGATGGAGGCTGAAGATATTAGGGTTAGGTTATTAGATAAGGAGCTTAAATAGGGTCTTAGACCCTAAAATAAGGTTCTGATCTGACTGGAGTACGCCCAACGTAATTCTGGTACGCCCAACATAGTCCGAAGAACATTCGCGACCAATCCTGGTCAGTACGCCCAACGTACTCCAAGTTACGCCCACCATACTTCATTTTTCACTAGTACGCCCCGCGTACCCTTTGTGTACGCCCCGTGTACTCGGCTAAGCCTGAAAACCACGAAACTTCTGAATGACATAACTTCTTCGTTTCGACTCTGTTTTTGACGTTCTTTATATCCACGGAAAGGTAGCGAGAAGCTCTACACATCTATAAACTTTATTTAACCTAAAAACCAACCGAACTAAAATCCAACATTTATAAAAGAAGTCTTGAAACACTACATTCTCGTTTTACCGTTTACTCGAAAGTGCAAATCGAACTATTGGGTCACATACCTACATTACCCACATCCAAATGAGCCTAAATCTTATCATTATAAAAGCCCTAATATTTATGATGATTGCTTCTTGGGCCACAACCTCGAATTAGGACTTTATTCGAAACATGGTGTTACAATGGATCAATGTTTGTTGCTATTTTGATACAAAAATTGTTACTGCATCAAAATATGTAACTATTTTACTACAAAAGTCGCTACAAAATCTACGTTTGTAACTAGATTGCTACGCCATTTGTTAGGTAGTCAAAATTCGTAGCTATGTAGGTACAAAATTTGCTACAGAATCAAAGATTTTGATTCTAGTTATTATGCTATAAATAACAAACCAATAGATATTATGAAATGAAATTTTACAATAAGAATTTGGGAGCGTTGTTAATGGAAGATTGCAATAAAATGTATTTTGCATATTTCAACTTGGAGTACTTGTTTAGTGCGTTTAACATAGAGCATTAATTCCTTTTTAGATGCAAAGTTAATTCCATTTTAGATGCAAAGTTATAACTATTTCTCTACTTTATTGTCTATTGTACTTCAATCCAAATTTGTTTAGAGTGTTTTTTGCAAATATAGGTTGTGTTGGATTTGGATTTGGTTCGGACAAAAATATAGGGCCCTTTCAGATTCCTTTGTAAAAATAGGGTCATGACCCCACAAAAAAGACGTATAATTACATTAAGGCCCCTATAAGTTTTCTTTTTTACCTTCGAAGTTTTAAGATATGTAAATATAATCTCCTTTTACTTACAAAAATATATAAATATAATCTCTTTTTATTTACAATTATTATTTAGTACAACACAAAAGCCACTACATAAAAAAACACCTTATATATTTTTGTCATTTTTTTTCTGTTTGGCATAAAAGTCATTATTTTTTCTACAAACCGACAATCTAACAAGTTATTATATCTTATTCTCGATAACCATACCTGACTATTTTTTTTACATCAGTTACGAATATTAAGATTTTTTCACGTCAACTTTTTATGTTATTTCAATATATTATTTATTGGCAGTCTCTTATTTAATAACAATGTAAAATATTTTGGTTTATACGTTCAACTAAAAAGAGTACAAGTTTTAGGAATTAAGGATCGATAACTTTGGAATGATAATAAGTTTTTAAATGATACGTATTTGTAAGTTGGTTACCTAATTAATCACATAACTATTCTATTTTGATTATATAACTAATTTTGTTAAAATTTATATATAAACTTACTAAACTAACAAATCTGATTTAATATTGGAAAAATATAAGAACCAAGTATTTTAAAAAAAAATCATAAAGGTATGATTGAAGAAAAGATTTATAAAAACAATGATTAAAACATAAAAATTAAAATAATATATTTTCATAGAAAAAATAAGTACAAACTTGTTAAATATAATATTTATGGAATATAAAATTTTCTTATAATATAAAAAGTTAAAAATAAAAACATTTTAATATATATATATATATATATATATATATATATATATATATATATATATATATATATATATATATATATATATATATATATATATATATATGGTTAGGTTAATGTGAGACGGCCTAATTTTATGAGATCCGTGAGACGCAATCCTAGCTACTCATTTAGAAGATAAAACAAAAACATTTTTAAAATAAAAAATAATTGAGAATTTTCAAAATATATTTTTCCCAAAAGAAAAATAAAAAAATACCAAAAAAATAAGAAATAAATAAATAAAATACATTTTTTACATATTCTAGTAGAATATTAGAATATTCTACATATCTGGCAAATATTCTAACATTCTAAAAGCACATAAGAATATTTACAGTGTAATATTCTATTAGAATATTTCACGTGTTTTAAAAAAAAAAAAAAAAAAAAAAAAAAAAAAAAAAAAAAAAAAAAACCAGGACTTTTTAATTTTTTTTTATTTTATTGAGTTTTTTTAGGTATATCAAGTTCCAAAAATTATAATTAAAAAAAGAGTTTTTGGATTTTTCCTTTTATTTTGCATTTTAAAATTATTTTTAGATTTGGTCTCACAAAATTAACATGGTTTCAAATTAACTTGAACATCTATATATATATATATATATATATATATATATATATATATATATATATATATATGTGTGTGTGTGTGTGTGTTAGGATTCAAAAATAATAGTGTCTAGTTGTAATGTTTAGTGTATTTTCTTAATTCCAAACTTTCAACTTATGATTCTTTCATATGCTTATTTGACAACTATATATAGGAGCATTAGTTAGTAGAACGGGTAGTTTTTGCTACAGAATAGTTCCACACAGCTTCTTGGAACAAATTTTTCATTATTTCCATTAATGCAAACATATCTTATTACTTATTTGTGTTTCTATAAATCTATCAAATCTTTTGATAATATTTACATTTTACAATTTGTCGCTCCTATAATTGTTCAGAATATATATTGACAAATATATATATATATATATATATATATATATATATATATATATATATATGAGTAATATTTTAAAGAAATAAGATTATATTTAAATATAGTAACTATATAAACGAGAAATGTAAGTACAAAAAAGTGTAATTATAATATATCATGTAAGTTCAATCCGTGGGGCCACAACCCAATTTTACTTGAAAGAGCCCTAGTTCTATTTGTAGGATGAATATCTCAATCTGTATTTTGTAATGAAATTTATTTCATCATTTTTTACAGCTGGTTGATAGCTTTCTTCTCCATGTATATATATTTCCCCTATAATGAAATGCACCACGAAATTTTTCATTCCAACAATATTACTTTTCTCTTATATGATTTTTCATTCCAACGCTATTACTTTTCTCTTATATTTCTGTATGACCAATGGTTTCTTCGACATTGTTGTGTCTGGAGTTACTGCATGCCGTTGGTGTTCTTGGGTTTCCGGCGACTCTGAAGCTAGAATGATCGTTTCCCACCAACCATGGCGTTGAGTTGAAACAACTGACGGAAAGAGATGGTTTAAGACACCATAGAATACTACACAAGTATACTGATCCAAATGTGGTTGTTGGATTTGGAGTATATGGAACCTATGATCCTTTAGATGCTGGGTACATACACCAACTTTTGTTGAGTTTTTAACCATATCATAGTAAACATAAAAATTATTTACAATACATGGTAGTTTCAAATATATTTACCAAAAAACAGTGAAATAGTTCTGAACCAATATTTTTTAATTTGTATATTACAAAAGTAAGTAGAGAAACTAGACCGCCGGTCCCTTCATCTTCCTCCTATTCCGTCGTCGTCTTATGTTTTCTTTATCGCCGGAGTATTCCTCATTTTTGCTGTTAAACTGGACCACCAATCCCTGAATCTCTTTCTTAGTTGATTACTACTAATCGGTGCACAAAAAACAAGAAGTCACAGGAGATCGAGAGATACCATCATCGCCTGCATCTAATGGCTTACAATACAAAATGAAATTCTTTTTAGTTTTTTTTAATTGGAATATGACGTCTATTAATCATTTAATCATGACAGTTTTGAGATGTTTATCGAAGGAATGTTCTTTGTAGAAATCCTAAAACTACTTGTATGGGAATTATAGAATTTTAAATTAAGAGATGGATGTTTCTTCTTGTTATGCTAATCCTAATGTCTTCCTAGATCTTCCATTGATGCAACCGCTAGTGTTTTTGTTTAGCGTTTTTGGTTATAAATATTCTTCAATTATTATTTCTTTATCAGAGTTTTGCTGTCGGGGGTATTTTGGGAAAAACTGTCATATGTGATGTTCTTGGTAATTGTTTTTTCAATTCTAGCTCATGTTTCCTTTTATAGTTTTTTATGAACAAAGACCTGCACTTGTTCTATACTTGCATATGTTTTAGTTATACTTGAAAGAGTTTGTGAACAAGTCAATTTTTCCTGTTCCTAGCCACTTGTTCTTAAATTCCTTAACATGTTGTAATTTGGTTAACTTGTATATTGTACTACACAAAAATAAAGCTAGGATTCCCTGCAAAAGAATACTATTTAGTGATTGATACAGGAAGCGACTTGTTATGGGTTGGTTGCAAACCCTATCAATCTTGCCCTACATCATCCACACTGCAAGTATGTTCTGATCATTTCTTATAAGGTGTGACTTTTTTATTAACTAGTATTGGTACTTTATATATGATTTATTTCTTTGAACAGATTCCTATTACTATCTATGATCCAGCAAAATCGTCAACGTCTTCTGCTATCTTATGCTAGGACGAAAGATGTTCTCAAAAATCCAACTCTTGTTCAGATAACCAATGCACCTACGATCTCCACTATGGAGATGGTAGTGGAACATCAGGTTATTATGTATCCGACTTGATGCATTTTAGAATAATTGTTGGCTAGACAGATTGGTTGAACATTTCAGCTTCAGTTTTATTTGGGTAAGTTCTCATGTATCATCAACTATAGAATTTAATTTCTCTTCCTTCTTTCATTCTCTTTAATTAAGATGGTTGATTTAGTGAATTTTGCATCAGCAGCTGTAGCACGTCCGAAACAGGACATATAAGTCAAACGGAAAGAACACTTGATGGGATTATGGGACTAGGCAGACAAAGTATATCCATCATTTCCCAAATTTCATCACAAGGGATTCCACCAAATTCCTTTGGACATTGTCTAGCTGGTGGTGATGGAGGTGGGATTTCGGCTTTTGACACACCAGTCATGCCCGATGTAGTCTTCAATCCACTTGTGAAATCAATGTAAGTTTTTATTTTATTTATATTTATTTATTAGTGTGAAACTGAAATAACACTTGATGGGATTATGGGATTCGGCAGACAAAGTATATCCGTCATTTCCCAAATTTCATCACTAGGGATTGCACCAAATTCCTTTCGACATTGTCTAGTTGGTGGTGATGGAGGTGAGATTTCGGCTTTTGGCACACCAGTCATGCCCGATCTAGTCTTCACTCCACTTGTGAAGTCAATGTAAGTTTTTATTTTCTTTATATTTATTTATTAATATGAGATGGCCTAATTTTATGAGACCGTGAGATGCTGTAACATCCAAAATTTCAAAACAATTAAAATTTTTCAAATCACCCATTTTATTAATATTGTTGCAAAAAGGTTTCCAATACATTATTAAACAGAGTAATTTCCCAGGTTCATATCATAAAACACCAACGCGTGGAACGGTACGATCACGCCATTGCCTTGCCACAGACTCTTGAGAACCTGAAACATAAAACCACAACTGTAAGCTCGAAAGCTTAATGAGATACCCCCAGGATACCAACCACATATACGCCTTCCGGCCCATAACATATCGCCTTCCGGCCCATAACATATCGCCTTCCGGCCCATAACATATTGCCTTTCGGCCCATAAGCATAAAATGCATATATAACATAACAAACAATCATATAGCAGTTCATTGACAACAATCGATCAACATATCACATATCATAGCATTACTCTAAACAAGATATCGGTCTAGCCGATCACTAGCATAACATTACCCTATGAATCAGTCAACATACTAAATGCATACATACGCCTTTCCAGGCCAAGACCTTCTGGTCCACATAGCAATGCCTTCCGGCCCATAACATGTAATGACAACTACCCGAATTTCTATCCGGTAAAAAGGGTCGGCCTTGGTGCCATAAACCCTAACGATATAGTGAGGATAACTCACCTCGAAACTGCCAACTGAACAGATAGCTCAAGCTGCTCCGATCACTGATACGATCTCCACCTCTGGACAGTCACCAATGCACTGAACTCAAACAATAACAACGATTACCAAAATACCCCTAGAACCACTGGTGAATCCCTGGTCAAAGACAAGGTCAAAGTCAACCCCTGACTGACCTTACTCGCCGAGTCAACCCTATGACTCGCCGAGTCCCCATACTCAGAACTTCACTCAACCCGCGACCTGGTCAAAGACAAGGTCAATGTAAGTTTTTATTTTATTTATATTTATTTATTAATGTGAGACGGCCTAATTTTATGAGACCGTGCGACGCAATCCTAGCTACTCATTTAGTAGATAAAACGAAAACATTTTTAATATAAAAAATAATTGAAAATTTTCGAAAAAACAATTTTCCAATATTATTTTCGAAATATATTTTTTCCAAAAAAAAAATACCAAAATAAATAAATAAAATACATTTTTTACATGTTCTAGTAGAATATTAGAATGTTCTATATATCTGGCAAATATTCTTACATTCTAAAGATCACATTACAATATTTATAGTGTAATATTCTATTAGAATATTTCACGTATTTTAAAAATAAAACGGGATTTTTTTTTAATTTTATTTAGTTATTTTTTCAGGTAACTTAATTTCCAAAAATTATAATTAAAAAAAGAGTTTTTGGATTTTTCCTTTTGTTTTGCATTATAAAATTATTTTTAGATTTGGTCTCACAAAATTAACATTGTCTTAAATAAACCTGAACCTATATATATATATATATATATATATATATATATATATATATATATATATATATATATATATATATATATATATATATATATGTTTGGATTCAAAAATATATTGTGTCTAGTTGT
Organism: Lactuca saligna; assembly: GCF_052625555.1. Lineage (NCBI taxonomy): Eukaryota > Viridiplantae > Streptophyta > Magnoliopsida > Asterales > Asteraceae > Lactuca > Lactuca saligna. The sequence goes on along the minus strand of NC_136417.1, from coordinate 113,540,415 downwards.
AATGTTTAGCGTATTTTCTTAATTCCGAACTTTCGACTTAGGATTCTTTCATATGCATATTTAACAATTATATATAGGAGCGTTAGTTAGTAGAACGGATAGTTTTCGATACAGAATAGTTCCACACAACTTCTTGGAATGAATTTTTCATTCTTTCCATTAATGCAAACATATCTTATTACTTCTTTGTGTTTCTATAAACCTATAAAATCTTTTGATAATGTTTACATTTTACAATTTGTCGCTCCTATAATTGTTGACAATATATATCTACAAAGATATATATATATATATATATATATATATATATATATATATATATATATATATATATATATATCCGAGTAATATTTTAAAGAAATAAAATCGTAATTAAATATAGTAACTATACAAATCGACTTGTTGTTGGTCGGTTGCAAACCCTATCAATCTTGCCCTACATCATCCACACTGCAAGTATGTTCTGATCATTTCTTATAAGGTGTGACTTTTTTAATTAACTAGTATTGGTACTTTATATATGATTTATTTATTTGAACAGATTCCTATTACTATCTATGATCCAGCAAAATCGTCAACATCTTCTGCTATCTTATGCTAGGACGAAAGATGTTCTCCAAAATCCAACTCATGTTCAGATAACCAATGCACCTACGATCTCCACTATGGAGATGGTAGTGGAACATCAGGTTATGATGTATCCGACTTGATGCATTTTAGAATAATTGTTGGCTAGACAGATTGGTTGAACACTTCAGCTTCAGTTTTATTTGGGTAAGTTCTCATGTATCATCAACTATAGAATTTAATTTCTCTTCCTTCTTTAATTTTCTTTAAATAAGATGGTTGATTTAGTGAATTTTGCATCAACACCTGTAGCACGTCCGAAACAGGACATATAAGTCAAACCGAAAGAACACTTGATGGGATTATGGGATTGGGCAGACAAAGTATATCCGTCATTTCCCAAATTTCGTTACTAGGGATTGCACCAAATTCCTTTGGACATTGTCTAGCTGGTGGTGATGGAGGTGGGATTTTGGCCTTCGGCACACCAATCATGCCCGATCTAGTCCTCACTCCACTTGTGAAATCAATGTAGGTTTTTATTTTCTTTATATTTATTTATTAATGTGAGATGGCCTAATTTTATGAGACCTTGAGACGCAATCCTAGCTACTCATTTAGTAGATAAAACGAAAACATTTTTAAAATAAAAAATAATTGAGAATTTTCAAAAAAACAGTTTTCCAATATTATTTTCAAAATATATTTTTTCCAAAAAAAATACCAAAATAAATAAATAAAATATATTTTTTTACATATTCTAGTAGAATATTAGAATATTCTACATATCTGTCAAATATTCTAAAATTCTAAAGATCACTTTAGAATATTTATAGTGTAATATTCTATTAGAATATTTCACGTGTTTTAAAAATAAAACGGGATTTTTTTTTTATTTAGTTCTTTTTTAGATAACTAAAGTTCCGAAAATTATAATTAAAAAAAGAGTTTTTAGATTTTTCCTTTTGTTTTGCATATTAGAATATTCTACATATCTGTCAAATATTCTAAAATTCTAAAGATCACTTTAGAATATTTATAGTGTAATATTCTATTAGAATATTTCACGTGTTTTAAAAATAAAACGGGATTTTTTTTTTATTTAGTTCTTTTTTAGATAACTAAAGTTCCGAAAATTATAATTAAAAAAAGAGTTTTTGGATTTTTCTTTTTGTTTTGCATTTTAAAATTATTCTTAGATTTGGTCTCACAAAATTAACATGGTCTTAAATGAACCTGAATATATATATATATATATATATATATGTGTGTGTTAGGATTAAAAAATAATATTGTGTCTAGTTGTAACGTTTAGTGTATTTTCTTAATTCCAAACTTTCGACTTAGGATTCTTTCAGATGCTTATTTGACAACTATATATAGGAGCGTTAGTTAGTACAACGGATAGTTTTTGCTACAAAATAGTTCCACACAAGTTCGTGGAACGAATTTTTCATTCTTTCCAGTAATGCAAACATATCTTATTACTTCTGTGTGTTTCCATAAACCTATAAAATCTTTTGATAATGTTTACATTTTAAAATTTGTCGCTCCTATAATTGTTGACAATATATATTGACAATATATATATATATATATATATATATATATATATATATATATATATATATATATATATATATGTGTGTGTGTGTGAGTAATATTCTAAAGAAATAAGATCATAATTAAATATAGTAACTATATAAATGAGTAATGTAACTATAAAAAAAAGTGTAATTATAGTATATCATGCTAGTTCAATCCGTGGGGCCACAACCCATTTTTACTTGAAATAGCCCTAGTTCTATTTTTAGGATGAATATCTCAATCTGTATTTTGTAATGAAATTGATTTCATCATTGTTTACAGTTGGTTGATAGCTTTCTTCTCCATGTATATATATTTCCCCTGCAATGAAATGCACCACACGATTTTTCATTCCAACAATATTTCTTATCTCTTATACGATTTTTCATTCCAACACTATTACTTTTCTCTTATATTTTTTTGTGCGACCAATGGTTTCTTCGACATTGTTGTGTGTCTGGTGCTGCTACACGCCGTTGGTGCTCTTGGGTTTCCGCCGACTCTGAAGCTGGAAATATCGTTTCCCACCAACCATGGCTTTGAGTCGAAGCAACTCACGGAAAGAGATGGTTTAAGACACCATAGAATACTACACAAGTATGCTGATCCAAATGTGGTTGTTGGATTTGGAGTATATGGAACCTATGATCCTTTTGATGTTGGGTACGTACACTAACTTTTGTTGAGTTTTTAACCATATCATAGTAAACATAAAAATTATTTACCATACATGGTAGTTTCAAATATATTTACCAAAAAACAGTGAAATAGTTCCAAACCAATATTTTTTAATTTTTATATTACAAAAGTAAGTAAAGAAACTAGACCGCCGGTCCCTTCATCTTCCTCCTATTCCGTCGTCGTCTTATGTTTTCTTTATCGCCGGAGTATTCATCATTTTTGTTGTTAAACTGGACCACTAATCCCTGCATCTAATGGGTTACAATACAAAATGAAACTTGTTCTTTTGATTTATTTTAATTGGAATATGACATCTATTAATCATTTAATCATGACAGTTTTGAGATGTTTATCGAAGGAATGTTCTTTGTAGAAATCCTAAAACTACTTGTATGGGAATTATAGAATTGCAAATAAAGAGATGGATGTTTCTTCATGTTATGCTAATCCTAATGTCTTCCTAGATCTTCCATAGATGCAACCGCTAGTGTTTTTGTTTAGCGTTTTCAGTTATAAATATTCTTCAATTGTTATTTCTTTATCAATTCTAGCTGGTATGTTTGATGTTCTTGGTAATTGTTTTTTCAATTCTAGCTCATGTTTCGTTTTATAGTTTTTGATGAATAAAGACCTGCACTTGTTCTATACTTGCATATGTTTTAGTTATACTTGAAAGACTTTGTGAACAAGTGTCACAACTGGAAATTTTGTGTCATGTAATCTATACATTCAAGCTAATGTGAAACAAAAACTTCAATCAAATACAATATACGAGTACTACAAGTAGTCATCAAACAATTGGAGACCCTAGAAGTTCTTGTTAAGTCCATTATGGACTAGGACTTCCTTATTGGATCCAAATGGACCAATAAGCTTCCAATTGGACTACCATGGGCTTAGAACCCTAATTGGGCTCTAATTGGACCCACATTTATTTATTTCAACATTTTGGGTCATATGGGGCCTAGAATGAAATGAATTAAAAGCCTTGATACATGAATAACCTAAACTAGTCCAATAAAAATATAAAAATCCTACTACATCCTTTAAGCTTAAAACATACCCAATGCTAACCCAAATATTGGGCTTAGGAGCAAAAGGCCCAAATTTTTCCTTTTTCCCTTCACATTCTCGGCCCAAGGCCCAAGTCCAAGAAAGAGTTGACTTGCAAATGACACCTCATCTTTACCCATAGGATATCCATGCATTAATCTCATTTCTCCATACACATCACCTCAAATATCACCTCTTCTTCCCTCTCCCTCACTCACGGCCGAAACACACACACACATACACAAATATCTCTCAAACTCTCTCTAGATTCACTCAAGAACACTCCCTTCTTCCCTCTCCAAAATCTCGAAAAAAATAGGAAGCATTCAAGGAAGTTCTTCCACAAAATCATCATCTAAGGTAAGGATTTGTTTGGATCTATGACTTATATTCTTTGTTTATCAAAAACCTCTTCCTAATCCATGCAAAAACCGTGATTTTGCACCTTAGAAAGCTTCATACACTCCAAAACTTCATCAAGGGTGCTAAGGCCAAAAATCACCAAACTTTCTTCCATTCTTTCTTCAAAAACCGAACCAACACCCAAGGTGAGTTTCATATCCCCTTATTTTCGATTTTTATGAGTTTTATGGGGGAGAATACAAGAAAATGTGTAGATCCATCATTATGTGTATGTTGTGGTTGATTTCTATGCTTACATGTATGTTTTGTATGATTTTATTGATAGATCTAGGGTGATATGCTAAAAACCGAGACATACATTTTATCATAGCACAAAATAGACTATCACATGCAAAGTATACTAAGAAAATGGCTAAATAGCTTAACAACACTTAAATAGGGCTAAAAACTCATTTTTTTGACATAAAATGTTGAAAATACAAAGTTGAAGGGCCTAATATGAAACATTTCGAAATCTGATGGGTGAGATGAACCAAAACAGTTTACCTAATGTATTTTTCTGAAAATATGCTATTTAGAGGGTTAAAAACATAAATTCCAAGCTTATTGGGCTAAATTTGACATTTTCGGCCCAATAAGGTCCAATATGCGAAATTTTCTAAATTGGAGGGCCAAAACTGCATTTTTCCGTAAAACAGTGGACTATAAGTGTTCCATATGCTTTTCAAAGGTTTAAAATGCTTTTCAAATTTAAAAGGGACCAAAGTTGCAAAAATTTTCCAAATTGGGTCAAAAATGTAAAAATTGCGAAAAAGAGGTGTTATAACCGAGAAAACTGTAATTTCAAGGACTTAAGCTGTTTTCTATGAAAAATATGCTGGAAAATATTTATTTCAATAATTTTTGGTGTTAAAATGTCAAGAAAATTGATTTAAGGACTAAACCGGAAAGTTTTTAAATAAAGGGGTGAAAAGGGTAAATTTTACAAATAAGGAAGGACTGAAAACAGAAAATTTTCAAGGCTAGTTCAATACGTGCAATTTGACCAAATGATGGTACAACGCCTATCGACGAAATACAATACATTACAATACCAAAAATCGTTGTCAAACGAATTGGTTCGGTCTCGAACCAATAAAAATCCAAAACCACTAACACGACGATACTATGACATTACGACATTTCGATTCATAACCATAACGATTATGATTACATGCGAGTGTGCACAGACGTCTACGCACCATCTTTGGGCCCCAAAAGTGTAAAATCTTGTCTGTTGAGCCTAGCTAGCCCAACGACCTGATCTTAAGGCCCGAAGGTCTCTCTCTCTCTTACGAAGTGTTGGGTTTTACCGACCCTACATGACGTAACAGGACTTTCAATGGCAATATGCTGCTGGTCCCCAAGGGTCCTTCAGTGCTGCTAGTAAAGTCGGTAATTCACGATTGCGAGTTGGGCTTCGGGCCCTTCGCAATTGCATTTTGGTCTCGGACGACGCGGGAAACCCTGAAGGTTTCGTACCTTTTTCCTTCCCTCCGGTCGTGGGACTTAACAAGTCCGGGAGGATCGAGTCGCGTGAAGATTTACGAGTGACGCCTATAAGGATCGCTTGTAAGGTTGTTGACTTGTCGTTTTCCCTAACGCTTGTCCCAACACTTCACCACCCTTTGCCTTCTCGATGCCTCCGGAATACAACGATACAACAATAGGAAAACGTCGGGTTTTCCTAGGATTTCAATAACAATTACGAATTTCCGGTCGAATTTCACAACTCTTACGCTTACATCTATAGAATTCAAACAAGCATACTCATGGATCATCACCTATTTTTGTTACACTATTCTATTTTTAGAAAATATCGGATTTTCTAGTGGTTTCCAAACAACACATTGGATTTCAAACACTACTTATGAACTCACCAACATTTCATATGTTGACGTTTTTCAAAATACTTGTATTCTCAGGTAACAGATAAAGTGAAGATGATTTGTAATCTCTGACGTTTTGCTGTGGTTTAAGTAGCATCAAACAGTTATTTTCTTTGAATGTAATTTTTGGAACAATGTAATGTATGTAAACGTTACCAGTTGTATCAATTCCAAATGTTGGTGATGTATAATGTTATGTTTCATATATATGCATTGTAATGGTATTCAATGAGTCACGATAGCCCCCGGACGTTTCCGCCGTCTGGTTCAGGGGTGTGACAACAAGTCTATCTTTCCCGTTCTTTGCCACTTGTTCTTCAATTCCTTAACATGTAATTTGGTTAACTTGTATCTTATACTACACAAAAATAAAGCTAGGATTCCCCGCAAAAGAATACTATTTAGTGATTGATACAGGAAGCGACTTGTTGTGGGTCGGTTGCAAACCCTATCAATCTTGTCCTACATCATCCACACTGCAAGTATGTTCTGATCATTTCTTATAAGGTGTGACTTTTTTAATTAACTAGTATTGGTACTTTATATATGATTTCTTTCTTTGAACAGATTCCTATTACTATCTATGATCCAGCAAACTCGTCAACATCTTCTGCTATCTTATGCTAGGACGAAAGATGTTCTCCAAAATCCAACGCATGTTCAGATAACCAATGCACCTACGATCTCCACTATGGAGATGGTAGTGGAACATCAGGTTACTATGTATCCGACTTGATGCATTTTAGAATAATTGTTGGCTAGACAGATTGGTTGAACACTTCAGCTTCTGTTTTATTTGGGTAAGTTCTCATGTATCATCAACTAAAGAATTTAATTTCTATTCCTTCTTTTATTCACTTTAAATAAGATGGTTGATTTAGTGAATTTTGCATGAGCACCTGTAGCACATCCGAAACAGGACATATAAGTCAAACCGAAAGAACACTTGATGGGATTATGGGATTGGGCAAACAAAGTATATCCGTCATTTCCCAAATTTCATCACAAGGGATTGCACCAAATTCCTTTGGACATTGTCTAGCTGGTGGTGATGGAGGTGGGATTTTGGCCTTTGGCACACCAAACATGCCCGATCTAGTCTTCACTCCACTTGTGAAATCAATGTAAGTTTTTATTCTCTTTATATTTATTTATTAATGTGAGATGGCCCAATTTTATGAGACCCTGAGACGCAATCCTAGCTACTCATTTAGTAGATAAAACGAAAACATTTTTAAAATAAAAAATAATTGAGAATTTTCGAAAAAACAATTTTCCAATATTATTTTCGAAATATATTTTTTCTAAAAAAATACCAAAATAAATAAATAAAATACATTTTTTTACATGTTCTAGTAGTATATTAGAATATTCTACAAATCTGGCAAATAATCTAACATTCTAAAGATCACATTAGAATATTTATAGTCTAATATTCTATTAGAATATTTCACGTGTTTTAAAAATAAAACGGGTTTTTTTTTTAATTTTATTTAGTTTTTTTTCAGGTAACTCAAGTTCCGAAAACTGTAATTAAAAAAAGTTTTTTTGGATTTTTCCTTTGGTTTTGCATTTTAAAATTATTTTTAGATTTGGTTTCACAAAATTAACATGGTCTTAAATGAACCTGAACCTATATATATATATATATATATATATATATATATATATATATATATATATATATATATATATATATATATATATATGTATGTATAAGGATTCAAAAATAATATATTGTCTAGTTGTAATGTTTAGTGTGTTTTCTTAATTCCGAACATTCGACTTAGGATTCTTTCAGATGCTTATTTCACAACTATATATAGGAGCGTTAGTTAGTACAACGGATAGTTTTTGCAACAGAATAGTTCCACACAAGTTCTTGGAACAAATTTTTCATTCTTTCCATTAATGCAAACATATCTTATTACTTTTGTGTGTTTCCATAAACCTATAATGTTTACATTTTACAATTTGTCGCTCCTATAATTGTTGACAATATATATTGACAAAGATATATATATATATATATATATATATATATATATATATATATATATATATATATATATATATATATATATATATATATATATATATATATATATATATGAGCAATATTTTAAAGAAATAAGATCATAATTAAATATAGTAACTATATAAACCAAAAATGTAACTACAAAAAAGTGTAATTATAATATATCATGTAAGTTCAATCCGTGGGGCCACAACCCATTTTTACTTGAAATAGCCCTAGTTCTATTATTAGGACGAATATCTCAATCTGTATTTTGTAATGAAATTGATTTCATCATTGTTTACAGTTGGTTGATAGCTTTCTTCTCCATGTATCTATATTTTCCTGTAATGAAATGCACCACACGATTTTTCATTCCAACAATATTACTTATCTCTCATACGATTTTTAATTCCAACACTATTACTTTTCTCTTATATTTCTGTGCGACCAATGGTTTCTTCGACATTTTTGTGTCTGGTGCTGCTGCACGCCGTTGGTGCTCTTGGGTTTCCGGCGACTCTGAAGCAGGAAAGATCGTTTCCCACCAACGATGGCGTTGAGTTGAAGCAACTCACGGAAAGAGATGGTTTAAGACACCATAGAATACTACACAAGTATGCTGATCCAAATGTGGTTGTTGGATTTGGAGTATATGGAACCTATGATCCTTTTGATGCTGGGTACGGACACCAACTTTTGTTGAGTTTTTAACCATATCATAGTAAACATAAAAATTATTTACAATACATGGTAGTTTCAAATATATTTACCAAAAAACAGTGAAATAGTTCCGAACCAATATTTTTTACTTTTTATATTACAAATGTAAGTAAAGAAACTAGACCGCCGGTCCCTTCATCTTCCTCCTATCCCGTCGTCGTCTTATGTTTTCTTTATCGCCGGAGTATTCCTCATTTTTGTTGTTAAACTGGACCACCAATCCCTGAATCTCCTTCTTACTTGATTACTACTAATCGGTGCATAAAAAACAAGAAGACACAGGAGATCCAGAGATACCATCATCGCCTGCATCTAATGGGTTACAATACAAAATGAAACTTGTTCGTTTTAATTTTTTTTAATTGGAATATGACGTCTATTAATCATTTAATCATGACAGTTTTGAAATGTTTATCGAAGGAATGTTCTTTGTAGAAATACTAAAACTACTTGTATGGGAATTATAGAATTGCAAATTATGAGATGGATGTTTCTTCTTGTTATGCTAATCCTAATGTCTTCCTAGATCTTCCATTGATGCAACCACTCGTGTTTTTGTTTAGCGTTTTTGGTTATAAATATTTTTCAATTGTTATTTCTTTATCAGAGTTTTGTTGTCGGAGGTATTTTGGGAAAAACTGTCATATTTGATGTTCTTGGTAATTGTTTTTTCAATTCTAGCTCATGTTTCCTTTTATAGTTTTTTATGAACAAAGACCTGCACTTGTTCTATACTTGCATATGTTTTAGTTATACTTGAAAGAGTTTGTGAACAAGTCAATTTTTCCCGTTCCTAGCCACTTGTTCTTCAATTCCTAAACATGTTGTAATTTGGTTAACTTGTATATTGTACTACACAAAAATAAAGCTAGGATTCCCTGCAAAAGAATACTATTTAGTGATTGATACAGGAAGCGACTTGTTGTGGGTCGGTTGCAAACCCTATCAATCTTGCCCTACATCATCCACACTGCAAGTATGTTCTGATCATTTCTTATAAGGTGTGACTTTTTTAATTAACTAGTATTGGTACTTTATATATGATTTCTTTCTTTGAACAGATTCCTATTACTATCTATGATCCAGCAAACTCGTCAACATCTTCTGCTATCTTATGCTAGGACGAAAGATGTTCTCAAACATCCAACTCATGTTCAGATAACCAATGCACCTACGATCTCCACTACGGAGATGGTAGTGGAACATCAGGTTATTATGTATCCGACTTGATGCATTTTAGAATAATTGTTGGCTAGACAGATTGGTTGAACACTTCAGCTTCAGTTTTATTTGGAAAACTTCTCATGTATCATCAACTATAGAATTTAATTTCTCTTCCTTCTTTAAATCTCTTTAAATAAGATGGTTGATTTAGTGAATTTTACATCAGCAGCTGTAGCACGTCCGAAACAGGACATATAAGTCAAACTGTAAGAACACCTGATGGGATTATGGGATTGGGCAGACAAAGTATATCCGCCATTTCCCAAATTTCATCACAAGGGATTGCACCAAATTCCTTTGGACATTATCTAGCTGGTGGTGATGTAGGTGGGATTTTAGCCTTTGGCACACCAGTCATGCCCGATCTAGTCTTCACTCCACTTGTGAAATCAATGTAACTTTTTATTTTCTTTATATTTATTTATTAATGTGAGATGGCCTAATTTTATGAGACCGTGAGACGCAATCCTAGCTACTCATTTAGTAGATAAAACGAAAACATTTTTAAAATAAAAAATAATTGAGAATTTTCGAAAAAACAATTTTCCAATATTAATTTCGAAATATATTTTTTCCAAAAAAAATACAAAAATAAATAAATAAAATTCATTTTCTTACATATTCTAGAAGAATATTAGAATATTCTACATATCTGGCAAATATTCTAATATTCTAAAGATCACATTAGAATATTTATAGTGTAATATTCTATTAGAATATTTCACGTGTTTTAAAAATAAAACGGGATTTTCTTTTAATTTTATTTAGTTCTTTTTTAGGTAACTCAAGTTTCGAAAATTATAATTAAAGAAAGAGTTTTTGGATTTTTCCTTTTGTTTTGCATTTTAAAATTATTCTTAGATTTGGTCTCACAAAATTAACATGGTCTTAAATGACCTGAACCTATATAATATATATATATATATATATATATATATATATATATATATATATATATATGTATATATATATATATATATATGTTAGGATTCAAAAATAATATTGTGTCTAGTTGTAACATTTAGTGTATTTTCTTATTTCCGAACTTTCGACTTCGGATTCTTTCAGATGCTTATTTGACAACTATATATAGGAGCGTTAGTTAGTAGAACGGATAATTTTTGCTACAGAATAGTTCCACACAAGTTCTTGGAACGAATTTTTCATTCTTTCCATTAATGCAAACATATCTTATTACTTCTTTGTGTTTCCATAAACCTATAAAATCTTTTGATAATGTTTACATTTTACAATTTGTCGCTCCTATAATTGTTGACAATATATATTGACAAAGATATATATATATATATATATATATATATATATATATATATATATATATATATATATATATATATATACTAGATGTAAGATCCAAGTATTACATGGGTTAATCAAAAAAATTAAATATAAAAATCTGAATATTTAAGAACTTTGGATTTATACGTAAATAAGAAAAATAATAAATTATTAAAATTGCTTTTTTATCTTTTAAATTTAAATAAATAAACAAAATAAACTAATGAGCTTTAATTTGAGAATTTTGAAATAATAATGTAAGTCTATTAATGAAATTGATATTTATTTATTACTATATTTATTTTAATTATTTCATTAAAGTATTATGTGGAATTTATAAAAATATATAAACCCATTAAATGCATGTGGAAAAAAATTAATTCAAAATAACCACAAAATGACATTTGGCAAATTTAATGAGAGTGTGACATGTGGCAAAATAATCTTCATTTATTAGAGTATATATATATATATATATACATATATATATATATATATATATATATATATATATATATATATATATATTTATATTTATATATAAAAATGTGAGTAATATTTTAAAGAAATAAGATCATAATTAAATATAGTAACTATATAAACGAGTAATGTAACTACAAAAATGTGTAATTATAATATATCATGTAAGTTCAATCCGTGGGGCCACAACCCATTTTTAATTGAAATAGCCCTAGTTCTATTTTTAGGATGAATATCTCAATCTGTATTTTATAATGAAATTGATTTCATCATTGTTTACAGTTGGTTGATAGCTTTCTTCTCCATGTATATATATTTCCCCTGTAATGAAATGCACCACACGATTTTTCATTCCAACAATATTACTTATCTCTTATACGATTTTTCATTCCAACACTATTACTTTTCTCTTATATTTCTGTGCGACCAATGGTTTCTTCGACATTGTTGTGTCTCGTGCTGCTGTACGCCGTTGGTGCTCTTGGGTTTCCGGCGACTCTGAAGCTGGAAAGATCGTTTCCAACTAACCATGGCGTTGAGTTGAAGCAACTCACGGAAAGAGATGGTTTAAGACACCACAGAATACTACACAAGTGTGCTGATCCAAATGTGGTAGTTGGATTTGGAGTATATGGAAACTATGATCCTTTTGATGCTGGGTACGTACACCAACTTTTGTTGAGTTTTTAACCATATCATAGTAAATATAAAAGTTATTTACAATACATGGTAGTTTCAAATATATTTACCAAAAAACAGTGAAATAGTTCCGAACCAATATTTTTTAGTTTTTATATTACAAAAGAAAGTAAAGAAACTAGACCGCCGGTCCCTTCATCTTCCTCCTATTCCGTCGTCGTCTTATGTTTTCTTTATCGCCGGAGTATTCATCATTTTTGTTGTTAAACTGGACCACCTTACTACTAATCGGCGCATAAAAAACAAGAAGTCACAGGAGATCCAAAGATACCATGATCGCCTGCATCTAATGGGTTATAATACATAATGAAACTTGTTCTTTTTATTTTTTTTAATTGGAATATGACGTCTATTAATCACTTAATCATGACTGTTTTGTGAAGTTTATCGAAGGAATGTTCTTTGTAGAAATCCTAAAGCTACTTGTATGGGAATTATAGAATTACAAATTAAGAGATGCATGTTTCTTCTTGTTATGCTAATCCTAATATCTTCCTAGATCTTCCATCGATGCAACCACTAGTGTTTTTGTTTAACGTTTTCAGTTATAAATGTTCTTCAATTGTTATTTCTTTATCAGAGTTTCGCTGTCGGGGGTATTTTGGGAAAAACTGTCATGTTTGATGTTCTTGGTAATTGTTTTTTCAATTCTACCTCATGTTTCGTTTTATAGTTTTTGATGAAAAAAGACCTGCACTTGTTCTATACTTGCATATGTTTTAGTTATACTTCAAAGACTTTGTGAACAAGTCAATTTTTCCCGTTCCTAGCCACTTGTTCTTCAATTCCTTAACATGTTGTAATTTGGTTAACTTGTATCTTGTACTACACAAAAATAAAGCTAGGATTCCCTGCAAAAGAATACTATTTAGTGATTGATACAGGAAGCGAATTGTTGTGGGTCGGTTGCAAACCCTGTCAATCTTGCCCTACATCATCCACACTACAAGTATGTTCTGATCATTTCTTATAAGGTGTGACTTTTTTAATTAACTAGTATTGGTAATTTATATATGATTTCTTTCTTTGTACAGATTCCTATTACTATCTATGATCCAGCAAACTCGTCAACATCTTCTGCTATCTTATGCTAGGACGAAAGATGTTCTCCAAAATCCAACTCATGTTCAGATAACCAATGCACCTACGATCTCAAATAAGGAGTTGGTAGTGGAACATAAGGTTATTATGCATCCGACTAGATGCATTTTAGAATAATTGTTGGCTAGACAGATTGGTTGAACACTTCAACTTCAGTTTTATTTGGGTAAGTTCTCATGTATCATCAACTATAGAATTTAATTTCTCTTCCTTCTTTTATTCTCTTTAAATAAGTTGGTTGATTTAGTGAATTTTGCATGAGCAGCTGTAGCACATCCGAAACAGGACAGATAAGTCAAACGGAAAGAACACTTGATGAGATTATGGGATTGGGCAGACAAATTACATCCGTCATTTCCCAAATTTCATCACAAGGGATTGCACCAAATTCCTTTGGACATTGTCTAGCTGGTGGTGATGGAGGTGGGATTTTGGCCTTTGGCACACCAGTCATGCCCGATCTAGTCTTCACTCCACTTGTGAAGTCAATGTAAGTTTTTATTTTCTTTATATTTATTTATTAATATGAGATGGCCTAATTTTATGAGACCGTGAGATGCAATCCTAGATACTCCTTTAGTAGATAAAACGAAAACATTTTTAAAATAAAAAAGAATTGAGAATTTTCGAAATAACAATTTTCCAATACTATATTCGAAATATATTTTTTCCAAAAAAAAATACCAAAATAAATAAATAAAATATATTTTTTTACATGTTCTAGTAGAATATTAGAATATTCTACATATCTGGCAAATATTATAACATTATAAAGATCACATTAGAATATTTATAGTGTAATATTCTATTAGAATATTTCACGTGTTTTAAAAATAAAACGGGATTTTTTTTAATTTTATTTAGTTATTTTTTCAGGTAACTCAATTTCCAAATATTATAATTAAAAAAAGAGTTTTTGGATTTTTCCTTTTGTTTTGCATTTTAAAATTATTTTTACATTTGGTCTCATAAAATTAACATTGTCTTAACTAAACCTGAACCTATATATATATATATATATATATATATATATATATATATATATATATATATATATATATATATATATATGTTTGGATTCAAAAATATATTGTGTCTAGTTGTAATGTTTAGCGTATTTTCTTAATTCCGAACTTTCGACTTAGGATTCTTTCATATGCTTATTTAACAATTATATATTGGAGCGTTAGTTAGTAGAACGGATAGTTTTCGATACAGAATAGTTCCACACAACTTCTTGGAATGAATTTTTCATTCTTTCCATTAATGCAAACATATCTTATTACTTCTTTGCGTTTCTACAAACCTATAAAATCTTTTGATAATGTTTACATTTTACAATTTATCGCTCCTATAATTGTTGACAATATATATTGACAAAGATATATATATATATATATATATATATATATATATATATATATATATATATATATATATATATATATATATATATATATATATATATATATATATATATATATATATATATATATCAGAGTAATATTTTAAAAAAATAAAATCGTAACTAAATATAGTAACTATATAAACGAGAAATGTAACTACAAAAAAGTGTAATTATAAAATATCATGTAAGTTCAATCCGTGGGGCCACAACCCAATTTTAGTTGAAAGAGCCCTAGTTCTATTTCTAGGATGAATATCTCAATCTGTATTTTGTAATGAAATTGATTTCATCATTGTTTACAGTTGGTTGATAGTTTTCTTTTCCATGTATCTATATTTCCCTGTAATGAAATGCACCACATGATTTTTCATTCCAAGAATATTACTTATCTCTCATACGATTTTTAATTCCAACACTATTACTTTTCTCTTATATTTCTGTGCGACCAATGGTTTCTTCGACATTGTTGTGTCTAGTGTTGCTGCAGGCTGTTGGTGCTCTTGGGTTTCCGGCAACTCTGAAGCTGGAAAGATCGTTTCCCACCAACCATGGCGTTGAGTTGAAGCAACTCACGGAAAGAGATGGTGTAAGACACCATAGAATACTACACAAGTAAGCTGATCCAAATGTGTTTGTTGGATTTGAAGTATATGGAACCTATGATCCTTTTGATGCTGGGTACGTACACCAACTTTTGTTGAGTTTTTAACCATATCATAGTAAACATAAAAATTATTTACAATACATGGTAGTTTCAAATATATTTACCAAAAAATAGTGAAATAGTTCCGAACCAATATATTTCAATTTTTATATTACATAAGAAAGTAAAGAAACTAGACCGCCGGTCCCGTCATCTTCCTCCTATTCCGTCGTCGTCTTATGTTTTCTTTATCGCCGGAGTATTCGTCATTTTTGTTGTTAAACTGGACCACCAATCCCTGAATCTCCTTCTTACTTGATTACTACTAATCGGTGCATAAAAAACAAGAAGTCACAGGAGATCCAAAGATACCATGATCGCCTGCATCTAATGGGTTACAATACATAATGAATCTTGTTCTTTTTATTTTTTTTAATTGGAATATGACGTCTATTAATCACTTAATCATGACAGTTTTGTGATGTTTATCGAAGGAATGTTCTTTGTAGAAATCCTAAATCTACTTGTATGGGAATTATAGAATTGCAAATTAAGAGATGCATGTTTCTTCTTGTTATGCTAATCTTAATATCTTCCTAGATCTTCCATTGATGCAACCGCTAGTGTTTTTGTTTAGCGTTTTCAGTTATAAATATTCTTCAATTGTTATTTCTTTATCAGAGTTTCGCTGTCGGGGGTATTTTGGGAAAAACTGGCATGTTTGATGTTCTTGGTAATTGTTTTTTCAATTCTAGCTCATGTTTCGTTTTATAGTTTTTGAAGAAAAAAGACCTGCACTTGTTCTATACTTGCATATGTTTTAGTTATACTTGAAAGACTTTGTGAACAAGTCAATTTTTCCCGTTCCTAGCCACTTGTTCTTCAACTCCTTAACACGTTGTAATTTGGTTAACTTGTATCTTGTACTACACAAAAATAAAGCTAGGATTCCCTGCGAAAGAATACTATTTAGTGATTGATACAGGAAGCGACTTGTTGTGGGTCGGTTGCAAACCCTGTCAATCTTGCCCTACACCATCCACACAACAAGTATGTTCTGATCATTTCTTATAAGGTGTAACTTTTTTAATTAACTAGTATTGGTACTTTATATATGATTTCTTTCTTTGTACAGATTTCTATTACTATCTATGATCCAGCAAACTCGTCAACATCTTCTGCTATCGTATGCTAGGACGAAAGACGTTCTCCAAAATCCAACTCATGTCCAGATAACCAATGCACCTACGATCTCCACTAAGGAGTTGGTAGTGGAACATAAGGTTATTATGTATCTGACTTGATGCACTTTAGAATAATTGTTGGCTAGACAGATTGGTTGAACTCTTCAACTTCAGTTTTATTTGGGTAAGTTCTCATGTATCATCAACTATAGAATTTAATTTCTTTTCCTTCTTTTATTCTCTTTAAATAAGTTGGTTGATTTAGTGAATTTTTCATGAGCAGCTGTAGCACATCCGAAACAGGACAGATAAGTCAAACGGAAAGAACACTTGATGAGATTATGGGATTGGCAGACAAATTATATCCGTCATTTCCCAAATTTCATCACAAGGGATTGCACCAAATTCCTTTGGACATTGTCTAGCTGGTGGTGATGGAGGTGGGATTTTGGCCTTTGGCACACCAGTCATGCCCGATCTAGTCTTCACTCCACTTGTGAAGTCAATGTAAGTTTTTATTTTCTTTATATTTATTTATTAATGTGAGATGGCCTAATTTTATGAGACCTTGAGGTGCAATCCTAGATACTCATTTAGTAGATAAAACGAAAACATTTTTAAAATAAAAAAGAATTGAGAATTTTCGAAATAACAATTTTCCAATATTATGTTCGAAATATATTTTTTCCAAAAAAAAATACCCAAATAAATAAATAAAATACATTTTTTTACATCTTCTAGTAGAATATTAGAATATTCTACAAATCTGACAAATATTCTAATATTCTAAAGATCACATTAGAATATTTATAGCGTAATATTCTATTAGAATATTTCACGTGTTTTAAAAGTAAAATGGGATTTTTTTTTTAATTTTATTTAGTTATTTTTTCAGGTAACTCAATATCCAAAAATTATAATAAAAAAAAGAGTTTTTGGATTTTTCCTTTTGTTTTGCATTTTAAAATTATTTTTAGATTTGGTCTCACAAAATTAACATTGTCTTAAATAAACCTGAACCTATATATATATATATATATATATATATATATATATATATATATATATATATATATATATATATATATGTTTGGATTCAAAAATATATTGTGTCTAGTTGTAATGTTTAGCGTATTTTCTTAATTCCGAACTGTCGACTTAGGATTCTTTCATATGCTTATTTAACAATTATATATAGGAGCGTTAGTTAGTAGAACGTATAGTTTTTTATGCAGAATAGTTTCACACAACTTCTTGGAATGAATTTTTCATTCTTTCCATTAATGCAAACATATCTTATTACTTCTTTGTGTTTCTATAAACCTATATAATCTTTTGATAATGTTTACATTTTACAATTTGTCGCTCCTACAATTGTTGACAATATATTTGACAAAGATATATATATATATATATATATATATATATATATATATATATATATGAGTAATATTTTAAACAAATAAAATCGTAATTAAATATAGTAACTATATAAATGAGAAATGTAACTACAAAAAAGTGTAATTATAATATATCATGTATGTTCAAACCGTGGGGCCACAACCCAATTTTAGTTGAAAGAGCCCTAGTTCTATTTTTAGGATGAAGCTGGAAAGATCGTTTCCCACCAACCATGGCGTTGAGTTGAAGCAACTCACGGAAAGAGATGGTGTAAGACACCATAGAATACTACACAAGTGTGCTGATCCAAATGTGGTTGTTGGATTTGAAGTATATGGAACCTATGAGCCTTTTGATGCTGGGTACGTACACCAACTTTTGTTGAGTATTTAACCATATCATAGTAAACATAAAACTTATTTACAATACATGGTAGTTTCAAATATATTTACCAAAAAACAGTGAATTAGTTCCGAACCAATATTTTTTAATTTTTATATTACAAAAGTAAGTAAAGAAACTAGACCGCCGGTCCCTTCATCTTCCTCCTATTCCGTCGTCGTCTTAAGTTTTCTTTATCGCCGGAGTATTCATCATTTTTGTTGTTAAACTGGACCACCAATCCCTGAATCTCCTTCTTACTTGATTACTACTAATCGGTGCATAAAAAACAAGAAGTCACAGGAGACCCTGAGATACCATCATCGCCTGCATCTAATGGGTTACAATACAAAATGAAACTTGTTCTTTTTATTTTTTTTAATTGGAATATGACGTCTATTAATCATTTAATCATGACAGTTTTGAGATGTTTACCGAAGGAATGTTCTTTGTAGAAATCCTAAAACTACTTGTATGGGAATTATAGAATTGCAAATTAAGAGATGGATGTTTCTTCTTGTTATGCTAATCCTAATGTCTTCCTAGATCTTCCATTGATGCAACCGCTAGTGTTTTTGTTTAGCGTTTTCAGTTATAAATATTCTTCAATTGTTATTTCTTTATTAGAGTTTTGCTGTCGGGGGTATTTTGGGAAAAACTGTCATATTTGATGTTCTTGGTAATTGTTTTTTAAATTCTAGCTCATGTTTCGTTTTATAGTTTTTGTTGAACAAAGACCTGCACTTGTTCAATACTTGCGTATGTTTTAGTTATACTTGAAAGACTTTGTGAACAAGTCAATCTTTCCCGTTCTTAGCCACTTGTTCTTCAATTCCTTAACATGTTGTAATTTGGTTAACTTGTATCTTGTACTACACAAAAATAAAGCTAGGATTCCCTGCAAAAGAATACTATTTAGTGATTGATACAGGAAGCGAATTGTTGTGGGTCGGTTGCAAACCCTGTCAATCTTGCCCTACATCATCCACACTACAAGTATGTTCTGATCATTTCTTATAAGGTGTGACTTTTTTAATTAACTAGTATTGGTACTTTATATATGATTTCTTTCTTTGTACAGATTCCTATTACTATCTATGATCCTGCAAACTCGTCAACATCTTCTGCTATCTTATGCTAGGACGAAAGATGTTCTCCAAAATCCAACTCTTGTTCAGATAACCAATGCACCTACGATCTCCACTAAGGGGTTGGTAGTGGAACATAAGGTTATTATGCATCCGACTTGATGCATTTTAGAATAATTGTTGGCTAGACAGATTGGTTGAACACTTCAACTTCAGTTTTATTTGGGTAAGTTCTCATGTATCATCAACTATAGAATTTAATTTCTCTTCCTTCTTTTATTGTCTTTAAATAAGTTGGTTGATTTAGTGAATTTTGCATGAGCAGCTGTAGCACATCCGAAACAGGACAGATAAGTCAAACGGAAAGAACACTTGATGAGATTATAGGATTGGGCAGACAAATTATATCCGTCATTTCCCACATTTCATCACAAGGGATTGCACCAAATTCCTTTGGACATTATCTAGCTGGTGGTGATGGAGGTGGGATTTTGGCCTTTGGCACACCGGTCATGCCCGATCTAGTCTTCACTCCACTTGTGAAGTCAATGTAAGTTTTTATTTTCTTTATATTTATTTATTAATATGAGATGGCCTAATTTTATGAGACCGTGAGATGCTGTAACATCCAAAATTTCAAAACAATTAAAAATTTTCAAATCACCCATTTTATTAACATTGTTGCAAAAAGGTTTCCAATACATTATTAAACAGAGTAATTTCCCAGGTTCATATCATAAAACACCAACGCGTGGAACGGTACGATCACGCCATTGCCTTGCCACAGACTCTTGAGAACCTGAAACATAAAACCACAACTGTAAGCTCGAAAGCTTAGTGAGATACCCCCAGGATACCAACCACATATACGCCTTCCGGCCCATAACATATCGCCTTCCGGCCCATAACATATTGCCTTCCGGCCCATAACATATTGCCTTCCGGCCCATAAGCATAAAATGCATATATAACATAACAAACAATCATATAGCAGTTCATTGACAACAATCGATCAACATATCACATATCATAGCATTACTCTAAACAAGATATCGGTCTAGCCGATCACTAGCATAACATTACCCTATGAATCAGTCAACATACTAAATGCATACATACGCCTTTCCAGGCCAAGACCTTCTGGTCCACATAGCAATGCCTTCCGGCCCATAACATGTAATGACAACTACCCGAATTTCTATCCGGTAAAAAGGGTCGGCCTTGGTGCCATAAACCCTAACGATATAGTGAGGATAACTCACCTCGAAACTGCCGACTGAACAGATAGCTCAAGCTGCTCCGATCACTGATACGATCTCCACCTCTGGACAGTCACCAATGCACTGAACTCAAACAATAACAACGATTACCAAAATACCCCTAGAACCACTGGTGAATCCCTGGTCAAAGACAAGGTCAAAGTCAACCCCTGACTGACCCTACTCGCCGAGTCAACCCTATGACTCGCCGAGTCCCTATACTCAGAACTTCACTCAACCCGCGACCTAACTCGCCGAGTCACCCCAAGACTCGCCGAGTTCAGCGACTCTGAGTCCACTCGCCCTTAACTCACCGATTCCTTAAGATACCCTTTCTACACGTCGAGTATCCCATTTTTACTCGACGAGTTCCTCCTGGAAGAATCGCGGGGCCACCCCGACTCAACTCGCCGAGTCTGAAGAACAACTCGACGAGTCCTAGCAAATCTTCAAGCTACTCGCCGAGTCTGTTCATCGGACTCGGCGAGTCCATGCCATGCAACCGCTCAAACTGCTTTCTAATGGCAGGACTGCTCCGACCCGGTCTGCGATCCTACTCGGCGAGTCTAGGCTCCAACTCGCCGAGTCCCCTCTTAAAACACCCCAGAAACATAATTATTACAATACTTGAAATTCCGGGCTGTTACAATTCTCCCCCACTAGGATTAGACTTCGCCCTCGAAGTCTCACTCTGGAAATAGCCCCGGATGCTGCTCCCATCTCACACGTTCCAGATCACAGTTCATTTTCGATCCCCTTTGGTGCTGCCACTGGCTTCTCGGCATAATTCCGGCTCGCATCCCCCTGAATGGCTTCTAATGGAACCACTGCCGACTCATCGGCTATACACTTTCTCAATTGCGACACATGAAAAATGTCGTGGATTTGTCTCAATTCCGTGGGCAACTCCAAACGGTAGGCCACCCGGCCTACCCCCGCAAACACATGAAAAGACCCAATATACCGGGGCCTCAACTTGCCCCTTTTCCTGAATCGAATCACTCCTCTCCAAGGAGAGGCCTTCAGGAGTACGAGGTCGCCGACCTGAACTCAAGCTCGGACCGGCGTCTGACTGCATAACTTTTCCTGTCGGCTCTGGGCGGTCAATAACCTCTGTCTAACCTGCTGAATCTGCCCTGCCGACCGAAGCACGATCTCTGTACTGCACATCACTCTCTGAAACCGAAAATTACCCAAGATGCAACTTTGCTCTAAATCTCAACGATCACTCGACCCATAAGGGTTAGGAAACCATGAACCACTGGATCCCCGATCCAAAGCCCACCTTGTCCATTCCGGACCGACTGAAAGATCCATTCTCACTCTCAGAGCAACTCTCACTAGTTCTCCTCTTGCCATCACCTACACATACTGAACTAGCCCCAACGCCCGCAGGTTGGAAGACCCAATACACTGATGATATTCTCGAACATCTCCCAAGATGAACCACTAATATCCACTCTATACCATGATCAGAATCACACTGAGAATTTAAGATTTTCCCTCCCCCTGCATCCCTTCTGAGCCTCAACAGACATCCCTAACCGGATGGGTTCCTACTTCGCTGCCGCGAACACGATGCTCGAAGCCATACTCGAAATACTCTAACCATAACTCTGCTCTGCAGCTTTCACTTTCGTGAACTTGCACCCCCTTCGGAGTTACACACCTTCCTCTTTTCCTTTTCCAAGGAACCCTTTTGGTCATAATGCCACTCCAACCAGTGCCACGGTGCTTGCCCCAAGCGACACCACCCTTTTTGCGTAACCGCTATTCACATACTCTGGTTCTCACTGCAGGGGCTCTCAATCCCATGCACTCTCTCCACTCATCAAAATCACTGCCTCAGCTAAACAAGATCACTAACCCGGGGCCAGACCTTCCAATGCAATCACACTGCAACATACACGATCCGCAATCTCAAACTGATCCAGCAATACCAACAGAGTCTCCAGCATGACTGGGTCGACTCTCATAACACATACTAGCCATTCGAGGCTATATCTCTTTGGGTCCGTACACCCAACTCTGCGAACCCTCAGGTTCTAACTTTGGGAACCTTCTGGTTCCAGCTCTAGAAACATGCACAACATAATCCCGTGGGATTAATGCAGTACAACCCATCACGCACCTCAAACATACCAATACTCTGATCGCATAACCCCAGTTACTTACTCAAGCTTGATCCCGGCCTTCTCTCAGGCCTCCACAATCAAATGCCCTAGGTCTGTATCCCGCCCCGCATACCCGACACTCGCTCTTGTCGGCCTATACTCTACGCTGACAAACACTGCTGAATCCCAACAGCTAAGCACCCTCACATACTCATCGATCTCCTGGAGAATTCTCCAATTCTCCCCCACTAAAGCACTGACTAACTGCCACCGATCCTCATTAACGACCTATCAGAACAATCCTGCACAAAGAGGACATTTACCCACTGACTGCTTTCCACAAGCATAAGCAACCCTCAGCAAAACACATCTCCTCCCTGATCAATCCGCTCAAAGGAATCCGGTCTTTCAATTATCCACTCCACGACTGCAGATGCTACCCGACATTCAACCCAGTGCCGCATCTCCACTATCAACCCTCACGAACGATAACCAACGGAATTCCCAAGCAATAACCCATAACCAAACCCACAACCTGAAAAAGGATGAATACCGCATCGAAAACCGCACAAGGATACCGGCACCAAAACACCAACTATAACCATACCAAACCATCAGGGAACAACGAATGCCCAAGCGAAAACCTGGAACACCAATCCATAACCATGCCAAACCCGCGAAACAACGAATACCACATCGAAATCCACACAAGATACCAGCACGAACAATACGCCACAATCAACGCGAGATAATCAAGACATCAAGAAGGCATCATACCCGCAGCTGCCTCCGGCACTGTTCCGTCCCCTTCTGCCGCAAGCTGATAAGCACGACTCTGAGCCCTTGGGCTCCGCTCCATCCTGTCCTCCTCTTGAACTCCTCAAGGTGGCCGGTGCTAGAGCCTACACCGGTCCTGCAGAAAGTTGTGGACAGTTGACCCTCAAATGTCCAACCTGCCGACACTGATAACAAATCCTCAAATCCCGAATTGGCACTGACTGCCGACAATCCCGAGCACCGTGCCCCTCCTTTCCGCACTTGCGGCATGCACCACCGAACCAACAAGCTCCGGTGTAACCCCTCCCATCCGATCCCCCATTCTAACATCTACGGTCCTGGACCGTTTCGGCACCGACTACGACCGCATCGGGGCCTGCTTCAGCTCACGCAACTGCAACTCAACCTCTAACTCACGCCACATGGCGGCCTCCTGCAACTCCAACAAGGTCTCACACCTCTGCGCAGACACGAACTGTCTGATATCCCTCTTGAGCATACTCAGATATCAGGACATCTGAGCCTGCTCCGAAGCGAACTCAGGGCAAAACATCGCCCTCCCAATAAACATCCTGGTGATCTTAGTCACCGACTCCGAATCCTGCTTCAGCTCAAGGAACTCTCGAGAAAATCTCTCCCTCTCATCTCGCGGAACATAGCGAGTACTGAACATCTCTCTGAACTGATCCCCTGAAGCCGCAGCCCTCTGCGCATCGAAATATGACCCCGTGGTCAATCTCCACAAATCCTTCGCCCCGAGCCTCAATAGGTTCAGAGCACACCTCGCCCTCTGATCAGCAGGGCATAAACTCGTGGAGAAACACCCCTCCATGTCTGATAACCATCTCATAGCAACAATCGGGTCCTGAACTCCATCGAATGTGGGAGGCTTCGTATAATAGAAGTCCCGATACTGAAACCCCGACTAGGTCTTCCCTTTGCTGTTGCTACAGCCGCTGTAACCGCCGCGGCAGCCGTCTCTGCGAGAGCCGCATATCGCTCATCAAACTACTCAACCATGGCGGTCCTGATCGACCCAAACAATTCCGGCAACTCAGCCCGTAACAATGCAGCAACCTCATCACGCAGGATTTTGCGAACCTTCGCGTCCAACTCGTTCGTGCTCGTCTGATCGATAACCTTAGACGGTACCGATCCACCCGGAACTCGCTCTCCAGCTCCCGATCCTGATCCGGATCCACTATCATCATGCCTCGAGATCTCCATAATGAAGACACCCTACCAATCTCAGACACTTCCCAAAATCCTGGGATCCAACTCTCGCAACCCTACCCTAGAGATCATGGTTTCCCTGATACGCGTATGGGTCCTGTGCTTTCAGTAGTACGGGCCCATACTACCTTCCACACCTACCCATATTTGTATGAAGTACTACCACAATACCCTAGGGAACATGTATAACAACTATCAACCCTCACCACTAGAGGAACACTGAGAATATCCCATAAGGGACCCTAGGCTACAGGCATCACAAATCAGGCAACATTATCATGAATTCCTGAAGATCCCTAGCCTAACTCTAGCATGCTCTTCTATCAAGCTCAATAAAACAAATATCACGTATGGTATCTTGGGGTTACTTACTGGCTCCGGCTGATCGTACCTCCGCGTCCTCCTTTTACCAAATTTGAAAACCATTTTAATTTCTCATTTTAATTTCTCTTTTTAAAATCCTCCTCGATTTGAGACTGGAGTCACATGAATGTTTCCCCAATTCACTCAAATCAAGGCTCTGATACCAACTTGTAACATCCAAAATTTCAAAACAATTAAAATTTTTCAAATCACCCATTTTATTAACATTGTTGCAAAAAGGTTTCCAATACATTATTAAACAGAGTAATTTCCCAGGTTCATATCATAAAACACCAACGCGTGGAACGGTACGATCACGCCATTGCCTTGCCACGGACTCTTGAGAACCTGAAACATAAAACCACAAATGTAAGCTCGAAAGCTTAGTGAGATACCCCCAGGATACCAACCACATATACGCCTTCCGGCCCATAACATAGCGCCTTCCGGCCCATAACATATTGCCTTCCGGCCCATAACATATTGCCTTCCGGCCCATAAGCATAAAATGCATATATAACATAACAAATAATCATATAGCAGTTCATTGACAACAATCGATCAACATATCACATATCATAGCATTACTCTAAACAAGATACCGGTCTAGCCGATCACTAGCATAACATTACCCTATGAATCAGTCAACATACTAAATGCATACATACGCCTTTCCAGGCCAAGACCTTCCGGTCCACATAGCAATGCCTTCCGGCCCAAAACATGTAATGACAACTACCCGAATTTCTATCCGGTAAAAAGGGTCGGCCTTGGTGCCATAAACCCTAACGATATAGTGAGGATAACTCACCTCGAAACTGCTGACTGAACAGATAGCTCAAGCTGCTCCGATCACTGATACGATATCCACCTCTGGACAGTCACCAATGCACTGAACTCAAACAATAACAACGATTACCAAAATACCCCTGGAACCACTGGTGAATCCCTGGTCAAAGACAAGGTCAAAGTCAACCCCTGACTGACCCTACTCGCCGAGTCACCCCTATGACTCGCCGAGTCCCCATACTCAGAACTTCACTCAACCCGCGACCTAACTCGCCGAGTCACCCCAAGACTCGCCGAGTTCAGCGACTCTGAGTCCACTCGCCCTTAACTCACCGATTCCTTAAGACACCCTTTCTACACGTCGAGTATCCCCTTTTTACTCGACGAGTTCCTCCTGGAAGAATCGCGGGGCCACCCCGACTCAACTCGCCGAGTCTGAAGAACAACTCGACGAGTCCCAGCAAATCTTCAAGCTACTCGCCGAGTCTGTTCATCGGACTCGGCGAGTCCATGCCATGCAACCGCTCAAACTGCTTTCTAATGGCAGGACTGCTCCGACCATTCATAGGCCTGGCCTTCCTAGACTGGTCCATCACGTAAGGTCCTCATTTTGGTGCTCATGATACACCCCATGATTCATAACATACATATTGACCTAAGGCATAAGGATTCCAATCCAAAACCTTCATTAATTCCCGAAATGTACAGGCATGGGACATTCTGGACCTCCAAATGTCCCAATACAGAGTCACAATCGTTTGGGGGACTAGGGTAGCATTCAATCTAATCACAAAAGGGTTCCACAAACCCTAATTCCATAAACACATCAACATAGCAGAGCATAACTCGCATTCTTACAAGAATAATGTGCCCTCTGCGTCCCCAATCCTCAGAACGTGACTCCCTTATTGTTCCTTTAGCCAAGCCCTTCTCTTCCTTGCACAACAACACTTCCAAGATCAACAATGGCCCTTGAACTTTGCTCCAGATGCACCCAATCGATTTAGGGTTCTTCCCAGAAGGCTAAAAATGAACAATGACGGCCAATAAGTGCCTCTTATACGTCCCGAACCTGAACGGTTAGGGTTTTCGCTAAACAGCGCAGACTCGCCGAGTCCATATCTGGACTCGTCGAGTCCAGTCGCGACCCGCGACCCGGTCTGCGATCCTACTCGGCGAGTCTAGGCTCCAACTCGCCGAGTCCCCTCTTAAAACACCCCAGAAACATAATTATTACAATACTTGAAATTCCGGGCTGTTACAGATGCAATCCTAGATACTCCTTTAGTAGATAAAACGAAAACATTTTTAAAATAAAAAAGAATTGAGAATTTTCGAAATAACAATTTTCCAATACTATGTTCGAAATATATTTTTTCCAAAAAAAAATACCACAATAAATAAATAAAATACATTTTTTACATGTTCTAGTAGAATATTAGAATATTCTACATATCTGGCAAATATTCTAACATTCTAAAGATTACATTAGAATATTTATAGTGTAATATTCTATTAGAATATTTCACGTGTTTTAAAAATAAAACGGGATTTTTTTTAATTTTATTTAGTGATTTTTTCAGATAACTCAATTTCCAAAAATTATAATTAAAAAAAGAGTTTTTGGATTTTTCCTTTTCTTTTGCATTTTAAAATTATTTTTAGATTTGGTCTCATAAAATTAACATTGTCTTAACTAAACCTGAACCTATATATATATATATATATATATATATATATATATATATATATATATATATATATATATATATATATATATGTTTGGATTCAAAAATATATTGTGTCTAGTAGTTTAGTGTGTTTTCTTAATTCCGAACTTTCGACTTAGGATTCTTTCATATGCTTATTTAACAATTATATATAGGAGCGTTAGTTAGTAGAACGGATAGTTTTTGATACAGAATAGTTCCACACAACTTCTTGGAATGAATTTTTCATTCTTTCCATTAATGCAAACATATCTTATTACTTCTTTGTGTTTCTATAAACCTATATAATCTTTTGATAATGTTTACATTTTACAATTTGTCGCTTCTATAATTGTTGACAATATATATTGACAAAGATATATATATATATATATATATATATATATATATATATATATATATATATATATATATGAGCAATATTTTAAAGAAATAAGATCATAATTAAATATAGTAACTATATAAACCAGAAATGTAACTACAAAAAAGTGTAATTATAATATATCATGTAAGTTCAAAACGTGGGGCCACAACGCAATTTTAGTTGAAAGAGCCCTAGTTCTATTTTTAGGATGAATATCTCAATCAGTATTTTGTAATGAAATTGATTTCATCATTGTTTACAGTTGGTTAATAGTTTTCTTCTCCATGTATATATATTTCCCCTGTAATGAAATGCACCACATGATGTTTCATTCCAACAATATTACTTATCTCTTATACGATTTTTCATTCCAACACTATTACTTTTCTCTTATATTTCTGTACGACCAATGGTTTCTTCGACAGTGTTGTGTCTAGTGTTGCTGAAGGCCGTTGGTGCTCTTGGGTTTCCGGCGACTCTGAAGCTGGAAATATCGTTTCCCACCAACCATGGCGTTGAGTTGAAGCAACTCACGGAAAGAGATGGTTTAAGACACCATAGAATACTACACAAGTATGCTGATCTAAATGTGGTTGTTGGATTTGAAGTATATGGAACCTATGATCCTTTTGATGCTGGGTACGTACACCAACTTTTGTTGAGTATTTAACCATATCATAGTAAACATAAAAATTATTTACAATACATGGTAATTTCAAATATATTTATCAAAAAACAGTGAATTAGTTCCGAACCAGTATTTTTTAATTTTTATATTACAAATGTAAGTAAAGAAACTAGACCGCCGGTCCCTTCATCTTCCTCCTATTCCGTCGTCGTCTTAAGTTTTCTTTATCGCTGGAGTATTCATCATTTTTGTTGTTAAACTGGACCACCAATCCTTGAATCGCCTTCTTACTTGATTACTACTAATCGGTGCATAAAAAACAAGAAGTCACAGGAGACCCAGAGATACCATCATCGCCTGCATCTAATGGGTTACAATACAAAATGAAACTTGTTCTTTTTATTTTTTTTAATTGGAATATGACGTCTATTAATCATTTAATCATGACAGTTTTGAGATGTTTACCGAAGGAATGTTCTTTGTAGAAATCCTAAAACTACTTGTATGGGAATTATAGAATTGCAAACTAAGAGATGCATGTTTCTTCTTGTTATGCTAATCTTAATATCTTCCTAGATCTTCCATTGATGCAACCTCTAGTGTTTTTGTTTAGCGTTTTCAGTGATAAATATTCTTTAATTGTTATTTCTTTATCAGAGTTTTGCTGTCGGGGATATTTTGGGAAAAACTGTCATATTTGATGTTCTTGGTAATTGTTTTTTAAATTCTAGCTCATGTTTCGTTTTATAGTTTTTGATGATTAAAGACCTGCACTTGTTCAATACTTGCGTATGTTTTAGTTATACTTGAAAGACTTTGTGAACAAGTCAATCTTTCCCGTTCTTAGCCACTTGTTCTTCAATTCCTTAACATGTTGTAATTTGGTTAACTTGTATCTTGTACTACACAAAAATAAAGCTAGGATTCCCTGCAAAAGAATACAATTTAGTGATTGATACAGGAAGCGACTTGTTGTGGGTCGGTTGCAAACCCTGTCAATCTTGCCCTACATCATCCACACTACAAGTATGTTCTGATCATTTCTTATAAGGTGTGACTTTTTCAATTAACTAGTATTGGTACTTTATATATGATTTCTTTCTTTGTACAGATTCCTATTACTATCTATGATCCAGCAAACTCGTCAACATCTTCTGCTATCTTATGCTAGGACGAAAGATGTTCTCCAAAATCCAACTCATGTTCAGATAACCAATGCACCTACGATCTCCACTAAGGGGTTGGTAGTGGAACATAAGGTTATTATGTATCCGACTTGATGCATTTTAGAATAATTGTTGGCTAGACAGATTGGTTGAACACTTCAACTTCAGTTTTATTTGGGTAAGTTCTCATGTATCATCAACTATAGAATTTAATTTCTCTTCCTTCTTTTATTCTCTTTAAATAAGTTGGTTGATTTAGTGAATTTTGCATGAGCAGCTGTAGCACATCCGAAACAGGACAGATAAGTCAAACGGAAAGAACACTTGATGAGATTATGGGATTGGGCAGAAAAATTATATCCGTCATTTCCCAAATTTCATCACAAGGGATTGCACCAAATTCCTTTGGACATTGTCTAGCTGGTGGTGATGGAGGTGGGATTTTGGCCTTTGGAACACCAGTCATGCCCGATCTAGTCTTCACTCCACTTGTGAAGTCAATGTAAGTTTTTATTTTCTTTATATTGATTTATTAATGTGAGATGACCTAATTTTATGACACCGTGAGATGCAATCTTAGATACACATTTAGTAGATAAAACGAAAACATTTTTAAAATAAAAAAGAATTGAGAATTTTCGAAATAACAATTTTCCAATATTATGTTCGAAATATATTTTTTCCAAAAAAAATACCACAATAAATAAATAAAATACATTTTTTTACATGTTCTAGTACAATATTAGAATATTCTACATATCTGGAAAATATTCTAACATTCTAAAGATCACATTAGAATATTTATAGTGTAATATTCTATTTGAATATTTCACGTGTTTTAAAAATAAAACGGGATTTTGTTTTTTTAATTTTATTTAGTTATTTTTTCTGGTAACTAGATTTTCTAAAAATTATAATTAAAAAAAGAGTTTTTGGATTTTTCCTTTTGTTTTGCATTTTAAAATTAATTTTAGATTTGGTCTCACAAAATTAACATTGTCTTAAATAAACCTGAACATATATATATATATATATATATATATATATATATATATATATATATATATATATATATGTTTGGATTCAAAAATATATTGTGTCTAGTTGTAATGTTTAGCGTATTTTCTTAATTCCGAACTTTCGACTTAGGATTCTTTCATATGCTTATTTAACAATTATATATAGGAGCGTTAGTTAGTAGAACGGATAGTTTTTGATACAGAATAGTTCCACACAACTTCTTGGAATGAATTTTTCATTCTTTCCATTAATGCAAACATATCTTATTACTTCTTTGTGTTTCTATAAACCTATAAAATCTTTTGATAATGTTTACATTTTACAATTTGTCGCTCCTATAATTGTTGACAATATATATTGACAAAGATATATATATATATATATATATATATATATATATATATATATATATATATATATATATATATCTGAGTAATATTTTAAAGAAATAAAATCGTAATTAAATATAGTAACTATATAAACGAGAAATGTAACTACAAAAAAGGGTAATTATAAAATATCATGTAAGTTCAATACGTGGGGCCACAACCCAATTCTAGTTGAAAGAGCCCTACTTCTATTTTTAGGATGAATATCTCAATCTGTATTTTGTAATGAAATTGATTTCATCATTGTTTACAGTTGGTTGATAGTTTTCTTCTCCATGTATATATATATATATTTCCCCTGTAATGAAATGCACCACATGATTTTTCATTCCAACAATATTACTTATCTCTTATACGATTTTTCATTCCAACACTATTACTTTTCTCTTATATTTCTATACGACCAATGGTTTGTTCGACATTGTTGTGTCTAGTGTTGCTGCAGGCCGTTGGTGCTCTTGGGTTTCCGGCGACTCTGAAGCTGGAAAGATCGTTTCCCACCAACCATGGCGTTGAGTTGAAGCAACTCACGGAAAGAGATGGTTTAAGACACCATAGAATACTACACAAGTATGCTGATCCAAATGTGGTTGTTGGATTTGAAATATATGGAACCTATGATCCTTTTGATGCTGGGTACGTACACCAACTTTTGTTGAGTTTTTTACCATATCATAGTAAACATATAAATTATTCACAATACATGGTAGTTTCAAATATATTTACCAAAAAACAGTGAAATAGTTCCGAACCAATATTTTTTTATTTTTATATTACAAAAGAAAGTAAAGAAACTAGACCGCCGGTCCCTTCATCTTCCTCCTATTCCGTCGTCGTCTTATGTTTTCTTTATCGCTGGAGTATTCGTCATTTTTGTTGTTAAACTGGACCACCAATCCCTGAATCTCCTTCTTACTTGATTACTACTAATCGGTGCATAAAAAACAAGAAGTCACAGGAGATCCAAAGATACCATGATCGCCTGCATCTAATGGGTTACAATACATAATGAAACTTGTTCTTTTTATTTTTTTTTTATTTGGAATATGACGTCTATTAATCACTTAATCATGACAGTTTTGTGATGTTTATCGAAGGAATGTTCTTTGTAGAAATCCTAAAGCTACTTGTATGGGAATTATAGATTTGCAAACTAAGAGATGCATGTTTCTTCTTGTTATGCTAATCTTAATATCTTCCTAGATCTTCCATTGATGCGAACGCTAGTGTTTTTGTTTAGCGTTTTCAGTTATAAATATTCTTCAATTGTTATTTCTTTATTAGAGTTTTGCTATCGGGGGTATTTTGGGAAAAACTGTCATATTTGATGTTCTTGGTAATTGTTTTTTAAATTCTAGCTCATGTTTCGTTTTATAGTTTTTGATGATCAAAGACCTGCACTTGTTCAATACTTGCGTATGTTTTAGTTATACTTGAAAGACTTTGTGAACAAGTCAATCTTTCCCGTTCTTAGCCACTTGTTCTTCAATTCCTTAACATGTTGTAATTTGGTTAAGTTGTATCTTGTACTACACAAAAATAAAGCTAGGATTCCCTGCAAAAGAATACAATTTAGTGATTGATACAGGAAGCGACTTGTTGTGGGTCGGTTGCAAACCCTGTCAATCTTGCCCTACATCATCCACACTACAAGTATGTTCTGATCATTTCTTATAAGGTGTGACTTTTTCAATTAACTAGTATTGGTACTTTATATATGATTTCTTTCTTTGTACAGATTCCTATTACTATCTATGATCCAGCAAACTCGTCAACATCTTCTGCTATCTTATGCTAGGACGAAAGATGTTCTCCAAAATCCAACTCATGCTCAGATAACCAATGCACCTACGATCTCCACTAAGGGGTTGGTAGTGGAACATAAGGTTATTATGTATCCGACTTGATGCATTTTAGAATAATTGTTGGCTAGACAGATTGGTTGAACACTTCAACTTCAGTTTTATTTGGGTAAGTTCTCATGTATCATCAACTATAGAATTTAATTTCTCTTCCTTCTTTTATTCTCTTTAAATAAGTTGGTTGATTTAGTGAATTTTGCATGAGCAGCTGTAGCACATCCGAAACAGGACAGATAAGTCAAACGGAAAGAACACTTGATGAGATTATGGGATTGGGCAGACAAATTATATCCGTCATTTCCCAAATTTCATCACAAGGGATTGCACCAAATTCCTTTGGACATTGTCTAGCTGGTGGTGATGGAGGTGGGATTTTAGCCTTTGGCACACCAGTCATGCCCGATCTAGTCTTCACTCCACTTGTGAAGTCAATGTAAGTTTTTATTTTCTTTATATTTATTTATTAATGTGAGATGGCCTAATTTTATGAGACCATGAGATGCAATCCTAGATACACATTTAGTATATAAAACGAAAACATTTTTAAAATAAAAAAGAATTAAGAATTTTCGAAATAACAATTTTCCAATATTATGTTCGAAATATATTTTTTCCAAAAAAAAATACCACAATAAATAAATAAAATACATTTTTTTACATGTTCTAGTAGAATATTAGAATATTCTACATATCTGGCAAATATTCTAACATTCTAAAGATCACATTAGAATATTTATAGTATAATATTCTATTAGAATATTTCACGTGTTTTAAAAATAAAACGGGATTTTTTTTTAATTTTATTTAGTTATTTTTTCTGGTAACTCAATTTCCAAAAATTATAATTAAAAAAAGAGTTTTTGGATTTTTCCTTTTGTTTTGCATTTTAAAATTATTTTTAGATTTGGTCTCACAAAATTAACATTGTCTTAAATAAACCTGAACATATATATATATATATATATATATATATATATATATATATATATATATATATATATATATATATATATATATATATATATATGTTTGGATTCAAAAATATATTGTGTCTAGTTGTAATGTTTAGCGTATTTTCTTAATTCCGAACTTTCGACTTAGGATTCTTTCATATGCTTATTTAACAATTATATATAGGAGCGTTAGTTAGTAGAACGGATAGTTTTTGATACAGAATAGTTCCACACAACTTCATGGAATGAATTTTTCATTCTTTCCATTAATGCAAACATATCTTATTACTTCTTTGTGTTTCTATAAACCTATAAAATCTTTTGATAATCTTTACATTTTACAATTTGTCGCTCCTATAATTGTTGACAATATATATTGACAAAGATATATATATATATATATATATGAGTAATATTTTAAAGAAATAAAATCGTTACTAAATATAGTAACTATATAAACGAGAAATGTAACTACAAAAAAGTGTAATTATAAAATATCATGTAAGTTCAATATGTGGGGCCACAACCGAATTTTAGCTGAAAGAGCCCTAGTTCTATTTTTAGGATGAATATCTCAATCTGTATTTTGTAATGAAATTGATTTCATCATTGTTTACAGTTGGTTGATAGTTTTCTTCTCCATGTATATATATTTCCCCTGTAATGAAATGCACCACATGATTTTTCATTCCAACAATATTACTTATCTCTTATACGATTTTTCATTCTAACACTATTACTTTTCTCTTATATTTCTGTACGACCAATGGTTTCTTCGACAGTGTTGTGTCTAGTGTTGCTGCAGGCCGTTGGTGCTCTTGGGTTTCCGGCGACTCTGAAGCTGGAAAGATCATTTCCCACCAACCATGGCGTTGAGTTGAAGCAACTCACGGAAAGAGATGGTTTAAGAGACCATAGAATACTACACAAGTATGCTGATCCAAATGTGGTTGTTGGATTTGAAGTATATGGAACCTATGATCCTTTTGATGCTGGGTACGTACACCAACTTTTGTTGAGTTTTTAACCATATCATAGTAAACAAAAAAATTATTTACAATACATGGTAGTTTCAAATATATTTACCAAAAAACAGTGAAATAGTTCCGAACCAATATTTTTTAATTTTTATATTACAAAAGTAAGTAAAGAAACTAGACCGCCGGTCCCTTCATCTTCCTCCTATTCCGTCGTCGTCTTATGTTTTCTTTATCGCCGGAGTATTCGTCATTTTTGTTGTTAAACTGGACCACCAATCCCTGAATCTCCTTCTTACTTGATTACTACTAATCGGTGCATAAAAAACAAGAAGTCACAGGAGATCCAAATATACCATGATCGACTGCATCTAATGGGTTACAATACATAATGAAACTTGTTCTTTTTATTTTTTTTAATTGGAATATGACGTCTATTAATCATTTAATCATGACAGTTTTGTGATGTTTATCGAAGGAATGTTCTTTGTAGAAATCCTAAAGCTACTTGTATGGGAATTATAGAATTGCAAACTAAGAGATGCATGTTTCTTCTTGTTATGCTAATCTTAATATCTTCCTAGATCTTCCATTGATGCAAACGCTAGTGTTTTTGTTTAGCGTTTTCAGTTATAAATATTCTTTAATTGTTATTTCTTTATCAGAGTTTTGCTGTCGGGGGTATTTTGGGAAAAACTGTCATATTTGATGTTCTTGGTAATTGTTTTTTAAATTCTAGCTCATGTTTCGTTTTATAGTTTTTGATGATCAAAGACCTGCACTTGTTCAATACTTGCGTATGTTTTAGTTATACTTGAAAGACTTTGTGAACAAGTCAATCTTTCGCGTTCTTAGCCACTTGTTCTTCAATTCCTTAACATGTTGTAATTTGGTTAACTTGTATCTTGTACTACACAAAAATAAAGCTAGGATTCCCTGCAAAAGAATACAATTTAGTGATTGATACAGGAAGTGACTTGTTGTGGGTCGGTTGCAAACCCTGTCAATCTTGCCCTACATCATCCACACTACAAGTATGTTCTGATCATTTCTTATAAGGTGTGACTTTTTCAATTAACTAGTATTGGTACTTTATATATGATTTCTTTTTTTGTACAGATTCCTATTACTATCTATGATCCAGCAAACTCGTCAACATCTTCTGCTATCTTATGCTAGGACGAAAGATGTTCTCCAAAATCCAACTCATGTTCAGATAACCAATGCACCTACGATCTCCACTAAGGGGTTGGTAGTGGAACATAAGGTTATTATGTATCCGACTTGATGCATTTTAGAATAATTGTTGGCTAGACAGATTGGTTGAACACTTCAACTTCAGTTTTATTTGGGTAAGTTCTCATGTATCATCAACTATAGAATTTAATTTCTCTTCCTTATTTTATGCTCTTTAAATAAGTTGGTTGATTTAGTGAATTTTGCATGAGCAGCTGTAGCACATCCGAAACAAGACAGATAAGTCAAACGGA
Source organism: Lactuca saligna (assembly GCF_052625555.1). NCBI lineage: Eukaryota > Viridiplantae > Streptophyta > Magnoliopsida > Asterales > Asteraceae > Lactuca > Lactuca saligna. Next base: position 113,503,474 of record NC_136417.1, on the reverse strand, counting down.
AAGAACACTTGATGAGATTATGGGATTAGGCAGACAAATTATATCCGTCATTTCCCAAATTTCATCACAAGGGATTGCACCAAATTCCTTTGGACATTGTCTAGCTGGTGGTGATGGAGGTGGGATTTTGGCCTTTGGCACACCAGTCAAGCCCGATCTAGTCTTCACTCCACTTGTGAAGTCAATGTAAGTTTTTATTTTCTTTATATTTATTTATTAATGTGAGATGGCCTAATTTTATGAGACCGTGAGATGCAATCCTAGATACACATTTAGTAGATAAAACGAAAACATTTTTAAAATAAAAAAGAATTGAGAATTTTCGAAATAACAATTTTCCAATACTATGTTCGAAATATATTTTTTCCAAAAAAAAATACCACAATAAATAAATAAAATACATTTTTTTACATGTTCTAGTAGAATATTAGAATATTCTACATATCTGGCAAATATTCTAACATTCTAAATATCACATTAGAATATTTATAGTGTAATATTCTAATAAAATATTTCACGTGTTTTAAAAATAAAACGGGATTTTTTTTTTAATTTTATTTAGTTATTTTTTCAGATAACTCAATTTCCAAAAATTATAATTAAAAAAAGAGTTTTTGGATTTTTACTTTTGTTTTGCATTTTAAAATTATTTTTAGATTTGGTCTCATAAAATTAACATTGTCTTAACTAAACCTGAACTTATATATATATATATATATATATATATATATATATATATATATATATATATATATATGTTTGGATTCAAAAATATATTGTGTCTAGTTGTAATATTTAGCGTATTTTCTTAATTCCGAACTTTCGACTTAGGATTCTTTCATATGCTTATTTAACAATTATATATAGGAGCGTTAGTTAGTAGAACGGATAGTTTTTGATACAGAATAATTCCACACAACTTCTTGGAATGAATTTTTCATTCTTTCCATTAATGCAAACATATCTTATTACTTCTTTGTGTTTCTATAAACCTATATAATCTTTTGATAATGTTTACATTTTACAATTTGTCGGTCCTATAATTGTTGACAATATATATTGACAAAGATATATATATATATATATATATATATATATATATATATATATATATATATATATATATATATATATATATATATATATCTGAGTAATATTTTAAAGAAATAAAATCGTAATTAAATATAGTAACTATATAAATGAGAAATGTAACTACAAAAAAGTGTAATTATAATATATCATGTAAGTTCAAACCGTGGGGCCACAACCCAATGTTAGTTGAAAGAGCCCTAGTTCTATTTTTAGGATGAATATCTCAATCAGTATTTTGTAATGAAATTGATTTCATCATTGTTTACAGTTGGTTGATAGTTTTCTTCTCCATGTATATATATTTCCCCTGTAATGAAATGCACCACATGATGTTTCATTCCAACAATATTACTTATCTCTTATACGATTTTTCGTTCCAACACTATTACTTTTCTCTTATATTTCTGTACGACCAATGGTTTCTTCGACAGTGTTGTGTCTAGTGTTGCTACAGGCTGTTGGTGCTCTTGGGTTTCCGGCGACTCTGAAGCTGGAAAGATCGTTTCCAACCAACCATGGCGTTGAGTTGAAGCAACTCACGGAAAGAGATGGTTTAAGACACCATAGAATACTACACAAGTATGCTGATCCAAATGTGGTTGTTGGATTTGAAGTATATGGAACCTATGATCCTTTTGATGCTGGGTACGTACACCAACTTTTGTTGAGTATTTAACCATATCATAGTAAACATAAAACTTATTTACAATACATGGTAGTTTCAAATATATTTACCCAAAAACAGTGAATTAGTTCCGAACCAATATTTTTTAATTTTTATATTACAAAAGTAAGTAAAGAAACTACACCGCCGGTCCCTTCATCTTCCTCCTATTCCGTTGTCGTCTTAAGTTTTCTTTATCGCCGGAGTATTCATCATTTTTGTTGTTAAACTGGACCACCAATCCTTGAATCGCCTTCTTACTTGATTACTACTAATCGGTGCATAAAAAACAAGAAGTCACAGGAGACCCAGAGATACCATCATCGCCTGCATCTAATGGGTTACAATACAAAATGAAACTTGTTCTTTTTATTTTTTTTAATTGGAATATGACGTCTATTAATCATTTAATCATGACAGTTTTGAGATGTTTACCGAAGGAATGTTCTTTGTAGATATCCTAAAACTACTTGTATGGGAATTATAGAATTGCAAATTAAGAGATGGATGTTTCTTCTTGTTATGCTAATCCTAATGTCTTCCTAGATCTTCCATTGATGCAACCGCTAGTGTTTTTGTTTAGCGTTTTCAGTTATAAATATTCTTCAATTGTTATTTCTTTATTAGAGTTTTGCTGTCGGGGGTATTTTGGGAAAAACTGTCATATTTGATGTTCTTGGTAATTGTTTTTTAAATTCTAGCTCATGTTTCGTTTTATAGTTTTTGATGAACAAAGACCTGCACTTGTTCAATACTTGCGTATGTCTTAGTTATACTTGAAAGACTTTGTGAACAAGTCAATCTTTCCCGTTCTTAGCCACTTGTTCTTCAATTCCTTAACATGTTGTAATTTGGTTAACTTGTATCTTGTACTACACAAAAATAAAGCTAGGATTCCCTGCAAAAGAATACAACTTAGTGATTGATACAGGAAGCGACTTGTTGTGGGTCGGTTGCAAACCCTGTCAATCTTGCCCTACATCATCCACACTACAAGTATGTTCTGATCATTTCTTATAAGGTGTGACTTTTTCAATTAAGTAGTATTGGTATTTTATATATGATTTCTTTCTTTGTACATATTCCTATTACTATCTATGATCCAGCAAACTCGTCAACATCTTCTGATATCTTATGCTAGGACGAAAGACGTTCTCCAAAATCCAACTCATGTTCAGATAACCAATGCACCTACGATCTCCACTAAGGGGTTGGTAGTGGAACATAAGGTTATTATGTATCCGACTTGATGCATTTTAGAATAATTGTTGGCTAGACAGATTGGTTGAACACTTCAACTTCAGTTTTATTTGGGTAAGTTCTCATGTATCATCAACTATAGAATTTAATTTCTCTTCCTTCTTTTATACTCTTTAAATAAGTTGGTTGATTTAGTGAATTTTGCATGAGCAGCTGTAGCACATCCGAAACAGGACAGATAAGTCAAACGGAAAGAACACTTGATGAGATTATGGGATTGGGCAGACAAATTATATCCGTCATTTCCCAAATTTCATCACAAGGGATTGCACCAAATTCCTTTGGACATTGTCTAGCTGGTGGTGATGGAGGTGGGATTTTGGCCTTTGGCACACCAGTCATGCCCGATCTAGTCTTCACTCCACTTGTGAAGTCAATGTAAGTTTTTATTTTCTTTATATTTATTTATTAATGTGAGATGGCCTAATTTTATGAGACCGTGAGATGCAATCCTAGATACACATTTAGTAGATAAAACGAAAACATTTTTAAAATAAAAAAAGAATTGAGAATTTTCGAAATAACAATTTTCCAATACTGTGTTCGAAATATATTTCTTCCAAAAAAAATACCACAATAAATAAATAAAATACATTTTTTTACATGTTCTAGTAGAATATAAGAATATTCTACATATCTGGCAAATATTCTAACATTCTAAAGATCACGTTAGAATATTTATAGTGTAATATTCTATAAGAATATTTCACGTGTTTTAAAAATAAAACGGGATTTTTTTTTTAATTTTATTTAGTTATTTTTTCAGATAACTCAATTTCCAAAAATTATAATTAAAAAAAGAGTTTTTGGATTTTTCCTTTTGTTTTGCATTTTAAAATTATTTTTAGATTTGGTCTCATAAAATTAACATTGTCTTAACTAAACCTGAACTTATATATATATATATATATATATATATATATATATATATATATATATATATATATGTTTGGATTCAAAAATATATTGTGTTTAGTTGTAATGTTTAGCGTATTTTCTTAATTCCGAACTTTCGACTTAGGATTCTTTCATATGCTTATTTAACAATTATATATAGGAGCGTTAGTTAGTAAAACGGATAGTTTTTGATACAGAATAATTCCACACAACTTCTTGGAATGAATTTTTCATTCTTTCCATTAATGCAAACATATCTTATTACTTCTTTGTGTTTCTATAAACCTATATAATCTTTTGATAATGTTTACATTTTACAATTTGTCGCTCCTATAATTGTTGACAATATATATTGACAAAGATAGATATATATATATATATATATATATATATATATATATATATATATATATATATATATTATATATTTGAGTAATATTTTAAAGAAATAAAATCGTAATTAAATATAGTAACTATATAAATGAGAAATGTAACTACAAAAAAGTGTAATTATAATATATCATGTAAGTTCAAACCGTGGGGCCACAACCCAATGTTAGTTGAAAGAGCCCTAGTTCTATTTTTAGAATGAATATCTCAATCAGTATTTTGTAATGAAATTGATTTCATCATTGTTTACAGTTGGATGATAGTTTTCTTCTCCATGTATATATATTTCCCCTGTAATGAAATGCACCACATGATGTTTCATTCCAACAATATTACTTATCTCTTATACGATTTTTCATTCCAACACTATTACTTTTCTCTTATATTTCTGTACGACCAATGGTTTCTTCGACAGTGTTGTGTCTAGTGTTGCTGCAGGCCGTTGGTGCTCTTGGGTTTCCGGCGACTCTGAAGCTGGAAAGATCGTTTCCCACCAACCATGGCGTTGAGTTGAAGCAACTCACGGAAAGAGATGGTTTAAGACACCATAGAATACTACACAAGTATGCTGATCCAAATGTGGTTGTTGGATTTGAAGTATATGGAACCTATGATCCTTTTGATGCTGGGTACGTACACCAACTTTTGTTGAGTATTTAACCATATCATAGTAAACATAAAACTTATTTACAATACATGGTAGTTTCAAATATATTTACCCAAAAACAGTGAATTAGTTCCGAACCAATATTTTTTAATTTTTATATTACAAAAGTAAGTAAAGAAACTACACCGCCGGTCCCTTCATCTTCCTCCTATTCCGTCGTCGTCTTAAGTTTTCTTTATCGCCGGAGTATTCATCATTTTTGTTGTTAAACTGGACCACCAATCCTTGAATCGCCTTCTTACTTGATTACTACTAGTCGGTGCATAAAAAACAAGAAGTCACAGGAGACCCAGAGATACCATCATCGCCTGCATCTAATGGGTTACAATACAAAATGAAACTTGTTCTTTTTATTTTTTTTAATTGGAATATGACGTATATTAATCATTTAATCATGACAGTTTTGAGATGTTTACCGAAGGAATGTTCTTTGTAGAAATCCTAAAACTACTTGTATGGGAATTATAGAATTGCAAATTAAGAGATGGATGTTTCTTCTTGTTATGCTAATCCTAATGTCTTCCTAGATCTTCCATTGATGCAACCGCTAGTGTTTTTGTTTAGCGTTTTCAGTTATAAATATTCTTCAATTGTTATTTCTTTATTAGAGTTTTGCTGTCGGGGGTATTTTGGGAAAAACTGTCATATTTGATGTTCTTGGTAATTGTTTTTTAAATTCTAGCTCATGTTTCGTTTTATAGTTTTTGATGAACAAGGACCTGCACTTGTTCAATACTTGCGTATGTTTTAGTTATACTTGAAAGACTTTGTGAACAAGTCAATCTTTCCCGTTCTTAGCCACTTGTTCTTCAATTCCTTAACATGTTGTAATTTGGTTAACTTGTATCTTGTACTACACAAAAATAAAGCTAGGATTCCCTGCAAAAGAATACAACTTAGTGATTGATACAGGAAGCGACTTGTTGTGGGTCGGTTGCAAACCCTGTCAATCTTGCCCTACATCATCCACACTACAAGTATGTTCTGATCATTTCTTATAAGGTGTGACTTTTTCAATTAAGTAGTATTGGTATTTTATATATGATTTCTTTCTTTGTACATATTCCTATTACTATCTATGATCCAGCAAACTCGTCAACATCTTCTGATATCTTATGCTAGGACGAAAGACGTTCTCCAAAATCCAACTCATGTTCAGATAACCAATGCACCTACGATCTCCACTAAGGGGTTGGTAGTGGAACATAAGGTTATTATGTATCCGACTTGATGCATTTTAGAATAATTGTTGGCTAGACAGATTGGTTGAACACTTCAACTTCAGTTTTATTTGGGTAAGTTCTCATGTATCATCAACTATAGAATTTAATTTCTCTTCCTTCTTTTATTCTCTTTAAATAAGTTGGTTGATTTAGTGAATTTTGCATGAGCAGCTGTAGCACATCCGAAACAGGACAGATAAGTCAAACGGAAAGAACACTTGATGAGATTATGGGATTGGGCAGACAAATTATATCCGTCATTTCCCAAATTTCATCACAAGGGATTGCACCAAATTCCTTTGGACATTGTCTAGCTGGTGGTGATGGAGGTGGGATTTTGGCCTTTGGCACACCAGTCATGCCCGATCTAGTCTTCACTCCACTTGTGAAGTCAATGTAAGTTTTTATTTTCTTTATATTTATTTATTAATGTGAGATGGCCTAATTTTATGAGACCGTGAGATGCAATCCTAGATACACATTTAGTAGATAAAACGAAAACATTTTTAAAATAAAAAAAGAATTGAGAATTTTCGAAATAACAATTTTCCAATACTATGTTCGAAATATATTTCTTCCAAAAAAAATACCACAATAAATAAATAAAATACATTTTTTTACATGTTCTAGTAGAATATAAGAATATTCTACATATCTGGCAAATATTCTAACATTCTAAAGATCACATTAGAATATTTATAGTGTAATATTCTATTAGAATATTTCACGTGTTTTAAAAATAAAACGGGATTTTTTTTTTAATTTTATTTAGTTATTTTTTCAGATAACTCAATTTCCAAAAATTATAATTAAAAAAAGAGTTTTTGGATTTTTCCTTTTGTTTTGCATTTTAAAATTATTTTTAGATTTGGTCTCATAAAATTAACATTGTCTTAACTAAACCTGAACTTATATATATATATATATATATATATATATATATATATATATATATATATATATATATATATATATATGTTTGGATTCAAAAATATATTGTGTTTAGTTGTAATGTTTAGCGTATTTTCTTAATTCCGAACTTTCGACTTAGGATTCTTTCATATGCTTATTTAACAATTATATATAGGAGCGTTAGTTAGTAAAACGGATAGTTTTTGATACAGAATAATTCCACACAACTTCTTGGAATGAATTTTTCATTCTTTCCATTAATGCAAACATATCTTATTACTTCTTTGTGTTTCTATAAACCTATATAATCTTTTGATAATGTTTACATTTTACAATTTGTCGCTCCTATAATTGTTGACAATATATATTGACAAAGATAGATATATATATATATATATATATATATATATATATATATATATATATATATATATATATATATATATATTTATATATTTGAGTAATATTTTAAAGAAATAAAATCGTAATTAAACATAGTAACTATATAAATGAGAAATGTAACTACAAAAAAGTGTAATTATAATATATCATGTAAGTTCAAACCGTGGGGCCACAACCCAATGTTAGTTGAAAGAGCCCTAGTTCTATTTTTAGAATGAATATCTCAATCAGTATTTTGTAATGAAATTGATTTCATCATTGTTTACAGTTGGATGATAGTTTTCTTCTCCATGTATATATATTTCCCCTGTAATGAAATGCACCACATGATGTTTCATTCCAACAATATTACTTATCTCTTATACGATTTTTCATTCCAACACTATTACTTTTCTCTTATATTTCTGTACGACCAATGGTTTCTTCGACAGTGTTGTGTCTAGTGTTGCTGCAGGCCGTTGGTGCTCTTGGGTTTCCGGCGACTCTGAAGCTGGAAAGATCGTTTCCCACCAACCATGGCGTTGAGTTGAAGCAACTCACGGAAAGAGATGGTTTAAGACACCATAGAATACTACACAAGTATGCTGATCCAAATGTGGTTGTTGGATTTGAAGTATATGGAACCTATGATCCTTTTGATGCTGGGTACGTACACCAACTTTTGTTGAGTATTTAACCATATCATAGTAAACATAAAACTTATTTACAATACATGGTAGTTTCAAATATATTTACCCAAAAACAGTGAATTAGTTCCGAACCAATATTTTTTAATTTTTATATTACAAAAGTAAGTAAAGAAACTACACCGCCGGTCCCTTCATCTTCCTCCTATTCCGTCGTCGTCTTAAGTTTTCTTTATCGCCGGAGTATTCATCATTTTTGTTGTTAAACTGGACCACCAATCCTTGAATCGCCTTCTTACTTGATTACTACTAGTCGGTGCATAAAAAACAAGAAGTCACAGGAGACCCAGAGATACCATCATCGCCTGCATCTAATGGGTTACAATACAAAATGAAACTTGTTCTTTTTATTTTTTTTAATTGGAATATGACGTATATTAATCATTTAATCATGACAGTTTTGAGATGTTTACCGAAGGAATGTTCTTTGTAGAAATCCTAAAACTACTTGTATGGGAATTATAGAATTGCAAATTAAGAGATGGATGTTTCTTCTTGTTATGCTAATCCTAATGTCTTCCTAGATCTTCCATTGATGCAACCGCTAGTGTTTTTGTTTAGCGTTTTCAGTTATAAATATTCTTCAATTGTTATTTCTTTATTAGAGTTTTGCTGTCGGGGGTATTTTGGGAAAAACTGTCATATTTGATGTTCTTGGTAATTGTTTTTTAAATTCTAGCTCATGTTTCGTTTTATAGTTTTTGATGAACAAGGACCTGCACTTGTTCAATACTTGCGTATGTTTTAGTTATACTTGAAAGACTTTGTGAACAAGTCAATCTTTCCCGTTCTTAGCCACTTGTTCTTCAATTCCTTAACATGTTGTAATTTGGTTAACTTGTATCTTGTACTACACAAAAATAAAGCTAGGATTCCCTGCAAAAGAATACAACTTAGTGATTGATACAGGAAGCGACTTGTTGTGGGTCGGTTGCAAACCCTGTCAATCTTGCCCTACATCATCCACACTACAAGTATGTTCTGATCATTTCTTATAAGGTGTGACTTTTTCAATTAAGTAGTATTGGTATTTTATATATGATTTCTTTCTTTGTACATATTCCTATTACTATCTATGATCCAGCAAACTCGTCAACATCTTCTGATATCTTATGCTAGGACGAAAGACGTTCTCCAAAATCCAACTCATGTTCAGATAACCAATGCACCTACGATCTCCACTAAGGGGTTGGTAGTGGAACATAAGGTTATTATGTATCCGACTTGATGCATTTTAGAATAATTGTTGGCTAGACAGATTGGTTGAACACTTCAACTTCAGTTTTATTTGGGTAAGTTCTCATGTATCATCAACTATAGAATTTAATTTCTCTTCCTTCTTTTATTCTCTTTAAATAAGTTGGTTGATTTAGTGAATTTTGCATGAGCAGCTGTAGCACATCCGAAACAGGACAGATAAGTCAAACGGAAAGAACACTTGATGAGATTATGGGATTGGGCAGACAAATTATATCCGTCATTTCCCAAATTTCATCACAAGGGATTGCACCAAATTCCTTTGGACATTGTCTAGCTGGTGGTGATGGAGGTGGGATTTTGGCCTTTGGCACACCAGTCATGCCCGATCTAGTCTTCACTCCACTTGTGAAGTCAATGTAAGTTTTTATTTTCTTTATATTTATTTATTAATGTGAGATGGCCTAATTTTATGAGACCGTGAGATGCAATCCTAGATACACATTTAGTAGATAAAACGAAAACATTTTTAAAATAAAAAAAGAATTGAGAATTTTCGAAATAACAATTTTCCAATACTATGTTCGAAATATATTTCTTCCAAAAAAAATACCACAATAAATAAATAAAATACATTTTTTTACATGTTCTAGTAGAATATTAGAATATTCTACATATCTGGCAAATATTCTAACATTCTAAAGATCACATTAGAATATTTATAGTGTAATATTCTATTAGAATATTTCAGGTGTTTTAAAAATAAAACGGGATTTTTTTTTAATTTTATTTAGTTATTTTTTCAGATAACTCAATTTCCAAAAATTATAATTAAAAAAAGAGTTTTTGGATTTTTTCTTTAGTTTTGCATTTTAAAATTATTTTTAGATTTGGTCTCATAAAATTAACATTGTCTTAACTAAACCTGAACTTATATATATATATATATATATATATATATATATATATATATATATATATATATATATATATATATATGTTTGGATTCAAAAATATATTGTGTTTAGTTGTAATGTTTAGCGTATTTTCTTAATTCCGAACTTTCGACTTAGGATTCTTTCATATGCTTATTTAACAATTATATATAGGAGCGTTAGTTAGTAAAACGGATAGTTTTTGATACAGAATAATTCCACACAACTTCTTGGAATGAATTTTTCATTCTTTCCATTAATGCAAACATATCTTATTACTTCTTTGTGTTTCTATAAACCTATATAATCTTTTGATAATGTTTACATTTTACAATTTGTCGCTCCTATAATTGTTGACAATATATATTGACAAAGATATATATATATATATATATATATATATATATATATATATATATATATCTAAGTAATATTTTAAAGAAATAAAATCGTAATTAAATATAGTAACTATATAAATGAGAAATGTAACTAAAAAAAAGTGTAATTATAATATATCATGTAAGTTCAAACCGTGGGGCCACAACCCAATGTTAGCTGAAAGAGCCCTAGTTCTATTTTTAGGATGAATATCTCAATCAGTATTTTGTAATGAAATTGATTTCATCATTGTTTACAGTTGGTTGATAGTTTTCTTCTCCATGTATATATATTTCCCCTGTAATGAAATGCACCACATGATGTTTCATTCCAACAATATTACTTATCTCTTATACGATTTTTCATTCCAACACTATTACTTTTCTCTTATATTTCTGTACGACCAATGGTTTCTTCGACAGTGTTGTGTCTAGTGTTGCTGCAGGCCGTTGGTGCTCTTGGGTTTCCGGCGACTCTGAAGCTGGAAAGATCGTTTCCCACCAACCATGGCGTTGAGTTGAAGCAACTCACGGAAAGAGATGGTTTAAGACACCATAGAATACTACACAAGTATGCTGATCCAAATGTGGTTGTTGGATTTGAAGTATATGGAACCTATGATCCTTTTGATGCTGGGTACGTACACCAACTTTTGTTGAGTATTTAACCATATCATAGTAAACATAAAACTAATTTACAATACATGGTAGTTTCAAATATATTTACCCAAAAACAGTGAATTAGTTCCGAACCAATATTTTTTAATTTTTATATTACAAAAGTAAGTAAAGAAACTAGACCGCCGGTCCCTTCATCTTCCTCCTATTCCGTCGTCGTCTTAAGTTTTCTTTATCGCTGGAGTATTCATCATTTTTGTTTTTAAACTGGACCACCAATCCTTGAATCGCCTTCTTACTTGATTACTACTAATCGGTGCATAAAAAACAAGAAGTCACAGGAGGCCCAGAGATACCATCATCGCCTGCATCTAATGGGTTACAATACAAAATGAAACTTGTTCTTTTTATTTTTTTTAATTGGAATATGACGTCTATTAATCATTTAATCATGACAGTTTTGAGATGTTTACCGAAGGAATGTTCTTTGTAGAAATCCTAAAACTACTTGTATGGGAATTATAGAATTGCAAATTAAGAGATGGATGTTTCTTCTTGTTATGCTAATCCTAATGTCTTCCTAGATCTTCCATTGATGCAACCGCTAGTGTTTTTGTTTAGCGTTTTCAGTTATAAATATTCTTCAATTGTTATTTCTTTATTAGAGTTTTGCTGTCGGGGGTATTTTGGGAAAAACTGTCATATTTGATGTTCTTGGTAATTGTTTTTTAAATTCTAGCTCATGTTTCGTTTTATAGTTTTTGATAAACAAAGACCTGCACTTGTTCAATACTTGCGTATGTTTTAGTTATACTTGAAAGACTTTGTGAACAAGTCAATCTTTCCCGTTCTTAGCCACTTGTTCTTCAATTCCTTAACATGTTGTAATTTGGTTAACTTGTATCTTGTACTACACAAAAATAAAGCTAGGATTCCCTGCAAAAGAATACAACTTAGTGATTGATACAGGAAGCGACTTGTTGTGGGTCGGTTGCAAACCCTGTCAATCTTGCCCTACATCATCCACACTACAAGTATGTTCTGATCATTTCTTATAAGGTGTGACTTTTTCAATTAACTAGTATTGGTATTTTATATATGATTTCTTTCTTTGTACAAATTCCTATTACTATCTATGATCCAGCAAACTCGTCAACATCTTCTGCTATCTTATGCTAGGACGAAAGACGTTCTCCAAAATCCAACTCATGTTCAGATAACCAATGCACCTACGATCTCCACTAAGGGGTTGGTAGTGGAACACAAGGTTATTATGTATCCGACTTGATGCATTTTAGAATAATTGTTGGCTAGACAGATTGGTTGAACACTTCAACTTCAGTTTTATTTGGGTAAGTTCTCATGTATCATCAACTATAGAATTTAATTTCTCTTCCCTCTTTTATTCTCTTTAAATAAGTTGGTTGATTTAGTGAATTTTGCATGAGCAGCTGTAGCACATCCGAAAGAGGACAGATAAGTCAAACGGAAAGAACACTTGATGAGATTATGGGATTGGGCAGACAAATTATATCCATCATTTCCCAAATTTCATCACAAGGGATTGCACCAAATTCCTTTGGACATTGTCTAGCTGGTGGTGATGGAGGTGGGATTTTGGCCTTTGGCACACCAGTCATGCCCGATCTAGTCTTCACTCCACTTGTGAAGTCAATGTAAGTTTTTATTTTCTTTATATTTATTTATTAATGTGAGATGGCCTAATTTTATGAGACCGTGAGATGCAATCCTAGATACACATTTAGTAGATAAAACGAAAACATTTTTAAAATAAAAAAGAACTGAGAATTTTCGAAATAACAATTTTCCAATATTATGTTCGAAATATATTTTATCCAAAAAAAAATACCTCAATAAATAAATAAAATACGTTTTTTTACATGTTCTAGTAGAATATTAGAATATTCTACATATCTGGCAAATATTCTAACATTCTAAAGATCACATTAGAATATTTATAGTGTAATATTCTATTAGAATATTTCACGTGTTTTAAAAATAAAACGGGATTTTTTTTTAATTTTATTTAGTTATTTTTTCAGATAACTCAATTTCCAAAAATTATAATTAAAAAAAGAGTTTTTGGATTTTTCCTTTTGTTTTGCATTTTAAAATTATTTTTAGATTTGGTCTCATAAAATTAACATTGTCTTAACTAAACCTGAACTTATATATATATATATATATATATATATATATATATATATATATATATATATATATATATATATATATATATATATATGTTTGGATTCAAAAATATATTGTGTCTAGTTGTAATGTTTAGCGTATTTTCTTAATTCCGAACTTTCGACTTAGGATTCTTTCATATGCTTATTTAACAATTATATATAGGAGCGTTAGTTAGTAGAACGGATAGTTTTTGATACAGAATAATTCCACACAACTTCATGGAATGAATTTTTCATTCTTTCCATTAATGCAAACATATCTTATTACTTCTTCGTGTTTCTATAAACCTATATAATCTTTTGATAATGTTTACATTTTACAATTTGTCGCTCCTATAATTGTTGACAATATATATTGACAAAGATATATATATATATGTATATATGTATATATATATATATATATATATATATATATATATATATATATATATATATATATATTTATCTGAATAATATTTTAAAGAAATAAAATCGTAATTAAATATAGTAACTATATAAATGAGAAATGTACCTACAAAAAAGTGTAATGATAATATATCATGTAAGTTCAAACCGTGGGGCCACAACCGAATTTCAGTTGAAAGAGCCCTAGTTCTATTTTTAGGATGAATATCTCAATCAGTATTTTGTAATGAAATTGATTTCATCATTGTTTACAGTTGGTTGATAGTTTTCTTCTCCATGTATATATATTTCCCCTGTAATGAAATGCACCACATGATGTTTCATTCCAACAATATTACTTATCTCTTATACGATTTTTCATTCCAACACTATTACTTTTCTCTTATATTTCTGTACGACCAATGGTTTCTTCGACAGTGTTGTGTCTAGTGTTGCTGCAGGCCGTTGGTGCTCTTGGGTTTCCGGCGACTCTGAAGCTGGAAAGATCGTTTCCCACCAACCATGGCGTTGAGTTGAAGCAACTCACGGAAAGAGATGCTTTAAGACACCATAGAATACTACGCAAGTATGCTGATCCAAATGTGGTTGTTGGATTTGAAGTATATGGAACCTATGATCCTTTTGATGCTGGGTACGTACACCAACTTTTGTTGAGTATTTAACCATATCATAGTAAACATAAAACTTATTTACAATACATGGTAGTTTCAAATATATTTACCCAAAAACAGTGAATTAGTTCCGAACCAATATTTTTTAATTTTTATATTACAAAAGTAAGTAAAGAAACTACACCGCCGGTCCCTTCATCTTCCTCCTATTCCGTCGTCGTCTTAAGTTTTCTTTATCGCCGGAGTATTCATCATTTTTGTTGTTAAACTGGACCACCAATCCTTGAATCGCCTTCTTACTTGATTACTACTAATCGGTGCATAAAAAACAAGAAGTCACAGGAGACCCAGAGATACCATCATCGCCTGCATCTAATGGGTTACAATACAAAATGAAACTTGTTCTTTTTATTTTTTTTAATTGGAATATGACGTCTATTAATCATTTAATCATGACAGTTTTGAGATGTTTACCGAAGGAATGTTCTTTGTAGAAATCCTAAAACTACTTGTATGGGAATTATAGAATTGCAAATTAAGAGATGGATGTTTCTTCTTGTTATGCTAATCCTAATGTCTTCCTAGATCTTCCATTGATGCAACCGCTAGTGTTTTTGTTTAGCGTTTTCAGTTATAAATATTCTTCAATTGTTATTTCTTTATTAGAGTTTTGCTGTCGGGGGTATTTTGGGAAAAACTATCATATTTGATGTTCTTGGTAATTGTTTTTTAAATTCTAGCTCATGTTTCGTTTTATAGTTTTTGATGAACAAAGACCTGCACTTGTTCAATACTTGCGTATGTTTTAGTTATACTTGAAAGACTTTGTGAACAAGTCAATCTTTCCCGTTCTTAGCCACTTGTTCTTCAATTCCTTAACATGTTGTAATTTGGTTAACTTGTATCTTGTACTACACAAAAATAAAGCTAGGATTCCCTGCAAAAGAATACAATTTAGTGATTGATACAGGAAGCGACATGTTGTGGGTCGGTTGCAAACCCTGTCAATCTTGCCCTACATCATCCACACTACAAGTATGTTCTGATCATTTCTTATAAGGTGTGACTTTTTCAATTAACTAGTATTGGTACTTTATATATGATTTCTTTCTATGTACAGATTCCTATTACTATCTATGATCCAACAAACTCGTCAGCATCTTCTACTATCTTAAGCTAGGACGAAAGATGTTCTCCAAAATCCAACTCATGTTCAGATAACCAATGCACCTACGATCTCCACTAAGGGGTTGGTAGTGGAACATAAGGTTATTATGTATCCGACTTGATGCATTTTAGAATAATTGTTGGCTAGACAGATTGGTTGAACACTTCAACTTCAGTTTTATTTGGGTAAGTTCTCATGTATCATCAACTATAGAATTTAATTTCTCTTCCTTCTTTTATTCTCTTTAAATAAGTTGGTTGATTTAGTGAATTTTGCATGAGCAGCTGTAGCACATCCGAAACAGGACAGATAAGTCAAACGGAAAGAACACTTGATGAGAATATGGGATTGGGCAGACAAATTATATCCGTCATTTCCCAAATTTCATCACAAGGGATTGCACCAAATTCCTTTGGACATTGTCTAGCTAGTGGTGATGGAGGTGGGATTTTGGCCTTTGGCACACCAGTCATGCCCGTTCTAGTCTTCACTCCACTTGTGAAGTCAATGTAAGTTTTTATTTTCTTTATATTTATTTATTAATGTGAGATGGCCTAATTTTATGAGACCGTGAGATGCAATCCTAGATACACATTTAGTAGATAAAACGAAAACATATTTAAAATAAAAAAGAATTGAGAATTTTCGAAATAACAATTTTCCAATACTATGTTCGAAATATATTTTTTCCAAAAAAAATACCACAATAAATAAGTAAAATACATTTTTTTACATGTTTTAGTAGAATATTAGAATATTCTACATATCTGGCAAATATTCTAACATTCTAAAGATCACATTAGAATATTTATAGTGTAATATTCTATTAGAATATTTCACGTGTTTTAAAAATAAAACGGGATTTTTTTTTAATTTTATTTAGTTATTTTTTCAGAGAACTCAATTTCCAAAAATTATAATTAAAAAAAGAGTTTTTGGATTTTTCCTTTTGTTTTGCATTTTAAAATTATTTTTAGATTTGGTCTCATAAAATTAACATTGTCTTAACTAAACCTGAACTTATATATATATAGATGTTTGGATTCAAAAATATATTGTGTCTAGTTGTAATGTTTAGCGTATTTTCTTAATTCCGAACTTTCGACTTAGGATTCTTTCATATGCTTATTTAACAATTATATATAGGAGCGTTAGTTAGTAGAACGGATAGTTTTTGATACAGAATAATTCCACACAACTTCTTGGAATGAATTTTTCATTCTTTCCATTAATGCAAACATATCTTATTACTTCTTTGTGTTTCTATAAACCTATATAATCTTTTGATAATGTTTACATTTTACAATTTGTCGCTCCTATAATTGTTGACAATATATATAGACAAAGATATATATATATATATATATATATATATATATATATATATATATATATATTATCTGAATAATATTTTAAAGAAATAAAATCGTAATTAAATATAGTAACTATATAAATGAGAAATGTACCTACAAAAAAGTGTAATTATAATATATCATGTAAGTTCAAACCGTGGGGCCACAACCCAATTTTAGTTGAAAGAGCCCTAGTTCTATTTTTAGGATGAATATCTCAATCAGTATTTTGTAATGAAATTGATTTCATCATTGTTTACAGTTGGTTGATAGTTTTCTTCTCCATGTATATATATTTCCCCTGTAATGAAATGCACCACATGATGTTTCATTCCAACAATATTACTTATCTCTTATACGATTTTTCATTCCAACACTATTACTTTTCTCTTATATTTCTGTACGACCAATGGTTTCTTCGACAGTGTCGTGTCTAGTGTTGCTGAAGGCCGTTGGTGCTCTTGGGTTTCCGGCGACTCTGAAGCTGGAAAGATCGTTTCCCACCAACCATGGCGTTGAGTTGAAGCAACTCACGGAAAGA
This sequence comes from Lactuca saligna, assembly GCF_052625555.1. Classification (NCBI taxonomy): domain Eukaryota; kingdom Viridiplantae; phylum Streptophyta; class Magnoliopsida; order Asterales; family Asteraceae; genus Lactuca; species Lactuca saligna. The sequence goes on along the minus strand of NC_136417.1, from coordinate 113,485,861 downwards.
GATGGTTTAAGACACCATAGAATACTACACAAGTATGCTGATCCAAATGTGGTTGTTGGATTTGAAGTATATGGAACCTATGATCCTTTTGATGCTGGGTACGTACACCAACTTTTGTTGAGTATTTAACCATATCATAGTAAACATAAAACTTATTTACAATACATGGTAGTTTCAAATATATTTAACCAAAAACAGTGAATTAGTTCCGAACCAATACTTTTTAATTTTTATATTACAAAAGTAAGTAAAGAAACTAGACCGCCGGTCCCTTCATCTTCCTCCTATTCCGTCGTCGTCTTAAGTTTTCTTTATCGCCAGAGTATTCATCATTTTTGTTGTTAAACTGGACCACCAATCCTTGAATCGCCTTCTTACTTGATTACTACTAATCGGTGCATAAAAAACAAGAAGTCACAGGAGACCCAGAGATACCATCATCGCCTGCATCTAATGGGTTACAATACAAAATGAAACTTGTTCTTTTTATTTTTTTTAATTGGAATATGACGTCTATTAATCATTTAATCATGACAGTTTTGAGATGTTTACCGAAGGAATGTTCTTTGTAAAAATCCTAAAACTACTTGTATGGGAATTATAGAATTGCAAATTAAGAGATGGATGTTTCTTCTTGTTATGCTAATCCTAATGTCTTCCTAGATCTTCCATTGATGCAACCGCTAGTGTTTTTGTTTAGCGTTTTCAGTTATAAATATTCTTCAATTGTTATTTCTTTATTAGAGTTTTGCTGTCGGGGGTATTTTGGGAAAAACTGTCATATTTGATGTTCTTGGTAATTGTTTTTTAAATTCTAGCTCATGTTTCGTTTTATAGTTTTTGATGAACAAAGACCTGCACTTGTTCAATACTTGCGTATGTTTTAGTTATACTTGAAAGACTTTGTGAACAAGTCAATCTTTCCCGTTCTTAGCCACTTGTTCTTCAATTCCTTAACATGTTGTAATTTGGTTAACTTGTATCTTGTACTACACAAAAATAAAGCTAGGATTCCCTGCAAAAGAATACAACTTAGTGATTGATACAGGAAGCGACTTGTTGTGGGTCGGTTGCAAACCCTGCCAATCTTTCCCTACATCATCCACACTACAAGTATGTTCTGATCATTTCTTATAAGGTGTGACTTTTTCAATTAACTAGTATTGGTATTTTATATATGATTTCTTTCTTTGTACAGATTCCTATTACTATCTATGATCCAGCAAACTCGTCAACATGTTCTGCTATCTTATGCTAGGACGAAAGACGTTCTCCAAAATCCAACTCATGTTCAGATAACCAATGCACCTACGATCTCCACTAAGGGGTTGGTAGTGGAACATAAGGTTATTATGTATCCGACTTGATGCATTTTAGAATAATTGTTGGCTAGACAGATTGGTTGAACACTTCAACTTCAGTTTTATTTGGGTAAGTTTTCATGTATCATCAACTATAGAATTTAATTTCTCTTCCTTCTTTTATTCTCTTTAAATAAGTTGGTTGATTTAGTGAATTTTGCATGAGCAGCTGTAGCACATCTGAAACAGGACAGATAAGTCAAACGGAAAGAACACTTGATGAGATTATGGGATTGAGCAGACAAATTATATCCATCATTTCCCAAATTTCATCACAAGGGATTGCACCAAATTCCTTTGGACATTGTCTAGCTGGTGGTGATGGAGGTGGGATTTTGGCCTTTGGCACACCAGTCATGCCCGATCTAGTCTTCACTCCACTTGTGAAGTCAATGTAAGTTTTTATTTTCTTTATATTTATTTATTAATGTGAGATGGCCTAATTTTATGAGACCGTGAGATGCAATCCTAGATACACATTTAGTAGATAAAACGAAAACATTTTTAAAATAAAAAAGAATTGAGAATTTTCGAAATAACATTTTTCCAATATTATGTTCGAAATATATTTTTTCCAAAAAAAAATACCACAATAAATAAATAAAATACGTTTTTTTACATGTTCTAGTAGAATATTAGAATATTCTACATATCTGGCAAATATTCTAACATTCTAAAGATCACATTAGAATATTTATAGTGTAATATTCTATTAGAATATTTCACGTGTTTTAAAAATAAAACGGGATTTTTTTTTAATTTTATTTAGTTATTTTTTCAGAGAACTCAATTTCCAAAAATTATAATTAAAAAAAGAGTTTTTGGATTTTTCCTTTTGTTTTGCATTTTAAAATTATTTTTAGATTTGGTCTCATAAAATTAACATTGTCTTAACTAAACCTGAACTTATATATATATATATATATATATATATATATATATATATATATATATATATATATATATGTTTGGATTCAAAAATATATTGTGTCTAGTTGTAATGTTTAGCGTATTTTCTTAATTCCGAACTTTCGACTTAGGATTCTTTCATATGCTTATTTAACAATTATATATAGGAGCGTTAGTTAGTAGAACGGATAGTTTTTGATACAGAATAATTCCACACAACTTCATGGAATGAATTTTTCATTCTTTCCATTAATGCAAACATATCTTATTACTTCTTCGTGTTTCTATAAACCTATATAATCTTGTGATAATGTTTACATTTTACAATTTGTCGCTCCTATAATTGTTGACAATATATATTGACAAAGATATATACATATATATATATATACATATATATATATATATACATATATATATATATATATATATATATATATATATATATATATATATATATATATATATATCTGAGTAATATTTTAAAGAAATAAAATCGTAATTAAATATAGTAACTATATAAATGAGAAATGTAACTACAAAAAAGTGTAATTATAATATATCATGTAAGTTCAAACCGTGGGGCCACAACCCAATTTTAGTTGAAAGAGCCCTAGTTCTATTTTTAGGATGAATATCTCAATCAGTATTTTGTAATGAAATTGATTTCATCATTGTTTACAGTTGGTTGATAGTTTTATTCTCCATGTATATATATTTCCCCTGTAATGAAATGCACCACATGATGTTTCATTCCAACAATATTACTTATCTTTTATACGATTTTTCATTTCAACACTATTACTTTTCTCTTATATTTCTGTACGACCAATGGTTTCTTCGACAGTGTTGTGTCTAGTGTTGCTGCTGGACGTTGGTTTGGGTTTCCGGCGACTCTGAAGCTGGAAAGATCGTTTCCCACCAACCATGGCGTTGAGTTGAAGCAACTCACGGAAAGAGATGGTTTAAGACACCATAGAATACTACACAAGTATGCTGATCCAAATGTGGTTGTTGGATTTGAAGTATATGGAACCTATGATCCTTTTGATGCTGGGTACGTACACCAACTTTTGTTGAGTTTTAACCATATCATAGTAAACATAAAAATTATTTACAATACATGGTAGTTTCAAATATATTTACCAAAAAACAGTGAAATAGTTCCGAACCAATATTTTTTAATTTTTATATTACAAAAGAAAGTAAAGAAACTAGACCGCCGGTCCCTTCATCTTCCTCCTATTCCGTCGTCGTCTTATGTTTTCTTTATCGCCGGAGTATTCGTCATTTTTGTTGTTAAACTGGACCACCAATCCCTGAATCTCCTTCTTACTTGATTACTACTAATCGGTGCATAAAAAACAACAAGTCACAGGAGATCCAAAGATACCATGATCGCCTGCATCTAATGGGTTACAATACATCATGAAACTTGTTCTTTTTATTTTTTTTAATTGGAATATGACGTCTATTAATCACTTAATCATGACAGTTTTGTGATGTTTATCGAAGGAATGTTCTTTGTAGAAATCCTAAAGCCACTTGTATGGGAATTATAGAATTGCAAACTAAGAGATGCATGTTTCTTCTTGTTATGCTAATCTTAATATCTTCCTAGATCTTCCATTGATGCAACCGCTAGTGTTTTTGTTTAGCGTTTTCAGTTATAAATATTCTTCAATTGTTATTTCTTTATCAGAGTTTCGCTGTCGGGGGTATTTTGGGAAAAGCTGGCATGTTTGATGTTCTTGGTAATTGTTTTTTCAATTCTAGCTCATGTTTCGTTTTATAGTTTTTGATGAAAAATGACCTGCACTTGTTCTATACTTGCATATGTTTTAGTTATACTTGAAAGACTTTGTGAACAAGTCAATTTTTCCCGTTCCTTGCCACTTGTTCTTCAATTCCTTAGCATGTTGTAATTTGGTTAACTTGTATCTTGTACTACACAAAAATAAAGCTAGGATTCCCTGCAAAAGAATACAATTTAGTGATTGATACAGGAAGCTACTTGTTGTGGGTCGGTTGCAAACCCTGTCAATCTTTCCCTACATCATCCACACTACAAGTATGTTCTGATCATTTCTTATAAGGCGTGACTTTTTTAATTAACTAGTATTGGTACTTTATATATGATTTCTTTCTTTGTACAGATTCCTATTACTATCTATGATCCAGCAAACTCGTCAACATCTTCTGCTATCTTATGATAGGACGAAAGATGTTCTCCAAAATCCAACTCATGTTCAGATAACCTATGCACCTACGATCTCCACTAAGGGGTTGGTAGTGGAACATAAGGTTATTATGTATCCGACTTGATGCATTTTAGAATAATTGTTGGCTAGACAGATTGGTTGAACACTTCAACTTTAGGTTTATTTGGGTAAGTTCTCATGTATCATCAACTATAGAATTTAATTTCTCTTCCTTCTTTTATTCTCTTTAAATAAGTTGGTTGATTTAGTGAATTTTTCATGAGCAGCTGTAGCACATCCGAAACAGGACAGATAAGTCAAACGGAAAGAACACTTGATGAGATTATGGGATTGGGCAGACAAATTATATCCGTCATTTCCCAAATTTCATCACAAGGGATTGCACCAAATTCCTTTGGACATTGTCTAGCTGGTGGTGATGGAGGTGGGATTTTGGCCTTTGGCACACCAGTCATTCCCGATCTAGTCTTCACTCCACTTGTGAAGTCAATGTATGTTTTTATTTTCTTTATATTTATTTATTAATGTGAGATGGCCTAATTTTATGAGACCGTGAGATGCAATCCTAGATACACATTTAGTAGATAAAACGAAAACATTTTTAAAATAAAAAAGAATTGAGAATTTTCGAAATAACAATTTTCCAATACTATGTTCGAAATATATTTTTTCCAAAAAAAAATACCACAATAAATAAATAAAATACATTTTTTTACATGTTCTAGTAGAATATTAGAACATTCTACATATCTGGCAAATATTCTAACATTCTAAAGATCACATTAGAATATTTATAGTGTAATATTCTAATAAAATATTTCACGTGTTTTAAAAATAAAACGGGATTTTTTTTTTAATTTTATTTAGTTATTTTTTCAGATAACTCAATTTCCAAAAATTATAATTAAAAAAAGAGTTTTTGGATTTTTACTTTTGTTTTGAATTTTAAAATTATTTTTAGATTTGGTCTCATAAAATTAACATTGTCTTAACTAAACCTGAACTTATATATATATATATATATATATATATATATATATATATATATATATATATATATATATATATATATATATGTTTGGATTCAAAAATATATTGTGTTTAGTTGTAATGTTTAGCGTATTTTCTTAATTCCGAACTTTCGACTTAGGATTCTTTCATATGCTTATTTAACAATTATATATAGGAGTGTTAGTTAGTAGAACGGATAGTATTTGATACAGAATAATTCCACACAACTTCTTGGAATGAATTTTTCATTCTTTCCATTAATGCAAACATATCTTATTATTTCTTTGTGTTTCTATAAACCTATATAATCTTTTGATAATGTTTACATTTTACAATTTGTCGCTCCTATAATTGTTGACAATATATATTGACAAAGATATATATATATATATATATATATATATATATATATATATATATATATATATATATCTGAATAATATTTTAAAGAAATAAAATCGTAGTTAAATATAGTAACTATATAAATGAGAAATGTACCTACAAAAAAGTGTAATTATAATATATCATGTAAGTTCAAACCGTGGGGCCACAACCCAATTTTAGTTGAAAGAGCCCTAGTTCTATTTTTAGGATGAATATCTCAATCAGTATTTTGTAATGAAATTGATTTCATCATTGTTTACAGTTGGTTGATAGTTTTCTTCTCCATGTATATATATTTCCCCTGTAATGAAATGCACCACATGATGTTTCATTCCAACAATATTACTTATCTCTTATACGATTTTTCATTCCAACACTATTACTTTTCTCTTATATTTCTGTACGACCAATGGTTTCTTCGACAGTGTTGTGTCTAGTGTTGCTGCAGGCCGTTGGTGCTCTTGGGTTTCCGGCGACTCTGAAGCTGGAAAGATCGTTTCCCACCAACCATGGCGTTGAGTTGAAGCAACTCACGGAAAGAGATGGTTTAAGACACCATAGAATACTACACAAGTATGCTGATCCAAATGTGGTTGTTGGATTTGAAGTATATGGAACCTATGATCCTTTTGATGCTGGGTACGTACACCAACTTTTTTTGAGTATTTAACCATATCATAGTAAACATAAAACTTATTTACAATACATGGTAGTTTCAAATATATTTACCCAAAAACAGTGAATTAGTTCCGAACCAATACTTTTTAATTTTTATATTACAAAAGTAAGTAAAGAAACTAGACCGCCGGTCCCTTCATCTTCCTCCTATTCCGTCGTCGTCTTAAGTTTTCTTTATCGCCAGAGTATTCATCATTTTTGTTGTTAAACTGGACCACCAATCCTTGAATCGCCTTCTTACTTGATTACTACTAATCGGTGCATAAAAAACAAGAAGTCACAGGAGACCCAGAGATACCATCATCGCCTGCATCTAATGGGTTACAATACAAAATGAAACTTGTTCTTTTTATTTTTTTTTAATTGGAATATGACGTCTATTAATCATTTAATCATGACAGTTTTGAGATGTTTACCGAAGGAATGTTCTTTGTAGAAATCCTAAAACTACTTGTATGGGAATTATAGAATTGCAAATTAAGAGATGGATGTTTCTTCTTATTATGCTAATCCTAATGTCTTCCTAGATCTTCCATTGATGCAACCGCTAGTGTTTTTGTTTAGCGTTTTCAGTTATAAATATTCTTCAATTGTTATTTCTTTATTAGAGTTTTGCTGTCGGGGGTATTTTGGGAAAAACTGTCATATTTGATGTTCTTGGTAATTGTTTTTTAAATTCTAGCTCATGTTTCGTTTTATAGTTTTTGATGAACAAAGACCTGCACTTGTTCAATACTTGCGTATGTTTTAGTTATACTTGAAAGACTTTGTGAACAAGTCAATCTTTCCCGTTCTTAGCCACTTGTTCTTCAATTCCTTAACATGTTGTAATTTGGTTAACTTGTATCTTGTACTACACAAAAATAAAGCTAGGATTCCCTGCAAAAGAATACAATTTAGTGATTGATACAGGAAGCGACTTGTTGTGGGTCGGTTGCAAACCCTGTCAATCTTGCCCTACATCATCCACACTACAAGTATGTTCTGATCATTTCTTATAAGGTGTGACTTTTTCAATTAACTAGTATTGTTACTTTATATATGATTTCTTTCTTTGTACAGATTCCTATTACTATCTATGATCCAGCAAACTCGTCAACATCTTCTACTATCTTATGCTAGGACGAAAGATGTTCTCCAAAATCCAACTCATGTTCAGATAACCAATGCACCTACGATCTCCACTAAGGGGTTGGTAGTGGAACATAAGGTTATTATGTATCCGACTTGATGCATTTTAGAATAATTGTTGGCTAGACAGATTGGTTGAACACTTCAACTTCAGTTTTATTTGGGTAAGTTCTCATGTATCATCAACTATAGAATTTAATTTCTCTTCCTTCTTTTATTCTCTTTAAATAAGTTGGTTGATTTAGTGAATTTTGCATGAGCAGCTGTAGCACATCCGAAACAGGACAGATAAGTCAAACGGAAAGAACACTTGATGAGATTATGGGATTGGGCAGACAAATTATATCCGTCATTTCCCAAATTTCATCACAAGGGATTGCACCAAATTCCTTTGGACATTGTCTAGCTGGTGGTGATGGAGGTGGGATTTTGGCCTTTGGCACACCAGTCATGCCCGATCTAGTCTTCACTCCACTTGTGAAGTCAATGTAAGTTTTTATTTTCTTTATATTTATTTATTAATGTGAGATGGCCTAATTTTATGAGACCGTGAGACGCAATCCTAGATACACATTTAGTAGATAAAACGAAAACATTTTTAAAATAAAAAAAAAATTGAGAATTTTCGAAATAACAATTTTCCAATACTATGTTCGAAATATATTTTTTCCAAAAAAAAATACCACAATAAATAAATAAAATACATTTTTTTACATGTTCTAGTAGAATATTAGAATATGCTACATATCTGGCAAATATTCTAACATTCTAAAGATCACATTAGAATATTTATAGTGTAATATTCTATTAGAATATTTCACGTGTTTTAAAAATAAAACGAGATTTTTTTTTTTAATTTTATTTATTATTTTTTCAGAGAACTCAATTTCCAAAAATTATAATTAAAAAAAGAGTTTTTGGATTTTTCCTTTTGTTTTGCATTTTAAAATTATTTTTAGATTTGGTCTCATAAAATTAACATTGTCTTAACTAAACCTGAACTTATATATATATATATATATATATATATATATATATATATATATATATATATATATATATATATATATATATATATATATGTTTGGATTCAAAAATATATTGTGTCTAGTTGTAATGTTTAGCGTATTTTCTTAATTCCGAACTTTCGACTTAGGATTCTTTCATATGCTTATTTAACAATTATATATAGGAGCGTTAGTTAGTAGAACGTATAGTTTTTGATACAGAATAATTCCACACAACTTCTTGGAATGAATTTTTCATTCTTTCCATTAATGCAAACATATCTTATTACTTCTTTGTGTTTCTATAAACCTATATAATCTTTTGATAATGTTTACATTTTACAATTTGTCGCTCCTATAATTGTTGACAATATATATTGACAAAGATATATATATCTGAGTAATATTTTAAAGAAATAAAATCGTAATTAAATATAGTAACTATATAAATGAGAAATGTAACTACAAAAAAGTGTAATTATAATATATCATGTAAGTTCAAACCGTGGAGCCACAACCCAATGTTAGTTGAAAGAGCCCTAGTTCTATTTTTAGGATGAATATCTCAATCAGTATTTTGTAATGAAATTGATTTCATCATTGTTTACAGTTGGTTGATAGTTTTCTTCTCCATGTATATATATTTCCCCTGTAATGAAATGCACCACATGATGTTTCATTCCAACAATATTACTTATCTCTTATACGATTTTTCATTCCAACACTATTACTTTTCTCTTATATTTCTGTACGACCAATGGTTTCTTCGACAGTGTTGTGTCTAGTGTTGCTGCAGGCCGTTGGTGCTCTTGGGTTTCCGGCGACTCTGAAGCTGGAAAGTTGGTTTCCACCAACCATGGCGTTGAGTTGAAGCAACTCACGGAAAGAGATGGTTTAAGACACCATAGAATACTACACAAGTATGCTGATCCAAATGTGGTTGTTGGATTTGAAGTATATGGAACCTATGATCCTTTTGATGTTGGGTACGTACACCAACTTTTGTTGAGTATTTAACCATATCATAGTAAACATAAAACTTATTTACAATACATGGTGGTATGCCCCTTTTTATTACAGTTCTTGCAGTGCATTTCCCTGCACTTTCCTTTGTGATGAAAGCTACACTTGGTGCATTTTGGCAGGTTTCCAACATATGGTCTTGTCGGCACTGAGGTAGTAGGGATGGTGGTGGCATGGAATTTCACTATTTGTTGTCTTTTGGTAGGTCCTTGGTTTGGGGCGTCGTTGCAGGAACATACTCGGGGTGTCCCTGGTTGTTATTACGATTGGAACTTTCGGCGTTGTTCCTGCTTTTGTTTGTGTTGTTTGCGCCGAGGTGTGCCATGACTGCTGTCACGGCGACTGTTACCACAATTTGAAATGTTGTGTGGTCTATTTATAGAACTAGTGTTGCGCTAGTATGCTGATTACCTTCATGTGTCGGCATGATTCTATTTTGCGAGTGGCCTCCTCTGCTCTCAGTTCTGTGATGACTGTCTAGGTTGTAGCTGTAAGGGTTCTTTGTCCTATAACGACTATCTCCTTTTCTAAGGAGTGTAGGTGATCCGTATTGTTCTCTTGATCTGCTTGCCGGTCTATGGGTGCTATGGCCCGAAGTATGGTGTAGTGAGTTTATGTCAGTTATGGATCATCGGTTGTCCTCTCCAGTCTATATGTGTGGCTAGGTAGTTAATCGCGGGTTGCTTCCTGAAATGAGAGGTGGAGGTTCTTACACTCCTCTTGATAGGGTAAGGTTTATTGATGGTATCTCCCGAACTTCTTTCTCCATCTGGTCCCATCTCGGAAATCTTCTTCCTCGTATTTCATCCATTGGTACTCTTCGAAATCTTCTTCTGGATCCTTCTTGATCCATCTATTGGCTTAGGTGGCAGGATAGTAGGGGTCTATGTGGAGATGAAGTCTAGCTTATATGCCTATGCGAGAATAGGGGTAAGAAGCATATGAAGAATCTAAGTGTGTGGTTCTATTGTAACGCAAAATACTCCTATAGTATTTTAAATTTGTATGTTAAAGTTTTCTTTGTATGGTTTGTTGGTAAGTTTTAAATTTGTTGTCCACTACAGACACTCCTCGGCACACGTTAGTCGGCTCTCGGACAAATATAGTTGATCAGGCTATATCCTTCCCAGTTCCGATTACATGTCCCAAGGTGTACCTGCACTGCACAACTTATTTATAATACTTCTAAAATGGTCCGATGTGAAACTGTTATTAGTACGAAATGAATGCATGCTTACTTTACAAAAACTAAATAAATTTAATTTCAAAAGTATGACTCTTCTCAGAGTGTTTTTGCCCAGTTGAGTTTATAGTTGTATACCAAAAATGGTTTTGATATACTTAATTCACTATAAACGATGCTCTAATACCAATCTGTTACACCCCCAAACCAGAATGGCGGAAACGTTCAGGGGCGGAGGACGTCATATTCAGTATCATAACAGTTCATAGAAAGGAAAGTACACACCACCATATATATTAAAGTTTCCAAAATGTTTACATAATTGTATTCGTTACATGTTCAAAAGTTAAATACATAAACATCTTTCAAAAGAAGTAATTCACGTCACCACGTTAATCTCCAAAAGTTGATTTCCAAATCTACTTAGTGGTTCCCTGAGAATACAAGTTATTTCAAAGAAAAAGTGTCAACAATTAAGTTGGTGAGTTCATGAGTAGTGTTTTGAGAAAATGTACGCCATTCGAAAGTTCGTGTATGTTTTCCAGAAAACGTAGTGTTTCAAATGTGTTGAAAATGAATGTATTAGATCCAGAAAATCCCATATTTTCCCTAATGGTTGAGATATGAATTGTTGTGTTTTCCAAGAAAAACCCTTATTTTCTTATAAAAGTTTGAAATGCATATGAATGTTCGTGTTATAAGTTGTAAGTAATTGCACCAGGAAAATCCCTTATTTTCCTATTAGTTGTTTGGTTTGTATCCAGGAAAAACCCTTATTTTCCTAACATAACTGGCAGCCTCTAAGACTGAAAATCGCAAGCAACCGACGTGCTTAAAAGTTGTGGCATAGTTTTATATAATAAAGCTATACGAAGATCGCACTTGTTAGATGAAGAATAGTTTTAATAGCTACTCATTAATAAAAGCATAATACCATAATAATTGTATATCCGGTGAGTTTTATAACCACACTAAACATAATATGCCTGTAGCGACGTTCTTCAGGCGTCGTAGCGTTATGACAAACTGTCACCCCAAAGGATGGACTGTAGCTAACAGTCAGGCGTGGGATCATGACTTCCCGTATAGATCTATACACATTTGACACGTTCTCCGAACGGGAGACTCTGGTTATAGACAGGACTTGTAGCGATACCTTCTAACAAAAGGCAGTATTTGAAGATGTACACGTCTCATGGATTCTCAACTAAGTCTGTATTAAAGTAGTAGTTTTGTATGCAAAGATCATCCTTTCTCACAAAGTTTTGACAATGCATAAATCATAAGTTTTTAAAAATGTATTAAAACGGTTTAACAACAAAGGATACTTTGGAATTTCTAAATACTTTGTATAAATCTAGTGCATGCAAAGTATGACAAGAGTTTTCACATAGTAGTAATAAATCACAAGTGATTCATTTGATAAAAACGAGTAACGTGAAATTTTTGATGTAGAAGACAAGTTTGTAAACAAAACATACATATGTATATGGTTATATATATGTATAAGTTTTAAAAGATGATTTGGTATGTTTTGTAATTGTTGTTCATATTCTTACGTTTTTATTAGAAACTTTGCATGAAATAATCCTTAAGTTTGATACTAAAGACCTTTTTGTACTTATCACTTTTGTAAAAATGGTAATTAAACATATTTAAATGATTGTGTTTGAGCTTCCTTAATGTATAAACATTGCTCAAAAATGTTAGAAGGTGTTAATAAATCTATAAACCACTTTTGACAGTTTTACCGTTTACTGTCCCTGTTTTTAGAAAACTCATAGAAAAATCATCGTAAGTCAAAAATTGAATCCGTCACCTCTGAGAGTTTATAAAATGAGTCTACTTTGTTATCAATTTTTATTATGATTTTTAGTGGTCTCAAACTAGTGTGAAAATGAACATCTTCACAGACTGGTCCGAAATCACTTCTGAAATGACAGGCAGTTTTATAAAAATCGCCATAAATTGTAGAAAAATCGTATGAATGCGTGCGAGTAGTCCTTAGAAAGGTATATACTTGAACTATTTGCATATTGTACAGTTTTGAAATATATTAAGATTAACATGGTCAAAACAGTCCGTGAACAAGACTCAACTTTTCTGTAGAAAGCTGTCATTTAAATTTAAGTTATGTTTAGTGTTCTAATTTGAATTCCCCCCCCCCCCCCCCCCCCCCTTAGAACTTGAAGAAAACATGAAAATGTAGGGGTATGAACTCACCTTATGTGAATACTTGAAGAATGGAAGGTTGAAGATGAACTTTTGGTTGTTGGTTTGATGCTCCAAAACAGCCACTCTTTTGGCAATGTTGCTGTCACGAAAATTTCACAGCAAAAGAGCAAGAAAAAGGGTAGTTTACTCACTGTTTTGAATCAATAATTTTGAGTATCATAACAAGTAACTTCCAGGGGTATTTGGTGGTAAAAATATCATGCAAAAAGGAAGGTGTAGATGGGTGAAATGGTGGCTGAAACACAAAAGGGACAGCAGCCCTTTAGTTCATGGTTTTGATAGCTTTGGAAGGAAGTTCTTGTGCTTGAAAATGAGATGAAGGTTGAGAGTAATTCCATGGAGTATTGGCTGGTCAAATGAGGGTAAAATGAAGATGAAATTTCGTGGATATGAAGGAGGAAAGAGTGGAAGAGGATAAGGGGACAAAACCTAGACTAGCTTGTGATGGGATGTGAGTTTAAGTGATGTGATCTTGTCTAGCCACTTGCTTGGGTGGTTTCTTAGAGATGGGGTTAGTTAACTAACTAACTACTAGTTATTTAGTTAGTTAGGAGTTCTAGGTAAGGAGAGGGAAGGTCTTAATCTTGAAAATTAGAAGAGGGATTAATAAGCATTCTTAGTAAAATGTCTTAAGTGATTAAGCACTTATTAGTTAAGTTGGCACTTATCTCCACCAATTCTCTTATCTTAATTGATTTAGAAATCATATTCCTTACATGAAATCACTTTAAGTAATGACCCATAACTAGTCATTCACTAGATAATAATACATATGTACAAATACATACATGTATACTTAGTATAAAATAACAATGTAGTTTTTGTGTATTTGAACTTTAATGTTTATGTTTTATTCTTTTTATTCAAAAAAACTTAGATAAATTTTAATTATACCTTATAATAATTCATTTTATATTTTAATTTATTTAAATATAAAATTTATTGACCAATGTATAACTTCGTGACATTTAACCGGTTAACCATATCGTTAAACACGTTTTGTCACCTTGGTTCGTATATTTGTCGAATTTAGATCCTACACAACTATTAAGCACACGTTTTACATAGAACCTAACTTAATTATCAACTAGATACATGTTGATACAAAAATTAAGTTTGTTGCGTTCAAATGATGTTATATGCTAATTTCACAAACCGGTGATGGTTCGTAACCATACATCATAACGAAATTTATCAATAGCTACTTGTTTTATATTTCACAATAACTTATTTAAATAAAAGCGGTTAAATTCCTTCAACCATTCTTGATAAAATACTCATATTTCTTAATAATCAAAACATAGCATCGTACGATCGTTCCTATTTTTACCAATTGTTACAACTAATCACACTCGAAGATTGGGATTTCATAATTTTATTCAGAGATTGGGGTTTCTCTACTTGTTCTTTGATGCTAGAGATTCCATTGCCAGATTCCGAGATCACGACTACTTCAGCACTTCCGAGACACTTCAGCACCAGACCCACCGGACTTGCCTGTCGGATGTTCTGCCTTTCATCACTGCTTTACCCTCATCATTTCCGAGCATTTAGGGGGAGATTGTTGGAGCATGAAAATGCTCTACAATGTTGAGTGTTTATTAGGTTCGAATATTCCCTTGTATGAAAAGCATATTCCCTCCACTAGTATATAAAGTGGAGGTGATGGTCATTTATTTGTAAGAGTGCACTATGTAGACTTTGTAGATTAGAGAGAATGTGGTGGGATCTCTCCCACCATGGGAGAGTTATCTCTTCCAACCCATGAGTGTTCTTGTAATATTTGATATCTCTCTATTTATCTACTACAGTTATACTCACATATTATGTTCTTCATGTTCATACACGATTATCTTCTTGGTAATATTTTATGAGATGCTATGGATCCCACATTATTCCGAAGATCAAATGGAAAGCATCTCATGCTGGTTCAAATTTATGTGGATGACATCATTTTTGGATCTACGGATTCATCAATGGTACAAGACTTTGCAAATCTAATGATCAATCATTTCCAAATGAGCATGAATAGAGAATCAAGTTTCTTGCTTGGTCTCCAAGTCAAACAAACCAACCAAGGAATCTTTATTCATCAAGAAAAATACATTTTGAAATACACATTCAAGGCCTCTGCTCACTTTCAATCCAAGCCATCCGCTTCAAAGTCTGCAAATGATTTTGGATCCTCGTCCTCCACCACTCCGGATGGAGGCTCAAATTCTAAACGTCAAGAAGATGATGCCACCACCAAACCCGGTCCTTCAAATCATCCTTTTTTCTCACCAGTCTCTTCCACAACACTCCGACTCTGATTTGTAGTCCTCTGCTGGTGATTATGTTGACCCTTTCGCTCTCTTGGAAATTCGTAACAATGTTTCAGACACCATGAAGAA
The DNA here is from genome assembly GCF_052625555.1 of Lactuca saligna. NCBI lineage: Eukaryota > Viridiplantae > Streptophyta > Magnoliopsida > Asterales > Asteraceae > Lactuca > Lactuca saligna. The sequence goes on along the minus strand of NC_136417.1, from coordinate 113,470,324 downwards.
AGTGTCCTCAGTAGAAACATCAATAACGGAGCTGAATTCTAAATTGGATCAAAAAGTATTCGGACTTGATGCTATTCTCCAATCTCTCTCCAAGCAGTCCGGACCATCGATTGCTGAACGTGAAGCTTAACAAGATCAATTGATTTCACTCCGGCTCAAGCACTCCGAGGAAGAAGTCGACACCAAATACGACATCCTGGTTGATCACTACCTCAACACTATCACTTCAATGCTCAAAGTCCATGACGACTTGGTGGCTGCTACCAACGACCTGATTTAGCAGACCCATGTTCGTCATGAGAAACAAATTTAGAGGCTTGAAAAGGAGATTAAGCAAAAGGATGAGACGAACATGATTATTCAACAAGTCCTCATCAAACTTCTTTGCTCAACCTGGAACATTGTCGATGTTCCAAACGGGAAATTTGATGAGATGATTGCTATCCTTAGCAACACGTTCAAGCACCTTTCTGAGCAAGCCCCTACTGCCGAAGCCTATGATACTCTCTCTCTTCAACTTACAACATGTCTTCAGAAGGTCTTCTCCAAATTTGATGATCTCAAGGACTCTCTATTGCTTGCACCGGTTCACTGGGTTACCGATGCAAGAGAGGGAGAAGGACCTAGTAAACCGTGGAAACCTTCCACCCAGTTCTCTCTTCGAGATGAAGAAGAATTCGAAGACGATGAAATCCAAATTCTCTCCATTTCTCCTTCCAAAAGCAACGAAGACGGTGATGAAGAATATGTTCTTGTTGGTGCTTCCAAAGGAGTCCTTTCTCTTCAATCTCCCAAGCTGTCCATTTCGAAGGTAATTACTGATGAACAAAAGAGGATACGGTCCGCAGTTTCCTGGCCATCCTCTCTTTCGGATACTTTTGAAATAGCTGTCAAAATGGATAAGGCCAAATCATTCCTGACCGCTCAAGCCTTTCGAGCCACTCCTTCTGTACAGTGTCCCATTCCGGAACCAAATGTTGCTCCAATCGACCAGGGCTATCCCCCTCGAATCCCCGACGATATTCTTGAAGAACCGCTTCCAAATCCCACTCCGGAAGTCACGATTGATGAGAACCTGAAGCTTGTGATAAATGCACTTCAAAAAGACAAAGGAAAGAAATAAATGACTTCCGAACAACAAGCCATTTTCTCCGGACCTCTTCTCAAACAAAAACATGGATGGTCTCAGGAGGAAATAAATCAGGCACTAGAGGAAAGTATCCGGATCCAAGCTATGAAAGACAATCCTGATCCGATACATGGTATCTCTCATCTCTGTCGAGAAGGAATCCTCAAGGCGCATGAAATTGTTCCGTGCCACTACTTTGAACTTCCCACCAAAGACTCTGATCAGCTGGATCTTCCCCTCTCTCCTTACAACAAATTCTACACTAAATTTGCCCCTCTTCACCTAACTAATCATCCGGGTATGATCATCCGAACTGAACGAGAAAGGATCGATACCTTCTATGCTAAAAACGCTCAACCGTTCAAGGAATTTTGGACCAGGAAGAGGATCACCAAGGTTCAGGGCTTCGGAAGAAAAATATTGATGAAATTTGAGCTGAACTGTCCGCTATTCCATTTTCACCTACTCCAGAACAAGCCAACTCCTTGGACCATTACTAATGCGGATTTCCCCTCTATGAATCCGAGTGACATCCTCTTGTTAGCCGCTTACTTCAGAGAAAACCAGAAGGATGACATCAGTATGGGCGCTTATCACGCAAATATGAGCTTCTTGAAAGATTATGTTGCTGAGTTTTGTAGATGTGACTATGAACTGGCTCACCTCTACGGAACTAAACAGTTTGTTGCCAAGATTGACTACATTCTTCCGGAAGCTGAACTTGTTGCCGATGGCCCAATTGACGAACCGGTTCTAGGATTTGTCTACACTTCCAAACAAACAAACAAGAAGGACTGCTTTTGAGTCCTAGACAAACACCTGGTTCCAACTAAAGCGCTAAAGAAGTTCATTTCTAGGGCATCCAAATCTGATGCTCTGGAACAGGTTAAGTACAAGTTCATTAGTTAGCTGGCTTGGTACATTGCGGTGTGAGATTGGTTATTCAATGCCTTTACCTTCATCAAGGAATAGATGAACTAAGTCTGTTTGATTGCTAAGTTTACTTAGGGGGAGATTTTTGGAACCTGAAAGTGAACCTCTGGCAATCCTAAGTACATATTCTGAAGGCTGTTGGTTTAGAAGAGAAAAGGTGCTCCGGAACCTGTCCGAAGCTGAAAAGAAGAAGATGAGGAATATTAAGAACAGGAGCATATTCCGGAGTGACTCTCACGTTTGAAATGTATGCTGATCCGGAAGAATGTTGTTTTGTCTTTTGTCATTTAATGTATTTGTATTGATGTAATGTTTCATAGGACATAGTCTTTTGTTGTTTTAGACAATAAGAATGTCAGAAGTAATTCTATTATCCGGTCCTATGTAAGTTTCTTGATTTATTCGATGTAACACTTTCTCCTTGTTCTTCATTTATTAGCTTTACTTTGATCATTTACTCCAATTCTTCATTTAATGTCTTGATCATTTGTTGAACATAGTATCTAAGACTTGACTGGTGTCTCCAGTCTAGACTTGAACTTCTTATAGCAAGCATACATTGATCTTAAGCATTTATTCAAGGATTGAATTCTAAATCCTTGTCCCTGCACAACTGATCAACTTCAAATTCTCACATAGACGCCCCTATAGATTGTCACAAGGAAGGCAAGGAATCTAAATGACTGCTTTCTTCAGAAAATTTTGAAGGTCCTGGCATAGTCTCACCAGATGGAGGCACAAATGCCTCGCTAGTGTAACAACCCAAATTTTCAAATAAAAATTTTCATTTAAATAATAATGCATGTTCCTTAATTGTAAATTCCAACCATAAAGTATTTCTCAACAATCCATTACATCGATTAAATTATCAAAAGATTAGAGTCTCCATAACAAAATGTTGGAGAGTGCGTGCTGCGTCATCATGTCGGGCCCTTGCCCTTAGATCTTGAAGTACCTGTAACAACAAACAAACTGTAAGCTAATGCTTAGTGAAATCCCTATAACATACCACACGTACAGTCATATAAATCCACATACGCCATGCATACAAACATGTAAGGAAGCCATGGAAACCCTCATTGGTCTTACTCCGGATACCATAGGAACCCCCACATGGTCTTAGCCACCTGCTTTGGGAACCCCCGCATGGTCTTCACATTAGTAAATAACATATTAATAGCACTTCCACATATGATTATTACAGCTAAATAGCATGGGTCGACCTTGGTGCCTCTGAGCCATTGGTATGGTGAGGAAACTCACCTCAATCAGCTGAACACTAACGCTGCACGCCTAACAGTCCGAAATCACACACTGAACAATAATACCATAAACCCTAAATTAGGATTAAAACACAATATAATTAAAGAGTCCAAACACCTAAACCAAGTCCTTCATAGTAGCCCAAAAGTCTTTTCATTGCTGATGGGCCTAAGGTTCATGATAAAACTATTAATGGGCCACATGGAACAATAAGGTCCTACCAATACAATTATTTCTCAACTCAGAATATGAGCCCACAACTCCAAGTCAGACCAGGCACGACACTGATTAAAGCCTACTCCGCTTACAAGCCCAAAATCCAACTGGAGTGCGTACGCCCTGCACACCACTCTAATACGCCCAATGAACTGACTGAGAAGTTGTACTCATAGCATACAACTTGCTACGCACGGCGTACAAACAGGCTATGCACTAAACTGCCACTAAGTGGTTAATACTTAAGATTTCAACGTCCAACTTCAGATCTTGGTCGAATAAGATGTTCTAGGGCATAAAGTTGGCAACTTTATGCCCTTACATTCAATGAATGGTCCCTATAGTCCATACTTTCCATTAATACCTCATTTAATACTTCTAACTTATGCATGGAGTCCAAACCATCATCAGGATGTCACCTTTATGCCTATAACAAGCTCAAGGAGCTCAAATCTCTCTACACTAGTCTCTAGAGTTGCCCAACTCACAAGAGAATGTCGAAAAGCCAAAAAAGGACTCCATAACAAAACCCTAGCTCAATATAATGAAAGAGATGAAAAGGTTATCACTTTATACCTCCAGAAGTTCCTCAAGATGATCCAGATGCAGGATCTAGAAGCTCAATTACACCCAAAGCTTGAACACCACCTTCTCCTTCTTGAATGCTCTCTAAAATGGCCACCAACACACTTGCTAAGCTCAAGAATCACACTTACAAGAAAACTGAGGTTAAGGGACGATATGAGGCTATAGAGGCTGGTTAGGGTTTATTCCCAATGACATAAGGATGCTTAAACAGATGTCAAGTCCATAAATTAGGGTTTTGGACATCAGTCACGTACGCCCCGTGTACCCAATAGTACGCCCACCGTACGTGCCAACCCTCCGCGATCATCCATCCTTAGTACACTAAGCGTACTCCTGGAGTACACCCATCGTACGAAGGGACCATTAGGCAATAATTAATTTACTTCAAGGGTATAAAGAGTAATTACCTGATTTGGAGTGTTACAACTCTCCCCCACTTGAACTAGACTTCATCCTCGATGTCCACAGACGTAAACAGATACGGGTAATGCTCTCGCATCTCATCCTACGGCTCCCATGTCCATTCTGAGACCTTTTGGTGCTGCCATTGCACCTTCACCAGCTTCACCTATTTGTTACGTAGAGCCTTAGTCCTCATATCCAAAACCGCAATGGGCTTCTCAACATAGTTCAGACTCTAATCCTCCTTAATGTCGTCCAACGAAATAACTATAGCCTTGTCTGAAACACACTTCCGAAGCTGAGACACATGGAAGGTGTTATGAATCTGAATCAGCTCATCTGAAAGATCCAATCGATAAGCAACCCTGCCAACTCGGGCAGAAATCCGATACGAGTATCCATGTAAAAATACTTATGATAAAAGTAAATATTAACATATTTTTGTGAAACAAAATATTTAGTATTTATATAAATAAATACTACCAATCGGTTTAACAATCTACAAACAATATTTATAATACATACTGTCTTTATAAAACATGGAATGTTTAACAAAATAAGTTGGGCAAAACATGGTCAACAATGTTACCGATATGCTTTGTGTGAGACCCGATACTTGAAATCCAATACGAGCATCCATGTTAAAATACTTATGATAAAAGTAAATATTAACATATTTTTGTAAAGCAAAAGATTTAGTGTTTGTATAAATAGACACTAACAATCTATTTAATCAGTGTTGTAAAACTCGCCGAGTTGGCCGAGTACTTGTCCGAGTACTCGCTACTCGGCCCCTTACTGAGGTGAGTTACAAAATCCGAGTACTCCCCGATCGGTCCCTTATTGAAGCGAGCACTTTTGTAAAACTCGGCCAATTCGGTGATTAATATGTATATTATACTTAATGATTTATTATTTAACACACACATATCTGATTATTACAACATATATATCTTAAATTTTAAATAATTATTCACGAAGTGGGACCATTGTGTGTTCTTTTTAGTTTTTGTGTATTCATATGTATCCAATTTTGTTATATATTTAGTTCAAATTATGGTTTTAACTTATGATTTTGACATATATAATTTCCCTAAAAATATTTCTATATGAATTACCGAATCAGAGTACTCCCCTAGTACTCCCGAGTACACGCTACTCGGTAATCGGCCGAGTAGGTACCGAGTAGCGAGTTCTACAACCATGGTTTTAATAATCTACAAACAATATTTATAGTACATACTCTCTTTATAAAACGTAGATGTTTAACAAAATAAGTTGGGCAAAACATGATCAACAATGTTACCGATATGCTTTGTGTGAGACCCGATACTTCAAATCCAAGACGAGTATCCATGTTAAAATACTTATGATAAAAGTAAATATTAACATATTCTTGTAAAACAAAATATTTAGTGTTTGTATAAATAGACTCTAACAATCGGTTTAATAATCTACAAACAATATTTATACTACATACTCTCTTTATAAAACGTGGGATGTTTAACAAAATAAATTGGGCAAAACATGGTCGACAATGTTACCGATATGCCTTGTGTGAGACCCGATACTTGAAATCAAATACGAGTATCCATGTTAAAATACTTATGATAAAAGTAAATATTAACATATTTTTGTAAAGCAAAATATTTAGTGTTTGTATAAATAGACACTAACAATCGGTTTAATAATCTACAAACAATATTTATACTACATACTCTCTTTATAAAACGTGAGATGTTTAACAAAATATCTTAGGAAAAACATGGTCGACATTTTACCGATATGCCTTGTGTGAGACCAGATACTTGAAATCAAATACGAGTATCCATGTTGAAATACTTATGATAAAAGTAAATATTCACGTATTTTTGTAAAGCAAAATCTTTAGTGTTAGTATTAATAGACACTAACAATCGGTTTAATAATTTACAAACAATATTTATACTACATACAAACTCATCATAGTTTGTATTAGTATATTTATATCCGGGATCTTGTTATAACTCCCAACTGTTTGAGTTAGAAGACTTTTGGGTTGTAATGCTTAATAATGTAAAGCTACCAAAATTCTATCGGGACAACGGTCTTATGTGTCCCTATACGATCGGGACAACGGTCTTATGTGTCCCAATATGATTTTTAACAGTACATCGACTGTAAATGACCATATACATGTGATGAGTTGAAAAACTCTTTGATCGTTTAGATCTTAAACAGGTTAATCACAATAAAGTAAACAGAAATATGAAACACTGGAATGAATCAAAATACGTCGAATGGTTCAATAGATTCAAGCCTCATCAGAGCTCGACAAAGAACTTCCGCTGTAGAGGCCTTTAGGGTTACAATCGATGTAAGTATTTTCTATGAATGATCGACTCAAAATCTTACGTACTAAGATGCATGCAAGCATCTATAAATACTAAACCCTAGAAAATAAATCAGGGATGGACAGGCCCAATCCGGATACAAAATTGGACTAAAGAACGAGCCTAACACATAACGGACCCTACAATCTCCCCCTTTGCGTCAATTGGAGCGAGACTCGACTTCGGCTTGCTGGGTCCAGCTACAGGAACTTTCTTTGTGGTGTCGAACAAACGAGGAATGATGGCAAGGATGGTTTGTCTGAAACGAATGTACCACTGGATCATATCATCGAAATACTTCTTGTCATCTTCAGAGTTCTGCTTGCATCGATTGATGATCCCCAGAACATGTTCCAAGCACGCAGTGGTATATGAATGCTTGTCTGCCAAGGCGAACAAACATTTTTGGCCTTCATTCCTAGTGAACATGACTGAGTTCCGCTTTGGGTCGATCCTCCCCATCTGCATTTTATTCAAATCGCTTACAGAGCCAACTAGGGAGGTGGTGGGCTTTTTCTTGAAAACACTTGCGATCTCCTGATCCATCTTGGCAACCTCCATGATGTAGCAAACCAACATCCTTTTGAAGTGATCTATGATTGGCCCATATTCAGCTTCATTAGTGAGGAGAATGTTATGCAGGATGATCCAATCATGTGGATTCAGGTTAGGAAGATCAGCAAGAGAAATGGCATGTTCGGTTTTAGCAGACCCCCTCAGCACTTTGAACCTGACATTTGTGAAGTTACCCTCCCGAAAGGGTTTGAGGACCCGAACATTTATGATCTTCTGCGCACTCCATGTCAGATACTGAGGTTGAGCAGACCTCAGATAGAATTCAACAAGCTCCCTATCGACCTTCGAGTAAGGATGAGGGACATCAACAACATGGGATAAGGCATGAAATATGAAGGCCTTTCGGGTCAAGGGCATGTCGAACTAAGGGTCGACAGAATTAACCCGGTCCAAGGAAATCACCGGTTCAAGCCATAGGATGCTAGGAGTATCGATAGCTTCTTTGACAAGCTTCTCGAGAGTCAATGGAGGGAATAGGGTTTTCCGACTTTCAAGGAGATCATGAGCCTCCTTCATCTTTTTTTCGTTCGCTTCCGCCTCTCTGGCAATCCGAGCACTCATGTCTGAATCCCTATCCCTGGCTTGTTTCTTCAAGAGATCATCAATGGTCTCTTTGTCATCATCACCATCACTGTCACCAAGAATCCTTTTCCCTTTATCTTGAGCACCCGAACCTGAAGTCTGACCAGTTGATGGAGGTTCGGTTGCTTTAGTTGAAGCTGATGTAGAAGTAGGAGGTGGTTGAGATTGATTTTCACCATTTGAAACCCCTTCTCCCCCTTGTTTCGGATGGGCCACGAACTCAGGAAGCCCTTCAATTTTGCTGAGCAGGTCAAGGGCGGGAGCAAGCTTCTCAGCTAGAGTTCACCTCACTGGGTAGTTCCGGATTGGGTCGTGTGCTTCAATAATGTTGGAGAGGGCAGCGTGGACATCCGAAACACAAGTGGAAATGACCGCTCGCTCAGATCGGAGAGATGCAAACTCCTTTTCTGATTGGGAAAGCTGAAGACTCCTGACCTTTCCAGTAGTGGTTTTGCGAGCAAGCGCATCCATGACAGAGTTCTCCGAAGCAAGGTCTTCTTGGAGCTTGGTCAATCGCTCCTCAACAGCTGCTTGAAAAGTTTTGTGGTCATCTGCAAGAGTCTGACGAAGACCAGCAAAGAGTTGTTGTTCTGATGCGAAAGAAGTAGCAAACTTCTCAACAATGGAATCAACCTTCGCTGCATTGGATTCAGCGGCCCCCTGTAAAGACTGTAAAAGACTGTTAGCATCGAGAAATAGTTTTTTGACTTTTTCGGTCGCAGCAACACATGCCTTTGTAGATGCATCGATAGCAGCAGTGGCGGTGTTGATTGAGGCTTCATGTGCTTTGGTGAAAGAATCAACTAGCCCCTGAATGGCAGCCTCTGAGATATTGGACTGAGAAGAGGAGGAGGAAGCGATGAGACTATCAATTTTCTCATGAAGTTCCTTGAGATGCTTTTTAGTGACAGGAGCATCATCGTCATCATCGCTTTGAACTTGGTACGGACTATAGTAGACAGAATCATAAGTCATGCCTTCCCCTCCAAGAAAAGTCTCGTCATCTGCAGAGTGATTGGGAGATGAAGGCGAAGGTGGAGGTTCAGTTGTGGTAGTAGGTTCGGGGTGTGGAAGTATGTTCGGTGGCAGGTGTGTGTTCAGGTGCTGAAGTATGAGCCCCCGTATAAGATACGTCGTTTCGAACTCCAGTGGTGGTTGTTGTCGTAGCTTGTGAGAAAATAGGAGGTGGTATAGGGATAGAAGTAGAAGGAATTTGAGTGGTGGAGGTTATGGGGGGAATGGAAATAGAGATGGAGATTGGGGGAAGAGAGACAGTTTTAGTTGAAACGGGTACCTCAGGTGAAGGAGAACGGGGAGGAGTGTCACCTCGAAGCGACTCCTCTGAGTCTGAACTCTCATCCTCTGAATCACTGGAGGAAGAGGCAAGAATGAGTTTTCTCCTGGGCTGGGTTTTCCTCTTCTTTGGTGGAGGTGATTGGGCTGCCTTCGTAGGTTTTCGCTTCTTTGGAGAAGGGCCTTTCACTCCTTTGACAACCTTCTTGTCTTTCCCCTTTTCTGGTTTCTTGCCCCTGGGAGCAGGCTTGTCAGCGTCATGGATAGATTGAATCATCTCTGGAGTGAGCTCTCTAGGGCCTTAACGAAGAAAATCCTTGTAGGTCTTGATGATACGACTATCCCCTGATACACACGCATACATTGACTCAGGAATTGAGCCAACAAACTGAAACTTGGAAGGATCAGTCACGATGATCTTCGTTGTATGGAAAATGCCAATCGAGGAGAGTGGAGAATTAGCTACAACAGGGACATGATACTTGTCCATTGCCCACTTGGTGACAAGCGTCCAGAATCTGGCATAAGAAATTTCAGAATGACGAGAAGTAGAGGCAAGGCTTTGGATCAACTGCTACCATAAAATAGAGCCATAATCAAGGTTAACGCCATGGTACAATTCGTAGAGAATTGTCATGAATAGACGGCTAGCCCCATCAGAACCTGCACTTCTTTCTGATAAACCCTTGAACAGTACTGTGAAGAAGCCATTCCACTGAGGAGGAAGACATTATTTCTTAAACTTCGTGATAGTGGTAAGAATCTCAGTGTAACCCATGTTGTAAAATATGGAGAACAACTGTCCCACAGAAATCGACTCAGGGTTAACCCTTGACTCATCAGGTTCAAACCCTAGGAGCGAGCAAAATCGCTGTTTGGAGATGGAGGTTTTGGTATCAAGAATGTCGAAGAAAATGTGATCGACAGACTTGTCGTAGTGGGCAGTAGAGAAAATCTGGGATAAACACTCCATAGGAACGATTTCAACCTTGGTCAGGGCTAGAACAGTGGAGAGTGTTTAAGACACTCCACAATAGGGAACATGAAGGCGTCATAGGAATGTGGGGTGAGATCAATGATCAGACTTTGCTGGGGTCAGATTGGGAGAATGTGGGATGTTTCATGAACAGAGGAGGACTCCGCCATTGATGAACGCTTCGAAGAAGAAGATGAATAGTGGGAGAAAATAATCGTTGCTTGCTCTCTGAATTTTGGGTGCAGTAAAGAGGTAAAAGAACTTGGGGTTTACCCTTTATACCGAGTGTAGAGGAGAGAGAAAAATCCGCCCCCAAATCTTCTTGAAAAAAGAAGCGGTTCCTGAGTTGATTGATGCGTGACAGTTAGCAACCCCTATGATTACGCATGAGAGAGAAAAACTCTTCCGTTTTGCACGCCTTTCCATCAGACACCCTTTTGAATTCCTGAAACCTTTAGTCTCCCGGCTGAGTCATCATCTATCCTTTTAAAATGAGCTGTCTTCATAGATAAACCACGTAGATAAACCACAGCAACATTAAAAATCAGAGCTATAAAAATAGCTTGCAGTGAACCAAACCAGACTTTTGGAAAATCAAAAAGATTTTTCGTGCATAGAGTGTCAAAGATAAAGAAATAAAGCAACATATATGTGGGAAATTGTGATGTCAATATTGACACGGAATAGTGGATCCTGGGCACGAATCTCTTCCTTCAAAGTCAAGAGAGACTTTAAAGTGTTTGTGTGGTTTCCCGTTGAATTACGATCAATCACTTGTTAAGAAGTGTTGAAAGGAATCTTTTAATGAGGCTGATAAGGGTGGCTTTCGCTTCAGTTCAGAATTCCTGATCTTGAAATAGGATAGAAATCGAGTGAAATACTTGTGAGACCGATGTGGTCTATTGAACAAGTAGGTTTGGACAATATTGTAGTGACTTGATGGAAATACTTGATGTGAAATCTCAAGAGAATTTAAAACACGATTCTATGGGAAGAAATATTATGGTATGTAACAATTTCAGAAGAATCACACAAAAAGGAAAATAGAGATTTCAAGGTACAACCACTTGGGTGGATTCGTTAATTCATAAGTGAAAGCTAGAGCAAATTTAATTGTTCACCGTCAATGCATAGTGGGTATTGAATTTTGGATTTCACTTAGCACGTAGTGACACGAAGCTAAGATCACAAACACAAAGATTGTGTAACCATAAACCTCAGTGGTAATTTCTGAGTGTCTCAAGGGTTACATGTATGAAGCGAATATGATGGAGAACAATGTTTGAGATGGTGTTAGAAAACCAAAGTACCCCTGCTATAAATATAGTGACTAAGCAGAAAACTCTTAACTCATATCAGAAAAGAGTAAGGTAGCTCATGATTAGAATAAATGTAGCAGCCTAATTGGGAAGACAAGGTTTGTATATACCAAGTCAATAAGGATTTTTTCAGAATCAGTTGAGGCTTTGGACAACATGCAGCAACATGCTTCTAGGGACACTTAACTAGTAAAAAGTGTGAGAATAATACCTGCCCCATCGATAATCCATAAACTGTTAATATAAATAGAAGTAGAGACAAAAAGAAAAAGAAAATATTTTTGGAACTTTTGATATTTTTGTAAAGAAAAAACAAAACAAACCAAACAGAAAATTTTTTTTGGAACCAAACCCGAAATGGACTGAACGCGCGGTTCATTTCGATTCCTTAAAATTTTTGAGAAAAACTATTATACAAATGTATACAACCACATATATCACCTTTTTGAGATAAGCGAAAACAAGTGCAAGGGGACCGAACCCGAAATAGACCGAGCGTTCGGTTCATTTCGCTTCCAAATTTTAGTTTTGAGAAGGTGTTTTTGGTACTGACTCCGATTCCATCATACCTAAGCCTTGTAGAATTTTATTGAAACTTGCTTCCGGAAGGGCTTTGGTAAAGATGTCGGCCAATTGATCATTGGTTCGAACAAGGTGAATCTCTACGTTTCCATCTTCTACATAATCCTTAATAAAGTGATACCTCAGTGCTATATGCTTTGTCTTGGAATGTTGTACTGGGTTATGAAAGATCCTAATTGCACTTTCTGAGTCGCAATATAGAGGGATCTTTTTCATATTGAGTCTATAGTCCTGGAGTTGGCTTTGGATCAAAATCAATTGAGATGTGCAGGAGGCGGCTGCAATGTACTCTACTTCGGCTGTAGGCAGAGAGACACATGTTTGTTTCTTAGATTTCCAGCTCACCAACTTCCCGTTGAGGAATTGATAGCCTTATGTAGTGCTTTTTCTGTCTAAACCACATCCTCCTAGGTCTGCATCTGAGTAGGCTTGAACAAAGAAACTTGAGTTTGAGGGATACCATAGACTGAGAGAAGTCATTAGCTTCAGATACTAGAATATGTTCTTTACTACCAGCATGTGTGGTTCACGAGGGTTTGCTTGAAACCTGGCACAATAGCACATGGAAAACATTATATCGGGCCTGCTAGCTGTGAGGTACATCAGGGAATCAATCATTTGGAGATAAAGGGTTATGTCGACTGCCGTTTTTTCCAAAGATGGTGTGAGCTTGGTACCGAACGCCATAGGGACTTTGACCTTGGAGTCTCCCATCATGCCGAATTTAGGAAGGAGAGTCTTTGTATATGCTTCCTGGTTGATAAAGATGCCTTCGGGTCCCTGTCTAATATTTAAACCAAGGAAAAAGTTAATCGGACCCATTGAGCTCATTTCAAATTTAGTCTTCATCAACTTTCTGAATTCAGCTGTTAGGCTAGGATTCGTTGAGCCAAAGATGATATCATCGACATAGATTTGAACGATCATAAGGTGGTTACCTTTCTTTTTATGGAAGAAGGTTGGGTCAACCGAACCTTGTTTGAATTTATACATCTTTAAAACTTAGTTAAGGTTTCATACCATGCCCTAGGTGCTTGTTTCAGACCATAAACAACCTTATCCAAGATGTAGCAGTGATCTGGATATTTTTTCATTCACAAAGCCAGGAGGTTGCTCCACGTACACGGTTTCTTCAAGTTCCCCATTCAGAAAGGCGTACTTCACATCCATCTGGTAGACCTCGAAATTCTTGTGTGCAACATAGGCGAGAAATATTCGAACAGATTCCGGCCTTGCTACCAGAGTGAATGTCTCTTCGTAATCAATTCCTTCTTCTTGGCAGTATCCTTTCACCACTAGCCGAGCCTTATTCCGGATGACATTTCCTTCCTTGTCCATTTTTTTTTTCTGAACACCCATTTGAGACCAACAACTGAAGAATGATCGAGGGCAACATTGACTGTCTTCGGCTCAATTTTGGATACGAAAGAATTAAACATGTAGAATTCTACTTTGGAGAATAAAGCAGTTTGCTTCGCCTTCAGTGGTGATTGTGTTAGAACTTTTTCTGATGCGCCACCCACTATTTGAGATACAGGATGATCTCTGCTCCATTTGGTGAGAGGAGGATAATTTGGGTCATAGGACGGATCCAATTCAGCATTTACCATTTCTTCTAATTCTGATTGAACATCATCGTTATAGAGCATATCAGAATTCTCCCCCTCGACAAATGACGAATCATTTGGATGTGACCCACAAATTCTTTCTTCAACTGGGCTTTCGGGCTGATCCGGACTTTCGGTTGTCACTGGACTTTCGGGTGCTATAGGACTTTCGGGTGTAGCCGGGCTTTCGAGTGCAGTTGGGCTTTCGGGTGCTACAGGACTTTCGGGTGTAGCCGGGCTTTCGGGTGCAGTTGGGCTTTCGGGTGCTACAGGACTTTCGGGTCCGTCAAAGATTGGATTCTCCCCTGGATATGTGAGTCTTGTTGATTTGAAGAGAATTGATTCTCCCCCTGGACCGAAGTATTGCTCTGGGGAGGTTCGTTTCGAACGGGTTCTTCTGCTCCCATTTGTTTGGCTGCATCTTCGACAATTTTCTTAAGATGATGAATCTTGTTGTTTGCCGCCGTGGCCTCAGAGTGAGCAGCTTTCTCAGGTTCATCAAATAGATCCATGAACTGGTAAAAAAGATTGGCGATTGAGGCTGTAACCTGACCTGTTTGAGAGAAAATCTCTCCAATTGCTTCTTTGGCAGACTTCAACTTCTTCACGTAATTGTCATCAAACGTCACATAATAGGTTTCTTCAATTCTTTTAGAACGCTTATTCAAAACCCTGTATGCCTTTGAAGTAAGAGAATATCCCAGAAAGATACCTTCATCAGCTTTGACATCAAACTTGTTGCGATGTTCTTTGGAGTTGAAGATGAAGCACCTTGAACCGAACAGGTGAAAGAACTTGACATTCGGCTTCCTGTTGTTAATTATCTCATAAGGAGTGAGAGAGAAACACTTGTTGAGATAAGACATGTTGTTAGTAAAACACACTGCAGCAATAGCATCAGCCCAAAAATATAAGGGAAGGGAAGCAAAACTTAGCATGGTTCGAGCCGCCTCACACAGGGATCGATTTCGCCTTTTGATAATTCCGTTATGTCGTGGTGTATAAGGGGTTGAGAAATTGTGACTGGTGCCTTTTTCTGCTAAGAAATCTTCGAATTCTTTGTTCTTGAATTCCAGTCCATTGTCGCTGCTGATGTTTCGAACGACTTTCCTCAGTTGCACTTCGACTTGTTTGATAAAGATCTTCAGTTTAGGAGTCGCCTCAGATTTATGCTTTAGAAAGAACACCCAAGTAAATCGTGAGAAGTCATCAACAATAACAAGGATATACTTGTTACCGCCAATGCTCTCGATTGATGATGGACCACATAAGTCGATGTGAAGCAACTCAAGTGGTTCAACAACTTTGGTGTTTATGATGGTTGGGTGACTTTGACGACATTGTTTCCCCATTTCACATGTAGCACATAAGTGTTCTCGATCGAACTTAAGCAGTGGAAGACCCCGAACATGACCACCGATGTGACAACCGTCAAATTCTGGTCAATTCAAAGTCAAATAAAGTCAACGAGTCAAACCGGTCAGCTCAACTAACCTTGTGTATTAGGTCGATGAATCGATAAAGCAAGAACATATGAGTTTTTGATTCGCATTTGGATTGATGATTGAGGGATGATTCGTGAAGAAAAACGCGAAGTCAAGGACTATGAAATTGTTGGTTGCAAGAATTTAAAAACTCGATTGTGGAGTTGTTGATGCTCATTTTGCGAAAGTAAAACAATCGAGTGTTCGCATCTATGAATCAATTTGAAGTCAATTGGGTTAATATTCGCAAATGGGGGTCATAAAATGCGAAGGTGATTAATGCGAAGGGATGCGAAGGGTGTAAGAATGAAGATGCGAAGTATTTCACAGTAGAATGCGAATTGGGGAAGAAAACAGAAGATTTCAAATATTGTCCCTGGAGTTTCGCATTTTTGGAAATAAATACTCAACTTCGCAAATGGGGGTCATAAAATGCGAAGGTGATTAATGCGAAGGGATGCGAAGGGTGTAAGAATGAAGATGCGAAGTATTTCACAGTAGAATGCGAATTGGGGAAGAAAACAGAAGATTTCAAATATTGTCCCTGGAGTTTCGCATTTTTGGAAATAAATACTCAACTTCGCAAATGGGGGTCATAAAATGCGAAGGTGATTAATGCGAAGGGATGCGAAGGGTGTAAGAATGAAGATGCGAAGTATTTCACAGTAGAATGCGAATTGGGGAAGAAAACAGAAGATTTCAAATATTGTCCCTGGAGTTTCGCATTTTTGGAAATAAATACTCAACTTCGCAAATGGGGGTCATAAAATGATGAAATTGCAGAATTTTTAAAGAGATGCACACACATAGACAACCACACATATATTTAGAAAATTAAACTAAAAATGGGATATAGACTATTATAAGACATTGTTCTTGACTTTTGAGTCCAAAGACGTATGATCACAAGCAACCACCCCACACCCACTCTATGACCAGCCATACCTCCCCACCTTACCTATGTCACTTCAATGTTCCCTTACACTCAAATTTCACTCACTCCCACGTTTTTGAGCTGGAACAATCAACCACACTCCTCATTTTCTCTCATTTCTCTCATTCCACTAAGTAACAAACATCACTTTTTCTCTCAAACTCTTCTACACAAATTTTCGAGATCCAAGGCTGGATTCAAGTGTTCTTCCACACTTAGTAAGTATAATTCATCCTCCTTATGATTATTTCACTTCATTCTACTCAAATCATGAATATCTTACACAAACTCCATCATAATTGTGTTAGATCTTCGAATCTTCAAGTGTTTCCTCAAGTGTTCTTAGGTTGAACACTTTCCTTCTTCAACACTTACCTACTGAAATCACTTAAGGTGAGTTCATACCCCTACATTTTCATGTTTTCTCAAGTTTTCAGGGGGGGAATACAAGTTAAAACACTAAGAACGTATCTAAATTTTTCTAACAGCCTTCATCAGAAAAGTTCAACTCCATTCACGGACTGTTTTGGGCATCTTAACTATTTTTGTTTTCAAAACTGTACAAGGTGCAAATAGATCAAGTTTTTAGCTTTAAAATGGCTACTTGCACATCTCCATACGATTTTTCTACAATTTATGGTGATTTTTACAAAACTGCCTATCATTTCAAACAACAATCCGGACCAGTCTGTGATCTTGGACTTTTTCACCCAAGTTAGAAGTCATTATAAATTGAGATAAAATTTATGAGCAAACTAAACACATTTTGTGAACTCTCAGAATTTACGGATCTAGTTTTCGACTTCGTATGATTTTTCTATGATTTTTCCAAAACAGGGCAGAATTGCTAAATTTTACCAACAACATGTAAATATCATAACACTTTGTATTATGTTGAGCAAAGTGTATAATCATAAGTTTTAATGTTTGAATGTGTTTCCTAGTAGTTTATCATTATGAACTGAAACTAAGACAATCATATTAAATATTACCCATTCATTTTGGAACACGTATTATTTAACTATAAAAAGTATAGTTTGGATAAATTCACAACACTAATACATTTCCATAGAAGGATTCATACATATTACATACATTCTAGATAAACTATAATAGGTATAGTTTATGATACATCACTCTATGCACTCGTACAAAAAGGGTACATTCATACAAGAAATATTTATATTCACACACATTTAACGTAAACTTGTTATCCTATATTGTGAGTTTCTCTATCTCTCCCCGTACGTCCGAGTGCGGGATATAATTCCTGGTAGTTATAATCAGAATCTCCTGGAGGGAGAACGTGATACTTGTATATAGATCTATATTGGGATTGACACCCCACACCTCGCTGCTAGCTACAGTGGGATCTGCAGGTCTACGGGTGACAAATGTCATTTCATTTTTCGCGACACTGAGAACGTCGTGGCAGGTTCACATAGTCATAGTATGATTATAACGGCTCACATAGGGAACAATCCATAAGTTTACGGGATTTTATTTTTAAAACCTAAATGAGTTTTATGTCGATTTAAAATCACCTTTTATCTCTATGGGTACAAATACAAAACGTCGGGTCTCTATACAAAGTTATTATGATATTAAAACTATATTTCCTTTAGAATTGTTAGATTTCAGCTATAGTTGCTGAGCGTATATGTTTGAGTCATATAAGAATTTAGTCATGATTGGCCTAGAATTGGTGGTGCCCGCCTCATCTCCTGTTCCTCGTTGGGTTGTGGACCTGGGGCAGACCCACTACATTCAACGTTTTATCTAAGTTAACCCTTATATAACTTTTATACGCTGGACGATTATAGAGGAACTCTACGGATTGCTCTAAGGTTCATTAATGCATCATGTAGGATTATTTCTATTCATACTTAACTAAGAAAATATTGGATTTTCTGGAAATCAAACTATATCGATTTTACAAGGAAAAACGGTTTCTACTTCAAACAAAACTCTTATGAACTCACCAACCTTTGTGTTGACACTTTTAAAACTACTTGTATTCTCAGGGAATCAGTGAAACAGGAAAACTTCATCGCTTTGAGGATGGGACGTTAAACCGTCAACAAATTATTTTGTCATCATAATGTAATTGCTTTTGAAAGATGTAAACATTTACTTTGGTGTAACTTTTGCAATTATATTTATGGTGGTTGTTTTTTTTTACTTTGAGCACTATTATACTCATTGTTGTGATACTCTACATGAAGTCCTCCACCCCCGGACGTTTCCGCCATCCTTGGTTTGGGGGTGTGACAACCGATGACAAGCTTATTGATGTCTTTGAAGTTGAGATGTGAGAGCCTTCGGTGCCACAACCAACTTTCGTTTGAATGAGCTTTGGATAAAATACATATGGCTGGATTCCCTTTGATTGGTCTAAGATTCAGAGAGAACATTTCACCTTTTCGATCTGACCCTTTCAGTTGTGATCATTTGAGGGAACGAACCTGAACCTTCGGTTGTTGTGGGTTGCTGGACCGAAGCTGGATTTTCGGTTGTAAGAGCTTATGGGCTGAACTCTCGTCTTTGCCTGTTGTTGTTTGGTGAACCGAAACCATCCTTTCGGTTGTTGTTTGGTGGACCGAAACCAGCCTTTCGGTTGTTATTACTTTCGGGACCGACCCTATCCTTTCGGTTTTGTTCTTCCTGTGGCCCGAAAGTCTTCTTCTGGTTCTTTTGAACTGATCGATCGAAGCTCCTTTTACTCTTGGTTTCTTCTCCTTTTGGCTTGGAGTTTCTGTCAAAGTGAGTATAGTGAGGATTTTGGGAGCGCCAAAACTGCTTTCGCTCCGAGAGATTTTTCTTGTATCTCAAATTTCTCTGCTGCTTTTGATTTTTCACCTGTTTCGGTTGTCTGTGAATGTTTGCCTTCTGTTTCTGCTTCTTAGCAACAGGTTCACTTTTCACGGAAGAGGTTTCGCTTGTTGAGGTGACATCTTCCGCTGGAATCTCTTTTGTGCCGCTCGAACTTTGTACGTCAAAGTTGGTAGGTTTATTCAGTGGTTCTGGCACATATCTACTTTTGGCCTTCCATGATGTTTGCTCCGACAAACCAGCTGTTTCATCTGCGTTGTCTATCGGTGTAGACCAGAAAAATTCATCACAGCCATCTACATTGTCTTCATTCACTATCGCAGTGAGTTCGGCTGTCTGATGTTCGCTTACTCCTATGACCTTATAAACCTGATTGGAAGTGGTTCTAATTTTTTGGTATACAACAGCCTTTTCTTTATGGATTGGGGACTTATTATTGGACAAACGAGCGAATTCCACATAATTTTCAGAAATCAGGTTTTTGTGGTTTTCAGGTTCGCTCCTAATGAACTCGGAATAGTCAACCTCATCCTCTACAGGAATTTCACTCATGTCATAGTCCTCATTATGTTCAGACGCATTTTCAACATCAATTTTATTTTCTGAATTTAATTTGGTATTCAATGAGTCAAATTTTTGTATAGTTTCGGCCCTGAGTTTCAACTTATCATTTTCATCCAAAAGATTCTTAAGCATGTCCTTATGGTCTTTGGACTTTATAAAAGATTCAATTTTGTCCAGTCCATACATATAAGTAGGATTGACATCATCTGAAGACACAACACTTTCACAGTTGTATGCTTCGGCATCGATTTCATCCTCCTTAAACTCAAGGAAGGGTAAAATCATGCGATGAATCTTCTAGCCTATTTCACAGTCTAAATGCAGCTGAGTGATGTTAGTATAAAGTCTTTTTGCAATCAAACAAAAAATATTTCTCTGTTTTAACAATTTAAGATTGTCTCTTTGCAAATAGATATTTTCATCCCTAGTTTTAACCAGCTCCAACTCCTTCTGCTCAATCCACATCCTTCGCTCCTCACTCTAGATGATACCCTGCTTATTTGGTCAATTAGATTAGAATTCGTGACACGTGTTTGAGTTAAACAACTATCTAGATTTGAAATTCTTGAATTCAAGTTATTTAATTCCTTTTCATATGATGTCTGTGGAATTTTAAACGAAACAAAAATAGATTGTATCTTCTTGATCAGTTCATCTAGCTCACTGATCTGCACACTGAGAGGCTTCGCTGTAAAGCACACGTCCTCTCGCTCCTTAGCCACTTCGTTTCCACCATCAGTGTTGTATGCTCTCATCTGGGATACATCTGTCACCATCAAACATCTTCCACCAACATTACCACTCTTCTCCATATAAGCCTTTCCATGAGAAGGCTTTCTCACTTCATCATCTTCTGAGTCGGTTGACCATACTTGTACGCCACTGAACTCATCATCATCTACCGAATCCTGCACAACAAGAGAATTCATAGAGGGATTAGTAGTAGCTTTCTTCCTCTTAATATCCTCCAGTCTTTTTAAGAGACTTGCTTCTTCATCCTTCTCCTTATCCTTCTCTGCCATCTTTTTCAACACACCATCTTTTGCGTAGTGATTTTTCCCACCACAGTAAAAACAACTGACACCAGAGTCAACTTCACCTTTCGCTTCTTTCTTTGATTCTTCAACCTTCGGCTCCTCTTTCACTTTTTCAGAGATGTAGCTTCCCTGCCAATTTCGGTTCTTGTTGGTCGGGAACTTCTTCTGAATGAACCTTCTGGGATTTGACACCATCATAGCATAGTCTTCAGCTGTTAAATCGTAATCTCCCAAATTTAAATCTTCTTCTTCTTTTGCTGCATTCTTACCTTTGGACAGAAGCGCCAAAGACCCCAAGTTTGAAACCACGCTTTTCTCTTGTAACACAGTCTTTTCCTGGGATTTCAGAATCCCCACCAGTTTTTCCAAAGAGTGCGATTTGAACTGCTCATGCGCTTTAACCGTCGACACAGCTGCTCTCCATCCGGGCCTTAGGCCATTCAAGAAAGTGACCTTCTATTTGATGAGCTTCCTTTCAATGTCATGTTTGATCATCTTGCTGAGAAGATGATTGAACTGATCAAATGTTTGCGTAACAACCTCCTCTGGCTTCTGCTTGAACTCTCCAAATTCAGAGAGAAGTAGAGTCTGAATTGAGTGCTCCAGATCTTCATCTGTGGAGTACAACTCTCGTAGTCGATCCCAGATTTCCTTTGCTGTACCACAAGAGCTTACTAATCGAAACGTGTCGGATTGAAGAGCAAATCGAATTAGTCTCAATGCCTTAATGTTGCATTGAAACTTCTCCTTTTCGTCTTGAGCGACGTGTTTCACATCTTTTAATAGATCATTGTACTCCATTTGAGTTTTAATGATTCTTGAGGTGCTTGAATGAGCGAAAGGGCCAGATATGATAGCTTCCCATATCAGATACCCATTATCTTCAGATCCAATAACATAATCTTCAAAGTGGTGCGTCCACACTTCATAGTCTTGAGTATAAAGGATTGGAATCTTGGTTGTTGATCCTATGCTGTTAGAGATGTTGATAGGATTGGATTGAGAATCATCCATGCTTGATCATTTAACCTGTTATAAGATCAGACTTTGTAATACGTAATATTAGGGCATAATGAATAATTAATGAGATACGTCAATTATGGAGTGACGGCTCAATAAATATCAATGAATGCGGAATAAACCCTAATCACTTCTTTCATAGAAGAGATGTGTATGAATTACACAGTCTCCTGCTCTGATACCAATTGATGAGTTGAAAAACTCTTTGATCATTTAGATCTTAAACAGCTTAATCACAATAAAGTAAACAGAAATATCAAACACTGGAATGAATCAAAATACGTCAAATGATTCAATGGATTCAAGCCTCAGCAGAGCTCGACAAAGAACTTCCACTCTAGAGGCCTTTAGGGTTACAATCGATACAAAGTATTTTCTGTGAATGATCGACTCAAAATCTTACGTACTAAGATGCATGCAAGCATCTATAAAGACTAAACCCTAGAAAATAAATCACGGATGGATAGGCCCAATCTGGATACAAAATTGGACTAAAGAATGAGCCTAAGACGCAACACATAACGGACCCTACAACATGTTTAGACAATACTCCGACTGTAAGTGACCATAAAAATGTTTAGACATTACTCCGAATGTAAGTCGAAATCTTGATCCGTAAACTCTTAAATTTTAGGAATGAGTCTACTTTGTCCATAATGTTTACCTTGACTTTAAGTGGTTCCTAACCAGAGTGAAAATATTCATTTTTACATACCGGTCCGAAAATATTCTGAAATGATAGGCAATTTTGTAAAAATCATTATAAATTGTAGAAAGATCGTATGAATGCGTGCGAGTAGTCCTTGAAAAGTTATAAACCTGAACTATTTCCATATTGTACTGTTTTGAAATCCATTAAGTTTAAGAAGGGCAAAACAGTCTGAGAACTGACCACAACTTTTCCAGTGAAAAGATGAATATTAAGCTTAGATATGTTTAGTGACATAACTTCCATTTTTAGTTAACAAAACCATTAAATCTTTCAACTATAATTTGTTTAATGTGTATTCTTACCTTTGGACAGAAGCGCCAAAGACCCCAAGTTTGAAACCACGCTTTTCTCTTGTAACACAGTCTTTTCCTGGGATTTCAGAATCCCCACCAGTTTTGCCAAAGAGTGCGATTTGAACTGCTCATGCGCTTTAACCGTCGACACAGCTGCTCTCCATCCGGGTCTTAGGCCATTCAAGAAAGTGACCTTCTATTTGATGAGCTTCCTTTCAATGTCATGTTTGATCATCTTGCTGAGAAGATGATTGAACTGATCAAATGTTTGCGTAACAACCTCCTCTGGCTTCTGCTTGAACTCTCCAAATTCAGAGAGAAGTAGAGTCTGAATTGAGTGCTCCAGATCTTCATCTGTGGAGTACAACTCTCGTAGTCGATCCCAGATTTCCTTTGCTGTACCACAAGAGCTTACTAATCGAAACGTGTCGGATTGAAGAGCAAATCGAATTAGTCTCAATGCCTTAATGTTGCATTGAAACTTCTCCTTTTCATCTTGAGCGACGTGTTTCACATCTTTTAATAGATCATTGTACTCCATTTGAGTTTTAATGATTCTTGAGGTGCTTGAATGAGCGAAAGGGCCAGATATGATAGCTTCCCATATCAGATACCCATTATCTTCAGATCCAATAACATAATCTTCAAAGTGGTGCGTCCACACTTCATAGTCTTGAGTATAAAGGATTGGAATCTTGGTTGTTGATCCTATGCTGTTAGAGATGTTGATAGGATTGGATTGAGAATCATCCATGCTTGATCATTTAACCTGTTATAAGATCAGACTTTGTAATACGTAATATTAGGGCATAATGAATAATTAATGAGATACGTCAATTATGGAGTGACGGCTCAATAAATATCAATGAATGCGGAATAAACCCTAATCACTTCTTTCATATAAGAGATGTGTATGAATTACACAGTCTCCTGCTCTGATACCAATTGATGAGTTGAAAAACTCTTTGATCATTTAGATCTTAAACAGCTTAATCACAATAAAGTAAACAGAAATATCAAACACTGGAATGAATCAAAATACGTCGAATGATTCAATGGATTCAAGCCTCAGCAGAGCTCGACAAAGAACTTCCACTGTAGAGGCCTTTAGGGTTACAATCGATACAAAGTATTTTCTGTGAATGATCGACTCAAAATCTTACGTACTAAGATGCATGCAAGCATCTATAAAGACTAAACCCTAGAAAATAAATCACGGATGGATAGGCCCAATCTGGATACAAAATTGGACTAAAGAACGAGCCTAAGACGCAACACATAACGGACCCTACAACATGTTTAGACAATACTCCGACTGTAAGTGACCATAAAAATGTTTAGACATTACTCCGAATGTAAGTCGAAATCTTGATCCGTAAACTCTTAAATTTTAGGAATGAGTCTACTTTGTCCATAATTTTTACCTTGACTTTAAGTGGTTCCTAACCAGAGTGAAAATGTTCATTTTTACATACCGGTCCGAAAATATTCTGAAATGATAGGCAATTTTGTAAAAATCATTATAAATTGTAGAAAGATCGTATGAATGCGTGCGAGTAGTCCTTGAAAAGTTATAAACCTGAACTATTTCCATATTGTACTGTTTTGAAATCCATTAATTTTAAGAAGGGCAAAACAGTCTGAGAACTGACCACAACTTTTCCAGTGAAAAGATGAATATTAAGCTTAGATATGTTTAGTGACATAACTTCCATTTTTAGTTAACAAAACCTTTAAATCTTTCAACTATAATTTGTTTAATGTGTATTCCCCCCCCCCCCCCCCCCCCAAAACTTGTAAAACATAAAAGAGGGGCCGTAGAAAACTCACTTTTGTCGCGTAGAGTTATTCGGGTTGAGAATGGTTCGTGCAGTTTCTGGTTCCACACAAGTTTCTGATTCGAGTATTCTTTTGGATGTATTAACACATAAATACATATATTTACACTTATGTTAGACTTTTATCACGTCTTAAATCATTTAAAATCAGTGGGTTTGATGATAAAAAGAAAGAGTAGAAATCAAGAATACACCTAGCTTAAACTTGGATCAAAAGTATGTTGCCAAAAGGTTGTGGAATAACAAAATCTTTTTGAGAGGTAAAGGGTAACTTTCTTAGGGGTTTTAAGTGTTTGAAAGTGGCTACATATGGTATAATTTAAATCTTGAAAATAGGCAGAAAGATGAAGAACTTTTGGGTGTTTGTTTGATGCTCCAAAACAGCCACTGTTTTGGCTATGTTGCTGTCACGAAAACTTCATTACAAATTGGTAAGAAAAAGATAGTTTACTCACTGTTTTGAATCTCTAATTTTGAGTAGCATAACAACTAACTCCCAGGGGTATTTAGTGATGAAAATATCAAGCAAAAGGAAGGTGTAGATGGGTGAAATGGCGGCTGAAACACCAAGGGACAGCAACCCCCTTAAGGTTCACGGTTTTGAAGAGTTAGAAGGAAGATTGTGTGGCTGAAAATGAGATGAACTTTGGAACTCTTACCTGGAGTATTTTCTGGAGAATGGAAAGAGAAATGAGAGATATTTCCAGATTTTGAAGGAGGAGAGAGGTGAAGAAGATAATAAGGAAAGTCCTAGGCTACCTTATGATGGGATCGGAATTTATGAGATGTGATGTTTGTCTTGTCACTTGGTCTCATAGTTGGTTAAAGATAGAATTAGTTAGCTAACTAACTACTAGGTAGTTAGTTAGTTAGTTAGAAGTTCTAGTTTAGGAGAGGGAAGATGTAAATCTCGAAAATGTGAAGAAGAATTAAGAAGCATTCTTAGTAAGATGTCTATAGTGTTTAAGTACTTATTCAATAAGTTGGCACTTATCTCAACCATTTCTCTTGTCTTAATTGATTTAGACACCATATTCCTTACATAAAATCACTTTAAGTCATGACCCATAACTAGTCATCCACTAGATAATAATACATATGTACAAATACATACATGTATTCTTAGTACAAAATAACAATGTAGTTTTTGTGTATTTGAATTTAAATGTTCATGTTTTATTCTTTTTATTCAAAAACACTTAAATACATTCTAATTATTCCTTATAATAATTCATTTTATATTTTTATTTATTCAAATATAAAATTTATTGACCAAGGTATAATTTCGTGACATTTTACCGGTTAACCATATCATTAAACACATTTTGTCACTTTGGTTCGTATATTTGTCAAATTTAGATCCTTTACAAATATTAAGCACACATTTTACATTGAACTTAACTTACTTATCAACTAGAGAGATGTTGATATAAAAATTAAGTTTGTTGTGTTCAAATGACTATATTTTCTAATTTTCACAAACCGGCAATGGTTTGTTGTCATACATCGTAACGAAATTTATCATTAGTTACTTGTTTTATATTTCACAAGAACTTATCAAAATAAAACTGGTTAAATTCCTTGAACCATTTTTGTTAAAATGCTCATATTGCTTAATAATCAAAACATAGCATCGTACGATCGTTCCTATTTTTACCAATTGTTACATTCTCCCCCCGTTAAAAGAATTTCGCCCCGCAATTCAACTTGTAGATGGAATATCCCTAAACAATTGGGGGTATTTCTTTTTCATTTGATCCTTGTGTTCCTAGGTGAATTCTGGTCCTCGTTGAGAGTTCCAACAAACTTTCACAATAGGAATACGACTTTGTTTTAAATGCTTCACTTTTCGATCCATAATTTCCATAGGCTCTTAGTTTTGTGTTTAGTTGTATCTCATCGAGAGGTATTACGTTGGTGTCGTTGGATAGACACTTTGTCAGATTGGATACATGGAATATGTCGTATACTTTGCTTAGTTCTTGAGGTAGCTTTAGTCGATACGCAACAGGACTAATTTTGTCAAGAATTTCGAAAGGTCCATTGTATCTTGGGT
Source organism: Lactuca saligna (assembly GCF_052625555.1). NCBI lineage: Eukaryota > Viridiplantae > Streptophyta > Magnoliopsida > Asterales > Asteraceae > Lactuca > Lactuca saligna. Next base: position 113,443,716 of record NC_136417.1, on the reverse strand, counting down.
TAAGATTTCCTCTTTTGCCAAAACGAATCATACCCTTCCAGGGCGAGAATTTTAGCATCACTCGATCTCCAACTTGGAATTCTAGTGGTTTACGCCTTATATCAGCATGCATAACTTTTCTGACGGTCACATGATGCCTTAAGCCGATCCTTGATTTAAATGATCTTCTTGGTCGTTTCATGGATTATATTTGGTCCAGTACGCAACGTGTCATTTGTGAGCGCTCGGGCCAGTTGGATATCCCCGACCTCTGCCCAACATATAGGGGATCGACATTTACGTCCTTATAAAGCTTCAAATGGTGCTGTTTTGAGGCTGGTGTGATAATTATTGCTATATGAAAACTAAATCAACGAAAAATGAGTATCCCATGAATTTCCAAAGTCAATTACACAAGACTGTAGCATATCTTCTAGGGTCTGAATGGTTCGCTCACTTTGACCATCTGTATGAGGGTGGTAAGCTGTACTCATATCCAAGCGGGTTCCCAGGGATTTGTGAAGTGAGTGCCAGAACTTTGACGTGAACCTACTATCCTTATCCAAGATAATAGAAGTTGGTGCTGCATGAAGCTTGATAATTTCCCTGAGATATGTTTTTGTCAGCTTTTCCATTTTTTCAATTTCCTTGATTGGTAGGAAATGCATAGACTTAGTTAATTTATCAACCACTACCTAAATAATTTCATAACCACTAGGTGTCCTGGGAAACTTTGTGATAAAGTCCATTGCAATTTGCTCCCATTTCAACTAGGGAATCTCAGATTGTTGTAGTATCCTGAGGGCTTTTGATGCTCTGCCTTGACTTTAGAGAAAATCAAGCATTTTCCCACATAAGTGGAAACCTCAGCCTTCATATTAGGCCACCAATATAACTTCTTCAGATCTAGATACATCTTGTCAGAGCCAGGACGTCAGAGCCAGGATGTACAAAATACCATCATCTGTGAGCTTCATCCATGACCAAGCTTCTAATGTTACTAAACTTTGGTGTCTAGATTATGTTCATGAAATAACGAGTTCCATCATCTTTAAGCTCGAAATTTTTATCCATTCCCCATCAAGCTTCTTCCTCAACCTTCTCCTCTTTTATAGCATCTAGTTGATCTTCACGAATCTCAGTATTAAGGTTGGAATGGAAGGTCATATTTTGTGCTTTTACTCAGCGTGGTTTCTATAATTAGTAATTTATTTTCATGGTACATGATCCCTGCTTGGTCCTTCTACAATCGCCTTGTGCATACACATCGTATATAATCAGGATCAAATAGACGGTCGAATAAGTGATTATACCTTAAGCCCACAACCAAACAAGGAACAGGGAGTAAAGCGGAGTCATAAATACTAAGTCTATAGAATCTTAATTATATACAACCCAAACATTTACACTTATCAAGAATAAATTACAAACAAGGGTACTTAGTGTCACACCCCGAAACCCAGGGCGGAAACGTTCCGGGGCGGAGGTGACTTCATGTTAAGTATCATAACCAATGTACATAGTAAGCGAAGTAAACAACCATTACATTACATAATAGAATTTACATTTGTTTAAAAGTAAAGTGTTACAAGTGTTATACATATGTATATATGAACAAAAGTAAAGACGTGTCTTCTACGAACTCCATCTTCGTCAAAAGGATTGCTGAGTACCTGTCTAATGCGGACTTGAGAATACAAGCAGTTTGAAAATCAGCATAAAGTTGGTGAGTTCATAAGTGTTTTGTTTTCTGAAAATAAACATGTTTCCTTTAGTTTTCTGAAAAAGTTGTTATCCAAGAAAATCCCATATTTTCTTATAAAGACAGTTTAGTTAAAACTTCTGAATTCCGTTCGGTACAATAGTATATAGTTTAATACGTAAAACTATAGATTGGAAACCATTGGGAATACCATCCAGTACAACAATAGGTAGTTTTAATACATAAAACTATAGATTGAAAACCATGGGAATACCATCCCGTACTATGGTAGATAGTTTTAATACATAAAACTATAGATTGAAAACCATGGGAATACCATCCCGTAATACTGTAGATATAAAATCTATAGATCAAAGTTAGATATAAAATCCGTGAATAAACTATATTTTAATACGTATTGTGAGTCGTATAACCATGCTAATGAGACCCGAGACCTCCTTGACAGTCTTCAGGCGTTGGACGATATCTAGAATTTGTCACCCCAGGCGTGCCCGCCTAACTGTAGCTAGCAATTAAGGTGTGGGATTGTCAGTCCCGAATAGATCTATTCACAAATTCCACGCTCTCCCTCCAGGAGACTCTGGTTATACTTCCGGGGAGGATTTACTGATAACCCAAAGGGTATATTGAAGACTAATCTCACAAGCTAGTATTAAATTATTCACGGTGTACTCGGTCATGATCGAATATCATAATCGTTTTGAAACATAATAAATTATAAACGATTGAATACAAAGAAACTATCTGGCATAATATTTTACTTTAAACAGAGATAAACTGAATCAGACATAGTTATCTATTAACATTGCATGAAATCCGAATTCATAAAATGAGAATGAAGATCCCAAATTATTCCCATAATAATTTGATTAGTTTTATTGTTTCCTTTACTGTAATTGAAATCCATGTAGTTATATTCGATAAGACATCCCTTATGCTCCGCATAATACATAAGGGGTAAAGATATCTAAAAGTTTGCACAATATTTATAGAATTACATCGGTTTTTAAGTTTTGAAAACATTTATAGTTTGCTAGTATTCCCCCCTGAAAACATTAAAAAACACTGAAAAAGGCGTAAGGGTATGAACTCACCAGTCGAGAAATGTGTCGGTTTGGATGCTAGGCGTCAGTTCGGGGCTTGATTACACGTGAGGTTCCTATGTAATATTAAGAGATACATATTTGTATCTAATTAGACTTTGATTTACTAAATGACATGAATTAACACTTCGAGGGGCGCAAACACTTCAATTCAAGTGTTAGAAGTGACCCGGGTAACATCTAAGGGTGTGTAAGGCTTGGATATGGAGTTTGCTCTTCAAGAGTAAACTCCTAAGGAGATTACGGCCATAATACTATGTCCCCATTAGTTTACGTCTGTAAACTCATGGGTGATGGGTTCTTGGTTGCTAAATGGCCTTAAAACACTAGAGGGGTGATGCTAGGATCAAATCTAAGGCATAGAAATGGATTAAACCACCAAAGGGACCATCAAATGGAGTTTACGGCCATGAACTAGGAGTTTATGGCCGTAAGCTCCTATATACTCTTTCCTTTCATGATTTGGTGGCCCTAGATTAATCATATGTGATTCTAAGTCATTTTACAAGCCTTGGATGGAATTTAGGGCATCATTTGACCATGTTTTAGGAGTTTACAGCCCAAGAACCTATTGTTGGGGGGTTTATGGCCGTAAGCTCCTATGGGGGTGGTTTTTATCAAGTTTAAGGCCCCTAACTCGTTTGTGGTTGCTTCTAGACTTTATTCCAAGGTTTATGAGGTGTTTAAGTGGCATCTTAACACCTTAAAATGAGTTTACTACCCATGAAATGGTGTTTACGGTCCAAGCATGTTCTCAGGCCATAAACTCATGTTTACTCCCTAAATGTTGAGTTGAAGGTGTTCCAAGTCCATTCCAATAAGTCTTTAAGTCGATTCCAAGCTCCAAAAGTGTTTTGAGAGGGGTTTGGGGCTCAAAAACCCCTTAGATGTGTGTTTACGGCCTATGGGTGTTCTAGGGCCGTAAACACATGTTTATGGTCCTATTTCATAGATTGAACACAGATTTGAAAGCTGAAAAGGTTATACTATGAGTTAGGATAGTTACCTTGTTGATTTGGAGCTTAAATTGGATGATTTTGGACTTAAGATTGAATTGTAGAGAGAGAGAGAGAGAGTAGTGAGAGAGTGTGTAAAAGCTTCAAAATGAAGTCTTTGAGCTTTATATATGGTTTAAGTTTGGGACACGGTGGAATTCTATTCGATACTGACGTTAGACAAGGCTTTTAGTCGCACCCGATTAAGTTGCCGTAACCCGATATGGTCGAATCTAAAAATCTTCCAATTATTAAATTGGGGCGTTATCATGAGTTTCTAATGTTTTTGGACACCCGTTAAGTCATAATAGAAGTATCAAAATTAATTACTTAATTTAATAACGAAACGGAAACAATTAAAAAACGACAAATTTTATTGACAGAACGGGTTACAATGATGGAACAAACTTCGGGTTGTCACACTTAGTTTCTATATGAATGACATGACTATTCAGGGTGAGAAGACAATTGGTGATCCTTACTTGGTCCCTCTACAATCGCCTTGTGCATACACATCATATAAAATCAGCATCGAATAGACGGTTGGATAAGTGATTCTACCTTAAGCCCACAACCAAACAAGGAATAGGATGTAAAGTGGAGTCAAAAATCCTAATTCTATAGAATCTTAACTATATACAACCCTAACGTATACACTTAGCAAGAATAGATTACCAGCAAGGGTTCTTATTTGGATGCTTACGATATCTACTGTGTAAGTTTCATGAAGTTGGCAAAATTTATGTTTTTGTCGTGTTTCGAAGCCTATGGTCAATAAATCTTTTATCAGCACCAATATTAATTAATACCGAAGCCTAAACATTGTTGATATGAAATGTACCAATAACAATAGGTGGTTCTTGGAGAGCATCTCAATTAGTTATCATAAGTTCTCTTCCATTGCCACCCTGATTCTTCAGTTTTGGGCAGTCCTTCCTAAAATGCCTTGGTTGATTGCATTCATAACAGTTACGACTTCCTCCTTTCATAGTGGTTGAGGTTTTTTCTGTAGTACCTCGAGATGTGACCTCTCATGTTACACTTGTTGCAGATTATCTCCATTTTATTTGTGGAGCCAAACCCCATATATAACGCTCCACTTTCTTGCTTTCCAATTTCACCATGCTTGGAAAAATATGTGAAAGCTCATTAAACCTCGTCATGTAAGTCTTGACATCAATTTCATTTTTAGGTTCCAGAGCTCATGTTCTAGGCTTTATACTTCTTCTCGGGGTCATTACTCCTCTATTAAAAGTTCTTCATGTTTTCCCATGACATTGAGTTGGCCATCGAGACACCCAAGATTTTTACATGGTCATTCCACCATGTTAGAGCTCCATCCATCAAGGTGCATGTAGCAAAACACACTTTGCTACCCTCAGAGCAGTAGCATATGTCAAAAACAGATCTGACTTTCTCAGACCAACGAGTTAAACCAACAACGCCTTTGTGGCCATAACAGTTTCTTGGCTTGCAACTCATGAAGTCCTTGTAGGCACCTGGTCTTCTAGTCTCTTCTTGATGTGAGTAAAGAGTGCTTTCAGCTCCGTTTACTAGTCCAATCAGTTCCACGATTTGTCTTTCATCATTCAAACTCCTCGCAATTTCCATTGCAATAGTAAAGCATTCTGAGACTAGTTGTTCCAATTCTATTGTAGTTTGAGGAAGTCCTGACTCGGGAGGTGGTCGAATTGGAGTGCTAGAAGTTGGTGTTTCCATTACTGGACTCACGACTAGCCTTCTGGCTGGTCGACCTCTCCGGTTTCGTCCCATAGTTGGTTCGATAGTTGGTGTTACTTCGGGGTGTAATCTGGTGTTCCTTCTTAGAAGCATTTTATTTCTATTGTTGTTAGTAGTAGAGGTTTAGTTTGTGATGTTTTTGGTTAGTTATCTTATAATGTTTTTATTCACGATTTCGATCCATATAACGGTTCAAAAAGGTTTTGAAACATAATAACATATGCTTCATTATATTAAGGATTAACATCCAAGTACATTAGTGATATTTGCATATTTAGCCTCATAATAAGTATATATTTTTATCGTTTATTAGCTAATTTATTGCATATCATGGAAAAAGGTACTTAAAATTGTTTGAATTATGTTTTCAGTCCAAAAGTGAAGCTCGGAAGCAAAAGGAAGCAGGAGAAGCGATTGGGAGCTCGGGAATTGAACAAAGAAGAAACCACCAAAAACAACACCTACTCGGCGAGTAGGGTCGACTACTCGGCGAGTCCGATCGAAGATTCGAGAAGATAAAGACTCAGAGACTTATCGTATACGGGGATTAAGAGATGGACTCGGCGAGTCGGCAATGGACTCGACGAGTCGTTTCACATCTATAAATATAACTTCTCAGATCGACATTAAGAATTCTGGAACCCTTCTGGAGAGATTAGCTGCGATTGAAGAGCCAGAAGAACCCTAGAGAACAAAGTTACAACCTAGAATCCAATTCGGAAGGAGATTTGAGGCAAATTCTCATCATTCTACTTAATCTTTTGTTTTCCATTATGGCTAGACAATTAGAATTCGGTTATTTTCCTCAATCGTGAGTTAAAACTCTTATACTTCTGTTTGGGGATACAAAATTGAGACTATGGTTTGATTATTGGTAGGATTAATTCAATGTTGGTGATTTTTGTTAGTTTTAGCTTGCTAAAGAACCTTGTGTGTGAATGATAATTAATTTCTGTTAATAGGAAGGTAATTAAATAGTATGAACATCTTTTGATTATCAACCTCATATGTTTATGTGACCACTTTATCATATGTCTAGGATTAATGAACATGAAACTAGAATTATTAAGAAAATTAGGTAAATTCATGTGTGAGCTTGTGTGATGACCATCAACAAGAAGTTAACTAAAGGACCAAATTAGTTAACTGTTGCAAGTCTAAATTAACCCGAATAATTAATCTAGTGAATTTAATTAAATTAGACAACTGATCACTGTTTGAGTTAGTTTGTTCACTAAGGGTTAGTGTAGCGAACGCGAAGCTAATCACTTGAGTCGGTAGCCAACAAAAGAGTTAATCCATTGCACTATTACCATAATATCAACCATATTATTAATTGAGTTGAACTAAACAGAAGCCCTTTCCATTATTGAATCTAGTTAATTCTTTGCTTTTGTAGCTTTTAGTTTAAGTGATAGCTAGTAAGTTTTCTAGTCTTGTAAAACGAGAGAAAACCCCTACTTATTAATTAATTTAGATAAAATTAGTCTTTAGTTTTAATTTACCGTTCCCTGTGTTCGATACCCTACTTATTTAGCTTTACCACAAATGATAGGTCCACTGCCTTCGTGTGTTCATTTTATAATATAAAAGTAGGTTTAAAACTAGTTGAGTTTACACATATCAAGTTTTTGGCGCCGTTGCCGGGGAACGGTTCTAAATTAGCCTTAAATTCTATTTTTTATCGATCCTTTGTGTGAGATTTATCTTACACAGAGTTAATTCTTAGGTAATCTAGTAACTAATATAAGTTTTAATAAAAATCTGTTTTTAAAAGTAATTAGAAAATTTTTCTGTTTTTGCCTTCACTCGCCGAGTGCACTCGTGCCGACTCGGCGAGTTCATTGTTGTTCACAGTTTTAATTTTTATTTATTTTTTGTTCCTTTTACGCGTTTTTTGTTTTGTTTGCAGTTGTTTCTTGACCCGAGGATCTGATACGCCTCTGGTCCCTCCTCTCGAAGACCCGGAATCCGCATTAAGGAGGAGCAAAGGAAAAGCCGTTGGAGAATCCGCTTCTTCAAAGAATTCACCACTAAAGAACCTCAAGTCCGTTTTCAGCAAGAAGAGGAGCAGCAAATCAGGAGCATCCAGCGCCTCTTTGACAATCGAAGACCCAATTAAAGAAGACACCAAGTACGAGACCAAGGAAGAAGAAGAACCTACATACGAGCACGAATCCGATTTTGAAGATGATTTAGCGATCACTATGGCTATCATCGATGAAGTCCCCATGGGGGAATGGAAGAAGAGGATGCGCGATGACACTGGCCTGGGACTTGTGCAGCCTGCAATTCCCGCTACCACTACTTTCGAGCTAAATGGTCATATCCTCGCCCAACTCAAGGAGATTCCCTTCTATAGAAAAGACCACGAAGACGCCTACAAGCACTTGGATGAAGTAAATGATGTGGATGACTACTTCAATGTACCAAATGTGCCACGCAAGACCCAGCTACTTCGCATGCTTCCAGTCACATTCAATGGTGCTGCAAACGATTGGCTCAAGTCACTTCCTCCCGGGTCGGTCACCACATGGGCTAATATGAAAGAAGAGTTCATAGACTACTTTTGCCCGCCTTCCAAAATAGCTAAGTTGAAGAAAGCCATTGCCAACTTCGAGCAACAACCCGGAGAGTCTCTTTATGAGGCTTGGGAAAGGTACAAAGGTCTTCTTAGAAGTTGCCCACACCATGACCTCAATAGCCAACAAGAGGTCTCCATCTTCTATGATGGAGTCAATGTCACCACACGACAATTGATCGACTCGCATGGCCAACTCACAAAGAAGGCACCCCCGGTAATCAAGGAGCTAATTGAAGAATTCTCTAAGCATTCTATAGAATACCACAATCCAAGAAATTAAGTAAGTCGGGGGGGGGGGGTAGTGAACTCGGCTAATGATGGCATGGCGGCGATGATAGCTAAGCTCGATAGTTTAGATAGAAGAATGACAAAAATGGATCAAACAATCCATGCTATTCGAGTTTGATGCGAGAACTGTAGAGGGCCTCATCTCACGAAGGATTATGACTTGGATGAAAATGGTAACAAGAAAGCTCAAGTGTTCTACTCAAGCGGCGATCGATACGATGAGAATTGGAGGAAAACCGAAGAAGGAATGGCTCCCGTATGAAGAATACAAGAAGGCTAAGGAGGAGAAATACAAGTAGAAGGAGATGGGATTTTATCAAAAGGAAGAACCGGTTATGGAAAAGAAAGCCGATTTAGAAGAGATGTTCACTAGATTTATAGCCGCGTCTGAGAAAAGACATAATGATCATGATGATGCAATACAAGAGACCAGAAACATGCTAAGGAATCAGCAGGCATCTATTCTCAATATTGAGAAACAGCTAGGACAACTTCCACATCAAGTGAACGAGAGAAGACCGTGTCAAGTTCCAAGTAACACCAAGAATAATCCGAGAATGGAGAATGTGAACGCTGTGACTTCCAGCTATGAAGAAATTTTCACACCTGCACAGAAGATCTCCAAGGTGAATACAAAAAAGGCAGAAGAGTCGGCTCCAGCTAAACCCGACCAGACTCGCGAGTCCCTCTAATGGACTCAACGAGTCCATGCGCTGATGACAAAACTGTTATTCCCTCAAAGCCCTACAATCCCCCTTTGCCATTCCCAAGCAGAGCCATGCCTGGTGAAAAGGTTAGAAGTATAAGGCTTTCATTGAGCATGTTCGAGCCCTTCAAGTCAACATTCCATTTGTGGAAACAATGCTTCAAACACCCAAGTACTTTAACTTGCTAAAGGGTCTTTTTGCTGCTAGAAAAGATTTAGCTGAAGTTGCGGAGATAGTATTGAGTGAGCTACCAGAAAAGAAGGGCGATCCGGGGAGCATCATAATTCCTTGCCAATTTGGAAATGTACTTGCCACTCAAGCGTTGACCGATTCGGGTGCAAGTATCAACCTAATGCCCCTTCTCTTTCTTCAAGAAGCTGAATTTACCGGTGCCAAGGCCTGTTAATATGAAGATCCATTTGGCGGACAAGACGACTATTCAACCAAGAGGTGTTTTTGAAGATCTCCTCATTAAGGTTGACAAATTTATTTTTCTCCTGGACTTTGTGGTACTTGATATGGAAGAAGACCCCAAAATTCCAATTATTTTGGGGAGATCATTTTTGAACACCGCATGTGCATTGATAGATGTATGCGAGTCCACACTAATGTTGAGGGTAGGAGACGAGTCAGCGCTGTTTAAATATTTACCAGGGATCAAGCGAGAAGAAGGAAGAAAAGAAGAAATCTCATTCAATGATTTGGATGATGAAATACTTCAAAAAGAACTTGCACTTTTGCAAGAAGAAGATCCAAGTAATTTTTTGTTATCCTCTGGAGGTAATGAAGATGTTGACAAAGACTTGGAGGAGATAGAGAAGCTGCTGAAAGGAATCGATTCGGAAACCACAGTGGAAAGTGAGGAATACGATCCGACTCGCCGAGTCACTTTCCTTGACTCGACGAGTCCAATCGAAAATCTCAGCATCTTGGACAATTTAGATCTGCTTGTTACCAGCTCTCTGCAAGTTCTGGACAAGAAGATTTTCCCTAATTCTTTAGAATATCAGGCAGCAGAAGGAGGAATGGATGGTGATTTTCAACACGTTTATGTAGCATGCCTTGATACAATAATGCAAGAAGATGAAGATAATCCACTTGAAGAGGAGGAAAGCTTTGAAGAAGAGGAAAATATAAGGGTTAGGAGAGATGATGCCGAGAACCCATTCATTGAGTCACGTACCACCAAACCTAGAGCACAAGTTTTCAACAACCATGAAGTAATTCAATTTAAGGAAAAGGAAGTGCAAAAGAGGGTGCGAGAGAATGGGGTAAAGAAGAAGAAGGTGAGGAAAGGGAAATTTCATTAAGCTGAGGATGATGCTATAAGGAAGAAGAGAGAAGAATTAAGACGGGCTTACAAGAAGAAGATACACTTACAACACGAAGTACAAACCACAAAAGATTAGGCGTCCATTCCTGATGGAGGAAAATGAAGGAACGTAGAGGGGAAGGAGTCCAGCTAACGACTCCTTAAAAAGAAGCGCTTGGCGGGAGGCAACCCATTATTAGAGTTTGCTTTCTTTCATCTTTTTCGTTTTAGTTTGATTTTCGTTTTTAGGATTTTATTCATCTTCTAAATCATCAGACATGACTGCTTGAGAGTGCGTATGGACTAAGTGTGGGGTGGAATGACTTTTTAATGACAAAATCATATGATTTTCTGAATTGTTTGCATGTGACTCGCCGAGTCTGACCCTGACTCGACGAGTCTTTTCAGATTCCAGGTACGTATAATTTCGCGACCAGACTCGCCGAGTCGGTTTTATTTCTAGAAAAAAAAATTAATTTAAAATGAAGTTTTACAACCGGTAACTAGGGTTTTTAATGCTAATGAGATCATTTCCCCCCATCACTCGCCGTGCACCACCATTTGCTTTCTCTCTCAAGCACTCATCAAAGTCTTCACTCTTTCTTCAAGATTTTCGATTTTTATCACCAAAGGTACTTAATTTCTTTCATAATTATGTTAAAGCCATGATTTTTAGATGATCTAGGGTGTCAATTTCATAGAATACCCGATTTTGAAGTTTAGTGAATTTTTAGGGTTTTGATTTAGTATTAATTATGTTGTTTTGAATGGTTATTTCTCCTTAATACATCTTAGAAACATCCATGGACAAAACCCTTGAGAAAAATTCTAGGTTTTATGGTCAATTTTGAACGACTCGTCAACTGACTCGCGCAGTTCAAACAACTCGCCGAGTCGTTCATGGACTCGACGAGTCCAGTCGGGGACCCAATGATTTGTGACGGATGGAGCCGGGTTTTTAGAATTCAAGAGTCAGTATACCGGGAACTTTGCTGGGAATTTTTCTCCACGGTGTCTTTTTGTGGAGGAGACGATTGCTACCACCCCGCGAGTTTCAGTTTTTGCCTTGGGGGTGAGTTCCATCAATGCTCCGTCATTGATCTTGCATGTCGGTTGGGCATTTACGACTGAGCATTGGTTACGACTGCTATCTTTTGCGCTTTCTTGGAACACTCTCATAAGGTGTTCCCTGATGGTGTTACGAGTACGGGTTGGTGGAACACAATCGCCAACAAGGTATACATTCCGAAGTCGGCCCAAGAGTTGGAAGGAAGTTTGTGTGGCTGAAAATGAGATGAACTTTGGAACTCTTCCCTGGAGTATTTTCTGGAGAATGGAAGGAGAAATGAGTGATATTTCCAGATTTTGAAGGAGGAGAGAGGTGAAAAAGATAAGAAGGAAAGTCCTAGGCTAGCTTGTGATGGGATCAGAATTTATGAGATGTGATGTTTGTCTAGCCAATTGGTCTCCTAGTTGGTTGAAGATTGAATTAGTTAACTAACTAACTACTAGTTAGTTAGTTAGTTAGTTATTTAGTTAGAAGTTCTAGTTTAGGATACGGAAGATGTAAATCTCGAAAATATGAAGAAGAATTAAGAAGCATTCTTAGTAACATGTCTTAAGTGATTAAGAACTTATTAGTTAAGTTGGCACTTATCTCAACCATTTCTCTTGGGTTAATTGATTTAGACACCATATTATTTACATAAAATCACTTTAAGTCATGACCCATAACTAGTCATCCACTAGATAATAATACATATGTACAAATACATACATGTATTCTTAGTACAAAATAACAATGTAGTTCTTGTGTATTTGAACTTAAATGTTTATTCTTTTTATTCAAAAACACTTAAATACATTCGAATTACGCCTTATTATAATTCATTATATATTTTTATTTATATAAATATAAAACTTATTGACCAAGGTATAATTTCGTGACATTTTACCAGTTAACCATATCATTAAACGCATTTTGTCACTTTGGTTCGTATATTCGTCAAATTTAGATCCTTCACAAATATTAAGCACACGTTTTATATAGAACTTAACATACTTATCAACTAGAGACATGTGGATACAAAAATTAAGTTTGTTGCGTTCAAATGACTATATTTTCTAATTTTCACAAACCAGCAATGGTTCATAGTCATACGTCGTAACGAAATTTATCATTAGTTACTTGTTTTATATATCACAAGAACTTCTCAAAATAAAACTGGTTGAATTCCTTCAACTATTTTTAATAAAATACACATATTGCTTAATAATCAAAATATAGCATCGTACGATCATTCCTATTTTTACCAATTGTTACAGTGCTTCCCATGACTCGTTGTCCAACCTCACCCCAAGAAACTGGAGCTTTACACCTCCGACCATACAACATCTCGACCGGGGTCGGTCAATACTAGCATGATAACTATTGTTGTATGAAAACTCTCCTAGTGGAAGGTAAGTATCCCAACTCCCTTCGAAATCAAATAAGCAAGCTCGAAGCGTATCCTCGAGCATCTGAATCGTAAACTCACTCTGACCATCGGTATAGGGGTGGTAAGCGGTGCTGAAATGCAACTGAGTACCCAACTCCTCATGAAACTTTCTCCGGAACCTGGAGGTGAATCGAAAATCACGGTCCGATACCACATATACCGGTACTCCATGCTGACCAACACCTCCTGCACATAAATATCTGCTAATTTCACGATGGATATACTCTCGGAAATTTGAATAAAATGCACACTCTTGGTCAATTTGTCCACAATAACCAAAATGGAGTCCACAATAACCAAAATGGAGTCCACACCCCTTGATTTATTTTATGCAAAATTAGAATAAAATGTGCACTACAAGAAAAAGACCCTTTTACGACGCGCAAACCACAACACTCGTTGATTTATTTTACGCAAAAGTGAGTGTCATTAAAAAAGTGTCATCTCTTCAAAAAATTTAAGAATTTAGGTCATGCATTATTGTGTGCCCTTAAATTAGTATCTCATGTAAAAAAATAAAAAACACTGGGCACTTTATCTAAAATTTGCGTCCTCTGTGAATGTCGCTTTTTGATTTTTACTCAAAACGTGCGTTTTTAAATAGGGGAAATGAACTCCTCTTAAAATTCTAAAATTTTTAAATACCCCGCTTCAAGATCTCCCTTCATTCTCTTCTTCCCTTCTCTCTGCAAACCTTAATCACGATACCATCTCTGCTATACACCTTAAAAACTCATATAATCGTTCTATAATTATTTTATCAAAAACTTGCGTTCATTCCTCAAGATCACAAAATGACTACCAACAACTAGGGCTTTTATTTCCTACTTACATATAATCGTGATTTTCATCATGAATTTCAAAAACACTTCCCTCACACACACTTTTCTTCTTCAATCTCACATAAATTAAGGGTTTTGGCATACAAGAACTCTATTCGACTCATCACACACCGACTATTAAGGGAAGACATCAAAGCATTCATAGGCCAGATGTAAGTGCGTACAACAGAAGAGGAGGAGTCTAAACCCTCAATTCAAGAAGTATTGATTGAGAACTACAAGTTCAACAACAAATTTAATTCTCAACTCATTTTCATACTCGATTCTCTCCGTAAATTTCATGTGCAGATCAAGTAGAGACAGTCGATAGCTACCGATGTCTTCCTTTCCACATATATCCGTTTTACTCACCAAGTTTGTGTACCTTCTACAACTCCACATTTTTCATCTTCTGTCATTTGATTCGAATCTTTAGTTGATTTCAGATATCAACGTAAAGTTTGTTTTACATTGTGATGATTTTGTTCATCAAATTCCTATGAAATTTTGAAAAACTATATTTCAGATTACTGATTGTGAGATTTGTGCTTGAGTTTGTTTATTATTACTAGAGATCAATTAATAGCAAGAAAAATTAACTTTGGATTTTATATGTGTGTATGTTAACTTTGATTTAACATTTATTTTGAACCAAATATATGCATATCAAGTGTTTGATTGAATGTCTAAACGAACTTCATTTCTTATTGTTGCTTTCGTTTACTACTTGGCAGCATGTGGAATCTTCCAGACAACATTTCAATGTTGAAAAAACTATAATTTCTCAATCTTCTAAATTGTTTGTAATCTCTCAACATTTGTCTCTTTTTTGTTTAGTTCTAGATATTTTTTTTAACTTGTTAATCATCTGATAATCGTAGCTCCATCAATAGTATAAACTTGTATAAGACAATTATTTCCTTCAAGTTTATAAAGTAGGCCCTTGTTTTTAGGTTTTGAACACTTTATATTAACAATTTTGTTTAGCTTTTCAGTTATGAGGAAATCCAAATGATGCACATACATCCTCCCCATGTTAGCTATGTGGTGGGGTACGCAAGCTGATGAAGTTTTCCCTAAAGCATGGCATGGATTGATGACTACTATTAGAGAATCAACTGCAGCTTAGGTACTAGTTACTTCCTTTAAATTATACTCTCCTAAAATCTAACCTGGCACACTCACTATTTCATATCTATAATACCTTCTATATTTTTTTGTTTTTATAAAAAATTTAAATACCCTGAGGAGATTGCTATCAGTTAAGAAGGGGTGACACCGAATTTACCAATAATACTAGAGGAACTACTCTGCTATAACTCCATAATCAACAAAATGGTTGTTTGGGGATCAAAATATTTCACAATTCTAACTTGCAGTTAAAAAAAAAGTTAACTTAAAGGAACAAGAAAAAAAAAAGTTAAATTCAAGTCAAGATAAAGCCAATAAGGGTCTCACTGAAAAATATAAAAGTACCAGAAACAGTTGCCTTATGTGTCCCTGAGAACCTGTACAAGAATAATATTTCCTAGTATTCATCAAAAGTGCCAAAAAATATATATTATGTTAATAAAGTAAGTAAATTACCTGAGTTCCCTTGCTTTCTTTTTCTGTTCTTCAAGAGGATTGGCACTTGAAGTAGAACCAAACCTGAAAACACAAATCTAAAAACACATAATTTACTCATGATTACAAATCAGTAAAGATTTGCAAGCAAGTTTGTTTCCACTACTAGAAAACATGGGATTTTCCTACGGAAAATAGCTACGGAAAAAAAATCCATAGCTAATTAGCTAAGGAATGGCCACGGATCAACTACAGAATAGGATGCCCTAATTTAGCAACGGAATAGCTACATATTAGCTACGGATGCTAGTCCGTAGCTATTCCGTAGCTCATCAGCTATGGAATAGCTACATAATCGCTAAAGATGGGAATCCGTAGCTATTCCGTAGCTCATTACCTACAGAATGGATACGGAATAGCTAAAGATCAAAATCCGTAGCTATTCTGTAGCTAATTAGCTACGCAATAGCTACGACCTAGCGACGGAAGAAAATAGCTACTGAATAGCGACGGATTTATAATTTCTCATTATTATTATTATTCCCATTATTATTATTTTTCATCATTCGACTCTTAAATTTTTTTTTCTGGATAATTCTTTCTTACATATTTAAGACATGAACAATTAAAGATCATACTAATAATACTATTAATAATAATATTTATAAACATCATAACAATATGTAACAATTGTAACAAATGGGTTTAACACACAAACAAACGATTAAACGGAAAAAAAACTACGTTTACACATCAATAAGGTGAGATAATCTATGTTTAATTTATAAATAATGAAAAATGATTATAATAAAGGAAAATATGTATGTATGTGTAACTATGTGTATGTGTATGTATGTATGTATGTATGTGTATGTACTTGAATGTGGGTATGTATGTAAATGTATGTGTGTATGTATATGTATGTGTATGTGTGTATTTGAATGTGTATGTGTAGGCATGTGTGTGTATTTAAATGTATATGTAAGTACATATGTGTATGTGTGTGTATATGAATGTGTATGTTTATGTTTATCTATGTATGCGTGTCTACATGTATGCATATTAATAAGTATTACAATATTAAATTATTAAATGAGTAAGAGATCTCGAAGGTGCACACGACTTTGTGAACGATGTTAATATGTATAAGTTGGTGAAAATATAGATAATCATTATGTATATTTTCGTCAACTTATAATTATTAATATCATTCATAATGTTGTATGCACCTTCGACATCAAGTACTCGTTTCACAGTTTAACAATGTAATGACTATACTTTTCACCAACTTGTTATAGGTTTATGTATGTATACATGAATGAGTCGTGATATATATATATATATATATATATATATATATATATATATATATATATATATACACGTGCATATGTGTATGTATATGTGTTTGTGAGTATTTATATGTGAATGTAGATCATAAGCATTATAGTTTTAAACCATTAAACAAGCAATGGATCCCGTATGTGCACACAACTTTATGAATGATATTAATAGCTATATGTTGGTGAAAATATAGATAATCATGTATAATAGAGGTGAGAAAAAAACGAAGTGGAAAAAACAACGTTTGATGCTCGAAAAATCGAAAATAAGAAAAATCCGTAGCTAATTAGCTACGGATTTTTCTTATTTTCGATTTTTCAAGCACCAAACGTTGTTTTTTCCGCTTCGTTTTTTTTTGCACCTATATTATACATGATTATCTATATTTTCACTAACATATAGCTATTAATTTCATTTATTAAGTCGTGTGTACATACGAGATCCATTACTCGTTTAATGGTTTAAACTATAATGCTTATGATCTACATTCACATATAAATAATCACAAACACGTATACATACACGTTTACACATACATATATACCACAACTCATTCATGTATACACATATAAACTCATCACAAGTTGGTGAAAAATATAGTCATTACATTGTTAAACTGTGAAACGAGTACTTGATCTCAAAGGTGCACACGACTTTATGAATGATATTAATACCTATATGTTGGTGACAATATAGATAATCATGTATAATAGAGGTGCGAAAAAAATGAAGCGGAAAAAACTACGTTTGGTGCTCGAAAAATCGAAAATTAAAAATATCTGTAGCTAATTAGCTACGGACTAGCTATGGAATTCTAACGGAAAGCACATTCCGTAGCTAATCCGTAGCTAATTACCTACGGATTAGCTACGGGATGCGATTTCCGTTAGAATTTCGTAGCTACTCCCTACCTAATTAGCTACGAATTTTTCTTATTTTCGATTTTTGGGCACCAAACGTCGTTTTTTCCGCTGCATTTTTTTCACACCTCAATTATACATTATTATCTATATTTTCACCAACTTATAGCTATTAATATCATTCATAAAGTCGTGTGCACATACGAGATCCCTTACTCGTTTAGTGGTTTAAAACTATAATGCTTATGATCTACATTCACATATAAATACTCACAAACACGTATATATACACATATACACGTATATATATCACGACTCATTCATGTATATAAATATACATATGCAAAAATAAACCCATCATAAGTTGGTGAAAAGTATAATATATACATTGTTAAACTGTGAAATGAGTACTTGATCCCGAAGGTGTACGACTTTATAAATGATGTTAATAGTTATAAGTTGGAGAAAATATAGATAATCATGTATAATAAAGGTGTGAATAAAACGAAGCAGAAAAAAAAGACGTTTGGTGCCCGAAAAATTGAAAATAAGAAAAATCTGTAGCTAATTAGCTATGAATTTTTCTTATTTTTGAATTTTCGGGCACCAAACGTCGTTTTTTCCGCTTCGTTTTTTTACACCTCTATTATACATTATTATCTATATTTTCTCAAACTTATTGCTATTAATATCATTCATAAAGTCGTGTACACATTCGGAATCAATTTATAATAATAATAATAATAATAATAATAATAATAATAATAATAATAATAATAATAATAATAATAATAATAGAAATAATAATAATAATAATAATAATAATAATAATAATAATAATAATAATAATAATAATAATAATAAGGAGCAAGTGTTTAAAACTAATAGTCGACCAAGGTTGTATGGATGTGGCATGCCCAGACGGTCGGTAAGATAGTCAGAATGTATACAGATAACCCGTGTTTGAATCCCACCCCAGATTTTTTTTTGCCGACCGTAGCTAATGCGTAGCTAAGTCGTCGCTAAAGCCCATCCGTAGCTAATCCGTAGCAAACTTCGTAGTTGGGCCATAGCAAATCGGTAGCTATATCTGTTAATTAAAATCCAACATCATTTCTGTGATTGAATACCCTCGACGTTTACCCCCATTTGACTCCGCGAACAGAAAAAAAATAAAATAAAACGCACTGAAAGGCACACACAACCAGCTCCCTTTGTCGGCGGCCCTCTTTTCCGACGACATTGCCTTCGCCGCCCGTCTCCACCAACTCGCTTTCTTCTCCGACGCATCTGCCCTCTTCTCTCTTGGCCTCTTTGCTCGATTCTTCCCCAAAAAGGTAAAACCCTAGTTTTTTTTCTTTTTTTTTTTGAAATTACTTCATGTATACAATTTAGATGCTTTATTCATTGATAATGTTAATATGTTTTGTTGAATGTGAGGTCAAATTTAAGGGTTTAGGTTAAATTTTGGTTGAATTCGATAAAATATGTGGTTAATTTCTTAGCTTTGTTGAAAATGTGAGATATGTTAGTTTAGTTTGTTAGATTTTTAAATGTGATATAAATGTTATATAAAAAATGTTGTGTGCTTCAATTTGTTAAAAATGTTAATTTTGTTGAAATGTTAGGTTAATTTTATAAATTTGCTAAAAATGTTAGATTAAATGGGATATTATATATGTATCATTAGTTATATATGTGTATTATGTTAAGAAATTTTTATGGGTTTTTTCATGTATCAATAGTTTGATATATATATATATATATATATATATATATATATATATATATATATATATATATATATATATATTAGATTAAATGGAATGTTCAACTATTATCATGTTTAGTTTAAAGTTTTAACATTTTTTTTATCGAAATGCAGTTATAGATCGAAATGTTGTCTAATAGAGAATGGATGTACACAAAAAGACTCGATAGTCTTCGTTTGTTTAATCCACAATGGCCACATTATATCAATTTGTTTTTGGATTTTGCTTACGCGAACGCAACAAACATCCAATATATCATTAGGGAAGGGGTGGATGTTTTTGAAATTAGATGTCCATGTGCGAAATGCAAAAATATTTATTACCTTCCGAGAGAATTAGTTTTTAGCCATCTTATAACCGAGGTTTCATGGATGGTTATTCACAATGGTATTTACATGGAGAAAATATCCAACACTAGAGATAGGTCAATGTTCAAACCCAATTTCACCTCAACACATGGGTCAAAGTTCAAATCTTGAAACAGTTCAACACATTAATAACGATTTTAGTGATTATGATAGATACGAGGAGATGGTTATCGATAGCATGCATCAACAAATTAATTATTGTATCTTATACTCAATTGTTTTTAGTTTGTATTTTTAAATTTACTTTTTATTTTTTTTACAGACCATGTACAGGTCGCATTCACTAGAGAATAATAACATATTTGATTCCTTCAAGTGTGTCCTCAAGGATATATACAGGGATCGGATCAAGCGTATCAGGATTAAATCTGGGGACATGGCACGAAAAGATGGGAAACCCATCCCCCCATATCATTGTACCTACTTCGAAGGGATGCATAACTACCGCCCCAGGCGTGTATCGGAGAATGTGTGGCTACGTTTGTGTGATGTAATGGATATGATACATTATTATCTATTTTGTTGAGTTTTAATTTCCTATTGTATTAGTGTACTCATATTTTTTTTTTCTTTTCACAACATTGGTCCACATATAAGTGGAGAAAGAATTCAAAAATTGCTCAGCAGAACCGCAGAGTTGCAGATGCTAATGGGTCGACAGCAAGGCACACCGCGGGTAGTATAGGATTTGACGAGCACCGTAACAACTTAGTAAGTATCATAATTATGAATTTTATTATTTTATTTTTTTAACACTAACTACATGAATTATACTTTGTATTTTATGTAGGAAAAGATGATGGGTAAACCACCCACACAATTTGATGTTTTCTTGAAGACGCATGGCAAAGCTGAGGCGAATTTTTTTTTTTTGCGGGATATCATGAAAATCTCGAATATTGCTCACAAACTGCCAAAGAAGCACAAGTAACTTATCTTTTATGATTTATGTATATTGATTGTCTCAGTATTTTTTTACATGACAATAATACTGTTTTGGTAATTTGTAGGAGGCATATCTGCACGGGATGGTAAAAAAATACGAAGAAGACTCTTCAAACCATAAAGATGATGCGGCGGTATGGGAGGAAACCCAATTTAGGAGAACAGGAAAGAAGAATGGTGATATCTGTGGCATTGGAGCATCAGATATACATTTTGTGATTTCTGGGACACCATCTTCACAATCCACCCAATCCACCCAATCGGATAGTACACAGCAACAGGTGTGTTGTTATGGTTTAAAAGTTAAGTAGTATGCTGATAATATTGATTAAGTTGATAATAAACAAAAGTACGCTGCTATTATGGTTAAAATTTTGGTAGTTTGTTGATAATATTGATTAAATTGATAATAAACAAAAGTAGGTTGCTATTATGGTTAAGAATTAGGTAGTTTGTTGATAATATTGATTAAATTGATAATAAACAAAAGTACGTTGCTATTATTGTTAAAAGTTAGGTAGTTTGTTGATATTATTGATTAAATTGATAATAAACAAAAGTACGTTGCTATTATGGTTAAAACTTAGGTAGTTTGTTGATAATATTGATTAAATTGATAATAAACAAAAGTACGTTGCTATTATGGTTAAAAGTTAGGTAGTTTATTGATAATATTGATTAAATTGATAATAAACAAAAGTACGTTGCTATTATGGTTAAAAGTTAGGTAGTTTGTTGATAATATTGATTAAATTGATAATAAACAAAAGTACGTTGTTATTATTGTTAAAAGTGAAGTATATTGTTATAAGTATTATAAATAAAAATGAATTGTTATAATAAACTAAAGTACATTGCTAATATTGTTTAACTATTGAATTGTGTCGCCATTTTTTCAGGTTGATAGGTTGCGTGCACAAGTTTCTACCATGGAACAACAACTACAACAAATGAAAGAACAAATGGAAATGGTTATAAGGATGATGAATATGTCTGGAAATCAATCCCGTGGTCCCCTCGATAATCCACATGAGGACAATTGATATGTATTTTGGAACAATTGAATTTGTAAACTTTTGGTATTGTTTGTTTTGTTAATTAGTGCTTACTTTTGTAAGATATTTTGGACAATGGAATGGAATGTGTCAAACTTGGTATTAGGGACATTTTTTTGTTGTATTTTATATGGTATTTGGGACAAATATGAATTGAATGTGGTATTTGACAAAAATTGGAAATTAATTTTTTTTTTAAAAATAAAACGAAGTTAGCTACGGATTACCGTAGCTATTTAGTTCCGTAGCCATTTGGATCTGTAGCTATCTGGATCCGTAGCTATTCTGTAGGTATCTGGATCCGTAGCTATTCCGTAGCTATTTAGTTCCGTAACTATCTCGTTTCGTAACTATTCCGTAGGAAATCCGTAGCTACTTATTTCCGTAGCTATTCCGTAGCTATAGTAGCTATGGGATATTTCGTAGCTATTCCGTAGCGATTCTGTAGTTAATCCGTAACTATAATTTAGCCACGGGCCATTATGCTACAACCTATTTTCCGTAGCAATTCTCTAGCTATCCACTAATAGCTATGTAATAGCTACGGATTGTGTTGTAGCTATTGCACCAATTTTCTAGTAGTGTTCTTTCCTTATAATTTATTTTTTTTATTAAATAAGTAAATTAATAATAATAATACAGGGATCATGAACTAAATCTTCTGTTTGTTAATGCATGATGGCCTCCTAAAGCTCAAAATCCTCAAAATGTGCTTCACAGAGGTGGCTCTTTCCAAGCTGGCAACTTGTCTTTTTCAAGAGCTAGGTTTATACTTTGTAACATTTTATATGTACATATGACTATTTAGCATTATAATATAATCAGTTTATATTGTTGATTGAATTATTTGTTGATGCAAGAAAACACGCTTTAGAATCCATGAAAGCCTTCTTTAGCGATCAAGAAAAGAGACGCAAAAGAAGCATTTCCATGAAAGGTACATAGGAAAGGGCATTTACGTCTTTGAAAGAGTGAGTGTAAGTTCCTTTTCCATTATCATAACCTTTCTTATATATTTTTCATAAAATTCCTATGTATCGTCAGTTGTTATTCTGTTCATGTTGGATTTATATTAAAGGATAGTGAACCAGAGATAGTTATTCCTATCATTTGGCATTGTAATTTATGTCGTGTTTAATATACTGTAAACAGTTTTTGTTAACTAATAATCGTATAATCCTTCTACACCACTTGTTTCAAGGTAGTTTGTCAACATGTCTAGAATAAGAATTGAGGGACTTCTTGAAGCTTTTCCTAAATTGATTGGAAGTGGGAAAAAACACACTTATGTTGAGACTGAAATTGTGCGCTATGTTTATCAGCCAATGGAGGGTATATATATATATATATATATATATATATATATATATATATATATATATATATATATGTTGCTTGTTATGGGCATTTCAAGTGGTAATACATTTGGAGGTGGATCTGGATTTGGATTAACCTCTGATGTGGACTCCTTCTCAAGCAAATTTAAAGGTTGGCAACTGTTCATATCAACCAATCAGATATAAAATTTGTTTTTGGTTATTTAAATTTTTACCCTTTCAGTTCGTTCCATTGCTTCAGTTGCTGCTCCGACTAAAGGCAAGGGAATGAAACTAGGGAAATCACAAAGAACAAACGAGTTCTTGGAATCACGGAAAGCTGAAGGAGACACATGGAACATTCCTTCCAATTGGTATTTAGTTACTCTTCTAATGTGGTGAACACATGCAAGTTCATTTACCAGTTCTTGGTACTTTCATTTTTCAGCTTATACAACTTGATAAAAACTGTTCAATGCAACAAACAACAACATACTTTCATTCATAGAGATTACTTTTTATATGTTGATAACATGTGATATTTTGTTTAGAGTGATTATATTCAGTAATAAGATTTGTATTTAACTTTTTACTATTCATATCTACAGGAAGACTAAAGTATTGTTCTGTGATCAGGTTTTGACTCATCGTGTGGGTTCAATGTGTATGCTTTCATTGATATATTTTGAGATCTTGAAGATGCTTCTTATGTGGGGTCTTGTGAATTATGATGTTGAAATATTGTCACCAAATGATTCTTATGGTTCTCCTAGAGGCTATCTCAAACAGAGAAGTACAGAGTATGATCATCAACATATCATGACAACTGAATCACTAATACTGAAGGTGGCTTTTGTCTTTTTTGTTGAGATATTCACTTGCAGGTTCATCTACTAATTTTCAGTTATTTCTAATGTTAGTAACCACGTATATTAATGGTATAATATAGTTACTCTTCATCATGAATCCTCAACTGTGTTTTTATATTTATTAATTTTTTTTGGGTGTATTTACATTTTATATTGGATTGGAGGTGTCTAAAAAGCTGAAAATCTTACGTGCTTCTTGTTTTAATTTTTTGTATAGGTATGGGCTGTATTGAGGCCTGGATTCTTTGCAAAAGGTGTTTTACTACATGTGTATTAAATTTTAATATTTTATAACATAGATTGATGATGTTTGAAGCCTTTCTAAATACTAATGTGTTGATGAAATCAGGTATCATGTGGAAACAAAGCATAACAATAAGAAGTAGAAACAAAAAGGTGTTCCTATATACTAATGTAGTATTAGGTTATATAGTTAGGGAAAACCTCTTAATAACAATGTACAGTCAGATCCCCTTAAAACCAATGTAGTACAACTTTTTGACATGATGTTATTGGATGAAATTGATTGTTTTGGTATATATTTGTTTCCATATTTTATTATGCGTAAATGAGTATCGTAAAGACGTGTGGTAAATGTATATCGTAGATGGTTGCTGAAGTTTATGACATGCAAATACGTGTCATCTTCATTTATGACAGGGGATTTAATGATACACAATGTGTGTCCTAAACGCACGTCTTAAGGTTACGACACACAAATGTGTGTCATCTTCCTTTATAACAGGGCCTTCCTTGACACACAATGTGTGTCATAAATGCACGTCGTAAATGCGTTTCGTAATTGAGTGTCATAAACGCGTGTTATGAATAGACGACACGCAAAAGTGTTTCTTCTTTCGTTATGATAGGGCCTTCCTTGACACGCATTTGTGTGTCGTCTGAGCGTTTTACGACATGCATTGCGTGTCGTAAAAGGATGTTTTTCTTGTAGTAATTCTTGATAAAATCCATAGTAATCTCTTTCAATTTCAACATGGGGATACATAAGGGTTGAACCTTGCTGTGGGGCCTCTAATGCTCAACTTTGACCTTCCTGCAGGTCAAACACTGTTAGATAAACAATGTAACCTCTCGCTTCATGCAGGGCCACCAATAACTCAACCTCAAGTCTTGATACACCTTCGTGGCCCCCGGATGGATAGAAAAATTGGATTTGTGTGCCTCCTCAAGTATCTTTTGTCTCACACCCCCGGACGTTGATACCCAAACTCTATCACATTGAGTCAATAAACCCAAACTGTCTCGAACAAATAGTGGAATCGACCCCCAAATCCGCTCAACCTTCCAGTTCTCCTTTTTCTGTCCCCCCACCTGAGCTTCCCTGATCATATCCAATAGAGGTGAAATCACCGACATCCTCAAGAAAACATCTCGGATCAGAGCACTTTCCGCCTTACGGCTCAAGGCACCGGCCACCACGTTGGCCTTCCTGTGATGGTACAAAATCTCGCAATCATAATCTTTTACTACATCAAGCCATCTCCTCTGTCGTATATTCAGATTCTGTTGATCCATCAAACTCTTGTGATCAGTGAAAATGGTGCATCGGACCCCATATATATAGTGCCTCCAAATCTTAAGGGCAGACACCACCGCCCCTAATTCCAAGTCATGAGTGGGGTAATTCACCTCATGAGGCTTCAACTGCCTCGAAGCATAAGCAATCACATTCCCCCTCTTCATTAGAATCGCTCCTAATCCCAAAATAGAAGCATCACAATACACTACAAAGTCATCCAATCCCTCGGGTAGTGCTAGAATAGGGCCTCGCATAATTTCTGTTTCAAGGTCTCGAATGCCGTATGCTGACCTAGAGCCAACCAAAAGGTCATGCTTTTCTTGGTTAAACGGGTCAAAGGTATGATGATCTTGAAGAAATCCTGAATAAATCTCCGATAGTACCCTGCAAGTCCTAAGAAACTCTGGATCTCGGATGCGTTATTCAGAACCTCCCAATGCATCACTGCTTCAATTTTGGCTGGATCAACCAAAATACCCTCCTGATTGATGATGTGTCCCAAAATCTGCACCACCCACAACCAAAAATCACATTTGGAGAATTTGGCATACAGTCTCTATGTCCTTAAGGTCTCTAACGCCTTCCTCAAATGCTACTCCTACTGCTCCTTGGTCTTAGAATAGACCAAGATATCATCAACTAAGACAATCAAAGACCGATCCAACATCGGTCTACAAACCCGGTTCATGAGATCCATGAATGTTGTTGGAGCATTGATGAGTCCGAATGGAATCACCACGAACTCATAATAACCATAGTGAGTCCTGAAAGCCGTGTTCGACATATCCTCATACCTAATACTTATCTAATGATACCCTGGGAGAAGATCAAACTTTGGAAAACCAAGATGCACCCTGAAGCTAATCGAACAAATCATCAATCCTCGGAAACGGATAACGATTTTTCACCGTTAGCTTGTTCAGCTCTTGATAATGTATACATAGCCTGTGTGACCCATCCTTCTTTTTCACAAACAGGATCGGTGCTCACCATAGGGGATTTCTTGGACGAATGAACACTCGGTCTAGCAACTCCTGAAGCTACGTAGACAACTCTTGTATCTTAAGCGGAGCTAGGCGGTTTGGTGCCTTGGCTATCTGAGCCGCACTCGACAGTAAATCAGTACAGAACTCCACTTGCCTCTCTGTAGGCACCCTAGGCAGATCTTCTGGAAATACATCATGAAAATAACGCACAACCAGAACACGACTCAACTATGACATGGCCTCAACCCTCGCGTCCGAAAAATAAGCCAAAACTTAGTGCAACACTACTAAAGGAGTCTCCTAGCTCTTGCACCTGAGCAGATGGCTGGCCCGCGCGAAGTTCTTTCCCCATGAAAGACCAGTTCTCCCCCACTTGGGGTTTGAACTCTCACTCGCTGGTGCTCGCATTCTATAATGGCCCCATTGGGCCCAACCAATCGATCCCGATGATCATCTTCAGTCCTCGTAACGGAATTGGAACCAAGTCGATATGAAACCTATCTCCGAACACATTCAGGATACTCCTTCGATGATCAGCTTCAGTACTCTACAATCTCCACCTCAAGTGGGGAATCCAAGGTCCCCAGTGCATCTCGAAACTTCTTGCTGAGCACAAGAGATACGAATGATCCGGTGGCCCCCAAATCGAAAAGAAAAAGGTCCCTATACAAGATCATAATAGCATAAGCATAACAATAAAATAAAAAAGACACAAAATAAGTCACATACCAGTCACGACATCTGGCGCTGTTCTCGCCTCCTTCGTGGTCAACTGAAATGCATGACTTTTCAACGCAGGAGTCTCCGCCTTAACTGGGCAGCCATCAGTGATCCTTATGGTGGCGGGCGCAGGTGCCGCCACTGGTCCTCCTTGTCCCATCAACCTCGGAAAATCGACCTTTTTATGATCGGTCTGGTTGTAGTGGAAACAAATCAGGCCCTTCTTGGGGCAATCCCTGCTCACATGGTCCGGCCGGCCACATGTATAGCATATTGGACCTTTCACTCGACAAGCTCCACTATACGACCTCCCACACTTGGCACATCGGCCACGACCGAGCTGTCCCCTGCTAGAAATATCAGAGCTCTTAGGCTTTTTAGCCTGTCTTACTGCTGTCTGAACATGATCCGGCTTCCACTTCGTGCGGAGCTCTAACTCAATATCCTGTTCCCGGGCCTTTTCCACCATATCATGGTCTTGTACCCCGAAAAACTTACGAACTCTGGAATTACATCTCTCATCATGGAATGATATATGGTCTTCTTCATCTCCTCATCCACAGTGTACTATGAAACCAATAACACTCGCTCCCGAAACTTCGCGGTGACCTCCGCCACAGTCTTAGTAGTTTGTTGCAAATCTTGGAGCTCTCTCACCCACTGCTGCACCTCAATAGACGGTGCAAACTCCTGATCAAATCTCCTCACAAACTCTTTCCAAGTTATCTCAGCCACACCTGCTGACCCCACCTTGCGGGTAACCTCCTCCCACCAGTCTCGAACTCGATCCATCAACGTACACGATGCGAGCCCCACCTTTGCCACCTCGGGGAAAATATATGTGCGTTGGGCATTCTCCATGTCTGCCACCCAGCGTCGACTCGTCATGTGGTCCCTAACCCCAAAGAACTCAGGCGCCCCACACGCCTTAAATCCCGAAACGAGGGATCTCGGGCTCCAATCTGGCCTGCAACACTATCGGCTCGAAAAGACCTGATCCGATCCTCCATGATCTCCATAATACCCTCATTGACGGTCCCGGAAATCACCGAGGTAGTTTCAAGAATTCCATATGTCACCTCGGTTGCAATAAGTTCATGCAGCCTCTCATCAATGGGCTCTACACCGGAGCCCGACCTAGATCCCGATCCTGATCCTAAACCTGGAGTGATCATCGCCATCCTCAACTGAAAATACCACAAAATAGAATGATAAAGATATTCAAAAAGTAAATCCCTCATCCTCACCGATCTCCTTAGAGCTTCCAAATCTAACATTGGTTCGGGTACAGGTCATGTGCTTTCAGTAGTACGAGCGCAATACTACTTTCAACACCTACATGTACCTTCCTCAAAGCTCTAACTGAAAACTCTAATTCTCCCTAAAACAATAACATGAACCATAGAATACCACATAACTCAAATCCTAGGCTATCCTAGGATTTTCTCAATTCCCATCAAATCAATCATAGCAGGTTGCCCTATGCATATACACAAATAGAATCACATACACATTCAATTAAGCATCTACCCTAGATCACAATCCAGACAAGGAACAATAATAAGGCATAATTCATCATTCTAGGAATATGCAATCCTAAACGTATACAACTTTGAAAGCATACACATAGCAAAATCCATCCAATTATCAAATTCCAAATATAACTATAGCTTGGCTAACATATTTGGGAAACACTTACTTGAGCTCGACCGATTACGTGCATTACACTATCCCTATTTCTTACAAAGTAATCGATTTCAAGAAGTTTTTAACTTTTGATTTCTGAAAAACAATTTTAGCATTCCCTCAGTTTGAGTTCTAACATACCCAAGAGTGTGCCCGAATCCCTCAAACCAAGGCTCTGATACCAATTTGTAACAGCCTAAATTTTCAAATAATAATTTTCATTAAAATAATAATGTATGTTCCTTAATTGTAAATTCCAACCATAAAGTACATCTCAAAAATCCATTACATCGATTAAATTATCAAAAGATCAGAGTGTCCATCACAAAATGTCGAATAGTGCGTGATGCGTCATCATGTCGGGCCCTTGCCCTTAGATCCCGAAGTACCTGTAACAACCAACAAACTGTAAGCTAATGCATAGTGAAATCTGTTGGATAAGGTGTCTAAGTCTATAACTTATTTGGTATATACTTGACCCGACCCGGCATGGTCCATTTGGGTTGCACTTCACCCGAACTATTTATATGGATAATTTTATGACAGTAGTATATTTATAATTTATTAATATATTATAAGTTATAATATATTAATATGAAATTGCATTATTTAATTAGTATTTGTCTTAAATTAATTATGAATTAATTTAGTGATCAAATGGTGACTAATTAAACATGGGCTATTACATTTATATAGTGTGGGCTAACACTCATTATGATAATTGGCTAAGCTTATGTGGGAGTCCATGGATGATCCATAGAGCTTTTAACCCATGGATCCTTGGAAAGGAAAGGACATGGGTTATTAGGGTTTACCCTAATCATGTACACTATATTAACATGCTTATGTTGCATGAAATGGCACCCTAGTGTGTGTGAGGAAAGGTGGCCGATTTCTAGAGCATAAGTATACTCTTTCATAAGTTTTCCAAGTTTGTGGTGATTTGTGTTTTCCATTTGAGGCATTCACATTATTGGTGCTTGGCTCTCAAACTCCTAAGGAATCAATTCACAATCAAAGGTATGTAATTCATCTAGTTCTTTTATGTTTAAAAGTACACCATGCCATGCTAGATAAGTTATAAACCTTGGAAAACAAATTTTGCATGTATTTTAGAAAAACATAGAATCAAGGGTTATTAGGGTTGCATGTGCACTTAGGAAGTGTTAGAATGCTCAAAACTCAACAGTGGTATAAGAGACTAGGCTTGTTTGCTTGATACTTGATCCAAAATAGTGAAAAAATTGATTTTCTTGCTGTTTGCACAGGGGAATCACCGAGTCCATGGGGGGACTCGACGAATCCATGTGTATCTTCAACCAACATAGCGAGTTGGTCATGCAGAGTGCAGCTTTTCGATTTTTGCTGCTGGGAATGGACTAGAAACATTACCCTAAACTGTTTTGGTGTTTTAAAACTTGTTTTAGATGGTGTAATGGTTGTGCTAATCCATTTACAATGGCTTATATCAAAATTCCATGATTTTATGTGTTCATATAATTTTTGAAATTTTGATGATCATGTTCATGTTCTTATGAGTTAAGAAAATGATAGAAATTGTTTGTTAAATTGTTTATCATTAATTCTTGATCATTTATGTGTTTTAATGGAGTCCATAATTTGTCCTCATGTTATGGATATCCAAAGGTCAATTTCTTTTAAACACATATTTAAACACATAAGTTACACAAAAATGAAGAGTCTTTATTTTTATGAACCATTAACTCATAAGTTATGAAATGAAAAGTTTTGAAAAGTTTCAAAACTTTCCCTCAATTTTTGGAATTTGTAAAGTTACACACACTTTAATATACTTTAATTCCAATCCTTAGAGTTTTAAAAGTTAAAATTCAACCCTTATACTATTTATAACATTAATGGTTAATATATATATATATATATATATATATATATATATGTATATGTATAAGATTAAGTCGTTTTACCGTTAGTAGGCCTCATTCACAAAACCGGTCTATAATGGGGGTATAAGGTTGTTGCCTATAAAATGACAACTTAATGGGTGTCCATTCTCACCTACCGCTTCCTTGGTCGGTGGAGGGTCGTTAGCCGAAAGAGTAGGACAATGGCTTTAAATTCTCATTAAAAGTATAATGAATATTATAAAGTAACTAAATATTTTTTTAATTCCCAATCTTAGTTACTTTAGAGAAATGTGAATATGGTGCTAACCCATAAAATTAACACTTTGTACCTTACCAAGTCATTGGTGGAGCGTGTGTGGTTAACCCGCACACTAACTTGGACTAGTAAGGATAAAAAAGGGTGACTTAATGTTTATCATAGATCAGTGGAGCGCGTGTGGTTAACCGACACATTGATTAGATGATAATATTAAGGGTACCAAGTGAATTGGTATGGCTATTCACACCTTGTTTTGTGATCCTCGGCATCCCAGTCACAAAATTTGAGAGGGAAAAATCGAGATTGAAACATGCCCTTGAAAAGTTCAATGAATCTCAAAAGATCTAGGAGTTTCAAACCAATTAAAACCTAAGTTCATTTCGTTTTTCATGGTGGAAATTGATGAATCGTCATTCGCCTACCGTCAAATATTTTATAGCTTGGATTACGGCATCCCTCTTCCAAGTTATAAAATATTGTGTTGGGTCCTAGCCTTAATATTTCATATTGGGTGTTATATTAAGGACTTTAAATCAACTATGTTGAATATCTCCCATTGTATATGTCTAGTTCAGACAACTATGATCTTCCCAAATATCTTGGAATTTCACCTTCTTTCAACTCCTCCAATTATTCTCCCTAACCCACAAGTTCTTGAAAAGTTTAAGGTCATTCAAGCCCTATTGGCAAGCAAGGTCTATGTGTGATCACATCTTGGAGATGAAGTCACATATTGAAAAGCCGGCAGAGTTGGGTGTCTAAGACTTGAGAAAGTTGGATGTTCAATCACTTTCTAAGTC
Organism: Lactuca saligna; assembly: GCF_052625555.1. Taxonomy (NCBI): domain Eukaryota; kingdom Viridiplantae; phylum Streptophyta; class Magnoliopsida; order Asterales; family Asteraceae; genus Lactuca; species Lactuca saligna. The sequence goes on along the minus strand of NC_136417.1, from coordinate 113,411,994 downwards.
ACATAGTGAGTTCATTTGGGACTAGTATGAAACAGACTATGACAAGACCCTTAATGATCTTATCTATTTTGCTTGGTGCTGCTGAATCAGCAATGATTTGGAGGGCTAGTGAAGCAAATTTGATAAGTAGATCCACTTCCAAAATTACAATGGACATTGACAAATTGGTAACATTGGATATCCAAAAAAAAAAGTTTTCTCTTCCCAATGGAAAGGGATCGGCCATAGTCAACTCGGTTGACCACATGGTAAAGAGAAAAGCTAAGTCTGAGATAGTCCCATGTACTATTCCCAAAGAGTCCATATGTTTCTATTGCCAAAGGAAGGGACACTGATTGCGAAGCTGCTATATTTACCTGAAAGATCATAAGGAAGGTAAAGTCAAAAGTTTGACTCTACTTCAGGTAAAGTCCATTGTGTAACTCTATTAAGCTCCTATTTGGAGATTCTTATTACATAATGTGACTGAGTCACTTGGTGATGTTTTAAGAGTCAAAGAAAAGAGGAAGCTTAAAGAAAGTAAATGCTGGTTCTGATTGCTAAGATGGGTTTCGATCGCATGGTTCAGTGATCAGAATTTTGAGTTGTTGCTTAAGAGTTATGATATATTGCTTAGGAATAGATAACAACAAGGTTTTCATATGGATTGTAAGGATAAGTTTTTCTGCAAAGTCTTAAAATAAAAGAAAAAAAGGTTTTCATTTTATTTATTTTAAAAATATCCTTACAATGGCATTTGTGAAAAATTGTTGCTTATATGATTCCAGTAATAGCAATATTGGAAAGTGGGTTTGATTCTCTCATTTGTGGTAGTGTCTGAATTTACCAAATAAGAAAAGATTCTCATCATCCAAGTTTCAGTTGGACATAAACTTGGAATCATGCAGGCTACATTGTATGATGAATGAGAATTTTCATCTTTGGAAAGGTAAGACAAATTCCTTAATCACATGGGTATGTGAGTCAAGTGAAGGACTATGGGATCGGGTACACTGGATGTGTGCTGATGAAGGTCCACCAAAAAGGTCAGTTCATCATGATTTACTAAAGATTAGTAAATATGGTTATACTTACAAGTTTAAATGTAATTCTGTAACATTGAAATGTTTTAATGTATGGCAGAACGAGTGGGAAAAGAATCAAATTAGGCAGAAAGATAAAAGTTTCTTAAATATGAAAAATGGGAGAGTACTTTAGTATCATGTTTTATGATCATTTTCATGATTATGGAAACATATCACAATTTGATCCTCTAAGGAAATCTTAGTGCATTCTTATGGCTAAGAAGAGGAGTCATGAATTGTTGGAATGATTAAAATCAAGAAGATGAATCATACTTCGAGTCATACTCCAAGATTGTAACCTTGAGTGACATAAAGGAAGGTTTAAAACACTTATCAAATGTAGAGTAAAATGTTTTCTACTCTTGTACATTTGAAATTGGTAAGTTGTAATGTCTTGGACATGACAATGACTAACTATGACTGATTGTGTAAAGTGTTCATCTTGAAAAGAATCCGCATTAAATCTTGAATATTTGTTTGTTTGTCAAGGAATGGTTCATGATAAAGAGAAAGTTATATGTCAAGAAGTCAATGGGAGTCTTAAAGGTCTTGAAAGTTTCAAGAACTAATCAAAAATAAAACCTATAGTTTATCACTAGCACATGACTTAAGGTTTGTAACCTATCGTGTTGACATAATTCTTGTTTCTGTGCCTATTCCAATTAAGTTGACTATGCATGTGAGGTCTGTGAGCTCTAGACTATGTGCATAACAACTTGGAAGCAATGGTGGGATTTTGTGCTATCAAGTGGCAAGAAATTAAGATTGAACAAGTTCAATCCATATGAGTTTGAATTTGTCCCTAACCTTATCTTGTGATTATGGTTATGACATATTCACATGGATTGGAACACATACACCATAAAATCGAAGTGTTATAAGGTTTCTCTCCGATTCATGAAAATGATGGTGAGGAAATGCTTTCACTAAGTAGATTTTAAGTAGATAGTAATTATGATATTTGGATTCTCAAAGTCTTTAGTGGAGCGTGTGTGGTTAACCGGCACACTAACATGGACTTGCGAGAAATGGAAAAAGGTATAAACAATTAAGACTATGATTACAGCATCCCTTTTCGTGGTTCAAAACTTGTTTAGACATACATGTGAACTATCTAAGAATAGGTGTATGATTTTGATAAAGTTTTATCAAAGCATCTTGTATCAGAAATCTAAACTTTTGTAAGAAAGTCAATAGAGTATTGATTTTTAGCTGATTTATTAGTACATGTCCACGCTAGTGGGAGCATAAGTGTTATGCTAGTAATCTTCATGTTAGTGGGAGCATGATAATTATGATTAGATGTAAGTTAGCAATGTTAATTATAGAAAACAAAAGTTTCAATTCGTGAAGTTTCAGGGATTGAAAAGTTGTTTTGCTATAATTAAGGGAGAGGAAATTATACTTCATTTCAATTATATATATATATATATATATATATATATATATATATATATATATATATATATGAATTTTATGTTTGAATGGTTCAACTTAAGGAAATTCTATATATATTGCATTCTCAAAATTCGATTATGATTACGACTTCCCTCTTCATAGTCAAATTTTGAGTACATGGAGAACAAAAAAATATTGTAGTAAAAGACTGGTCTAGTATCACGTCTTTATGTTAAACATCATGAATTGTGTCCCATATGCTTCGGATATAGCATCAATTGCATGTGCTATAATATTCATCCTTTATAAATTTTTTTAAATGCTCAGGGAATTAAGAGAGGAAAAGTCTAGAACTGGATGTGACTAAAGTGATTAAGCATTTGTCGAAGACAATCTCATGTTTGCCAAAGATTGGTTGCTCAGGGATAGTTGGGAGTATAGTGTTAATTTTGGCAAGGACCATATTAAGATTTTCTGATGAAAAGGCAACTCTTGTTCAGAAGTGATAGTCAAAATGGAAATATGGAAATGTTTCCATAGGTGGAAGTTATTCGTTCAATCTCTGTAAGACTAAAAAAACTTAATGCAAGAAGGATGTTCAAAGCAATGTACTTTGAATATGAGGCTTCGTTTCCATGGAGTTGATCTCTATTGGAGTACTCTGTAATGTTTGTTGCCAAACCGTTGTGACTTTGTGCATAGTCATTATAAGAGGATCAATGCATTTGACCTTAGGATCTGACAGGTTTCGGTAAATGGTAGGAATTTGGTATTCTAACATTTACGATAAGTGTTTGGGATTGTGAAATGAGTATCATTGGAATCATATTCAATTGATCTATTTCACAAAGTAAGGATCATAGACAAACATAGTTTGCATACACGAAGTATGGCATAACTGTTGTTTAGAAAACATAGTGTACATGCTTGGAGCATGGGACAACTGTTGTTTTAATTCAAGTATAAGTTGATTATTTGAAACATTATGCAATGAATAATGTGTAATCAATGTGGTGATAAATAAAAGGTGTTCTATTTATATTCAAAAGGGTTCTGAGACCACATTGGATTCGATTATTATTGTGTTTCACTTTGCATGTGTTGACTTCCAAAATAGCTAGGTTATTCTTTCCTAATGACTAAGTTATTTAAACTCTCCACAGTCAGTCATATGTTGGAAGTAGGTATGAATTAAGATTGTCATGAATTTGGCTTGTAGATGACTAAAGGTGTTTAGCCATAGTAATGGTTTCTACAACATTCATGAGTACTTATAAGTTATGAGTATTGGAATAAACCCACGCTCACTTGTATCACTTCATGGAATTTATCTCGAGTGATTGTGAGACGGTAATATCATATAAGTCTTCGAACATAGAGATATGAGTTGTTACTTATGAGTTGGTTGTGCATTCATTACACGAAAACACATCAGTAACTTGATGTTATAAAACGTGCCTTTGTATACAATTCAACAAGTAGTAGAACAAGCATATGAGTCAAAGTTTATATGTTCCTTCTAGAAATAGAAGCGATATCTGAGCCCCTCGATGATTTTGTTTTGACCTATGTACCGGGCCCGGTCAGAACTAAATTGTTGTGTTTGATTAAGTTCTTTGTCAAACAAATCGGAAATCGGGAAACAAACTGCTAAACAATAAGTACGACGTTGTTCCATGTATTTGTCCGACTGATATCATGAGAACAGAGGATTATATGATCACTTATGTAAAATGGCGCTTCATAGTTCAACAGAGTTTTCGAGAGCTACGATTGCCGGTTGGTTCCTGAAGTCATATAGGCAAATATAGTTATTAGACTTATCCAAGTGGGAGACTGTTGGATAAGGTGTCTAAGTCCATAACTTATTTGGTATATACTTGACCCGACCCAGCATGGTCCATTTGGGTTGCACTTCACCCGAACTATTTATATGGATAATTTTATGAGAGTAGTATATTTATGATTTATTAATATATTACATGTTATAATATATTAATATGAAATTGCATTATTTAATTAGTATTGGTCTTAAATTAATTATGAATTAATTTAGTGATCAAATGCTGAGTAATTAAACATGGGTTATTATATTTATATAGTGTGGGCTAACACTCATTATGATAATAGGCTATGCTTATATGGGAGTCCATGGATGATTCATGGAGCTTTTAACCCATGGATCCTTGGAAAGGAAAGGACATGGGTTATTAGGGTTTACCCTAATCATGTACACTATATAAACATGCTTATGTTGCATGAAATGGCACCCTAGTGTGTGTAAGGAAAGGTGGCCGATTTCTAGAGCATAAGTATACTCTTTCATTAGTTTTCCAAGTTTGTGGTGATTTGTGATTTCCGTTTGAGGCATTCACATTATTGGTGCTTCGCTCTCAAACTCTTAAAGAATCAATTCACAATCAAAGGTATGTAATTCATCTAGTTCTTTTATGTTTAAAAGTAACCCATGCCATGCTACATAAATTATAAACCTTGGAAAACAAATTTTGCATGTATTTTAGGAAAAACATAGATCTACGGTTTATTAGGGTTGCATGTATACTTAGGAAGTGTTAGAATGCTCAAAATTCAACAAAATCCATATAACATACCACACATACAATCATATGAATCCACATACGCCATGAATAATGTAAGGAAGCTATGGAAACCCTCATTGGTCTTACTCCAAATGCCATTAGAGCCCCCACATGGTCCTAACCAACCGCCATGGAACCCCCACATGGTTTTAGCCAACTGCTTTTGGAACCCCCACATGATCTTTACATTAGTACATAGCATATTGATAGCACTTCCACGTATGACTATTATAGATAAATAACTATTATGCAATAATTTGTTTTTACTTCATGGGTATAAAGATTAATTACCTAATTTGAAGTGTTACAGCTAGTCCGATTGTCACCATGTGTAGTATCAGAAAAGGTATCACTCAGAGTCTCAACTGCACTAGAACAATCCATCTGGTGGTTAATACTTAAGTTATCCAAATTAAAAACATCATTTATATATTCAGAACTGTTTATATCATCATAGGAAAATAGGTCTACAAAATTAACAAAAACATATTGTTGGTCAACAGTTATTGACTTCAACTTAAAAGGAAATACATATTTGTAAAACTTCATCCCTTGAAATAAAAACAAAATTTGTATCAAGGCTCAATAATTTGTATCTCTTTTTTTTCAGATGAAAAACCCAATAAAACACACTTTTCATCCCTTTTAGAAAACTTATCTTGATTATTTAGTTTGGTAGCAAAGCACAAGATACCAAATACCCTTAAATGTTCAAACAAAGGTGGTTTTTTTTAAAACTAGTTCATAAGAGACAAGCCTTTTAAAAAATAGAAGTAAGAACAGCTTCTCCCTAGTAATTAACAGGAAGACAAGATTGAAATAACAAAGATCTAGCAACATTTACAATATGTCTATGTTTCCTTTCAACCGCCACATTATGTTGTGGTGTATAGACACAAGATGTTTGATGCAAAACTCCATTAAGTTCAAAAAAAGACTTCATCTTAAAGTTTGAAAACTCAGTTCCATTATCTGATCGAACAACTTTATGTTTGAATCAAACTAATTTAACAAAATACTAAAGAAAGAAGTAAGACAATTATAAACTTCATATTTACTTTTTAAAGGTAGCCCTTGTGAAATCATCCACAACAGTCAAAAAATACCTATAGCCTTCCCTAGTAGTCACTCTATAAGGACCCCATACGTCAAGATGAACTAACTCTCCTTGACTAAAAGTGCTATGAATACTAAGAGGAAAGGGTTCACGAGTTTGCCTAGCCTTATGAAAGACATCAGAAGGAGGAAGATCAGTATTAACAAAATTAAGATTTTCTTTTGAACAATTCAAAGCATGTTAAGCTAGATGACCCAATCTACTATGCCATGTTAGTTTAGACACAAAACACTTAACGAAATTAGCTTAATAAGAACTAATACCCAAGGGAAAATAATTAAGATAACATAATCCCCCAGTTTCTCTACCATTCTCCACCACCTTCATTGATTGTAAATCTTGAATTTTACACTCATGTTCATTAAAAAATAACTTCACAATTTATGCCTTTGCACAATTTATGTACAGAAAGTAAATTCACATTAAGATCAGGAATAGCAAAGACATCGAACATTGTTAAGTTTTAAGAAAATAGTAAATGTCGAATTTTGTTAATTTTAGCAAAAGATCCACTAGGATAATTTACAAGGAGATTTATTCTGCAAGCATCAACAATATCATGAAGAAGTGACTCAGCTGAAGTCATATGTTGATTTGCACCTGAGTCAACAACCCATTTTCGATGGTTAATAGTAGACTTATATGACCTAAAAAGAGAGATACCTGCCATATTCACACTCACAAAAGTATCCTCGGAGAAAGAATACTTTTCATTAATGAGACTCAACAATTTGTTGTAATGCTCACTTGTGAGATAGTGAGGATTACTACTCCCAGTGACATATGAAGTAACACTAGAAGAAAAAGAACTACTAGAAGGAACAGATGAGGAGTGTTACACCCCCAAACCAGAACGGTGGAAACGTTCGAGGGCGGATGACGTCATGTAAAAATATCATAACAGTTGACTAATAGTAAAGAAAACAAACACAATCATCATAAATATAATTTAAAAGGTTACATTGTTGCATGAGTTACATGTTTCCAAATGAATTACAATATGATGACAAAATGAGTTTTTAACTAACGCCTTAGCATTCCGTCTTAAAAAGCTAGTGGTTACCTGTTTTACTGGTTCCTGAGAGTACAAACTGTTTTGAAAAATTGTCAGCAATTAAGTTGGTGAGTTCATAAGAATTTGTATGAGTAACTGTAAACCTTTACGTGTAAAGTAATCGTATTTATTTCCAGAAAATCCGATCTTTTTTGTAAAATGAGGTGTAAGTCGTTTGTTCATGAAATGATAGAGTTTGTTCCAGAAAACCCAATATTTTCTATAAAATGAATTGTAGTCTTAAATGCACCAAGACCGAAATGTATAAGTATTTTCCATACTTAAAATAGTGTATGTAGTCTTATACGTATATAAAACCATTTAAGTGTTTGTTAGCCCCGTAAACCAAAATGTGTTGTTAATACCCCATGTGAGTTATTATAACCATGCTAGCGACTAGTTGGCATGTGACGGCGTTCTTCAAGGGTGGGAATGTTACGGCATTTATCACCCCAGACTGCCGGTCTAACTGTAGGTAACAGTTTAGGTGCGGGATTGTCAGTCCCGTATAGATCTATACAAAAGTGTCACGCTCTCTCTCTAGGAGACTCTGGTTATAATACAAGACTTTTGTTGGTACTTTGATAAGTACTTGAAGACGTGTCTCACAAATTTATTCATTAACAGGTTTACGTCAAAATGAAATGAAAATCCTTTTCTAGTCAATGTATGTATAAACTTTTTGTAGCGTAAAAATTATTATATTTTTGTATAATTATTTATTTGTCCCAAAAGGGTAAAATAGCGTGAATATTCCACAAACTATACCTATTATAGTTTGTAAACGTATGTCCCGTCAAAATGAAAACCTTTGCGTTTTAGCAACTTTGTATGTAAAAGTTTATGATTTTAGTAGTAATGTTATTTTAAGCATTTAACATTTTCACGTAAAATGTATATAGTATATAAGAAAACATAAATAGCAGTTTGTATTTTAACACAAGTTTTCTTGTGTTTTACTTGTATTCCCCCCACCCCCTAAAAGATATAAAACTGTTGGAAAATGTGGGGGTATGAACTCACCGGAAGTGTGTTTGTGGCTAGATAACGAGGTGAAAATGACGATCTTCGAGTTTAGAGTATGTGATGGCAGTCGTATGGTTGGAATCCCTTTGTACAGTCACAATAGTGTTGATTTCAGTCCTAGATTTATCCAAGAAAGGGATTTTGACCCATGTTGAAGTGATTTCGGCCTTAATGAGCCTTAACTAGGTGTTTTCGGTAATATTGTTATTTTTTATGGGTGATTTTGGTCCTATATGGCCGAAAACCCTTGGTTCTAGATTCTCAAAACCGAATCCCTTTTAGTATCATATAATTTCATGCTTTTTGATTTATTTCTTTGACTTATGTTGACTTGGGAAGTTTATTACATCATGGTTTTTAACACATATAAACATAATAGCTTATATAAATATCTTCTCTTGGTTTTCAAATTTTTATTGTATCAAGTTACATTTGTAAATTCACTTGTACATGGTTAAAACTTAGACCTTGCTTGCTCTAAAATTTTCCAGTCCTCACATCATCCCCCCGTTAGAGGGAATTTCATCCCCAAATTAGTTCTAAAGTGGTTACTCACGAACTAGGGAAGAGATGTGGGTACTTCTGTTTCATCTGGTCTTCTCGTTCCCAGGTGAATTCTGGTCCTCGCTTTGCGTTCCAGCGGACCTTCACTATTGCTATGCAACTTTGTTTCGTCCTTTTAATCTCCTTATCCATGATTTCCATAGGTTCTCCTACGAATTGTAGACTCTTGTTTATCTTGATTTCATCGAGTGGGATTACAAGTGTTTCATCTGACAAACATTTCTTTAGACTGGAAACGTGGAAGATGGGGTGTATGTTACTAAGTTCCTGTGGTAGTCGAAGTTTATAAGCTACCAGACCAATCCTTGTGAGGTTCTCAAATGGTATCTTGGATTCAGTTTCCCACGCTTTCCAAAGAGTATCATTCCCTTCAGGGTGAGACCTTTAATAGTACGCGGTCACCAACCTAGAATTCCAAGGGTTTGCGTTGCTTATCTGCATAGCTCTTTTGTCGATCTCGATATGCTTTTAGTCTGTCTCGAATTTGGAAGATCTTCTCAGTTGTCTCCCTTGTGATCTCAGGGCCGGTGAGGGTGCTATTAGGAACTTGCCCCTTTGCTAGTTGTGTGTCACCCACTTCAGCCCAACATAGAGGTGATCTGCACTTTCGTCCATAGATGGCTTCGAATGGAGCAACTCTGATGCTAGTGTGATATATATTGTTGTATGAGAACTCGACGAGTGGTAAATGGGTATCCCAAGCTTTACTAAAGTCTATCACCCAAACTCTCAACATATCTTCCAATGTTTGGATAGTTCTTTCGCTTTTCCCGTCGATCTGTGGGTGGTAGGTCGTACTCATGTCCAACCTATTTCCCTGGGATTTTTGTAGTGACTGCCAGAACCATGAGGTGAATCTAATATCCCTGTCAGAGATAATGGATATTAGCACTCCATGCAGTCGCACAATCTCTTTAATGTATGTTCGTGTCAGTTTCTACATCTTGTTCATCTATTTTATTTGTAGGAAGTGTGTAGAGTTGGTTAACCTGTCAACGATCAACCAGATGGTGTCAAGTCCACCCGTTGTCTTGGGTAACTTGTTTATGAAGTCCATGGTTATCCATTCCCACTTCCACTCGGGTATTTCTGGTTGTTGCAGCAAACCCGAGGGCTTTTGGTATTCTACCTTGACCTTGGCGCAAGTCAGGCACATGCCCACATAGGTAGCGATTTTGGCTTTCATGTTCGACCACTAATATAGTTTCTTGAGGTCCAGTTACATCTTGTATGAACCAGGGTGAACGGAGTATCGAGTCTTGTGGGCTTCGTTCATGACAACATCTTTGAATCCACCGGACATTGGTGTCAAGATCCGATTCATTAGATAACGAACTCCGTCACTCTTGACTTTTAGATTTTAATTCATTCATCTTAAGGATTCACCTGCGACATTTTTGGGTGTCAAGGCTTCTAGCTGAGCCTCTTTGATCTACGTGGATATGTTTTAATGGATAGTCATGGTTAATGATTTTACTCGGCGGCCTGAGTATTCCTTTCGCTTGAGCGCATCTGCTACTACATTGGCCTTTCCAGGATGATAACGAATTTCGCATTCGTAGTTGTTTAGTAGTTCTTCCCATCGTTTTTGCCTCATGTTGAGCTCTTTTTTGTTGAGGATGTGCTGGAGGCTTTTATGGTCCGTGAAGATTGTGCACTTCATACCATAAAGGTAGTGCCTCCATATCTTAAGGGAAACTACTACTACTCCATATTCGAGGTCATGTGTTGTGTAGTTGACCTCGTGTGTCTTTAGTTTCCTTGAGGAATAGGCAATGACCTTTCTTCATTGCTCAACTACACAACCTAGCTCTTGTTTGGATGCATCACAGTAGATCACAAAATCTTATGTTCCTTCTAGAAGAGACAGGATCGGTGCACTGCATAGGGCTTGATTTAGCGTTTGGAAAGCAGCCTCTTGCTTCTCCCCCCAGTTGAAGGTTACAACTTTCTATGTCACAGTGGTGAGGGGTTTAGCGATATTGGAGAAGTTTTGTATGAACCTTCGGAAGCAGCCAACAAGGCCTAAGAATTGATGGATTTCTGTAGGTGTTCTTGGTGCTACCCAGCTTTCAGTTGCCTTGATCTTGGAGGGATCCACATGTATTCCTTCCTTGTTGGCCACATGACCAAGGAAGTCCACTTTCCTTATCGGGAACTCACATTTCAAGAACTTCGCATATAACTTCTCCGTCCTTAATGTCTCTAATACTTGTCGAAGGTGCCAACTATGCTCTTCTTCACTTCGCGAATAGACCAGAATTTCGTCAACGAATACAATCACAAAGTTGTCTAAGTAAGACCCTTATATGCAGTTCATTAGGTCCATGAACACCGTGGGTGCATTTGTTAGTCCAAAGGGCATAACTACGAATTTGTAGTGTTCGTAGCGAGTCCTAAATGCAGTTTTTGGAACATCTTCCTTCTGGACTCATAGTTGGTGGTACCCTGACCTCAGATCAATTTTTGAGAAATAGCTTGCTCCCTGGAGTTGGTTGAATATGTAGTCAATTCGGGGTAGGGGATATCGCTTTTTGATGGTAAGTTTATTTAGCTCCCTGTAGTCGATGCACATTCGGAATGATCCATCATTCTTCTTTACAAACAAGACCGGTGCTCCTGAAGGCAAGAAGGTTGGTCTAATGAATCCTTTGGTTAGTAGTTCGTTCAGATGGCTGGACAACTCCTGCATTTCTGCTGGTGCTAGACGGTATGGGGATTTGGCTACGGGGGTGGCTCCAGGAATTGAATCGATTCGGAATTCGATTTGTCACGCAGGTGGTACTCCTGGAAGATCTTCTGGGAATACATCAGGAAAGTTACAGACTTAAGGAATATCTTTGATGTCTTTCACCTCCTACTTGTTATCAACCACATGAGCTAGAAAGGCATGGTATTCCTTGTGTAGATACCTTTGAGATTTGACGCAAAAGATGATTTGCAGCTTTGCGCTGAGTTTGTCGCCATAAATGACGAGGGTTTCGTTACTTGGCTGATTAAGAGGAATGGACTTTTTGTAACACATGATATCGGTGCGGTAAAGACTTAACCAATCCATGCCAATAATGACATCAAATCTTCTTATAGAGATCGACATCAGTTTGATTTGAAAGGAGTGTTTGTTTAGTGTTGGAGTGCATCCTATGTACATATACTTAGTGGTTTTTTTTTTATCGTTTGCCATTTCTACTGTGAATATTTCGTTGAGTGATTGTGGTTTTTGATTGAGTATGTGTTTAAATTTGTGGATTACGAATCTCCTCTCCGCTCTAGTATCGAAAAGTATGTGTGCATATGAGTTATTGCGGAGGAACATACCGATAACCACCGTGGGGTCTTTAACTGCTTCTTCGTTCCTTATGGCCAACACTCTTCCTACATCACCGATATTAGTGTCTCTTACCTTTGGGCACTCTCTTTTGAAATATATGGTCTCTCCACAACCGTAGCTGGTTCGGCTTACCCCGGTATTGGCGGCTCAGGTAATTTGTTGGGTTGGCGCCTTACAGAAATGAGTTGTATGCCCCCGTTTGTTGCAATTATTGCAGTGCATTTCCTAACAAGCGCCTGTGTGGTGAAAGTCGCACTTGTTGCATTTTGGTAAGTTCCTGGCATATTTTCTCAATGATGTTGGAGCGGTAGGGGTGGTGGCAGCATGAATAACAACAATTTGTTATTTCTTGGCAGGGTCCTGTGTTTTCTGGTTCTTCTTTTTGTTCCAGAAATTTCTTTTATTGTCGCCGCCTTTCGTTTGTTCGGGAACGAGGGCCAGAATGCCTTGGAAGACTCCATGATCGATGAGTCTCTGGGCTAAGCGTTTGGCACTGTCAAAAGTAATCGGGTTTGAAGCTAACATATTCCCTTGAATCTAGAGGGATAGTCCCCAGATGTATCTTTCCACCTTTTTAATCTCCGAGGTGACCATCCCGGGATACAATACGGCTAGATCACTGAATCTGGCAGTATAGGATGCGATGTCAGAGCCTGTCATTTTGAGGTTCCACAGCTCTTGCACTTCGACCCTGGGGCAATACTCTCTCAGCATTAAAGTCTTCAAGTCCTTCTAGCTCATTGAATTAGCCACTAGGAGTGTTAATGACTTGACATGGCCGTTCCACCAAGTAAGGGCCCTGTCAGAGAAAGTGCAAGCAGCAAATTTGACTTTGCTTACTTCGAGGCATGCATAAATTTCAAAGACTGATTCAGTTTTCTCGAACCATTGCATTAGAGTGATGACACCTCCACTTCCATTGAAGGATTTGGATTTTCCATTAGTGAAGTCTTTGTAGGAGCATTCCCTTGTGTGTCCCTGACTATCTCCCTGGTTAGAATTTGTAGTACCATTTTCTGCCCCACTAGTAGCATTGGTGCTGATTCTTGGCAATGGTGTTGTTCTTGTGTCTGTTTGACTTCCGTGGTGACATACTTCTACCACAAAGTTCAAAGATGAATGATGATACGTCTTCCATAGTGGTTACAAGTCGGATGTCTTGGAACTAGATTATATCAGTTCTATATGTATTGTGTTCCAACTTTAAAGTATTTTCAAACAATTCATAATAGAAGTCTATGTAAAATAAATTTTTGAATTTTATTAGTAACTGCTCAAATGAAAATATATGCCTTGATCCATACTGTCCTTCTAAAATCACTTGGTGTATACTAGTTATATATAATTAGGATTGAATAGACCGTCGAATAGGTGGGTCTACCCTAAGCCTATAACCAAACAAGGAACAAGACTTAAATCGGACTTACCATTCCTAAGTCTATAGGATGTTATTTATATATGACTCTGACGTATACATTAATCAATCATAGATTCACAATGAGTAAACCATTTATACAAACAATGTTATGAAACTTGTGGTAAGACTCCCAATGAAATAAAATGCATGCCAATTTCATTGATATAATTTAGTACACAATGTTTTGGAAATTTTGACCTCAATGCAGTTCTACATTACATCAATGTAAGGGAAACTTTTGATAGCATCACGAACCCTCGAATAGTGTAGTCACTTAATCGCAGGGTCGGATATATATATATATATATATATATATATATATATATATATATATATATCATTATTATATATAAAAGCCCTATTATTCTCATTCCACCAAAATCAAACTTACACGGCTTATTGGATGCCACGTCAATTATATTCTAAAGGACGCGATGGAAATAAACTCGATCATAGACACAACACATATTATTCCATAACACCGCTTCATCAACATCGATTCATATAGACATCGATTTATCACAACATCTTACATCGCTTATTCAAACAACCGCTTCACTCATAGATATCCACCGTTTCCCTCGGTCGTCTTTCTTTGCGTCTCCTCACAACTCTCCAACAGTCCTCTCTCTCTGACATCTAGCCGGGTTTGATATAAATCGATTGAGGTTGCTCAATGGGTACCATCACTTTTTTAAAGTCGGCATGTTCCTTCAAAGTGGATCCACGCCGCTTTATCATCAATACGATACCCACAGACTCCCTCTTACGTCTTCCATTACCGTATCATCAACACAAAGTTTCCCAATTACTTCCGGGTTTCGCCGCTATTCTCCACAAGGGCGAAGCTATGGTTTATCAAGGTGGGTCCTAGGACCCACCTAATTTTTTAATTTTATTTACTATCTATGTATATAAAAAAATTATGACTCATTTTGAAAAAAAAATTAGGACCTACCTTTTAATATTTAGACAAATAAAATACAAACAAATATAAGAAATGATGGAATGTTTTACTTAAATTTGCAAAGAATATTGTTAATTTTTATCAAAACCTATTCCAAATTGGAGACAAAGATAAAAAGTGGTAGTTAATTGATATTATAAATCGGATATCTCTAATCAAACTAGTAAAAATACATTATTGGCTGTAATAATAGGTAGTTGCAAGAAGACTTTCTAAAATGAAAAGAAACCCATTTGTACTATATATATATATATATATATATATATATATATATATATATATATATATATATATATATTGTAAATGTCCGGTTTTAGGGGTCAAGTAGGCCACTTTGTAGTGGTTTTTAAGGTGTTCGAACAGTCCGGATGGATGCAAACCGACCGCTTTTTACCGGTTCGACCCGCCCTGTCCTGCTATAAATAATTTTGTCTTTTCGCTTTACTTATATAAGGAACCACCTGCTTTTCTATTCTAGATTCGCCACTGATTCTCCACCGTCTCACTTCTCCTTCTCCCTCGTCGATCTTAGATTCTTTTTTATTAATATATTGTTTTCATGAATTTTCCTAACAGAAAATACACATATGGGGAAGACATGTTCGTTGATTTAGTCAAAGAAAGCACCGTGATCGTAAGTTCTCGTGGAGTTTTTTAAGGTACATACGTACATGTGTGCGTGTGTGTGCTTATGCTTAGATTCTATTTTCGATTATAAATCTGAAAAGGTGAAAATTGTGGAAATCGATGAATCTCTACTCTACAAAATCGTTTATGATGTAGTAGTTTGTATCTATAGCATATTTTTTCCTTAAACATGAAGATGGTTCTTAGGCCCATTTTTGCTAGGTTTCCGACGGAAGGAAAACTTCTTGCAATTGACGAAGGGTTGTTAATTTGGTTTCTTTTGAAAGAATTCTTAGTGTTTTGTCAATTCATCCGTTTGTTATTTTTTGATAGCAGAGAAATCTTCATTTGGGTTTTAAGTTCTTTCAATCTTCACCCTAAATGCATTAATACCCAAAAAAATTGGCGTAAATATTCAATCTTCATTTGTGTTATACCCACCAACTATTTGTTAAAAAACTTATCAGGTGTTCATCATTTTTTGTTTGTCAATGTTACTTTCTTCATTGTTAAACATTATATATCCTCACATGCTCCTCGAGTTCATGCATCACATATTCATGACCGGATATATTGCTTCTTCAATGTAATATATATGGAAAAGAGTTTCCAAAAGATAATGCTTCTTATTAGAATATCATGATGATGCTCATGGAAACACATTGAAGTCTCATATAGGAATAAAAGTTCCAGTTTTGTTGAAGCAACCATTGAACTTGGAAGTTCTTTTGTGAAGCTAAACTTTCTTTGGGGATTTATTTTTTCTTTCGGTATGTGAAGTATTATGCTTTCTCTAATTGAAAAATGTTTTTAATTTCTGCAGATTAAAAATTGCCATGAATCTTTCATTTTATATCTCGCCTCCTTCGAGTTATGCCATGATATATAGACGCTCTCATG
Source organism: Lactuca saligna (assembly GCF_052625555.1). NCBI lineage: Eukaryota > Viridiplantae > Streptophyta > Magnoliopsida > Asterales > Asteraceae > Lactuca > Lactuca saligna. The sequence continues at coordinate 113,395,929 of NC_136417.1, read as the reverse complement.
TGACTATGGTGCTTGGTGCTAGGATTTTCTCTTGAAAAGTTCATGTTTGCTTTTTGCAATTAAATGTAAGTTTATAAATGTATATTATCTATAATGGGACTAAATGTAGCCAAATTGCACAGTTTTTGTTCTCCTGATGAGCTAATTTAATTTATTTGTCACTTATAACATCCAACTTTCACTACTTTTATAATAACATTTTACTTCTATTTGTTTTGTTACTAAGGCAAATTATTTTTGAAAACTCTAACCGGTTAAAGCATTGCCCTATTATTATTTTTTCTCCTTAGGACATTTGCACTTTTAAATTTCAAGACATTTGGTAAAAAAATCAATGGAAATGCTTTTTTATATCTTGCATATAACATGAAAATAAATGAAGGAACTAAATATTAGGACTTAGTGGGGAATCCTTCTCTCCCTCCCATTCTCTTGTAGATAGTTCTTTCTTTAGTAAGTCAAAATAAAACCCTTATATATAACTTAGTGTGTTATATAAAACACAAACAGTAACCAAGACAATATCTGTTACGTAAAGATTATTAAGCATTTAAGCTTCATAATAATTGGATTTTTTATTAATTTATAGTTGATGATATTATTAGTGAGTATCGGATACGGACCGTTAACATTAGAGATGTTGGCACAAGGTGGGTTAGTTATGAGAGGATATGTGGCTGAATCCTCTCAAATTTAGTAACGGACAAATGACAAAAAAAAAAAAAAAACTAAGGTTCTTCTTTAATTGGTTTGTGGTGATAAAAGTGGTGCCCAAGGGCGGAACTTAGTGAGGGCCAAGGGGGGCCATGGGCCCCCTGATTTTTGATGTTCTTATACCTAAAATATATGTGTCTAGATGCAACTTTATTTTTTCATAACTACTCGGCCTTTCCAGATTCATGATACATCTTTTTATATGCAACTCAAGAAAACTATTTATTTTATATTATTTAGTAATTAACTTCAAAAAAGCTTGAAAATCAATATTATATCATTATCTCGTTAGATATTGGAATAATAGGTAAGGAAAATAAATAAGTAGTTAACCAAAGCTCCAAAAATTACTGAAAACCCAAACAAATCCTAGAAAAATTAGGATTCATGTTGATTAAGGAAACAAAAGCTCTATAAGAAAACCAAAAAAGTATTCAAATGTAACACTTATTGTTTGGAAGCAAAAAAAAAGCCCCGCCAAGATGTGTACACGTCCATCACACTTTTCATTAGAAAATATGGTGGCTGCTTCCAGAGTGCCAACCGATCCCTTTCTTCTCTCCGTCTTCGGTGACCTTTTTGCTCTCTTGGCCTTTTCTCTCTGCCGTTCGCTGAACTGGAACACCGACCAATGACCGCCGTCGTCGGTGCGGTTTTTATCTCTCCTCTTCGTTGTTCGCCGATCTGCAACTCCGACCAGCAACCTCCGAGGCTGTGAGTTCTTCGTCTATCATCTCCGCTAGATCTGTAAATTCATTCTCTTTTTCTCATTATTCTTTTTTTTTCTCCCTCTTTCTAGTTTCTATTACTAGATTAATAGAACTTAGATATGATAAAAATTAAATGACAAAGTAGGTTATTAGCTATCAAAGTACTACAACGATGTAAAAAGGGAGAATGCTTTAATTTTAAATTGTTATTTAACTAAACAAAAGAATACCATAAAATTTTATAGAACAAATGTTTTTAATATATAATTATAAGTCAAAATACCAATCATATACTATATATGACCTTCCTGACCGTTTTTGTTAAAAATTTTATATAGATAATTTTGTTAAAAATCTTATAGAGTCAAAAACTTACAAATAAGTATTTTGAATAACTATGTTTGTTTAAAAGTTATTTTGCTATATTTATTATTAATGGTTAACATTGTTATATGGTAATAGTAGCTATTATAATTTTGTAATAACTTTGAAACAAATTAAACGTTTTTATATTGTTTTGTGACTCTTTCTTAGTATTTTGGTTTCGGCCCCTCCGGTGATAATGTTCATCTTTCGCCCCTAGTGGTGCCAAGGCATGGAATCGATACATGGGAAGCTTATCTTCACAATCATTGGCATGAACTTTTTTTAATATTGATTAATTAATTTTTTCATATTCATGACATAATTCTTGTGACAAAATAATCTTGATATTGATGAATTAATCTCTTGATGTAAGTAGTTTAATGATGAACATATATATTGTCTTTCTATTGTTTCTAGGTTCAGTTAAATTCTGATCTTAGTTTCTTTTAATCGGTATGGCTGCAGGTTGTTGAATTGAGGTGGGAGTTTTATTAATTAATATTTTAAAATATGGAAACTTAATGGTAGAAAGTCGTGTCACCGACAATATTTGGGAGAATAGATTAGTTATTGGAGGTATGTGTCTGTCATTTCTCTTTCTTTGCAATTTAATATAGTTGTTATCGAATTAGAAGAACAATGAGATCATTTGTTTCAATTTTATTAGGGTTTTTAATTTCAGGTCCTCCTTTGGTAAAACAGCCAATGTATGTCCATTCAAGTATGCATCGATTTGTTTTCCCATCCCTTATAATTTCTTCATTTATCATGTTTTCTTAATCATTGCGTCTTTTTTAATAGCAAAATTTCATCTTTTTGGGCATAAGCTTCATGCTAAAGTACGTTGCTATTCTTTTTAGTTTGTCCTTCAATAAAATAACTAGCTTAAAAAATTCTTACCCTATTTGTAGATCTTTGTGATGTTAAACGATGGTAATCAGTTTTACTTCAATCAAATTAGTTCCACTGTGTTTTTCTAATACAATCTTGAATAAACATGAGAAAATAAGAACTGTTTCATTGTACATAAAATATAAATTAATATACAACAGAAATGAAAAAGAAAAACAAGTTTCATTGGCAATTGAAAATCATTCTTATATAATAGAAATGGTGACTTCTTTGTAATTCCTCACACTGCAAGTAATAGATTGGTACTTTTCTAATATACCTTTGACAAAACTACAAAAATGGTCCTTGTGGTTTCTCATTTTATGTGATTACAGTCCAAACGTGTGAAAAGTTGCAGATTTGGTCTTTTTCAGCAACTTTTGTTGTGGTTTTGGTCCCTTATCCGTTAAGTTCCTTAAAATGACAATTTTACCCCAGGGACCATTTTCACAGTTTTGTCTTTTACTATACTATAAGGATCATTTTTGCATACATTCTTTCTTATTTTAATTAAGTATTATATATTAATAGATATTATTGTTATTATATAATATTATGTACTAATAAATATTTTTTATTGGATTATTAATTTATTTTAGCTGATTTTTTAAAAAAAATTGTTAGAGTAATTATTTTTTAATAACTTATTATATATCAATACATATAGTTTTTAATATATAATATTTATATCATAATAAATATTATATTAATTGATTATTAATTTTTTTAGTTAATTTTTGTAATTTTTAATTATTTTTTATTATATTATTACTTTTAATTTATTATTTTCTTCATATACTAAATGTTGTTTTATTGAATTATTAATTTATTTTAGTTAATTATTTTTTTTAATTTTTTTTGTCAAAGTAATTCTTTTTTATTGAATTATTATATATCAGTACATATAGTTTTTAATATATAATATTTATATCATAATAAATATTATATTATGGGATTATTACATATTACGAAACATTATCTTATTAGATTATTAATTTCTTTTAGTTGATTCTTTTTATAATTTCTTTTTGTTGGAGCAATTCCTTTTTATTAGATTATTATATATCAACAAATATTATTTTTAATGTATAATATTTACATCATACTAAATAATACATTATTGGATTATTAATTTTTGTAATTTGGTTTTTTTAATTATTAATTTATTGAAATATTACTTTTAATTTAATACAATAAATATTATCTTATTGGATTATTATTTTATTTTTAATGTATACTATTAATTGTTTTTAATTTTATTAGTTTCACCACAAAGTCGCGGAAATACGTAAAAGCGTCGCTTATCATCGTCAAAAATTAGCAGGATCACCTCCAAACACCTTCATCGGAGGTTCAATAGATACCATACCCTATTCCACCCAGCATTGTTGGTAGCCACCTGCGACAACCTCTTCATAATCCACTGGAATCCTTCATATCCCACATAATGCGCAAAAAACCCCGATAACATTTATAAATGGTGGTGGTGACCGAGTGATGGTGGTGATATTTTCTCAATGGTTTCTCATTATAAGTTAGATGAAATAAAAGTGTTTGGCAGTGATCCTAACGATTTCGATGATGAGAGACGACAATTTTGCGTATCTCATGACTTTGTGGTGGAACCAATAAAATTAACGAGAACTATTATTATAATCCGATAAAATAATATTTAGTATATGAAGAAAATAATAAATTAAAAGTAATAATCCAATAAAAAATTGTTTAAAAAAAAAGAATTACAAAAATTAACTAAAAGATAATAACAACCCAATAATATAATATTTATTATGATATAAATATTATATATTAAAAACTATATGTATTGATATATAATAATTCAATAAAAAATAATTACTTCGATAATTTTAAAAAAAAAAAGAATTAACTAAAATAAGTTAATAATCCAATAAAACAATATTTAGTATATTAAGAAAATAATAAATTAAAAGAAATAATCCAATAAAAATAATTTTAAAAAATAAAGAGTTAAAAATATTAATTAAAAAAATTAATAATCTAATAATATAATATTTATTATGATATAAATATTATATATTAAAAAACTATATGTATTGATATATAATAACTAAACAAAAAGAATTACTCTAACAAATTTTTTTTAAAAAAAAATCAACTATAATAAATTAATAATTCAATAAAACAATATTTATTAATATATAATATTATATATTAAAAATAATATATGTTAATATATAATACTTCAATAAAATAAAAAAGAATGTATGCAAAAACGGTCCTTATGGTATGGTAAAAGTCAAAACTACGAAAATGGTCCCTGAGGGTAAAATTGTCATTTTAAAAAAGTTAACAGCCAACCGGTTAAACTTAACGAATGAGGGACCAAAACCACAATAAAACTAGTTGAAAAGGACCAAATCTATAACTTTTCAAACGTTTTGACCATAACCACATAAAATAAGAAACCACGGGGACCATTTTTGCAGTTTTGTCTATACCTTTAAATATTGTCTTATTTATAATACAAAACAAATAAAATTAAGTAGACTAAGATTACTAGATAATTAGGAAAGTATTAAATAAATAATAGATCAATGAAAATTTTAGATGATTGATAATGAGGTATGTTTTTTACGGCCAATAGGAGTAGTGAAATGCATTGTTAGAAGACAAAGTGATGGGAATTTGTATCATTGTAATACAAACTATGTTGGTGCATGATCTAATACTCTTTATAATTCCAAATTATTTAATGAAAATATTTAAACTCTACTAATTGCATAGTGGTTCAGGAGTTAAAACTGATGCAAGGGTTTGACCTTTGGGTGGTACACTATTTGAGGTTATTGATGTTGGTGGTGCGGGGAAAACACTTGCTTATGGAAGAAAAAAGAAGGGTGCACAAATTGTGATAGAAAATCAAACTTAAGGTGGGATTCTATCAGCTTTGATATTACTGATCGTAGGTGTTTTGGTAATGATGGAATTGGGGAAGGAATGGAATAGGCTATTCCACTGAATTGAAAAAAAAACATTGATTGTGTTATCTAAAGGCGTGGACCGACAGTTGCTGAAGGAATGTAATTTGGTCGGTTTTTTTTTCTTTTTTTAAAAAAAAAAAAAAAATCATTTCTTAGTCTGAGGGCTTTTGTTTTCATTCCTTAATGAAATTGAAATAGTAAATTGCAATATTAATCATTATCTTAAAGAATGATGCTCAAGATATATCTTATATTCATCGTTTGACATTTTACCTTATTTTGGGAAAAACACAAATTGGCCTTCATTGGTCTTGTTTGGTCGTGTTTGGTACATGTCTTAGAGCTTATATCTGGTATTTACAATGGGATTCTTTTTTGGAACCAAACATAATGAAATACTATTAAATGAGTTAAGAATCTTTCAACTTTAATAACTAACTAAGAGTTTGTGAGAAAATAATTGTCATCACTCAGAGATCACAACATAGTTGAACTTTATGGGTCGTGCTTAGCACGGACCTCAAATTTTTCTAGTATATATAGAAAAGAGTAGCACCAACGCCTAATCGTAAACCTAGTCTATATCAAAATGTGAGTATTGTATGCACTACTTGCGGCGGTTGTTGGTGTGAGGGCCATGAAATGAAGTCATGAAATTTTGCATCGCCCTAGTCTCTGCTCGGGATTCTGCCACTTGGTGTTCTGCCTCTATCACACGTCCTTCTAATGCGTCTTGACGTTCTCGAAACTTTCTAACCTCGGCTCGAGCTGCGATCACTTCTTCCTGAAAAGCCTCGATGTGGTTCCTCCTCTGATCATGGTCTTCATCCAGGCGACGAAGGAGAACATCATTGACATCGATGGCGGCGCGAATTTCCATGATGTGGTTGGCGGATGCCCTTTCTTATTCACCATGGCGAGCGATGCCACAAACTATGACAGGGAGAGCCCTTTCTGCTAAGCCCCCTTTGTCGAGGTTGTAGAAACCTCGTTCCATACCATAAGGATGGCGATGGCCCTGTTCCTGGCTCCACCTTTTCAAATCTACCGCCCATCGAGGTAGCGGGCCCTAGAAGTTTCATCTGGGAGCGGGGTTTCGGACAGCCTGGGGTGGATTGTAGATCTCTGGTTCCGATTCTGCATCGTTCTGATCCTCCTCCTCGTCTTCTTCCTCCAAATCGTTTTCTCCCTCCAAATCGTCTTCAGGGTCTTCCTCCATCATTTCCTCAGGATCCACCTCAGGATCCTCTTCGATCCAACCACCATTCCCTTGGTTAGGGAAATATGGGTTTCCTGGTATATGAAATCCTGTCATTGTGTATGTGCGAGAATAGGGATGCTAGAAATATATGAAAAACTTAAATTGTAATATTTTTGAGGGAAAAATAAATTTTTAATAGAAATATTTGTAATAAAATTGTGGCCCATATCGGGTGCTCCTATAATTACTTAGTGTATACATGATGTATATAATCAAGATTTAATTGACTGTCGGATAAGTAGCTCCACTCTAAGCCCACAACCAAACAAGGAACGTGATTTAAAGTGGAATCACAATTTTAAGTTTATAGAATCTTAATTATATATAACCTTAACGTATGCACCTTGCAATTATTTATCTACCAGTAAGGGTCCTTACGTTTTATGTGAATGATTTGATTTATTCTGGTGCGAAGGTTACTTACGACTATTAGTTTTAATATCGTGGGATAGACATTGTTGTTACAGTTCTTTTAGTATCATAAAAAACTCCTATAGTATTTTAAACCTTTATGTTTGATTCTAGAGTTTCTTGGTATGAGGGGTTGGTAAGTTTTAGACTTGTTGTTCACTACGACCATTCCTCAACATATGTTGGTCACATCCCAGATAAATATAGTTGATCAGACTGTTTTCATCCCCGATTTGATTATATACGTTGAGGCCTACTCGTAGTGTTCAACTCATCTCAATACTTTTTGCTTTGTTACTGTAACGATACTCAACTGGTGAGTATGACTGTACTTATACTTTTATAAAAATATCATAATATTTTAAAGTATACTTGTATGAAAATGTTACGTCAGAGACTTTTAGTCGCATTGTATTTATAGTTTGTATATCTTACATGGTTTGATATACTTAGTTCACTATAAACAATGCTCTGATACCAATCTGTCACACCCCCAAACCAGAACGGCGGAAACATTCGGGGGCGGATGAAGTCATTTACATTATCATAACAATTGAGTAATAGTAAAGAAAGAAAACACAGCCATCATAATTATAATTTAAAAGGTTACATTGTTGCATGAGTTACACGCTTCCAAATAAATTACAATATGATGACAAAATGAGTTTTTAACTGATGCCTTAGCGTCCCGTCCTGAAAATACAAGTTGTTTTAAAAAAGTGTCAACAATTAAGTTGGTGAGTTCATAATAATTTGCATGAGAAATTGTAAACCGTTCCGTGTAAAGTAATCATGTTTATTTCCAGAAAATCCGATATTTTCCGTAAAAATGAGTTGTAAGCCATTAGTTCGTGAAATGATAGTGTTTGTTCCAAAAAAATCCAATATTTTCTATAAAATGAATTGTAGTCTTATATGATCCAAGACCAAAATGTATAACTATTTTCCATACTTAAAATAGTGTATGTAGTTTTATACGAATATAAAACCATTTAAGTGTTTGCTAGGCCCGTAAACCAAAATGTGTTGTTAATACTCCATGTGAGTTATTATAACCATGCTAGCGACTAGTTGGCCTATGATGACGTTCTTCAGGCGTCAGAATGTAATGACATTTATCACCCTAGACTTGCCGGTCTAACTGTAACTAACTGTTTAGGTGCGGGATTGTCAGTCCAATATAGATCTATACACAAGTGTCATGCTCTCCCTCCACGAGACTCTGGTTATAATACACGACTTTTATTGGTACTTAGATAAGTACTTGAAGACATGCCTCACAAATTTATTTATTAACGGGTTTACGTCAAAATGAAATGGAAATCCTTTTCTTGTAAATATACGTATTACCTTTTCGTAGCGTAAAAATAATTATATTTTTATATGGTTATTTATTTGTCCCAAAAGGGTAAAATAGCGTGCATATTCAACAAACTATACCTATTATAGTTTGTAAATGTATGTCCCGTCGAAATGAAAACCTTTGCGTTTTAATAACTTTGTATGTAAAAGTTTATAATTTTAGTAGTAACGTTATTTTAAGCATTTAACATTTTTGTGTAAAGTGTATACATTATATAAGAAAACATAAATAACAGTTTGTATATTAACATAAGTTTTCTTGTGTTTTACTTGTATTCCCCCTACCCCCTTAAAACATAGAAAAATATTGGAAAATGTGGGGGTATGAACTCACCTTAAGTGTGTTTGCGGCTCGATAACGAGGTGAAAATGATGATCTTCGAGTATAGAGTACGTGACGGAATTCGTATGATAATACTTTAAACACATTATATTGTGTGTAAATTAGTTAAACTATTAAGAACACATTGTAAAATGATAGATAATAATAAGTACTTACAACAAATATTTAGGAGCTATCTTGAAGAATTGTTTTACTGGGAATGTTTGAAGGCGGACTTGGAGAGAAAATGGGTTTGATATTTTGAGAGAATATAGGATGAAAATGTTAAATGTAAATGAAGCTTTGAATGGTTCCTAAATCTTATACCTTATAAACCCTTGTTCTTTTGGTACTTGTCAAATTTAGCCCTTATAGAGAAAAAGGTGGTAAATGAGTATGTGGGGCGCACGCGTGTATACGCTCAACGTACTCATGTGCATGTTATTAACACAAAAGCCACCTAGTATGCGGGGCGTACCAGAGGGTACATGTTGGGCGTACTAGGCCCCGAATGAAAACCCTAATTTGGGGTGTGGCCCTATATAAAGGAAGTGATGGCCTCATTCCTGTCCACCATTTCCAGACACCAAACCCACCTAAACCCTAGTGTTTCTTCTTAGAGATTGTGAGTTCATTGAGAGCCTTAGGAGCATTCTTGAGTTCTTTGGAGTGAAGAAGGAGTCTTGAAGAAGAAGAAGTGGGATTTCAGGCCTTGGATCTGAGCTTGTCTTGGTGTGGAACTTCATTTTGAGGTATAAAGCTCAGAGCTTTCTCACTCTTTTGGTTTTTGCATCTTAGTGGAGTATTCTAGGGTTTTGTCCCAAAAGTTAGAGACTTTATTTGATATTGTACTCCAGAGACCATGATTCACCCACCTTTAGTGTATTCAATGGTGTAGTGTAATAAAAATCCTATCTTGGACGTTGGGATCAAACCATGCATGAGATATGTGCTTTTTGTCATAAAAGGGTGTGTATTTTGTGTGTTTGGGACCTTTTCGGCCATGCAAAGGCTTAAAGTCCCGGACTTTATGGGTTAAGAACTATTAGAGAGTCCAGATCTGAGATATGAGCCAATATCTTAATTGATTAAGACCAAAAATGTGAGGAGAGTGAAAGTGGGGCGTACGCTGGGCGTAATCCCAGTACACATAATATAGGGGTCGAGCATCCCTGATGCCTGCCTGGCAGCCGAGTACGCCCAGCGTAGAGAGTTCGTAAGCGCCGCGTACTCCTTGTTGTTGACTTTCGGTTGACTTTTAGGGTTTGGTTAATTTATGGACACCTAAGGCCGTTGAGGGATAAAATGGTCTTTTATCCTTTAGTGAGTTAATATAGCCTCTTGTGGGTCGTAAGTAATTAGGGGTATTATTGTTGTGTTAGGTAGAGGCTAGACTGATGCTTTGAGTCTGTGACCATCCGAGTCCTTACGAGGTGAGTCTTCTCACTATACTTACCTTTGGTGGTAATCTATGTGCATGTACTGTGTATTGAGATATTCGGTTATTTGTCTTTGTGATATGTATGTTGTGTTTATTGTGATACTGAGTTGAGGGATCAGAGGGTCCATCTGAGTTGTGGGACCGGAGGGTCCCATGAGAGGCTGATGAGATGTGAGTGGTATTTTGGGGAATTTACTATGCTTTATGCTTACCATGTTATGTGTTATGTGTTATGTGTTTCAGGTAGTTCCGAGGATCACGGGAAGGCACCGACATGATTGTACATACTGGCGAGAGATTGTTTTATGATTATGGGATAGTGATTTACATTGTTGACATTTGAGACATATGTGATTTTGAGAATTTATGAAATCGGTTTCATTGTGTTTTAAAATGAAAATTTTGTTTGGAAATTTTCGTTGTTATATATATATATATATATATATATATATATATATATATATATATATATATATATATATATATATATATGAAATAAGAGTGAAGTGAAGTGATAGTGAGTTGATGATTACGTTGGAATGTGCACTTATAATGTTGGGAAGCTAATTCAACAAATCAAGTGGCACCACTTGGCCACCTTTTGGAGATTTTGGTCAAAATGAGGGTGATTTAGGCCATGGTATGACCGAAAACCCGTTGTACACTTACAAAAGTGTTGATTTCGGTCCTAGATTTATCCAAGAAATGGACTTCGGCCTATGTTGAAGAGATTTATGCCTTAATGGGACTTATCTAGGTGTTTTCAGTCATATTGTTACTTTTTTAGGTTGATTATATAATTTCATGCCTTTTGATTTATTTCTTTGACTTGTTTTGACGTGGGAAGTTTATTACGTCATTGTTTTTAACACATATAAACGTAATAATTTATATAAACATCTTCTCTTGGTTTTCAAAGTTTTATTGTATCAAGTTACATTTGTGAATTCACTTGTACGTGGTTAAAACTTAGACCTTGCTTACTCTAAAATTTTCCAGTCGTCAAAAGGAGTTACTTGAAAAGAATTTATTTTGACTCTTCATTTTATCATTATTAGTCTCATTCCTGAATTTAAAATCTTTTGGATAGCTAATTAGTTTATAGCAACTTTCAATAAGGTGTCCCTTAAGTACACAGTTTTTACATTGTAAGTTCTGATTTCTTCCTCTATTCGAGTTATGATTTTGACTTCTTTTATCATTAATTCTACTATTAAACGCAGATGACTGAGTTTTGGTGACACTAGAGGAAGAGGAAAGAGCCCCATTCTTTTGATGAAATTCCTCTCCAGAAACAATAAAAAAAATCAGATTTAACATTAGGAAAAGGATCCATCAAAAGTATGTGACTCTTCACTTGATTAAAAGAGTCATCAAGACCACTTAAAAACTACTTTAACATTATTAGCTTAGAATGATCATTATATTAGCAGCCTCACAAGTACATTAAGCAATATTTGTAAGACCACCGAATTCCTTCTAGAGAGCATCAAGTTTATTAAAATATTCAGACAAGGAAGACACATTTTGACTAAGAGAATTAATATGTTGATGAACATTAAAGATAACAAACCCATTTGCTTTAATGTAAGTTTCAAACAGTTCATCCCAAATTTCTTTAGCGACTCAGAATATATATGAACAAAGTTAATAGACTCAGACAAAGAACCAAGGATCCATAAGCAAACAACTGCATTGGCACGCTCCCACTTCAAAGACTGAAGTCCATCATTGGAATCCTTAGTAACTTTACCTTCAACAAACCCTAACTTATGCCTATCCTTAAGACTTTTAGTCATAGAACTACGCCGTACATGGAAATTTTTGGTCCCAGTTAGGTTAAAGGTCACTATTGTAGTAACAGTATTATATGAAGGATGAATGAACAAAGGGTCATCGTAGTTCACAGATTCAGTCTTAGAGCCACTACCTGATTCAGAACTAGGTGCAAATCTAGTCATGATGCATAAACAAAGAAACTAACAAAAAACCACAAAAAACACAGACAATTGTGATTCCTATAAGTCCAGATGGTCACCACAGTATGTTGGGGCCCAAGACAAGAATCATAGAGTTACAAAAAAACAATCAACAATATAGTAACTGGTGTACACAAGACAACCAAAATCTCCCAAAGTCTACAGCTAGAAACAAAGGTAAAAGGGAACGAGAAAGCTCACAAAGCAACTAAGAAGAGAAGAAAGCAGTTCGACTCTTGTTACTTTGTTCCCTACAAGAGTTAATGGTGATGAAATCTGTTCTCAAGAGAGTTATTTCAACGAACATGATTACTAGATCTTATAAGACGACGTTCTTCAATCAAGGATCTCCACTCGTAGACAACCAGTCAAACAACGATCTCCACTTGATGACACATCTGCAAGAATACACAAAAACTCGCAGTACCAAGGTCTTAAAGAATAAAAAACATCAGAGATCTTTTACGATCGAAAACCTAGATTGTAAAAGAACAACCAAACCCTAGATGTTCACAGACAGGTTCAACCAATAGAGAATTCAACAGAGCTAGACCTCTAGGATAACCAACTATGAAGATCTAAAGGAATTGAATTGACAAAAAAACACAAGATCTGAACAAAAAATATGAATAGAGAAGAAGGTACCTTAAACGAGATGATGATGATCGTCGAAAACCAAGATCGGAGAGTCACTGCTCCGATACCATCTTAAAAAAACTCACACACAAATTTTCCCAACGTCATCATCTATTATATCTTTTGAATACAAACAGACAGATAGTTTTAATCATACTTACATATAAAACCTCACTACAATAACCCAAATTCTATATCGAAAGAGAGAACGAGAAAGAGGAAGTTTGATAGAGTGTAAAGAAAAAATGAATCGAGTGATACAACTACAACCCTCATCTAATGCTTTTGGTACCCGCGTAAACGGATCTCTTCAACCCGCATGTTGATTTTTTTCCTTTTAAGGCGGAGGGTTCAAGTCTTCTACCGGACATATGTGAAATTAAAAAGTAATTTAAGAGTAGAGTAGATTTGTCGTTTAAAAATCATTATTTATGTTGTTTTTATCTTTATCCTTCCTTATCCTAGGTTTTTATCTAGAATTCGTATTTGCTTCCAATTGTACGTGATCGGGTTCTTCTATAACCTTTGATCGGGAAATAGAAAAATAACTCTTGAAGTTAATTCTTATTCTTGTTCTTCAAATTCTTCAGTTAATCTAATTTATTTAAAGAGTCATATTAACTCTATCAACTAAAAGACAACACAACAAGGGTAGCGAGTATTAATTTCCCAAACGGTCTAAAGAATACGACTAACTGGTGGCACTAATTATTTCACTTCTAAAGCTATATGCGATTTGGTGTGCATGTGTGTACTTTATCTTACCTTTTTTTACGATTGAGATGCCAAATAATCTATTTAATATATTAAATTATTATAATAAATCTTGTATTATTTCAGAAAAAAAAAAACAAAAACAAAATAGTTAATAACATCGAAGACATAACTTATAAACATTTAACTATCATATCGATTTCTTTTATATAATAAATTATAATTATCAAAAAGTATTATTATCATAAAAAAAGAAAACAAAAACGATTTCATTTATTAATTCAAAACTAAATGACTCATAAGAGAAAATATTGGTTTATGTCAATAAGATCGAATGAATTCTTGCATTTAAAATAACCCCTTAGGCTCGGAGATATCATCACACGTGAGAAGGGAAGGAAGAAAGGTCACGTCATTATTTTAACCAATCCACTAAGTTGTGGAAATGATGTTTACTAGTGAAGTGGTGGTGAAGAAGAGAGAGATAGACACAATGAAATGCTCCACCAATCATAACTATCGTCCTCTTCCGTAGTGGGTATCACGCCACAGCACACATACTACCCATTGGGGCGGTGTTCACCATGGATAGAGGTGCCACGTAGACACCACGCGTAGCCAAACCCAATCCATACCCCCAAAGCCTTATATTTGTGTTTGCATCCAAACTTACATGTGAAGAGAAGTAGAGGTGGGTTGTAACGTAACCTTGCCTTGTCAAAATGAAATCACCCGAATAAGAATTTACAATGGACCAACTTTCTATTTTAGGAAAAAGAAGTAATTAAATTTTTTTTATCATATTCACATTCATGCATGCATAAAGATTTTTGATGCTAATATTGCCTTACGGGAGGAAACATTAGGCGGGCCTACTTTCTATTTTACGAAATGAATTTATTTGAAATTCAGTAATGTTAGTCGGACCACTTACTATTTTAGGAAATGAATATAACCCAAAATTCAATAATGTGCTCCATCTTTTTACTAATTAACCCACCGTGTTTTTGAAACTATCTTAGCGAATCATATATACTTCAATTTGGGTAATGAGTCTCGGAGGAGTGTCTTCTTTTTTATTTTTTTATTTTTTTGTTATTGTTAGAGCAAAAATAATTACAAACAAATTATATTATAATTTTTCATTATATAATATAAGGTATAAATTAAATATTTTTCTGAATTTCGTATATGAAGATTGTCGATTGACGCATCGTCACTTTTCCCCTTCGAGAATTTTTTTCAGACATTTTTCATAGTTTATAATTTTAAAGTTAAGTTATTGATATTTTATAAGTTACGGTTTAGATACCTTATTATATTTAAAATTATGTTTTTCGTTCCCTATATGCTTGTTTTTATAATTTTCGTTTTTATTAATTTCCTTAAGATACACTTTCAAACATTAGTTTTGTACATCTACTCCATGTATAATTTTTTCGAAGAAACTTTATTTTTATATTTTTGTGGTCTACTTGATATGTTATATATGGACTGTTTACATTTTTAAATCACATTCTATTTACGAATTTCAAATGAGTTACCTCATGTACCGAAGTTACATTTAAGTCTCTTACAAAATTTCTTTTTTATTTTTCGTTTTTATTAATTGCAAATGAGTTCTCTGTCACGATGCGTATTGATAGTTAAATACTAGTGAATATCTATAAATAAATAAAAAAAACCTAGCATAGTCTGTATTAGGTATGAAAGTGGGTCCAAACCCGGATCGGATCGAACCGGATCCAGAAAACCCGGAACTGGTTAATGAGATTTTGTAGGAACGGAGACCAGACCAGTCGGTTCCGGTTCAGTTCCGGGAACGATACTGGGTAAAGTGGGTCTAAAATCGGAAAACCCGAAAACATCAAACTGGGTAGGGTGGGACCGAGTAAAATGGTTTTAGAACCAAAAAACCCGGAAAAACCGGAATTTTTTTTGATAATTACTTAGTGGGTTGAACTTTGAAATTTTTTATATTGATATTCTGACTTCGGGGACTGTATATCATTGACTATGAAACCAAAATTGACAAACTTATAGTCTGAAATCATTTACAAACTCTAAACTACACTCTGGGAAAAACCGCATGCCAATCCGACTTCAAAAACGAGATACACATGTTTTAAAATTTTCAGAGAATACAAAGTACAAAAGCAAATAGTTGAAAAGTTGAAAATTTTCAACTTTGATATCCCAACTCTGGGGACTGTAAATCATTGAATATTAAACAAAAATGACAATATTATAGTCTAAACTCATTTACAAACTCTAAACTACAAGTTGTAAAAAATCTTATGTCAATTCGAATCAAACGAACTAGATATGTATGTTTTAACATTTTCACAGAATACAAAAAGAGCTGAAAAACTAAAAACTTTCAGCTTTGATATTCCAACTTCAGGAGATTGTAAGTTATTAAATATTAAACCAAAATGACAAAATTATATTCCATATTCATCCACAAACTCTAAACTACATGTTGGAAAAAACATAATGTCAATCCGACTTCAAACCGATTTGACATGTATGTTTTAACGTTTTAACAGAATACAAAAAGAGCTGAAAAACTAAAAACTTTTAGGTTTGATATCCTGACTTCGGGGGATTGTAAGTTATTGAATATTAAACCAAAAATGACAAAATTATAGTCTAAACTCATCTATAAATTTTAACTGCAAGTTTGGAAAAACTTCACGTCAATCCGACTTCAAACAAATTACATATACATGTTTTAAATTTTCACAGAAACCGCTTCTGGTCCCTAAAAGTGGTTTCGGTTCTTAAAACCCGGACCCGACGCACCCAAACCCGGATTACCCAGAACCCGAATAAACCCATTCTTTTGGCCCGAAACTCGGACAAGTTCTACATATTTCGGTTCTAAAGGTTCCAGTTCCGATCTGATTCCGGTTTCGGTTCTGGTTTGCCGATTTTAAATCACATCTCTAGTTTGTATTGCTCTATTTCTAGTCCATAATATTCTCTAAAAAAATAATATCCCTTCCTTTATTTGTAACAAATCAGAATGCTTTGGATTATAGGACTAAAACTGTAACTAATATAAATTTTAAACTACTATGACTAAAACTTTAATTATTGAAAATTAAAACTTAAGGATTAAATGTATATTTATTGAAATTAAAGATTGTAGAAAACCTACTGTGTACAAGTCTACAATGCACAAATTATGCATTGTGTACTTGTACACCGTAGGTTTCGTATGAAGCCTACGTTTTGGAGTTTTTTTTTTGTTTAAGTTTTAGATTTAATTTGCTTGTAAGTTGTATATACATGTATAATGGTTCAATTTTGATGTTTTTTTCCAACAAAAAAAATGCACCGTAGGTTTTAAGCAAACCTACGTGTACAAGCAGTTAATGCACAATTTTTGCATCCACAACTTGTACACCCTAGGTTCTTATGAAACCTACGGTTTTTGCCATTTTTTTGCATTTGGTTTTCTTTTTCACCTAGAGTATAAATAATTTTTTTGTAGTAATATTATGTTTTGTTTTTGTTACACAATTGAAGTTCAAAAAATGTGCAAATTGTAGCAATGTACTATACCTTGGAAGAAATATGTATGTTTGTAATTAATATATATTTTAAAGTATAAGGTCTTGATCAGATAAGATAGTGCGTTGGTATTTTATGCATTGTGATAAACTATGTTTCTATAACACCATTGTAATGTGCTATATGTGGTACATTTTTTGAATAGAAAACGGCAAAATTTTGGTAACCTGATTGTTAGATTTCCTTTCCTTTTGTATAAAAAGTAATTAAATATATGAAATGATTAAGTGTTATTATGTGTGTTTATGTTTTATCACTTTGTTTCTTTTATAACAATGTTATTGACATTTATTGTTTATTTAATTTTTAACATGCAAACAAACGACTGTTGGGTAGCATATCTATCAAAGCTTCATGTCATAAATTACATGAAGTATGGAGCCGTTTTATAACGTCCCATAAATTAAAAGGTAAAATTTCAATTTCAATTCAACCACTCAACACTATTTACCCATTTCAATCTTTCGAAAGTATATCAGAGTAAAATAGTTATCACAGTACAATCCCGAAATCATAAAGTGATGCGTTGCGATCAAGTCGGGACTTTCCCTTTCGAACTAGAAGTACCTGAAACCATAAATATAAACCATAAGCACAAAGCTTAGTGAATCCCCCAAAATACCACATACCATACATATCATTGGTCCTATCCCTCACATAGGGCCCAATCCACCATAGTGGGCCTAGCCCAACATACAATAAAAGAGTCATAGAGACAGCTAGCATATAACATACAGTGGGCCTAGCCCTTCCCAATCTATGGACCCAACCCAACATAAAATGGGCCTAGCCAGTTATATAATGGGCCTAACCCATCATACCATGAAAGAGTCACAAAGAGAGCTAACATATAACAAATCCTAGTGGGTCGACATTAGTGCCTTCGATCCACGGGTATGGTGAGGAGACTCACCTGAATCACAAAGCCGACTAACCCTTAGCTCAAAGCCACGCAACCGCCGCTACAACACTCCTATCACAACATACATGGTCCAACCTTACATAATGTACTGAAATCAACCATTTTGACCAAAAGTCAACCCAGGTCAAAAGTCAACAATCAAAATGTCAATTATTCAGCCTCACGTCACGACCAACCCTTAGTCACGTCATGAGGGTTCACTCAATTGTAACACCCTGTTAATTAAATAAATAAACAGATAAAATAGATGAACGAATAGTTGCCTTAAGTCTGTATTATTTAGTGGGGTGTTGGTTTCGGGGAGCCAAACGATATAATTTGGATTTTCGGGGGTTAAAATGTAATTTCAGACTAGTTTGTAAAGAATTTTGAAGTTTGAGGGTCGTTTGGTGAATTATGGATTCAATTTGAAAAGGATTTCAGAAGTCAGGGTGTGTTTGGTACCATTAGGACTTGAATTGTTAGGAATCTGAGATGTTGGGGGCTCCTTTGTAAATTGTAGCCTTTAATTGGAAAAGATCTCATGGGGAGGGACCAAATGTGTTAAAAGTGCATAAGTTTTGAATGGAGCGGGACTTAAAACCTGTCACCTTCTCTTCATATTAACCCTAACCCTAATAAGCCTTCAGCAGCCACCTTGTTCATCCCCTCCAGCAACCGCCAGCTGCCCTCCGCCATTAAGGTCACAGACCACCAACCAACGTTACCACAATGGTTGCAAATGAATCCCCGGACTGATAAAGGTTGACGTCGCGACTGCCTGTTGTCGTTCTCGGAAGTTTTCCCCTCCTCCTTCTGTCTCGTCGTCGATTTCGTCGCCGGTTCCGCCCTTCACTGCTTCTTCTTCGTCCATAGCATTGTGACGTTCCGCCGTTGCGCTGCAACCGTTGAATACGAAGACACCACTGATGCCAGCGGTTAGCGCTGCTGTTGCTTGTTGTTTCATCTTCCTCCGATTGATGTGCGCCACCAGGTAGGTGGTGGCATCCATTCTTAAAATTAGAAGTCGAGTGTCACTACTGCTAGTGGTGTGTGCGCCTTTTTTTGTTGACCGGAAGTGGAAGAGAGCCACCATGGCCTCCAACCATGGTGGTTGCCTCCATTGTTTCCTTCTCAGCCACAACTAGTCGCTGTGTAGTGGTGGCTATGAGTGTAGAATGGTGTTTATTGTGTGTGTAGTTTGGATATTATGTTTTATAATCGGATATTTATCTGGAATGATCAAGGGAATCGCCACCACCACCAACGTGAGGTGGTGGCTGCCTCCATCTACCACCGTCGGCCACCACAAGGGCGGTTATGTGTGTGTTTATCTTAGTGGGTGTGTGTTTATTTGGGATTTTATGTTGTATTATTGTAATTGATGTCGGAATAATAAGAAGAAAACTCATAACCACCATCAACTGCCATGTTGGGTGGCGGTGTGCTTTTATGTGTTAAATTTCGTTTGGGATGCTTGGACAAAAATGGACTAAACCCACAACCACCACTGTGGTGGCCTATGCCATGAGCCGTCGTTGACCACCACTACCCGCGATGTTAGTGGGTGGTGCCCGACATAGGAAAAACCCTAGTTGACGTTAGGAAACCCTAATGGGCCTAAGGACTTAGCTTTTGGGCCTAATTGGATTGTAATGGTTGGAAACCCAAATTAAGTTTTAGAATACCCTAATTTTGGAATTATTGGTTTGGACTTCTCGGAACCCGCATTTTGGACCATTGGAGTGAAGTTATGACTCAAGCCCGATTTCATTGTATGTTTGGACTTAACGGATTAAGTCCTTAATGGGTTAAGTAGGAACACTTAACCCTAATCGTCATTTTATGTGAAAAAGCCTAATTAGGTTTGGGTTCTTATTGGGCCACTTATTGGAATAAGCTGTTGTGGGGCTTTGTGGGCCAATTGGGAACATATTTATAGACTAAGGAAGTTATTGGGCCTTTAGGATTATTAACTATTGGGCCATCAGAATGCCAAGTGTTTAACCTAGAACAAATCGTTGGGCCTTAAGATAAGCCCATGTAGAGGTTTGGGCCTAATATGGAAAATTAGGCCATATGTTGGGCTTTGGTCCATAGTTTGAATTTTGGGCTTTTGGATTGGGCCTTGGACTTGAATAAAGTTAAGTTAGGGGTAAAGTAGTCTTTTACCTCATGCATGAAATTCTGGTTATGTATTGAACCTAGTTATTAACTGGGTGTTTTTTTTGATGTTGATAGTTGGGAATCTGTCAACCAGCAGCTAGAGATTTATTTGCAGGACTGCAGTAGTACGAGGTGAGTCTGCTCACCATACCAATGGGTCGAAGGCACCAAGTCCGCCCATTTTGTGATATGTGGTACACTAGTTGATGTAGTGATATGTGGTAATCCATTTGGTTAGATGCTATATGTAATGCTATTTGTTTATGTGATAATTATATGAAAGACCATAGGGGGAGCCCATGGCACTAGGATGTAAGACTATGTGGGAAAGCCCATGATACATAGGTGTAAGACCATGTGGGGGAGCCCATGGGATCCTGGAGTAAGACCTTGGGGGGGATCCCACGACATCCTTATATGTTTATATGCATTGTTTATGTGATATGTGGTTTATTAGTTGTTTATGTGATGTGTGATATGCTAGTTTTCTTTGTGATACTTGCATGAAAGACCCTGGGGGGAGCCCATGGCACTTGGATGTCAGAACATGTGGGGGGAGCCCATGGCTTTCCAAGTAAAGACCATGGGGTGAGCCCACGACACTTAGGTGTAAGACCATGTGGTGGAGCCCATGACATCCTGGACTAAGACCTTAGGAGGAGCCCACGACATCCTTATATGTCTTTATGCATGGCTTATATGGTAGAGATAGCTTTTATAGCTAATATGATATGTGGAATGTGGTAGAGATAACTTGTATAACTAATATGACATGTGGTATGTGGTGGAGATAGCTTGTAACATCCCGATTTCCCGATACCCGTTTAAAGCTCCAAGGGTCATGTTTTAAAGGCGACTCGATGAGTTGATAGACCAACTCGTCGAGTAGAGACCAAATAAGCTGCATGGGTTTCAGACTCTACTCGACGAGTTGGAGGACCCGACTTGACAACTAGGTTCTGGAAAGTGACTGATTTTAGGAGATGGATGATGAAGAAAAGAAGTTTCCAAGTCAAGAACACTTGGGAGATGCTTGAAGATTTGAAGGTTCTAAGAAAAAATATGATGATATTTGTGTAAGCAATCCATAATTTGGATGAAGGATAGTAGAATATTCAAGTGTAGGAGGAAGATACTTACCAAATGTGGAGGAAAAATCTAAGATCAGCCCTTGAATCTTGAATTTTAGAGAGAGAAATGGGTCTTGCTTCTTGGTGGAGTATGAGTGAAATGGGAGGAGAGAGGAGGATTTCCAGCTTTTGTTCAAGACTATGGCTATAAAATGAGTGTAAAAAGGACAATGAATGACTGAATAGTGATGAATAGTGGCTGGGTATGGTCATGGAGTGGGTGTGGGAGGTTGCTTGTGTCATAACTTAAAGGTAAAGTCAACAATCCACCCATAAATCTCACCAACTAGATTTTATTCTTAGGCAATGATTTTCCTCAAAATATGATTAAAATATGAATATTTAGGGTCTTATATGTAAAAATATAAATTTGGGTGAAAATGCCGCGTAAAAATCACGAAAAACGGGCTTAAAACGCGAAAATGGTTGAAAAACGGGAAAATCAGCGAAAATCCGAAGTTTGGGCCGATGGACCGTGGCTCGGTCTTTGAAATGCTTAGAACCAATAGGACGGTTCGGCTGCAGGCAGTGCCGCATGCGAAGGAAAGGAAGAACCGAAGGTGTGAGGGTTCAGGGTCGAAGATGCAAGGTTCGGTCCTCTGAGCTTCGATCCAATGAGTGGTTCGGTTCTGACAAGGTTGCCTCTGATAAGTTCTGTCCTAAGAGGGGTCGGCTCCTAAGAGTGTTCGACTCTTTAGAGGGTTCGGCTCCTAAGAGGGTCGGTTCCTAAGAGGGTTCGGCTCCTTAAGAGGGTTCGACTCCTTAAGCCTGTTTTTCGCGTAGACTCTCGTTTTCGAGCTGGTTCGTCAAATTCGAGGGTCGGGATGCCCCGAGTAATTATAAGAAGTCGAAAGAGATTTTGAGAGAGATTTGGGAGAGATTTCACATACTTGGAGAGATTTCTCATACAGAGAGAGATTTGGGAGAGATTTCACATACTTGGAGAGATTTCTCATACATAAAGAGATTTGGGAGAGATTTCACATACTTGGAGAGATTTCTCATACAGAGAGAGATTTGGGAGAGATTTCACATACTTGGAGATATTTCTCATACATAGAGAGATTTAGGAGAGGTTTCACATACTTGGAGGGATTTCTCATACAGAGAGAGATTTGGGAGAGATTTCACATACTTGTAGAGATTTGGGAGAGGTTTCACATACTTAGAGAGATTTGGGAGAGGTTTCACATACATGGAGAGATTTGGGAGAGGTTTCGTTTTAACCTTTATAAATATTTTGCCTTGTAATGCAAGGATCGTAAACCCCGTTTTGCCTTGTTATAAGTGTTATACACCCCCGAAAGGTATGTAGTAATGTTTTATCGAGTAGTTCCATCACTTACCCTAATTTGGGTTTAGGTTTTCTGAACACGCGAAACTTCTAAGCGATGCTTTGAATTTAGATGGTGCATTGTTCACTAGTAAACATAAGGTAAACCCTAATATACAAGGGTTAATTGAGTTGACCGGTTTGACTTGCTGACTTTATTTGACTTTGACTTGACATGAAATTGACGGTTGTCACAGATCTCCCTTTGTGAATGAAAATGGTCATTTCTAGGGCAAATTGGAGTCCTATTGGGGTTTGAGCTTGCCACAAGGGCATGGTTTCAGATTTGGACTCCTCCAGGTCCCCTTAGTTATAAAGTTATTGGATTTAGCAAGCTAAGGCTCTTCTTCTTGGTTCAAACCTTCCCCTTAACTTGGTTTTGGCATCAAGGACCTTGGATGCACATAAATTTAGCAACTTTACTGTAACATCCCGGAATATCAAGAGTAAAGTTGAAGGGTTAAAAGAGTAAATTGGAAAGGGCAACTCGGCGAGTCCACGAGTGGACTCGGCAAGTAGGGTTGCGATTTTGGTCGCGTGTTAAGTGGCCGACTCGGCGAGTCGGTGGCTGGACTCGGCGAGTAGGCGCTGAGTGGAGAAAACCCTAATTTCGGAGGATGAGCCCTATATAAAGGACATTATACCCTCTCCCTAGCCTCCTTACCTTCCCTTAAGTCCAGAAAAACCCTAGAAACGCGATTGTGAAGGATTGGAGTGCAATTCAACCTTGGAAAAGAGATTTAGAGGAAGATTTTGGAGAGTTAGGAGGCTTGGAGCAAGGGGCTTTGCTTAGATTCGGATTTATTTGCTGTTGGGGCTTCCTTTTGAGGTATAATCTCTTTTTTGGGCTGTTATTCTTCTAGATCCATTATTCTTGGAATGTATGGGAGGTTTAGCTTGTGGTATCTTGAGTTTGAAGAGTAGATCTAAGGTTGCTACCTCAGATCTGGAGTGGAGGAGGTCTTAAGTGCATTAAAGTCCTTATTCTTGAGTGATTAGTGAAGCCATCATGTCCCAAACCCTATCCCTAAAGTGTAAAATGCCTAGATCTCTTTGAATTCACGTAAAGTTTGCCACTTTACGTGATGGATGGGTTGTAGCGGCTAGATCTACGTTTTGGATCAATTGCATGGCCTGGAAGGTTCTGTTTGGGATGAGATCTAGAGGCACTCGGCGAGTCACAAAGGTGTACTCAGCGAGTTGCTTGAAGATGGTCTGGAACCCGGCGAGTTGGAAGAACAACTCGGCGAGTAGGTTGAAGATAGCCTTAGACTCGGCGAGTCTGGTCGTGAGGCCCAAGTTTCTTCTGGTTGAGCTGTGACTCGGTGAGTCAAGGGATGACTCGGTGAGTCGAGTGAGGAAGGACTCAGAGTTGCTGGACTTGGCGAGTCTTTGGGTTACTCGGCGAGTTAAGTCGCGGATGGCGGAGATTCAGTGTATGTGGACTCGGCGAGTCATTGGGATGACTCGGCGAGTAGAGTCAGTCAGGGGTTGGCTTTGGCCAAGGGTTGACCAGTTATTTTCCAGAGGCATTTTGGTAATTGTTGAATATTGAGTGTCTTGGTGTTGGCCAGTGTTGGAGATCGTCTCAGTGTTGGAGTAGCTTGGGTTTACCTGTTCAGTCGGCAATTTCGAGGTGAGTTATCCTCACTATATCAACAGGGTCTAAGGCACCAAGGCCGGCCCTTTATCGGATTGAGATCCGGGTATTTGTTATTATGATATTGCTTTGATATGTTGCATCCTGGTAGCTAGGATGGTATATGTTAGAGACCTGGTTGAGGTCGGTATCCTGAGGTGTAGGGTGATGCTATGCTAGTGACCGGTTAGGTCGGTATCCTGGTTAGGATGATGATATGTTATGTGATCTGTTTGATCGGTTTGTTGACTGTGAATTGTTATATGATTGTATGTTTATGTGCACATGGTTGTTTGGACATGAGTTGGGTTGAGGCGGGTCCTGCTTTGTGCTGTAGGCCAAGATACCCAGGGCGGACCAGTTGTCTTGAAGGCCTAGCGAGCGGTTCGAATAGGCTGTAGGCCCCAAGAGGGTGGACCAGACGTGCCGAGGCTCGGAGAGTGGACCAGGCCGACTGAAGGCCCGATGCGGGCAGACCAATCATACTATAGACTCAGAGAATGGACCAGGTGGATTGAAGGCCCGGTGTGGGCGGACCAATCACACTGCAGACTCGATGTATATGGCTAGACTCGGAGAGTGGACCAGGTGGATTGAAGGCCCGGTGCGGGCGGACCAATCACACTGCAGACTCGATGTATATGGGTAGACTCGGAGGGTGGACTAGGTGGACTGTTGGCCGGTGCGGCGGACCAGTCACACAGTAGATCTGAAGTGCATGGCTGTTCTGTGATCGGACATGATATGACATGTTATGCGTGTATGGTATATGTGGTTGGTATTTTGGGGATATCTCACTAAGCTTTCCGGCTTACAGTTGTGGTTTTATGTTTTTCAGGTTCTTAAGGAGACTGTGGCAAGGCGAAGGCGTGATCGTACCGCTCCTCATGTTTATGATGTGATGTGATTCTGGGAATACTTTAATTTAATTGTATTGAAAACCTTTTTGTAATAATTTAATGAAATCGGGTTGTTTTTGAAAAGTTTAAATTAGTTGGAATTTTTCGGTCGTTACATTTACTTGATAACAACACACTAGGAGCATAGATCTACTGTTTGGAGCTTTGGAGCAACTTAAAATCATCTGAATGAGTGTTGGACTTAATGGGACTCGACGAGTTGCATGGTCAATTCAACGAGTCGCTTGAAGATCACACGTATTGTTTTTGCATGGACTCGGTGAGTCAGTAAGAAGACTCGACGAATCAGTTAGGGTTCTTCCTGAGTTTTAGAAACGCATGGACTCGACGAGTTGGTGGGAAACTCAGCGAGTTGACTCAGGGTTTTTGCGGTTTTCTGAGTTTGGGAGGAACTCGATGAGTCAGTAGTGGGACTCGACGAGTTGGGTCAACATGGACTGTTGACCTTGACTATTGACTTGGACTTGACCAGGGTTGACCATGTTTGACTTTTAAGGGTATTTGGTAAATCGATTATTCGTGGAAATTGATCATTGGTAGCTATAGGTTTTGGTGTTTGGGGACACATTTTGGGAGCTTGATTTCGTGATTCAGTTCGACATTGCAAGGTGAGTTCTCCTCACTATACTGACAGGGTCTACGGCACCAATGCCGACCCTTATCGGATTTGTATCGGAGTTTATTGCACGTTATGCTTTAGGATCAGTATCCTGGTTATAGGATGGTTGCTATATTAGAGACTGGTTAGATCAGTATCCTGGTTACAGGATAGTTGCTATATTAGAGATCAGTTAGAATAGTATCCTGGTTATAGGATGGTTGCTATATTAGAGATCGGTTAGATTAGTATCCTGGTTAGATTAAGGATCGGTTAGATTAGCATCCTGGTTATAGGATGGTTGCTATATTAGAGATCAGTTAGATCAGTATCCTGGTTATAGGATGGTTACTATATTAGAGATCAGTGAAGAGTTTTGGAATCGAGTTTGAATGTAATTCTAGTATGAATTGAGTAAAGTATTAACAATGAACACGAGAGTAAATAGAATATTTGATAAGCTCATATTATGCTTTTTGTGTTTTACAGAATACAAAGATTAAACTGTAAAGCCTGTGTTAAGATCCTTCCAGATCACTAGTACAGACCCCTATTTATAGGAGAACAAAAGCATAACAGTACTAAGGACTAAGAGTTAAGACTTGACTTTATAATGCCTTAGTAAAATAACAATACATCCGAAGACCTACATATACGAAGACAACATATACTTCGTAACAATAAAACTGACCCTTCGACTATTACAACATTTTAGCCCTAACAATCGGTTAGATCAGAATCCTTGTTATATGATGGTTGCTATGTTGGAGATCGGTTAGATCAATATCCTGGTTATAGGATGGTTACTATATTAGAAATCGGTTAGATCATTATCCTGGTTATAGGATGGTTGCTATGTTGGAGATCGGTTAGATCAGTATCCTGGTTGAAGTATGATGTTATGATTAGTGATCTGTTAGATCTGTGTGACTATCGGTACATGCTAGTTTACTTGGTTTAAAGGATCTTAGGATGACTGTAACACCCCGTTCTTTAAGTGTTTGATTATAAGTCCTTGAGGTTTAAGAGGAAGGGTAGTTCTGGTCTTTTTTGGGAAATGGGTTTCATCCAAAGAGGTTCCGGGCTGGTGTATGTTGTTAGAAGCATTGGGCTTATTGTCACCCCGTATGGATGTAAAGTTAATTGGGAGCGGATTAGATTAGAGGAGTTGCGGTGTTTTGAAGATGATTATTGTTTATATTTCTTTTTGGAGTAAGTGGGATAGGGGCCCATGCATGCATGGCATGCATGTTTATATTTTGAAGTTGGCTGGGTACACCCAGCGTAAGATGGACGTACGCCCAGCGTAGTGAAAGGAGAGTATGCGGGGTGGCCAGGTGAGTACGCCCAGCGTACTCTTAGAAATCCCAAACCCTAATTTAAGGGCCACCACTATATAAGGAACATGTTGGTTCATACCCTAGCCCCCTTAAGCTCATCCTTAACCTCAGAAACCCTAGAAAACCCGTATTCCATCCATTATTGGGTGTGTTTAGCCTTTGGTAGCTCATTTTGGCAAAAGAAAAGCTAGAAGAAGAAAAGAGAAGTTGTTAAAGAAGGGAAGGAACGATTGGAGCTTGTAGATCTGAAGAGATATCATTCTTTGAAGCTTATTTGAGGTATAAAGCTTCTTGCTTGCCATTTACTTTGCATAGATCTAAGTGTTGTGAAGTTTTAGCATCTTTCTTGTCCGAAAGTTCTCATCTTGATTCATGCTTTGTGTTGGCCAAGATTATCTGTCCTTTCAGACCCTTTGAGAGGTCTTGAGTGAGAAAAATGAGGTCCCAAGGGCTGTAGTTGTTCCATGTGTGAGGAATATAGGTCTTAATGGATTAAGACCTTCGATTAAGAGCTTTTGGACGTCCCAAGTAATAAAGTTTGAGACTTTATGAACCTTAGGCATATTTGGCCTAGGGATCTGAAGTTTGGGCTTAAGAGCTTAAGCCATTAAGTGGTTATAAGGACTTTATGAGTAGTGCAGTTACCTTCCGCGTAACATGGTAGTACGCCCCGCATAGCGGGCCAGTGCCCTGATTGTCCTTCGCGAGTCAATGTTGTACGCCCCGCGTACCAAGGAGTGTACGCCCAGCGTACTCCCCCTGTTGGACTTTCTTTTTGGGCCTTTGAGTTTGGGCCGTTTGTGGGCAGTTGGTTATTGGGCCAAGTCTGGGAATTTATGGATAGAGTATTTTGGGCCCAATTATTGTTATGGACGTTGGATCTAGGCCCATTTGGTGAAGTGAGCCCAATTTGGTAAATTGGGCCAATATTGGACTTTGTGTGAGATTTGGACTGGATCTTGGTCCGATAAGTGGATGTATGATTGGCCTAATGTTTATTTTGTTACGATGGCTAGTTCGGGGTTTGCGGTGAGTTGGTGATTCGAGAATCTGCTTCTTCAGTTCAGAGTATCGGCATTCGCGAGGTGAGTTATCCTCACTATATCGATAGGTTCTACGGCACCAAGGCCAACCCTTTATCGGATGGATATCCGGATAGTTGTTTGTTATGGAATTGCTTGATATGGGCCGGAAGGCATTATGATATGGGCCGGAAGGCACTCTATATTATGTGGACCGGAAGGTCATGGTATGGAAAGGCGTATGTGCGTAAGTAGTATTTTGGCTGAGACGTAGGGTGATGTTATGTTTGTGATCGGTTAGGTCGGTATCCTGGTTAGGGTGATGATATGTTATGTGATCTGTTTGATCGATTTGTTGACTGTGAACTGTTATATGATTGAATGTTATGTACGCAGGGTTGTTTGGACTGGGGTTTGACCCGATATGCATGGCTGTTCTATGTTCTGTTATGTTATGTATGCTATTTATGTTATGGGCCGGAAGGCAATATGTTATGGGCTGGAAGGCGATATGCTATGGGCCGGAAGGCAATATGTTTTGGACCGGAAGGTCGTGGCCTGGAAGGGCGTATATGTGGTTGGTATTTTGGGGGTATCTCACTAAGGTTTCGGGCTTACAGTTGTGGTTTAATGTTTTTTAGGTTCTTCAGGAGACTGTGGCAAGGCAAAGGCGTGATCGTACCGTTCCTCGCGTTGGTGTTTTATGAAATCGACCTGGGAATACTCTGATAAATAATGTATTGAAAACCTTTTTGTAATAATGTTATTAAAGTGAATTGTTTTGAAAAGTTTAAATTATGTAGAAATTTTTGGTCGTTACAAGTTGGTATCAGAGCCTTGGTTTGAGTGAATTGGAGGAACACTCATAAGACTCCAGTCTCAAATCGAGGAGGGTTTTAAAAAGAGAAATTTAAAATGGTTTTCAAATTAAGTAAAAGGAGGACGCAGAGGTACGATTAGCCGGAGACAGTAAGTAACCCCAAATTACCATTCATGACATTTGTTTTATTGAGCTTTGATAGAACAACATGCTAGTGTTAGGCTAGGGATCTTTAGGATTTCATGAAAATGCTGCCTGATTTGTGATGCCTGTAGCCTAGGGTTTCCTTGTGGGGGATTTCCAGTGTTCCTCTAGTGGTGAGGGTTGAGCGCTTGTTTGCATGTTTTCTCTAGGGCGTTGTGGTAGTACTTCATACAAATATGGGTAGGTGTGGAAGGTAGTATGGGCCCGTACTACCGGAAGCACAGGACCCGTACACGTATCAGGGAAACCATGACCTCTAGGGTTGGGTTGAGAGATGGTTCCCGGAATAGTGGGAAGTGTCGGAGATTTTATGGTGTTTCTTTTCGGTATGGAGATTCGATGCATGCTGGAAGTGGATCTGGGTCAGGATCGGGAGCAGGAAAGGGAGTTCCGGACGGGTCAGTGCCGCCCGAGGTTTTTGGTCAGTCGAGCACGTGCGAGTTGGATGCGAGGATTTGTGAGATCCTGCATGATGAGGTTGCTGCATTGTTCCGGGCCGAGTTGCAGAACTGTTTGGGTCGATCAAGACCGCCATGGTGGAGTATTTTGATGAGCGCTATGCGGCTCTTACTAAGACGGCTGCCGGGGCGGCTACAGCGGCTGTAGCAGCGGCAGGGGGGAGGAGCTAGTAGAGGTTTTCAGTATCGGGAATTCGATAATGCGAAGCCTCCCACCTTTGATGGAGTTTAGGACCCGATCGTTGCTATGAGATGGTTATCAGACGTGGAGGGGTGTTTCTTCACTTGTCCATGCCTTGCTGATCAGAGGGTGAGGTGTGCTCTGAACCTGTTAAGGATCGGGGCAAAGGATTGGTGGAGGCTGACCGTAGGGTCATATTCGGATGCGCAGAGGGCTGCGGTTTCATGGGATCAGTTCAGAGAGATGTTCGGTACTCGTTATGTTCCGCGGGTTGAGAGAGAAAGATCGGCTCAGGAGTTCCTCGAGCTAAAGTAGGGTTCGGAGTCGGTGATGGAGATCACCAGGACGTTTACTGAGAGGGCGATGCTTTGCCCTAAGTTCGCTTCGGAGCAGGCCCAGATGTCCCGATATCTGAGTATGCTCAAGAGAGATATCAGACAGTTTGTGTCCGCGCAGAGGTGTGAGACCTTGTTGGAGTTGCAGGAGGCCACCAGGCAGCGTGAGTTAGAGGTTGTGTTGCAGTTGCGTGAGCTGGGGCAAGCTCCGGTGCAGTCGCAGCCGGCGACGAAACGGTCTAAGACCGTTGATTCCAGGGTAGGAGAGCAGAGTAGTCACACTTGCGGGAAATGTGGGAGGGGTCACACCGGAGTTTGTAGGTCCGGTGGCGCATGCCGCAAGTGCGGAAAGGAGGGGCACTATGCGAGGGATTGTCGGCAGTCAGTGCTAGTTCAGGATTTGAGAATTTGTATCATTGTCATCAGGTTGGGCACTTGAGGGTCAACTGCCCACAGCTTGTTGTAGGACCGGTGCAGGCTCCAACACCGGCCACTTTGAGGATCACAGTTGGAGGTCAGGGTGGAGCGGAGCCCCAAGGGCTCAGGGCCGTGCTATTCAGCTTTCAGCAGGGGAGGTCAGAGCAGTGCCGGATGCAGCGGCGGGTATGTTCCTTTCTTGATATCTCGTTATCTTGTGATTTTGTGGTGCGTTATTCTCTGCTGGTCGTGTTGTATGGGTTTTTCGTTTTGGTATCCGTTGTCCCTTGAGGGTTTGGTATGGTTATGAGTTAGTGTTTCGGGTTTCCGTTGGTTATCATTTGTGAGGATTATTAGTGGATACGGCGTTGGATTGAATGCCGAATAGTATCTGTATTCTGAGGAGTGGTTGGTTGCAGACTGAGTTCCTTCGAGCTCGGGTTGATCAGTGTGGAAATGTGTTTTTGCGAAGGTTGCTAGTGTGCTATTGGGGATCAGTCTGCGTGTAAGTGTTGGGTTTTGTGCAAGGTTATTTTGGGAGGGTGGTGATAGCGACCGGTGGTTGTTAGTCATTGCCCTAAGTGGGGGAGAATTGGAAATTCTCCGGATGATCGATAGGCTTGAGAGATTGTTTAGCTGCTTGGGATTCGGCGGTATTTCTTTCAGCCGAGAGCAGGCCGGTATGAGTAAGTGGCAAGCGTGCGGGACGAAATACAGACTTGGGGCATTTGAGTGTGGAGGGCCAGGGATCAGGCCGGGATTGAGTATGTATGTTGGAGATAGAGTTCGGAACCCTTAGAGGGCTAGAACAGTATGCATGGGAGGATTCCCGGAGAGATAGCCCGGAATAATGAATGCTAGTTGAGCGGTCCGGATAGACTGAAGGCCGGAAGGCGTATCAGTCAGGCTGAAGGCCTTGGAGGGCGGTCCAGTCATGCTGAAGACTCTGCAGGTGTTGTTAGTCCGGTTCGAGGAAATGGATTGAGTATGTCGCGATGTGTTAGCACTAGAAGGTCTGGCCCTGGGTATTGATCTCGATTAGTGGAGAGGGTGCATGGACTCGAGAGTCCTTGCGAGCAGATTCAGAGCATGTGTGTTGCATGGATAGCGGTTATGCTATAAACGGGTGGTGCAGCGTTGGGTGAGCACCGTGGCACTTGTCGTGGTGACAAGGCAGCCAAGTGGATCTCCTTGGTAAGGAAAGAGAGAGAGGAGTGTAGCTCCGAGAGGAAGAGTAAATTCACAGAAGTGAAAGCGGCAGTGTAGAGTTATGATCGAAGTGGTCCGACGGTGGTCATTGAGCAGCGTGATTGCGATGGTGGTATGGAATGTCGTCATGATGGGATGTCTGCTGAGGACGCAGGAGGGATTCCGCGGGTGTAGAGCCAAGAGTCTCAGGAGGGATACCGGGATGGAGTCTGGGACTCCCAGCTTGATTCTGATCAAGGAGTTGTGTATGTAGTGGTGATTCCTCCTGGGGATGTTAGAGATGTCGTCAGTGTGGCGGGTTTTTCCTAACCCGAGAGTGCTAGGGCTGGTTCAACATGTGCGTGTGATTGCAAGAAGAGAACTCGTGGGAGTTGCTCTATGACTGAAGAATGTGTCCTTCTGTCAGCTCAGAGTGGATATAGTTGGATTCGGATGAGGAATCCGGTGGTTCATGGTTATTTCTAGCTCATATGGGTCGAGTGATTATTTTGATCTGGAGCAGTATTGCATCATGGGTAGTACCCGATTGTCGAGTGTGATTATCAGAGGGTAAAGTCGGTGACCGACTTGAGACGGTGGTCAGGACACCGCAAGAAAGGAGAAAGTGAGTTTCGGGTTTCGATGGTTGTACCTTGAGGGACCTGGTTTAGTTAGTGCCAGGTAGTGCGTTGCAGGGGAAGTTCTGAATTAGAGTTGCTGCAGGCTTCGAGGACGAAGCCTAATTTAAGTGGGGGAGAATTGTAACACCCCATCTTTAAGTGTTTAATTATAAGTCCCTGAGGTTTAAGAGGAAGGGTAGTTCTGGTCTTTTTCGGGAAGTAGGTTTCATCCGAAGAGGTTTCGGGCTGGTGTATGTTGTTAAAAGCATTGGGCTTCTCGCCACCCCGTATGAATGTAAAGTTAATTGGGAGCGGATTAGATTAGAGGAGTTGCGGTGTTTTGAAGATGATTATTGTTTATATTTCTTTGTGGAGTAAGTGGGATAAGGGCCCATGCATGCATGGCATGCGTGTTTATATTTTGAAGTTGGCTAGGTACGCCCAGCGTAAGCTGGACGTACGCCCAGCGTAGTGAAAGGAGAGTATGCGGGGTGGCTAGGTGAGTACGCCCAACGTACTAGAGGTACGCCCAACGTACTCTCAGAAATCCCAAACCCTAATTTAAGGGCCACCACTATATAAGGAACATGTTGGTTCATACCCTAGCCCCCTTAAGCTCATCCTTAACCTCAAAAACCCTAGAAAACCCGTATTCCCTCCATTGTTGGGTGTGTTTAGCCTTTGGTAGCTCATTGTGGCAAAAGAAAAGCTAGAAGAAGAAAAGAGAAGTTGTTAAAGAAGGGAAGGAACGATTGGAGCTTGTAGATCAGAAGAGATATCATTCTTTGAAGCTTATTTGAGGTATAAAGCTTCTTGCTTGCCATTTATTTTGCATAGATCTAAGTGTTGTGAAGTTTTAGCATCTTTCTTGTCCGAAAGTTCTCATCTTGATTCATGCTTTGTGTTGGCCGAGATTATCTGTCCTTTCAGACCCTTGGAGAGGTCTTGAGTGAGAAAAATGAGGTCCCAAGGGTTGTAGTTGTTCCATGTGTAAGGAATATAGGTCTTAATGGATTAAGACCTTAGATTAAGAGCTTTTGGACGTCCTAAGTAATAAAGTTTGAGACTTTATGAACCTTAGGCTTATTTGGCCTAGGGATCTGAAGTTTGGGCTTAAGAGCTTAAGCCATTAAGTGGTTATAAGGACTTTATGAGTAGCCCAGTTACGCCCCGCGTAATCTGGTAGTACGCCCCGTATAGCGGGCCAGTGCCCCGATTGTCCTTCGCGAGTCAATGCTGTACGCCCCGCGTACCAAGGAGGGTACGCCCAGCCTTCTCCCCCTGTTGGACTTTCTTTTTGGGCCTTTGAGTTTGGGCCGTTTGTGGGCAGTTGGTTATTAGGCCAAGTCTGGGAATTCATGGGCATAGTATTTTGGGCCCAATTATTGTTATGGACGTTGGATCTAGGCCCATTGGTGAAGTGGGCCCAATTTGGTAAATTGGGCCAATATTGGACTTTGTGTGAGATTTGGACTTGATCTTGGTCCGATAAGTGGATTTATGATTGGCCTAATGTTTATTTTGTTACGATGGCTAGTTCGGGGTTTGCGGTGAGTTGGTGATTCGAGAATCTGCTTCTTCAGTTCAGAGTATCGGCATTCGCGAGGTGAGTTATCCTCACTATATCGACAGGGTCTATGGCACCAAGGCCGACCCTTTATCGGATGGAAATCCGGATAGTTGTCTGTTATGGTATTGCTTGATATGGGTCGGAAGGCATTATGATATGGGCCGGAAGGCATTCTATATTATGTGGACCGGAAGGTCATGGCCTGGAAAGGTGTATGTGCGTAAGTAGTATTTTGGCTGAGACGTAGGGTGATGTTATGTTTGTGATCGGTTAGGTCAGTATCCTGGTTAGGGTGATGATATGTTATGTGATCTGTTTGATCGATTTTGTTGACTGTGAACTGTTATATGATTGAATGTTATGTACGCAGGGTTGTTTGGACTGGGGTTTGACCCGATATGCATGGCTGTTCTATGTTCTGTTATGTTATGTATGCTATTTATGTTATGGGCCGGAAGGCAATATGTTATGGGCCGGAAGGCAATATGTTATGGGCTGGAAGGCGATATGCTATGGGCCGGAAGGCAATATGTTTTGGACCGGAAGGTCATGGACTGGAAGGGCGTATATGTGGTTGGTATTTTGGGGGTATCTCACTAAGCTTTCGGGCTTACAATTGTGGTTTAATGTTTTTCAGGTTCTTCAGGAGACTGTGGCAAGGCAAAGGCGTGATCGTACCGATCCTCACGTTGGTGTTTTATGAAATGGACCTGGGAATACTCTGATAAATAATGTATTGAAAACCTTTTTGTAATAATGTTATTAAAATGAATTGTTTTTAAAAGTTTAAATTATGTCGAAGTTTTTGGTCGTTACAATGACGGGTTAGGTCAATAATTACAAATGTGTCAGTTTTCCCTGACATTTGAGTTGCAACTAAAACAACATTAAAAGTCAAAATAACTACTTAGATATTTCAACATGATTCTGATTGTGCTTACTAAATTTGCAGGTACTCTTGTTTATCAAACTAAGAAACAATTTAAATGCATGAGTAGACAGAGTAAATACATGGTCGAAGTTTTAAGGTAGTGAAATTACTAAAATGACCTTATGGGCAAGTAGGCTCTCCCATGCAGATTCATCACTTCTATTTGGTAAATTTTGTAGAACGAACTTTCCAGCATTCCATCATTTATTGGTGAATGCCTTGTTTGATGTTAGTATCTCAGTTGATAAATTTAAATCCTTAAATCAAGAAACATAAATTAATAAGTTAGTGAAATATGAAAATACACTAGAATTAATATAAAAATTAAATTACAAAAATGGTCCCTATGATTTTTGTTTCTTATTCTTTTTAGTCCATAGTTTGAACTTATTTTTAATACTTTTGATCCATATTTCAAGGTTACAGGACAAAAATCAATAAATAAGGAGCAAACTTGAAATAAATTTCAATTTTGGACTAAATAGGGTAAAAACCAGAAAGTAGAAGTACCAATTTTGTAGTTTACATAGATGAAAAGAGTAGAAAAAAAACAGATAAAGAACAAACCTGGTCCACAGTTCGTATAGCAAGAGTAAAACGCGAAGCATCAGTGCAAAATTCTTTTTTGAAATCCAACATTTTTTATTTTGCAAAAGAGTACCTATAGCACCAATGTTTATGAAGGTCCACATTGCTCCATCATTACCCCAGTCCATGTACTCCAAAATCTTTCTTGTTCCTGCAAGTTGTAATGGCATTCCTGCAAGTGCTCCTTCTCCCATGGATCCTTGAACAGAAGCCTGAGTAAATTTTAAACTTGTATTTATATTTGAATATGTTTTTGTTGTATATACCATAACTGAATTTGACATTTATAGTTTAGGAGTTGGAATTAGAAGAATCATAATTTGTCATGCCTGGCAGGAAATGGAATGGAATTTAACAAAAAAAGGAAGAATAGAATTGAGTAGTGAATCCCATCAAACATGGAATTTGAAGGAATATGATATAATTTAATTCCATCCATTTTCCAATCAAACATGCCATGGAATGGAATCTCCAATTCCAATTCCATCAGAACCATGATAAGCATACCTTAACACATTTTTCATCATCTGAAAATGATTGAGCAAGAACTCGAACAAGTTCCATCAAAGTACCTATCCGATTTACATCCTGTACATAAATATAATTTATATTTATATTTTATAACCATTCAATTATTGAAAAAGGAAGTGTTCCTCACTATGTTGGGGTTCAGCTTTGGCTATCATCAACATTACAAGTTGTCTCATTATTGTCCACCGCCACATGGAATAAGCTGCAGAAGTAAGTTCAAAGGAAGGATTGTGAAATTGACCTTCACGTCCTTTGTGGTCATTCTATTACTAGTACTTCCCGTACTCATCAACCCTTAATGGTTCATCCCAATCAAACTCATGGTCATGAAATGGATCCACAAAGTGGCCAGAAAGCATAGAACGTCTGCCCTCCTACTAGTGTCCATAACCCTGTTACTAATTTCCAACATTCTTACGTGGCTCCTGTTACTGTTGGGGTTCAACTTAGGGATTTCAGCTATACATTTCTCTTCATCCTGCAATACATGCTCTAGTTCTTCCAATTCTTTCTCAAGTTCACTGACTTCCTCATTCATATACATCTCTATCGCCTGATCTTGTCCTTCACTGAATCAAGCTCCTACAACATGATTTTTTATGAACATTTATAATTAACTATTTAAACATAGTTTCTGAGATTATTAGGTTTAAAATGTGATAGAATATCATCTTATGAATTAGCTGTTCATCAAGTGTGAAATGTTCTCTGGTCCAATCACAAGAAGCTCAAAGTCGCCTTATCTGATTTGTACTGATTCCTATACTTCTCCTTCCATTCCCAAACTCGCTTTGTGACCTCTTCTCTACCTAATTCAACCCTCTTAATTCATTCAGATGCCACCATTCTTTCAACCACCAATTGAAAACAATATATGTTAGATACATAATATATTAACTAAGTAGACTAATACAATAATCAGAAATCTATTTGTGGAAAAACTCAAATCTGAGTTGCAGAACTCAAAATGATCAGTTCCAGGGAGCCAAAGTGTAGGTATGCCCTTCATCCTGTTGTATTTGATCATGATATCCTGGAACACAATTGCAAATATGAATGGTTTGTTTATTTACACATTGAATGAAGAAAAAATGTTGAATTTTACAAAGTTTAATGTGAATCTATGTTGTTATTAAACATTTACCAAACCTCAAGAGTTACAAACATAGCATGTACCATGTACAATGAACCAGTCACGTTTGGAGGTTGCATTGTGACAACAAAAGGTTCACTTCCCTTGTCAAAGTTTTGCTTGAAATACCCTTGGGAATCCCACCTAGAAGCAATCAATGGTTAATACATAGAAATGATGATATGAGAATCATTTTTCTCAGTTAATATGAAACATGGCACATTCGATCAAAAGTAATACCAGTTGTATATGAAAAATGCTTACCATTTTCTTCGAATGGAGGGTCAATTGAGTTTCAATCTTTGGTGTTAGGGTTTATCGATTGTAAGAGGAAGAATATAGACATACTCTCATAGAAAATGGTTGTATGTGCTTGATTTTGCGAAGATGAGTTAAATGAAAGAGTTAGGGGTTTCTTGTTGTAGGTGAGATCAGGCATTCGAGTTTCAATGAGTATTAGACTTTCAGTCAATCACACATTTGAGTAATCGATTTTTAGCAAATTCCAGGCTTTCAGAACAAGAAACCTATAGAACCCCTTCAAAGACATCATCAGTGACATTTGAATCATTAAGCATACTTTGATTCTTCCATTGCGTTCTTATTTCTTTACTGTTTAGAATCTAATCGATCTTCAATGTTTAACATCTTAACAATTGGTATCAGAGCAGGCAATTGTGTAATTCATACGTGTTGAGAGAAAAAATTTGAGACACACTTGAACAAAAGTTAGAGCAAGTATATTGCGGAATAGTTAATCTCGAAGGATCTAAAGCTCAACAATAATATTTAAGTTAGATGGTTAGAGAGTTAGTTGCGGAAAAGTAAAGAAATGGAAATGACAACAATTGTTATATCAAGTTTACACATAAGTTGATTCATAACGAGGAATGTATTCAACCCAAGTTAATAAGTGAGATCAAACTTAGTGGTTAAGACACAAAAGACTTGCTCCGAAGAGAGATTGTAATCAGTTATATGAAAGTAAGAAATGTGAGTAATAAAGAGATAGACAGAAAAGATAACTTTAGAGATGTGTATTGGAAGATGATAGATGTGTCTTTGAGTACAAGAGAATGAGCTCTATTTATAGAGACTCAATGAGTTACATCAGATTCACTCTCTAAGAGTAGCCATGTAAGGCATACTGGACAATAGAGAGGATTATACTAAGAAAAAAGAACTATGTAACAGGGGGCAACCACGGTATGTAGATACTTCGGATGCGATTGCTGAAGAAAGAGCTTGACTGCGGTAGCTTGTTGACTGCTGTACCGGAAGTTCAATAGGGTTACTTTTTATGATTTAACAATATTCCCCTAAGTGACCTCTTTAACTTCCGTTCATCTATCATTTTGAAGATACTTGATTAGGATCCACCAAAACTTCTTGATGTTTTCCAACCAGGTGATTCTTCTTGAAATTTCGAGCTTGACTTCTGCAGTAGTGTGTTTCGATTTTTCAACTGCGTTTCAGCAGATGTCAAGTTGCTTCTTGGTGAGTCGATGCATGGCAGTTATAGGAATGAAGTATTTGACATTGTTGATTTTCCTTTTGAAAATGATTCCTAGTTCAGGGAAGTTGGTTGCACCTAAGGATCTTTCTTCACAGCCTTCGGTAGGCGTTGGTGTAGGGTCGAGTGGTGGCAGATCAAATTTCTTGGCAACGGTGGGGTAGATGTCTGCGACGATTTTAGCAAAATCATAAACCGTTTCCTTCAAAAAGCTATTGGCTCTTTCAAGTGCAATCATCATCTTCGGGTGCTTCTTTTACTTATTCTAGAACACCTTCGCAATGAGAAAGACTTCCTCCGGATTCATACAAGGGATGTCTGCTTGGTTGCAAACATAGTCGTGTTCCCTTCTAGTGAGGGTATACTGGATGAAATCTGCCTTCACAAACTTCCGAATTTTGTAGTTTTTGACCATGGATGGTCTGTCGTTAGACCATATATACTCAATGGGAGAGGCATGCTTCACATGAAAATGACTAAGCCTCTTAAAATCCATTGGTAATATTTTGTCGTCTGGAAGGCTGAGGTCGTAATGCTCAAATACTGTGAAGTATCTGGCATTTGGAGAGATGGGGACATCCCAGTAGCCATTCGGAAAGGGTTCAAAATAGGTGAGGTGAGGTCTGTAATCTTCATCCAATAGTCTGTGGTGAGGATTGATCCAAGAATTTATCAAGGATTCATCTATGAAAGTATCAAAACTACATTCTCTCCATATGAGCTCCACAAGTTTAGCTGTCTTCCAATCTTTTTTCTTTCGGGCGGTGGCATGAGAGTCATTGAAGCTTGGAGAGGATACGAGTTCCTCTTGCAGTGGAGTATTATGAGGTGGAGTATGATGAGATGATTGTGGTGAAGTATTATGAGGTGGAGTATGATGAGATGATTGCGGTGAAGTATTATGAGGTTGAGTATGATGAGATGATTGCGGTGAAGTATTATGAGGTGGAGTATGATAAGATGATTACGGTGAAGTATTATGAGGTGTAGTATGATGAGATGATTGCGGTGAAGGTTGCGGTGTAGAAACTTTTTCTATGATGATGGGGGGACTTTGATGCGGTGAGGTGGAGTGATTGGAGTGACTTCTTCTTCTTCACTTCCCGCTCTTGAGGAATGCCACACATGTGCTTCCTAATGCAAGGTTCGAAGGCCATCAATTTTGGCAAAAGTTTCTTGAAATTGAGTTTTGAGGGCATCTGCCAGTTGTTATTTATTGGGAATGTAGGATTTGAAGAGCATCCAGTGAATTTCTTTAGTGAGTTGAAGGATTTCGGGGCCATGGAAATTTACGAATAGAGATCGCTGCAGGCAGTTGATTGTAGCTTGAAGAACTGAGATAGTCGACTCCTAAGCAGTGTGAGTCTTAGCGATCAACTTTTGAGATTGGGAGGCTTGATCCGTAATGGCTGCTTGAAGGTCTTTCTTGATTGTAGTTACCTCAGAGATGAGGCGTTCGGTGGCAGCCATGAAGGCCTTGTGATTTGCTTGTCGATTGTTGTCAAGGGACCGGATTCCCATTTCTACTTTGAGGGGGATACACTCAGCAACCAATCTCTCACGTGTTTCTAGTCGCTCTATTCATTCAATCAATGACTGTGGTCCAGGAGTGTCTTCTGGTTGCGGTTGATTTGGCTTGACTGCAACACGGATTTGATCAACCTTTGCTTGGAGGCTCAAAAATTCTTTTCGAGTGACAATATTCTTCTTCTTTTTCTTTTTCTCATTGGGCTTTGAAGTTAAATGGTGACAGCCACTGGATTCCTCTTCTTCAACAAACATCATAAGATCATCATCAGAGGGAGAGGGTTTGTTTACGTCTTGTAGATCATCATCATCAAGACCAAAGGTGGAAGCAGAGCTAACTTCTATGGCGGTCCCTTCATCATGTGATTCTTAGACAATGGGAGTGGGAGGAACTTTGGAAGTATTTTGATCAACAGTTGCTGCCTGAGCCTTGTGGGGTGTCTCGATCATCTGAGACATTCAGTCTTGAACTTTCAAAATTGTGGCTACGGTATTGGCATTGTTAATTGCATCTGCCCAATACTTAGCTACGAGTTTGACTTCTCGCTCCTCCTGCTGCTGTTGCTTGATTTTTTGATCTTTGCGTGCTTGGAATGCCCTACGGAAAGCGGTATATTTCGGAATATCGGCTTTAGATACCGATTTGTAGTTCACCTAAGAGTCATCCGAGTCTTCACCGTCAAATCCTTTGTATCGCACCGAAGTGTCCTTCGGGTCCATGGATCTTTGCACATTTGTGCTCACCGTGCCTAAACCACCTGTTACAGATGTAAGCAGAGTAGGATTTCCTTAGCTTCCTGGGTCTCCTTGACCCGTAGTCAAGTTTGGCCTCGGCTCAGTTCTGGCATTGTGAAAGAAGTGCCCTGCAGTTGGGAAGGTGTTTGAAGTGTATGGGTTACATTCAAGAGGATGGAGTTCAACTCCTCAGGTGAAAAGAAATGCAGTCGGGAAGCCCTGGAGACCTTAGGGTGAGAGCTAGAATTATCCACTTAGGATAGAACTGGGGGGTGTCTCCACGTTGTGATGAGTCAGACTCACTTGATGAGCTTGAGTGGAATTTGATGGTGGTGTTGAATGGGTCTACGGCCACCCCAAGGACTACCAGAGCCTGTTAAGAGGCCGAGGTATCTCTCCGTTCATGCATATGGCCAGGGGAAGTGTTTTTTCTTTTCTTAAGAATGGAAATTGGTTGCGCATCCTCATTCGAGTCACTATGATGAATAGTCACGGTTGATTGGGTTTTACATTTCTTGGAGGGTGCAGTTGTTTTGGGAGCATTCTTCTTGGGGGTTGTTTGTTTCTTCTTGGAGGCCAAATTCTTTCGTCTTTGAGAAGGATTAGAGAGAGTGGTGGACGAAGGTACTGCGGTGCCTTCAGGGTTAATGATTGCGGATGGAAGAGGCGGGGTAGGAAGATATGGGGCAATACCTTTTGTAGCCTCAATATGATTTGAGACATCAGCATTCTCAAGACCAAGAGTTGAAAGAATGTGGGTAGGAAGTCTCCGTATTGGTCCAAAAGGAGATTGATCAGATGAGGGATTGTACCTTTTGAGATCCTTGGTGAAAAAGAAGTTGATGTCATCTCGCATTTTGATTCCTGAATCCGAATGAAGATCTGAAATGCAGAGAGACCAGAATCTTGCAAAAGTGAGTTCAGTTGGGTTCTCCCTTGGGTTCTCCTTGGGAATGTATTGAAGAAAGTCGTCCCATAAGATCTGCCTGTAGTTTATGTCATGACCAGTGAATATACTCAATACCAACTCTAGGAGTTTGAGTCCCATATTGTCTGTGCCTCCGGTTTTGCCGGATAGACTACGGATGACGAAGTGGTAAACAAATTGCCAGACCCCAGACAATTGGTTTTTCTTGAACTCACCAATTCCTTTAATCCTCTTCTGATATCCCATCTGGTAAAGAGCAGAAGTAATGTCCTCCATGGATGGGGTGAAAAACTTGATGGAGGGATGGACAAGGAGGTTAATGGCAGAAATAAAATTTTCTTTGGACAGAACAACCAATGAATCGTTAACCAGGCTAATATGAACTTCTTGAGGGTTGTTAAGTGGGCGATAGACTGAGAAGGCACATTTGAAGAGAGTTGAGACTGGGACAACGTCTGTGAAAGCATCGAAGGGCCAAACAGGGGATGGTTCTACAAGAACTTGATCATCAACTTGATCGGAGCATTATAGGATGAATGATCGTCGAATATTGCTCTGAAGTTGCTTGAAGCAATTGTGGGAGAGTCTGAACCGTTAGAGCTTCCTGATCTAGATGCCTTTGATTGTTTCTTGGAGATACCAGATTTCACCATTGTTGGAGCTTGAGAAAGCGAGTAGAATACAGAATGCTTAAATGTTCAATGTTGAGATAGCGTAAAGTGGTGTTTAGGAAGATGAAAGGTTTATATAGGGAAGAATGTGAACGGTAACTGAGATTTACTGTAACACCCAAGTTTTGAAGGTCAAGAAAGGAAAGAAAACCTTAATGTTAAGGGGCGACTCGGCGAGTCCAAGGAGGAACATGGCGAGTCAGAGCGGGATCCGGGTCGGGGGGTAAGTGACCGACTCGGCGAGTCGGCCAAGGTGACT
Organism: Lactuca saligna; assembly: GCF_052625555.1. Lineage (NCBI taxonomy): Eukaryota > Viridiplantae > Streptophyta > Magnoliopsida > Asterales > Asteraceae > Lactuca > Lactuca saligna. The sequence continues at coordinate 113,352,923 of NC_136417.1, read as the reverse complement.
CGGCGAGTCTAGTCTGTGCGAGGAAAACCCTAATTCCGGGAGTTGTATCCTATTTAAAGGGTGTTATGCCCCTCCCTCAGCCCCCATATCATCCCAGAGAACCTGTAAACCCTATAATTCGTGTGAGCTTCCATCATTGAGAGAAATAGCTTTGGATGAAGGAAACTTTGGAAAGGAACATGAAGATCAAGAAGGTTGCTTCAAAGGAGAGGTGTGTGCTCGAGATCTACTTCAGTTTGTGTTCATCTTGGAGGTATTAAGCTGCCATTTTCCCTTCTTTGCATCTAGATCTATTTCGTCATGAGATTTCGGGGTTTTATGGTTGTTGGGACCCAAATCGGGTTAGGGGCTTAGATATGTTGTTGCCACTTCTGATCTATTGTTGGGATGGTCCAATATGTCATAAAGCATCAGGAGATGAGTAGTTGATGAAGCCTTTTGTCCTTAAACGAAACCCTAGTGTGTTTTCAGCCTAGATCTCTTTAGTTATACGTAAAGTTTGCAACTTTACGTAGGGATTCAGCTTTGGAAGTATGGATCTATGGTTTGGACTCCCTACATGACTCAAAAGTCCTCTGCATGTTTGGAGATCTAAATGGACTCGGCAAGTCCTTCGAGTGGACTCGGCGAGTAGCATGAAGAGGAGGAGGAACTCAACGAGTGGATGAACAGCTCGTCGTGTCGGATGAAGTTGGGCATGCACTCGGCGAGTTGGATGAACAAATCGGCGAGTTGAATGAAGATTGCCTGGTACTCGGCGAGTCTGTTCTTGGACTCGGCGAGTCAGGTCGCGAAACCCCAAACCCTTCGAGTTGAGACTCGAATCAGTGAGTCGAATGGAGACTCGGTGAGTTGGACAGGTTAGGACTCGGTAATCGGTAGACTCGACGAGTCATGGACTGACTCGGCGAGTCGTGTCGCGAATGGAAAGACCCTGAGTATATGAACTCGGCGAGTCAGTAAGTGGACTCGACGAGTAGGGTTGACCTGAAAAGGTTGACTTCGGCCAAGACTTTGACTTAGATCGGAATTGACTTGGTTGGCTGTCGGGGGTCAGTTAGTCTAAGTGTTGCATTGACATTGATAGTTCGGGGAGCAAGTAGAGCAGGAGTTCAGTGAGTAGTCGGGCAGCAGCTAGTGGGATCATCAGCAAGTTCAGCCAGTGCAGGTGAGTTTCCCTTTGTATGAATGGGTCTATGGCCACAATGCCGGCCCATGTAGTTATGAGTAGAAGACCTGGGGGTTAGCCCTAGGCACAGTATGCTAGTATGATATTCGGACGAGGTCCAATGACAGAGGGCGGGTGCCCAAGAATTGGTTTATGTGATAGTTTATACTTGTTATTTGTGTGATACTTGTATGTGCCAGGTAGGGAGGTGAGTGTGGGCGAGGTCATGTATCACACCAATAGCAGAGTGTGGAAGGGGTTCCACATCTCAATAGCAGCAGTCCAGGGGCGAGACCCAAGATAGGAAAGGAGTGAGGGTGGGCTGGGCCCCTATCTCACTATCAGCAGGAGTATGGACGGGGTTCCATGACTCATCAGTAGCAGGACACGGGCGGGGCCCAGAGATAGGCGAGGCCTTAGAGCAAGAGCCGTTAGTATATGTTTAGCTTATGTGATGTTATGTGATATGTGGATGTGCTATTATATGTTAGTGGGCGGGGCCCTGTGACAGGAGAGGCCTAAGTGAAACAGATCTGTATCCGAGCGGGGCTCGAAGCTAGGCGAGGCCTGGGGCGGCGGGGCCGTTGTAGCGGGCGAGGCCCAGTATAGTGGACGTGGCCCAGTATGTGCAATATGTGATTATGCATGGTATGTGGTAGGGTGGGGAACTCACTAAGCTTCGGGCTTATGGTTTTCAGTTTTGTTTTCAGGTACTTCCGATAGCGGAGGGAGGAGCTCGGGGTGATCGCATGGCAAACACCATAGTTTAGATAGCCTGGGAATGTTTTACTCTGATAACAAACATGTATTTTGGAAACTATTACACTGTTTATGTTTTTAAATGATGAATTTGCTTAAAGTAAGGTTTTATTAAAAGAAATTTTTAGTCTTGAATTTTGGGACGTTACAAGTTGGTATCAGAGCCTTGGTTTGAGGGATTCGGGCATACTCTCGGGTGTGCCTGAACTCAAACTGAGGGGTCGGATAAACAATTTTCGAAAATGAGAGACAGTTTTGTAAAAAGAATTTTTAGAACGAAAAACAGTTTTAGAAAAGCAAAAGGAATTCAGAAAGAAAAGAACTTGGAAAAGAGAAAAGAGGTGTTGTGCATGCAATCAACCGAGCTCAAGTAAGTACCCCAAAATACCCATACAAGTTTATGTTATGATTATCAGTTGGTAGAATAGCATGCTATAATAGGACTAAGGGTCTAGGGATGATGCCTTATGTGCCTGTTATTTGTGCTTTTGAGCTGCATAGTGGTGCTGATTAGACAGTAGTAGGATGGCCTGTTTAGGTTATGCCTGAGTTTATGAGTTCGTGTTGCATGCTAGTTCAGATTCTTGCTATGTGGATATGATTGCTTGAGTATGTTATGGTTAGATTTTCCTTTGTCTGAATGCTGCTTGCTTTGTGCATTGTGGGATTCTGAGTGATGGGAGTTAGCCATTAGGTGAATACGTCACGTCACATGTGACCAGGGTCGAATAATCTCAGAGTGCTGGATTTGGCCCTATTGCGCAGCTCTCGTTTGAGTCCAGCCATTGTAGGGACGAGTCTTTTACTCGAAGGTTTATATGAGCCTCGTCACATGTGATGGTATCCAGGTGATGGCTAATTGGCATCACAAGGAGACCTTCAGCAGTTGAGGGCTGGTTTGAGTTGAGTCAGAGGTTTCGCTAGGGTAAGCGTAGGATGAGGTAGTGCTGGGAGAAATAGTAATGGGAAGAAGGGACCTGGTGGAGTCAAAGCAATTCCTGAGGAAAGTACGGATAGATGTGGAAGGTAGTATGGGCCCGTACTACTGAAAGCAGAGGATCCGTACTCGATTCGGGAAGGGCCGAGACAAGACTGGGAACCTGGTAGTGCGTGTGTTTGGTCTCGCAGCAGTGATAAGTGTTCTGATAGTGTTTGTGTTATATTTTCAGCATGGTGACGTTGCGAGAGATACCAGTGGGCAGTTCAGGTGCTGGAAAGGGATCTGGCTCTGACTTTGGAGTCGGACAGATTGATGATTAGATGAGAAAGTTTATTTCGGCGGAAATTATGCGCAACATCATTGATCAGACTCCTGTGATTTTCGATTCGGTTAAGGAGGATATTATGGAGCTCTTGAATAGCCGCCTTGGGGCCTTCTGGGCCGAGATTGTAGCAGAGCAGGTGGGGACTCATCCGGAGCCTGAAGCTTGTGGGTCTCTGTGATCCTTCTGGAAGGGGGATCCTTCTGGAAGGAGGATCCTACCACTAGCTTTTGTAGTTTGGGGTCAAAAGGGAATGGTGCATCATGTTTTCAGGAGGGTCAGTTACAAGATTGGATCACTGCAGAGGTTTCACGGGCTCTCCAGGAAGAGTTACCAAACACCATTGGGCGTATCATCGATAAAGTGGTTGTCGGTATTGAAAGGCGGACCTCAGCTATCCAGGCAATGGGTGAAATGGTCACTACAACCCGCGAATGGGAGATTGGGTCAGATAGTCAGCTAAGGAAGAGGAAGCGGTCTTTCGGTCTAGTTCGGCGGGATGGGCAGATGGACACTGTCATAGTTGGTGTCAGGGGCCCGCAGGGTCGAGATGGTTGCACAAGGAAGAAGGGAGCACGGGCTAGCGTGCGCAGCAAGTTTAAGTGCGGCAGATGCGGATGGAAGGGTCATAGAGGCCAAGAATGCACAATAGGAGTAGAGTTATGCCATCGTTGTCATCAGCCTGGTCATGTGTAACACCGTGAATTTCAAAATAATTTTTCGCATAATATAAAAACATTCCTCATTTAATTTTCATAAAACATCAAGTTTAAAACTCTAATTCACATAATACAAAATCCCAAGATCACATATCATAAGAATCCCATGCGTGTGTACAGATCAAGCCGGCGCCTTCCCACGGTCATCACTAGTACCTGAAACAAACAACACTAACACTGTAAGCACAAAGCTTAGTGAGTTCCCCAAAATACCACATAATACAAATATTAGCCAATCGAGGCTATAACTCTGTGGGTCCATGCACCCAAACTCTGTGAACCCTCAGGCTCTAACTCTGTAACATGCACAGCATAAATCACATAGAATAATGCAATGCAACACATAACACATATATAGCATACAAGCACTGTATCATAACTTTGGTTACCTACTCAAGGTAGAGTATAGTGAGAAGACTCACCTCGTATATCTCGATAAATCGCGAATCCTGAAAATCACTCGTGCTCGATCCCCCGAGCTATAATCCTCCTATAACATCGTATATCTCTAATTAACACTTTTACTACTAAGGTTGACTAACCCTAACAAGTCAACGCTGGTCAACTCCGGTAAACGGTCAACGGTCAACTTTGACCGGACTCGGCGAGTGCACTAAAGCGACTCGGCGAGTCTACACGTTTTCACCAACTCTCTAGGATTCTCTTTCGAAAAGTCGAGTGCGCCCCTGACTCGACGAGTTCCACCTGGCAAGAATCGCGGGGCCACCACGAGTCAACTCGCCAAGTCTGAAGAACAACTCGGCGATTTCCAGCTCAACTCAGTCCACCTGTCAACCCTCTCCAGCTCTCCCTAACTCACTCAGTCAACCCATAACTCGGCAAGACCACTCACTGAGTGGTTAAGGACAATCTTCATGCTACTCGTCGAGTCTGTTCTTCAGACTCGGCGAGTCCATGCCATGCACCAACTCAATCTTGCTTCTGAGGTCAGATCTGTTTCATCCATTCATAGATCTGGCCCTCCTAAGCTCATTCATCACGTAAAGTCACAGTCTTGGCTACCATGCAACACCAATAAGGCTCTTTTTGAAGAAAAGGCCTCTAAGATGGAAACCCTAGTCTCTAACCCAAAAGGGAGGACATAAAGAATGGCATTAGGGACTCTATGGACCTGCTAAGGTCCAGATCTAGGTACCATATCCCCATGAGACCTCTCACACTACAATTACATAGCAAACAAGGCATGAAGAAACCCTAGATCTAACAAAATCAACCAAAAACACGGAAATAGGCTCTGAATGAAACCTCAAGAAGCTTCCCCTGACGAAATGGAAGTAGATCCAAGCTCCCCAACTCTTCTAGCTTGACTTTCCCCTTCCTTTCTTGCAATTACACACAAATATGGTGAATAATAGCCTCTTATCTCACTCACAGGAACCCTCAGCTGCTTTGGGTGCTCTCTAGGTCAAGGTAGCCGCAATGAAGGGCCATAAGGTTCTTTAAATAGGGCTTAGGACCGGGAAATTAAGGTTTCATTAAACAGAGCGGACTCGTCGAGTCCATTCCCTGGACTCGCCGAGTCCAGGCGCGAACCCGCGTCCAAAACCGCGATCCTACTCGGCGAGTTTGAGCTCCAACTCGCCGAGTCCCCTCACAAAACACCAAAAATTATATGATAAGAAGATACCTGGAAATCCGGGCTGTTACAATTCTCCCCCACTAGAACTAGACTTCGCCCTCGAAGTCTCGCTCTGCAAATAGCTCCGGATGCTGCTCACGCATCTCACGCTCCGGCTCCCAGGTCATCTCTGATCCCTTCCGATACTGCCACTGAACTAACACCAGAGGTACCTCCTTGTTCCTCAAAACTCTGATCTTCCGATCTCTGATGGCCACTGGTCTCTCGGCATAATTCAGGCTCGCATCCACCTGAATATCCTCTAATGGAACTACTGCCGACTCGTCGGCTATACACTTCCTCAGCTGCGACACATGAAAAGTGTCGTGAATCTGCCCTAACTCTGCTGACAATTCCAAATGATAGGCTACCCGGCCTACCCACGCGATCACACGAAAAGGTCCGATATAACGGGGCCCCAACTTGCCCCTCTTCCTGAATCGAATCACCCCTTTCCAAGGGGAGACCTTCAGGAGAACAAGGTCGCCGACCTGAAACTCAAGCTCGGACCATGGTCTATCTGCATAACTCTTCTGTCGGCTCTGAGCGGTCAACAACCTCTGTCTGACCTGCTGGATCTGCTCTGTTGTCTGAAGCATGATCTCCGTACTGCCCATCACCCTCTGTCCAACCTCTCCCCAACAAATGGGGGTCCGACACTTCCTCCCATACAACAGCTCAAAGGGTGGCATACCAATGCTCGAATGATGGCTGTTGCTGTAGGAAAACTCTGCCAAGGGCAAATATGCATCCCAGCTGCCCCCGAAATCCAATACACATGCTCGAAGCATGTCCTCGAGCGTCTGAATCATCCGCTCACTCTGACCGTCTGTCTGGGGATGGTATGCGGTACTAAAATGCAGTCTAGTACCCAACTCCTCATGAAACTTCTTCCAGAATCTGGAAGTGAAACGCACATCACGGTCTGAAACAATCGAGATCGGCACCCGATGCCGAGATACCACTTCCCTCACATATACCTCTGCCAATTTCTCTGCTGAAGAACTCTCGCTGATAGCAAGGAAATGAGCGCTCTTCGTCAATTTGTCCACAATCACCCAAATTCCATCAAATCCTCTGGCAGTCCTTGGTAATTTTGTGATGAAATCCATAGTGATCTATTCCCACTTCCATTCAGGAACCTCCAATGGCTGCAACTTACCATGCGGCCTCTGGTGCTCGGCCTTAACCCTACGGCAGGTCAAGCACCTCTCAACAAACCACGCGACATCCCTCTTCATACAGGGCCACCAATACTCCTTTCTCAGATCCAAAAACATCTTAGTGGCCCCCGGATGTATCGAAAATTTCGACCGATGAGCCTCCTCCATTAAAATGGTACGCGTTCCTCCCACAAACGGCACCCAGATATGCCCCTGAAATGTCATAAGCCCCTGACCATCAGTAACGAACTCAGAAACCTAACCAACAACCTGTTCCCTCTTCTGCATCTCAGGTTGCACAGCCTCGGCCTGTGCCGCACGAATGGCGTCCAATACTGGAGCTATCACGGTCAATCTCAAACATACCTCCCGCAGCGGGGTGCTCTCCGCCTTACGGCTCAATGCATCGGCTACCACATTAGCCTTGCCTGGGTGGTACAGGATCTCACAATCATAATCCTTGACCACGTCCAACCACCTTCTCTGACGCATGTTTAGGTTGGGCTGATCCATCAAATACTTCAAACTCTTATGGTCCGTGTATATCATACACTGAACCCCATACAGGTAGTGATGCCAAATCTTGAGGGCGAACACCACTGCCCCCAACTCTAGGTCATGGGTGGGATATCTCGTCTCATGAGGCTTCAACTGCCTCGATGCATATGCTATCACATGCCCTCTCTGCATCAGCACCGCTCCCAACCCCATAATCGATGCATCACAGTATACCACAAAGTCCTCCATCCCATCCGGGAGGGCTAACACCGGGGCTTTGCACAACCTTTGGTGAAGTGTCTCAAAGGAGGCCTGCTGCTCGGGGACCCAAGAAAAAGCAACACCCTTCCGGGTCAATCTGGTGAGTGGCACTGCGATCTTGGAGAAATCCTTGATAAACCTCCGATAATACCCTGCCAATCCTAGGAAACTCCTAATCTCGGAAGGTGACCTCGGCACCTCCCAACTCATCACCGCCTCAACTTTGGCCGGATCGACCAATATCCCTTCCTGATTAACAAGATGTCCTAAGAACTGGACCTCCCGCAACCAGAAATCACACTTGGAGAATTTGGCATAAAGCTTCTCCGATCTCAGAACCCCGAGAACCTCTCTCAAATGCTCCTCATGCTGCTCTCTAGATCTCGAATATACCAGAATGTCGTCGATAAACACAATCACTGACCGATCCAGCATCGGCCTACACACTCGGTTCATGAGATCCATGAACACCGCCGGGGCATTTGTGAGCCCAAAAGGCATCACCACAAACTCATAATGCCCATAACGCGTCCTGAACGCGGTCTTCTGGACGTCCTCATCCCGCACCCTCACCTGATGGTATCCAGACCTCAAATCGATCTTGGAGAACCAAGATGCTCCCTGCAACTGATCGAATAAATCGTCGATCCTCGGCAACGGGTAACGGTTCTTGACTGTTAGCTTGTTCAACTCCCGGTAATCAATGCACATCCGGTGTGAACCATCCTTCTTCTTGACGAACAGGATAGGCGCTCCCAACGGCGAGCTGCTCGGCCGAATAAACCCCTTCCTCAGCAGCTCCTGAAGCTGCGAGGATAACTCTTGCATCTCTGGAGATGCTAGACGATAAGGCACCTTGGCGATAGGCGCGGCCCCCGGAACGAAATCGATATTGAACTCCACTTGCCTCACAGGAGGCACACTCGGAAACTCCTCGGGAAACACATCCGGGAACTCACGCACCACCGGAACCTCCTCAACTAAACTCGGTCTCTCGGAACCCACCCGCGTATCCATCACATACGCCACAAAACCCTTACAGCCCTGTTGTAGACACTGCCTCGCTCTAGCGGCCGAACAAAACGCTGATCCGGAACGCGTACCCTCGCCATACACCGAAAGAACTCCCCTACTAGGGTATCGTATGGTCACCAGCTGACGCTTGCAGTTGATAACCGCACCAAACCTGCTCAACCAGTCCATGCCCACAATGACACAGACATCTCCCATCGCAATAGGGAGCAAATCAATCGGGAACTCAACACCGAAAATCTCGACTACGCAACCTCGGAGAACCTCCGTGGCATATATCACCCTCTCATCAGCTATGGAAACTCTCAGAGGCCGACTCAGCACCTCATGACTAACACTGATACGCTGGCTAAAAGCCAAAGATACAAAAGTCCGACTCGAACCCGAGTCAAATAAGACCAAGGCAGGTACATAATTCACAAGAAAAGTACCTACGCACAACATAACATAAGCATAATATCTCAACATCAAAATAGATACATTAAAGAATACATACCAGCCACGACATCGGGCGCTGCGCGGACCTCCTCCGCGGTCAGCTGAAAAGCTCTCCCTCGTGCCCTCGACACTTCGACCTTCACTGGCCGACTCTCGGTAGCTCTGATGGCGGCAGGGGCAGATCCCTGAGGTGCTCCCTGAGATGATCCTCGCAACTGCGGACACTCTGCCTTCCGGTGTCCGGTCTGATTGCAGTGGAAACACACCACAAACCCTTTGGGGCAGTCCTTGGCCATATGCCCCTCCTTGCCACACTTGTAGCAAGATCCCGCTCTGCAGACTCCGTCATGACCCTTGCCACACTTCCCACAAGTGCGGCCCTTCTGGCTCCATGGTTTGGGATCAGCGGGCTTGGCCCGCTTGGCTGCCCGCTGAGACTGCGCTGGTCGCCGATCCCTCCCCTGAGACTCCGCGTCCTCCCTGGCCTAAGTCTCTAGCTCAATCTCCCTCTTCCGGGCATTTGCCTGAAGCTCGGTCAATGTCCGATACGAGGAGTTCGCCACGAACTCCCGAATGTCTCGCCTCAAGATACTCAGATAGCGGCTCATAAGTGCCTGCTCCATAGACACTTGCTCAGGGCAGAACATCGCCCTCTCATGGAACATCCTGGTGATCACTGTAACTGACTTAGTACCCTACTTGAGGGTCAGAAACTCCTGGGCCAGACGCTCCCTCTCCACCTGGGGAACGTACTCATCTCGGAACATGGCAGTGAACCTCTCCCAGGTCGCTACCGCAATCTCAGCAGGCGTAAAATGCGCCATCACAAACTTCCACCAGTCCTTCACTCCCAAGCGAAGCTGGTTCAGCGCGAACCGGACCTTCAAATGCTCAGGAGATGAGCAAGTCAAGAAACACCACTGAATATCAGAAATCCACCTCATAGATGTCACCGGATCCTGGGTCCCATCAAACTCTGGTTGTTTTGTGTTGTTGAACTCCCGGAACAGCAACGCATCACCACCTTGCGGCCTCGCGGCAGCAATAGCTGCGGTGGCCGCTGCAACAGCAGCCTCGGAAAGAGCGGCATAACGCTCGTCAAAGATCTCAATCAGCGTCGTCTTAATAGACCCGAACATCTCTGGTATCTCTGCCCTGATGGCCGCAGCCACCTCCTCGTGGATGATCCGGCGGATCTCCTCATCGCTGGTACCACTGCTCTCAGGCATCAAACGTGTCCTCACCATGATCTACCTCTGAAACACGACATACGATAAATTAGAACCCATTCGAGTATATTCACACTCGACAACTCATTCCTCCTTGGTCCTTGGTATTCCAAAGATTCTTACTTGAGCTGTACACCGCTCTGGTGCTTTCAGTAGTACGGGCCCAATACTACTGTCTGCACCGTATCATAATACACCCCAAGTCCTCCTCTTCGGATCCCAATTTCCAAGTACTCTATCATGCATAGGCCACTCTCTAATAGATCTCTCACAAGCCCCTCGCTGCTACCTACTCACTCTCAAGCATCTTATAGCAGCTCACCTCTTCCTAGGCTAAGGCATCACAAATCAGGCCACTCTAGCCCTAATAGGAATACCTAGCCTACTCTAGCATGCGAATACATCATATCAATATCAATATCACATAACATGAGGGTATTTTGGGAAATCGCTGTTCGGGCACGGACTGATCGTACACACAACTCTGCTCTGTGTTATTCCAAAAATATTTTACTCTTTTTGAAAATACTTCTCAAATCCTCAGTTTGAGTTCAAATACGCCCGAAGGCGTACTCGAATCCCTCAAACCAAGGCTCTGATACCAACTTGTAACATTGTGAATTTCAAAATAATTTTTCGCATAATATAAAAACATTCCCCATTTAATTTTCATAAAACATCAAGTTTAAAACTCCAATTCACATAATACAAAATCCCAAGATCACATATCATAAGAATCCCATGCGTGTGTACAGATCAAGCCGGCGCCTTCCCACGGTCATCACTAGTACCTGAAACAAACAACACTAACACTGTAAGCACAAAGCTTTGTGAGTTCCCCAAAATACCACATAATACAAATATTAGCCACTCGAGGCTATAACTCTGTTGGTCCGTGCACCCAAACTTTGTGAACCCTCAGGCTCTAACTCTGTAACATGCACAACATAAATCACAAAGAATAATGCAATGCAACACATAACACATATATAGCATACAAGCACTGTATCATAACTTTGGTTACCTACTCAAGGTAAAGTATAGTGAGAAGACTCACCTCGTATATCTCGATAAATCGCGAATCCTGGAAATCACTCCTGCTCGATCCCCCGAGCTACAATCCTCCTATAACATCGTATATCTCTAATTAACACTTTTACTACTAAGGTTGACTAACCCTAACAAGTCAAAGCTGGTCAACTCCGGTTAACGGTCAACGGTCAATATTGACCGGACTCGGCGAGTGCACTAAAGCGACTCGGCGAGTCTACACATTTTCACTAACTCTCTAGGATTCTCTTTCGACACGTTGAGTAAGCCCCTGACTCGACGAGTTCCACCTGGCAAGAATCACGGGGCCACCACGACTCAACTCGCCGAGTCTGAACAACAACTCGGCGAGTTCCAGCTCGACTCAGTCCACCTGTCAACCCTCTCCAACTCTCCCTGACTCACTGAGTCAACCCATAACTCGGCAGAACCACTTACTGAGTGGTTAAGGACAATCTTCATGCTACTCGCTGAGTATATTCTTCAGACTCGACGAGTCCATGCCATGCACACCCTCAATCTTGCTTCTGAGGTTAGATCCGTTTCATCCTTTCATAGATCTGGCCCTCCTAAGCTCATTCATCACGTAAAGTCATAGTCTTGGCTACCATGCAACACCAACAAGGCTCTTTTTGAAGAAAAGGCCTCTAAGATGGTAACCCTAGTCTCTAACCCAAAAGGGAGGACATAAAGCATGGCATTAGGGAGTCTCTAGACCTGCTAAGGTCCAGATCTAGGTACCATATCCCCATGGGACCTCTCACACTTCAATTACAAAGCAAACAAGGCATCAAGAAACCCTAGATCTAACCAAATCAACCAAAAACACGGAAATAGGCTCTGAATGATACCTCAAGAAGCTTCCCCTGACGAAATGGAAGTAGATCCAAGCTCCCCAACTCTTCTAGCTTGAATTTCCCCTTCCTTTCTTGAAATTACACACAAATTTGGTGAATAATAGCCTCTTATCTCACTCACAGGAACCCTCAGCTGCTTTGGGTGCTCTCTAGGTCAAGGTAGCCACAATGAAGGGCCATAAGGTCCTTTAAATAGGGCTTAGGACCGTGAAATTAGGGTTTCATTAAACTGCGCGGACTCGCCGAGTCCATTCCCTGGACTCGCCGAGTCCAGGCGCGAACCCGCGTCCAAAACCGCGATCCTACTCGGTGAGTTTGAGCTCCAACTCGCCGAGTCCCCTCACAAAACCCCAAAAATTATATGATTAGAAGATACCTGGAAATCCGGGCTGTTACATCATGTCAGGGCAAATTGCCCCACTCAGCGAGAGGAGCAGCCTCAGTATCATCGGAGGCCTCGGAAGGAAGGAGGATTTGGGAGTTCTTTAGAGCAGGATGTGGGTATGAATCTTTATCTTTTTGTCAGCTTATGTTATGATTTTATTGTTATGGTTCTGCATCATTATCGGTAAAAGTATTTTATTTAGAATGGTTGATTGTTATCGTGTTATATGCCATTTACATACCTTGGTCATTTGTATGGTAGTTAGGGTATGTGCTCTATAGAAGAAGGTTGCAAAGGATGCAGTAACTATAGCATGCTTGGAAGGGAATTGGTATGTCTCGCTAGTTCGGAGTGGTATAGTGTTAGAGATGGATGGGTTAAATCCCTAGATATGGCGGGCTTGGGATCCTCAGTAGATGGATTATGGAATGGTAGCAAAGATCAGGATCTCTTTTGAGTAACCAGCAGCAAGGGGTAAGCAGGATTGAAATGGGGAGAATCCTTCGAGTGTGCCCAGAGAGGAGCACGCAAACCTTGAATGAGTGCGTGACCTCCGAGATGGAAAAGAAGTAGTACAACGTTTGATGCTTTGAGGATTCAGGGTTGGGAGTTTGAGAACTCCCCACCAATTAGTGCGTGTGTTGGTAGTAGTTAATGCGTGATTGGGAATTCAGGTTGTGAATCGCCCGTAGGACTCGAGGGAGTAAGAATGAGGATCTTGAGAGCTATGGCACATGAGTGCCTTCGTGTCGGCAGTCAGTGGTAAGAAGTGCTGAAAGACTACGAGGCAGCCGTAGCATTCACTAGCAGTCAGCAATGGATGGTGATGTAAGGCTATGGGTAAGCTGTAGCATTCCTTAATCTCTTCATTAGCAAAGTTGAGGCGAGGCCCTTATTTTGTAGTGATCAGATAGGGATCAGGATAGGTAGTGGATGAGAATGATAAGGAGTTGCCTGTATAGCCCTAGCGAGATGAGACCTTGGGAGAGGCCGCTCCAGGATATAGTTGGGTGAGACCCGTGGGCGAGGCCCGTATGAGATTAGCAGTGTAGATGAGACCTGGGAGCAGGGTTGCTCAGTAGTATGGTTGGGTGAGACCCGTGGGCGAGGCCCGAGCGAGAGTGAATAGACTAGTAGGACTAGAAGGATAGAGGCGGGTGGGACCCGTGGGAGAGGCCCGTGAGTTTTAGCAGTACAGGTGGGACCTGGTAGGGACCTTAGTGTGAAGTTAGGGGATCAGGGATCCCAGGTTTGTAGTGCCTGAATTGCAGAATTGATTGAGCAGTTATAGGTGGTCAAGGTTTCTTTGGAAGACGCTGAGAGCGACTAGTGATGGTGTTGGGACTAGCTACCGGTGGGAGCCGGTAATCCAGATATTGATAGGTTGGTAGGGACCAGAGTGGTCTCAGTTCGTCCGGAAGGCAGATGAGGAATGGCAGAAATATCCAGTTAGTAGTAGTGCGGGTAAGCGGTTTATGGTGGAATTCAGTTAGTTGAGTCGTGGGGTGCTCGACACCAAGTTTTGACAACAGAGGAGTGTTAGTGGTTACTGGCGGTGATGACCTGTACTGGATTTAGCGGGAATAATGGATTGGTGAAGATAGGATCTTCATAGTTTCAGAGGAGATAGTTGCTTTTAGAGCATCGCCTTGGCAAGGCAAGGGATTCGCGTGAGGAAAGAAGCGGTGAACCCCTATAGGTTCAGTTGCAGTACTCGGAAAGTACCAGAAGGATTGTCGGTTGAGTAAGTTGTGTTTCCAAAATGTTCAGGGTTAGGGTTGACCCGAGATGATTATCCACAAGGATTGATGCTAGTCAGAATGATCGGGCAGAAGACCAACGAAGGTAGCCAGCTGGTGTTGGAATAATTGGCGGGGTATTAGAGGCAGATCGTAGGCGGTGGGCCATAGAAAACTTCGAGGACGAAGTTTAGTTTAAGTGGGGGAGAGTTGTAACACCCAAGTTTTGAAGGTGAAGAAAGGAAAGAAAACCTTAATGTTAAGGGGCGACTCGGCGAGTCCAAGGAGGTACTCGGCGAGTCAGAGTGGGATCCGGGTCGGGGGGTTAGTGACCAACTCGGCGAGTCGGCCAAGGTGACTCGGCGAGTTTGGTCTGTGCGAGGAAAACCCTAATTCCGGGAGTTGTATCCTATTTAAAGGGTGTTATGTCCCTCCCTCAGCCCCCATATCATCCCAGTGAACCTGTAAACCCTATAATTCATGTGAGCTTCCATCATTGAGAGAAATAGCTTTGGAGGAAGGAAACTTTGGAAAGGAACTTGAAGATCAAGAAGGTTGCTTCAAAGGAGAGGTGTGTGCTCGAGATCTACTTCAGTTTGTGTTCATCTTGGAGGTATTAAGCTGCCATTTTCCCTTCTTTGCATCTAGATCTATTTTGTCATGAGTTTTGGGGGTTTTATGGTTGTTGAGACCCAAATCAGGTTAGGGGCTTAGATATGTTGTTGGCACTTCAGATCTATTGTTGGGATGGTCCAATATGTCATAAAGCTTTAGGATATGAGTAGTTGGTGAAGCCCTTTTGTCCTTAAACCAAACCCTAGTGTGTTTTGAGCCTAGATCTCTTTAGTTATACGTAAAGTTTGCAACTTTACGTAGGGATCGAGCTTTGGAAGTATAGATCTATGGTTTAGAGTCCCTGCATGACTCAAAAGTCCTCTGCATATTTGGAGATCTGAATGGACTCAGCGAGTCCTTCGAGTAGACTCGGTGAGTAGCATGAAGAGGAGTAGGAACTCGACGAGTGGATGAATAGCCCGTCGAGTCGGATGAAGTTGGGCATGCACTCGGCGAGTTGGATGAACAACTCGGCGAGTCGGATGAAGATTGCCTGTGTCACACCCCGCTAAAGCGGAAACGCAAGGTATGACAGCGATAACGGTTTCATTGCAAAAGATAAAGATACATCACCATAGCAGTATTTAAAAGTTTACAACCCATAGCTTCAAAAGAACAAAATACAAGTTTTTCAAAATAACATTGTTCAAAATATAGCTTCATAATAGCTTCAACACGATGCAGCATGCTCTATGATGATGAATCTTTACATCCACTTACTAATTATTTCCTGAAAAAGCATGTAAAACGAGCGTCAACTATGAAAATAGTTGGTGAGTATCACAAGTTTATAAAATCGAGCGTACAATAAGGCTTTTCGTAAATACAAGTACATTGCTTCAATGATAAACAAGTTGATTGCTATTAATGAATACAAGTTTATTGCTATAACGAGAAACGAGTTTGTATGTGTATGAGCAAACAATGAGTCTCAACCAAACCTATGACTGAAGCCCTATCGAGATCTATGCTTATCGTTCCATAGATGAATATGGTATCATGCACTCCAGCGATTCGGGCGAGTGAGGAGTTGTCAATTCCTAATAGCGCTATCCATAACGACCATTGGCTCAAAGAGTTAATGGTTAGAGATAAGGGAAGGGCCTTTGTACGATAAGTTCTCATGTTCCGTGTTGCATAGACATACATAAAGAAACATAGCAATACAATAGCAATCATGTTTGATACAATTCAATTTAAGTACAACATGCAAACAATAGTTTTTCTGGACATGCTTTTCCACCCCAAAACATAAAAAACGAAAATAGGGGAGTGCGTGAATACTCACGATGTTTTGTGTAGACACAAGCGGTACTTCGGGATGCACCAACGTCTTACTACCGGGATCCTACGACACCAAACACACGCACTAGTGAGTTTCCATGTCGATATCTAATGCTAATATACTAAACTCTACATATAGGGAAATGCCAATTTATGTTTTAGTATTGGATTTATATCATTTTGTTACACTTTTTCTGATGTATTGAAATTTTACAAGTCGTGCGATTAATTACAACCTTGGAAGGTTAATTTTCCAAATTTTAAGTCTCAATAACAACATAAATTCACGAAAAATAGTATTCGAGGGATAAAAATTCTCAAACTTTTTATTTAACTGTTAATACACAACACTAAGCTGGGAAAATTATAAAAATGGATTTCCAAGCTGTTTAATTATATTTTATAATTTTTGAGCATTTATTTCAATAAAAATTGAAATAAATAGTAAACAGTTTCCAAAATTACCCAAACTTTTTATTTAATTGTTATTATACATAAATAGGCTGGGAAAAATATAAAATATATTTTTCAGTGGTTATTTGTATTTTTCCTTGTTTTATTTCTTTAAATAGTCATTAATTAAAGAAATATTATTAAACAGTTAAAATAAATTACCATAAATTTTTGTAACATCATTTACAGTATAAATATCTTGGGAAAAATATCAAAAGTGGTTTTCATAATGTATAAACTGGTTTTGGGTATTTATGTATATTTAAGTGAATTTTAGTGCAATTAACTTTAGAAAATAAGGGAAAAATAGTTTACAGTGGAGAAAAATATTCAAAATTTTTATGTAACCTCCTACTATATAATATGATATCCTGGCAAATGTTCATGAATTTTGGATAATCAGAACTATTTTTCCCATTTTTAAGCCATTATAATTACCAAAAATTGGGAAAAATAGCTAGACATGATGAAAAATCTTGAAATTATTTTCTTGAGTCACCCATCACAAGTAAGGTATGCGAAAATTGTTAGATAAAATTTTCACATCCTAAAAAGTGGTTTTGTAATTTATCATGTCCTAAATAAAAGAAAATTAGAAATCATATGAAACAGTAACAAAAATTGCTGAAATTTGGTGAGGGGTCATTATTCCCCATAAGTATCATCCATGAATTTATTTAGGATTTATTGACCTCTGGAAGTATTTTATATGATTTATGCCCTTGGTTTTAGCAATAATTCTAATAAATCAAATAAATAACAAAAGCTCTTGAAATTTTCCAGATTATCTCATGCATGCAAGGGCTTTCAAAAGTAAAAATGTTAAGAATGTATTCAGAAGAGAAATGAGGGTAATGATTCCAAACAATTTAAGAAAAGTTGCATGCAATAATGCATGAAGTGTAGATGTGGCTGAGGTTCATGAATTTTTGTAGCCCATTCAGTGAGGTTTTAAGCCACGAAATTTCAACCATAACTCACTAGATATGTTAAGTTTCTAAGGTATTTTTCCTAAGATTTATGGTTGGGTTTAAGACCATTTTTTAAGCAAGATAAAAATAGTGATCACAGAAAAAGAGCTGTATGCGCAACCTTTTTGTAAAATCTGCCAAAAATCGGATATTTAATATTTTACAGTAAGACCAGTTGGGTTTGAAAGTTAACTCGTGGAACTAACCAATACAAAAAGAATATCATGATTTGGTTAAAAAATGACTAAGTTATGACTGTTCAAAGTCGAACAAAATAATTTGGCAGATTGCATGTTTGCTTGTGTGCATTTTTAGGGTATTTCAATAAGAACATCATGCATGTCCTTGGTAAGGCCCGATTTCTAACACATGCATGGAATGAATGAGCATCCAAGATGTACTAGAAATGGTTTAATGCTTTCGTTCATGCATGAACACACAAGAAATGGAGAAGAACATGAAATATTATGTTTTGATGTCACATGATCATATGTGCTTCTTTTCCACTCCTTGCATGGGTTTGATCCCAGATTTTCACCATCTTTAACACATGCATTGTGTTATGGTGAGAATCTACAAACCACAAGGGGAGAATAAAGATTTCTAGCCATGGAAAGGCATAGAATCCGAAAAGTAGAGAAGACTAAGAAGAAAAAGAGGTTTAACCATGAAACTATGGAAGAAGATGTTGTTGTTTACCTTGGTTTTGATCTTGAGAGAAGTAAGAACACTTCAAGGGATTCAAAATCTGGAAATTTTGCAGAGGATTGAGAGGATTTTCGTGAGTTTAGAGAGAAGGAAGAAGAGAGTGAAGTGAGAGAGTGAAGTGGAAGAGGTGGAGTAAGGGTTTAGGCTTGATGATTGTGTTTTGGGGAAGAGAGAGGGCATGGGGAGAGGTGATGGCCGGTTTTTGCATGCCTTTTGGCCTCCTCTCTCCTAAATTTTAAACTTTATAAACTTCCCTCCCATATTTTATATAAAAACATTCATTTTTATAAAATGTTTATTAAGCAATTCGATTTATTTAAAAATCTTGTTTTCAACAAATAATTTATGATTAATACTTGTAATTTATATTTCTAGTTCATTGGTATAATCCATAATTTGATTAATATAATTTGATACTAGGAAGTTTATAGCCAAATTTTATAAAGTTTTTAAGCTTTATATTTTATAACTTTGGATTTTTGGCTCTTTAGGGTTTTTGGAACATTGTTTGGTATTCAACAACATGTTGAAGTATAATTAGAGTGTTTTAATTTATTTTTAGAGTTTTATACCCTATTTCAATTATAACAAAGTTTGAAGCTTATTCTAATTATAGTATTGGCATTTCCTATTGTAGCTAAGCAACTTACTAGAATTGTAAGTATCAAGTATATTAGTCCTAGACCTTAGTTGGATCCTAGTTTATGCAAGATTTTTGACCTAATTTATACTACTAGGTCATGGCATGTTGTGCATGAATGGTTATTATAAAGATGCATGAATCCAAGAATGACCTGAATTGACAGTTGTCACAGTATCCCCCACTTAAAAAGAATTTCGTCCCGAAATTCATTCTATATCATCGCTTGTCATCGCATGGGAATAGTTGCGGATACTTTTCCTTTATGTAATCCTCGCGCTCCCAGGTGTACTCCGGCCCGCGTTTTGAGTTCCATCGAACTTTCACAATCGGGATCTTACTCCGCTTAAGTTGTTTTACCTCCCTGTCAAGGATTTCTATCGGTTCCTCAACGAAGCTCAGCTTATCATTGATCTTAATTTCCTCCAGGGGTACTATTAATGTTTCGTCGGCTAGACATTTCTTAAGGTTGGAGACGTGGAATGTGTCGTGAATGGCGCTTAACTCTTGGGGCAATTGGAGTTTATACGCTACTGGACCAATCCTTTCAAGGATTTCAAAGGGTCCAACATATCTCGGGCTTAGTTTTCCTTTCTTACCAAAACGCACAAGCCCTTTCCAAGGCGACACTTTTAAAAGTACCTTGTCTCCTACTTGGAATTCTAATGGTTTTCGACGATTATCCGCATAACTTTTCTGACGATCTCTAGCAGCTTTAAGCTTATCTTTGATGATAGTAATCTTGTCAGATGTTTCCTGGATAAGTTCGACTCTAGTCAACTGTCTGTCACCGATTTCTGTCCAGCATAAGGGCGAACGACACTTGCGTCCATACAATGCTTCATATGGAGCACATTGGATACTCGTGTGGTAACTGTTATTGTAGGAAAACTCAATTAGGGGCAAATGAGTATCCCAATTTCCTTTGAACTCAATGACACACGCTCGTAGCATGTCTTCCAATGTTTGTATTGTTCTCTCTGTTTGCCCATCTGTCTGAGGGTGGTAAGCTGTGCTCAAATCTATCTTGGTTCCTAGTGCCCTCTGTAACATCCACCAAAATCGAGATGTAAAACGACTATCTCTATCAGAAATGATAGATAGGGGTACACCATGCAGAGAAACAATTTTGTCGACGTAGATTTGGGCCAATTTTTCCATCTTGAAATCTTCTCGAATAGGGAGAAAGTGAGCGGATTTCGTCAGTCGATCCACTATGACCCAAATTGAGTCGTGACCTCTAGCAGTTCTAGGGAGTTTGGTAACGAAATCCATAGATATTTGCTCCCATTTCCATTGGGGAATTTCAGGTTGTTGCAACAACCCGGAAGGTTTCTGATGTTCAGCTTTGACTATTGAGCATGTCAAACACTTCCCGACGTACAAGGCAATATCCTTTTTCATTCCAAGCCACCAATAGTACTCTTTAAGATCCTTGTACATCTTATCTGCTCCAGGGTGGATGGAGTATTTAGATCGATGAGACTCTTCTAATACCATGTCTCTCAGGTTGTTAACCCTTGGAATCCAGACCCTGTCTTTAAAATAACGAACTCCATCAGGTTTGGTTTCAAATCTTTCTTCCAAACCATGTAAAGTTTCGCCTGGAAGATTTTCCTTGCATAACGCTTTCTCCTGGGCATTAATGATTTGAGATTTCAAGCTTGTCTGAATTACCATTCCCAAAGCTCTCACACGGGAAGGTTTCACTCTTACTTTCCTACTAAGAGCGTCGGCTACTACGTTAGCCTTTCCTGGGTGGTATCGTATCTCACAATCATAATCACTAAACAACTCTACCCATCTTCTCTGCCGCATGTTTAACATTTTCTGATCCAGGATATGCTGAAGGCTTTTGTGATCGGTATAAATGGTGCATTTGGTTCCGTACAAATAATGCCTCCATATCTTAAGGGCGAAAACTATTGCTCCTAGTTCTAGATCATGGGTGGTATAATTCTTCTCGTGCGGTTTGAGTTGTCTGGAAGCATATGCAATGACCCTATCTTTTTGCATTAGCACACATCCTAATCCTTGATGAGACGCATCACAATACACCACAAAGTTCTCTGATCCTTCTGGTAAAGCCAGAATTGGTGCATTGCACAGCTTGTTTTTCAGGATTTGAAACGCCTCTTCGTGTTTCTCTTCCCAGAGAAATTTTCTATCCTTTTGGGTCAAAGATGTTAATGGTTGAGCAATCCTAGAGAAATTCTCAATGAAGCGTCTGTAGTACCCAGCTAATCCTAGGAATTGTCGTATTTCTGTCGGGGTTTTGGGGGCCTCCCATTTCTTGATTGCCTCTATCTTAGCTGGATCTACATGGATTCCTCTTTCACCGATCACATGACCAAGAAAATGTACTTCCCGAATCCAAAATTCACACTTAGTGAACTTGGCATACAATTTTTGTTCCTTCAACAGCTCCAACACTAGCTTTAGATGTCTATTGTGATCTTCTTTGGTCCGCGAGTAAACAAGTATGTCATCGATAAAGACAATTATAAACCTGTCTAGGTATGGTCTACAGACCCTATTCATCAAATCCATGAATACAGCGGGTGCGTTCGTTAGTCCAAAAGGCATGACTAAGAATTCATAATGTCCATAACGGGTTCTAAACGCTGTCTTGTGAATGTCCTCTTCGTGAATTCTTAGCTGATGATACCCTGACCGAAGGTCGATTTTTGAGAAGTAGGAAGCGCCCTGCAACTGATCGAACAAGTCATCTATTCTAGGGAGGGGATATCGATTCTTGATTGTCAACTTGTTCAATTCTCTGTAATCAATGCACATTCGGAACGAACCATCTTTCTTTTTGACGAATAACACTGGGGCTCCCCAAGGTGAAGAACTTGGTCGAATAAACCCTTTGTCTAGAAGTTCTTGAAGTTGTCCGGATAGTTCTTGCATCTCGGATGGTGCAAAGCGATATGGTGCTTTTGCTACCGGTGCCGCTCCGGGAACTAAGTCTATCCGAAATTCGACCTGTCTATAAGGGGGTAGACCGGGCAATTCCTCCGGAAATACTTCGGGATAGTTTTGAACCACTGGAATCTCCTTGAGTTGCTTAGCTTCAGGTTCTCTTTCTAGCACATGGGCCATGAATGCAATACAATTCCTCTTCAGGTACTTGTGAACCTTCACGCTTGATACTATGTTTAAACTTCTTCCTGGCTTCTCACCATGTATGATAAGGGTTTCTCCATTAGGGAGAGGCACTCTGATGACTTTCTCATAACAACCAATGTCTGCTCTATTTTTGGATAACCAATCCATCCCTACTATCACATCAAAACTACCTAGCTCTATAGGAATTAGGTCAATGCTAAAGAGTTTATCAGCTAAATTCAGAGTACAACCAGGAATTATATCACTAGCCCTAATTTCATACCCATCAGCAAGTTCAATAGCATATGCAATCCTCATCTTTACCGATTTCAAGCCAATTAACGGTCTAAATGCTAAAGAAACAAAACTCCTATCTGCTCCCGCATCGAATATTACTGATGCAAAGTGGTTGTTCAGGAGGAACGTACCTGTTATCACTTCAGGGTTCTGACGAGCTTCTTCTGCACCAATCACAAAGGCTACACCTCTTGGTTGTCTAACTTGATTTCCTTGAAAGTTTTGCCTGGCTTGGCCTTGTCCATGGTTACCAGGTCCATTGTTCAGTTTAGGACATGCTCTACGGAGATGATCAATACTCCCGCACTCGTAACATGTCCTTTTTCCCTCCTTATTCACCTTACAATACTTCGAGTAATGGCCTGTTTGCTTACAGTTTTGGCACACCGGGCAAGCTCCCTTGTGATGGAAGTTACACTTATTGCACTTCGGAAGCGGCCCTGAGTACTGCTTTCGCTCCTGCACTTCTTGTCCTTGAGTTTTCACTGGTTCTTGCTCCTGGGCTCTTACCATAAAGTTTCTTGAGACTTTCTGCTCCCTCCCTGACTTGCCTCCATACTTCTTCTCTCCCTGATTTATTGGCTTCCTCTTGCTACTAGAGCTTTCCTTTGCTGATGCTCCCATCCTTATCACATCATTGGTTAGTCGATTTGCTAGGCTTACTGCACTTTGAATGGTAGTTGGGTTTGCTGAGGTAACCATTCCCCGAATCTCTGGTGCCAGACCCCAGATGTAACGATCTATCCGTTTCTCCTCAGGAGTAACCATGTGAGGTACTAGTTTTGCTAGTTCATGAAATCGGACTGTGTACTTCTCTATTTGTGTTCCAACCATAGAATGGTTCCAGAATTCATATTCAAGTTTCTGAAGTTCATCCTTGGGACAATACTCCTCTATCAGCAGCTTCTTTAGGTCTTCCCAAGTTAGCTGATATGCTGCTGTACGGCCTCGGGTTTGCACTAGAGTATTCCACCAGGTTAATGCCCTATCTTGGAATAGGCAAGATGCATACTCAACTTTGTTGCGCTCGAGGCATTTGCTAATATGAAGGACCGACTCCATGCTGTCAATCCATTTCAGTAACCCAACCGCACCTTCCTTTCCATGGAACTCCTTAGGTTTACAGGCCATAAAGGACTTGTAGTTGCATTCTCTTTCATTGTTTCCCCGGTTTCCTCCACTACTTCATTGGTTAGCATTAAGTCCTGCAGTTACTTGAGTGACAATGTTTGGGATTGCTTGCATGAGTTGTTGTGCTACCATTTGAGCAACATCGGGCATTTCGTTCTGTGGGCGCCCGCGATTAGGCCTTCCTGACATGGTTCTATGACACAGGAGAAGAAATATGTATAAATACATAAAATAATGTATAATGTGTATTTCACTACCATTTTGAAAACCGTAAGTGTTGTCAAATTAATGGGTTGCATTAATACTATGCATATAGATTTGAGAAAGGAGAGAAAAGAAAAATCTCTTTTATTCAACCATTTACCAAATAAATTTTAGGGTTTGACCTCATAGTAAAAGTTTTCAAACATAAAATAAAAATTTTCATTACCATTTGAAATAATCTTAAAGCCAAACCAATACGTCAATCTCAAAATAAAGTTTTAAATATTTTTCCCAAAAGACACCCAACATGGGTTTTCATTTCAAAACAAAATAAAACAAAATACTGAAATCAGAACCAAAAGCCAATCGCTATCCCAACAAGAAGCATCAACACCACAATCAGGAACAGCCCACCAAACACATAATATGCTGTCATCGCATGACCTGCCTCTCGTCTAGCAGCACTAGCAGTGTTAGCAGTCTCCATCGAATGCTGATACAGGATTTCCATTCCTGCTAAAACTTCATCCAAAACTTCTCGATGCCCAGCTATCGCAGCGAGACTGTGACGTAGGCCTGCTGCTATCGACTGCAATCTCCGGGACTCCTCCGGGGTCATACCTGGCTGTCGGACAGGTATCCATATGACTTGCTGAGGTGAGGATGCTCTTGGTCCTGCATCGCTGGGTCCTACCCCGCTAGGTTCTGCCGTGCCATGTCCTGCTGTGCTGGCGGGTATCCTTCCTGGAATGGGGACACTCTTCCTCGCTGTCCTCCGAATGCGAAGTCCATAGAGCGGTGGCTGTGGCAACACCGATGTCGGTGATGCCTCGCGTCGTTGACTCGGGGCGTTGTCATTGCTGATCTCCACCGAGTTCCCAGTATCTTCCGTATCCTCTGATGGGTCTTCTTCTATCGAGGCGGGGGGATTACGTCGAGGGATAACAGTGACGTAGCCGGATTCATCGGCTGAGGCGGTAGCGCGGGAAGATGACGATCTTGACATAGTGGACTGTGACATAGTTTCAATGAGATATGAAATAAATGACAATGCATGCCTATAATATGCAATGCTTACACACACCAAAATTAACCTTTTGAAATTTTTAAATAAGGTTTTCTCAAATATTTTTGTTGAACATATTCCCATTATAATTAGCTCAAGCTTTGTATAAATCTTTTCTTAATTAAACATAGGTGATCAGGCTATGTTTAATCAAGGTCCAATAATACAACTCCCAACCTAATTATACTTGTAATATGTTTGATGTAAAAGGAATTTCTTTGTAAGTTTTAGTTATAGGTTGTGTTTTCTTAAAGAAAAACCGATGTTCTCTATAACCTGGCTCTGATACCACTTCTGTCACACCCCGCTAAAGCGGAAACGCAAGGTATGACAGCGATAACGGTTTCATTGCAAAAGATAAAGATACATCACCATAGCAGTATTTAAAAGTTTACAACCCATAGCTTCAAAAGAACAAAATACAAGTTTTTCAAAATAACATTGTTCAAAATATAGCTTCATAATAGCTTCAACACGATGCAGCATGCTCTATGATGATGAATCTTTACATCCACTTACTAATTATTTCCTGAAAAAGCATGTAAAACGAGCGTCAACTATGAAAATAGTTGGTGAGTATCACAAGTTTATAAAATCGAGCGTACAATAAGGCTTTTCGTAAATACAAGTACATTGCTTCAATGATAAACAAGTTGATTGCTATTAATGAATACAAGTTTATTGCTATAACGAGAAACGAGTTTGTATGTGTATGAGCAAACAATGAGTCTCAACCAAACCTATGACTGAAGCCCTATCGAGATCTATGCTTATCGTTCCATAGATGAATATGGTATCATGCACTCCAGCGATTCGGGCGAGTGAGGAGTTGTCAATTCCTAATAGCGCTATCCATAACGACCATTGGCTCAAAGAGTTAATGGTTAGAGATAAGGGAAGGGCCTTTGTACGATAAGTTCTCATGTTCCGTGTTGCATAGACATACATAAAGAAACATAGCAATACAATAGCAATCATGTTTGATACAATTCAATTTAAGTACAACATGCAAACAATAGTTTTTCTGGACATGCTTTTCCACCCCAAAACATAAAAAACGAAAATAGGGGAGTGCGTGAATACTCACGATGTTTTGTGTAGACACAAGCGGTACTTCGGGATGCACCAACGTCTTACTACCGGGATCCTACGACACCAAACACACGCACTAGTGAGTTTCCATGTCGATATCTAATGCTAATATACTAAACTCTACATATAGGGAAATGCCAATTTATGTTTTAGTATTGGATTTATATCATTTTGTTACACTTTTTCTGATGTATTGAAATTTTACAAGTCGTGCGATTAATTACAACCTTGGAAGGTTAATTTTCCAAATTTTAAGTCTCAATAACAACATAAATTCACGAAAAATAGTATTCGAGGGATAAAAATTCTCAAACTTTTTATTTAACTGTTAATACACAACACTAAGCTGGGAAAATTATAAAAATGGATTTCCAAGCTGTTTAATTATATTTTATAATTTTTGAGCATTTATTTCAATAAAAATTGAAATAAATAGTAAACAGTTTCCAAAATTACCCAAACTTTTTATTTAATTGTTATTATACATAAATAGGCTGGGAAAAATATAAAATATATTTTTCAGTGGTTATTTGTATTTTTCCTTGTTTTATTTCTTTAAATAGTCATTAATTAAAGAAATATTATTAAACAGTTAAAATAAATTACCATAAATTTTTGTAACATCATTTACAGTATAAATATCTTGGGAAAAATATCAAAAGTGGTTTTCATAATGTATAAACTGGTTTTGGGTATTTATGTATATTTAAGTGAATTTTAGTGCAATTAACTTTAGAAAATAAGGGAAAAATAGTTTACAGTGGAGAAAAATATTCAAAATTTTTATGTGACCTCCTACTATATAATATGATATCCTGGCAAATGTTCATGAATTTTGGATAATCAGAACTATTTTTCCCATTTTTAAGCCATTATAATTACCAAAAATTGGGAAAAATAGCTAGACATGATGAAAAATCTTGAAATTATTTTCTTGAGTCACCCATCACAAGTAAGGTATGCGAAAATTGTTAGATAAAATTTTCACATCCTAAAAAGTGGTTTTGTAATTTATCATGTCCTAAATAAAAGAAAATTAGAAATCATATGAAACAGTAACAAAAATTGCTGAAATTTGGTGAGGGGTCATTATTCCCCATAAGTATCATCCATGAATTTATTTAGGATTTATTGACCTCTGGAAGTATTTTATATGATTTATGCCCTTGGTTTTAGCAATAATTCTAATAAATCAAATAAATAACAAAAGCTCTTGAAATTTTCCAGATTATCTCATGCATGCAAGGGCTTTCAAAAGTAAAAATGTTAAGAATGTATTCAGAAGAGAAATGAGGGTAATGATTCCAAACAATTTAAGAAAAGTTGCATGCAATAATGCATGAAGTGTAGATGTGGCTGAGGTTCATGAATTTTTGTAGCCCATTCAGTGAGGTTTTAAGCCACGAAATTTCAACCATAACTCACTAGATATGTTAAGTTTCTAAGGTATTTTTCCTAAGATTTATGGTTGGGTTTAAGACCATTTTTTAAGCAAGATAAAAATAGTGATCACAGAAAAAGAGCTGTATGCGCAACCTTTTTGTAAAATCTGCCAAAAATCGGATATTTAATATTTTACAGTAAGACCAGTTGGGTTTGAAAGTTAACTCGTGGAACTAACCAATACAAAAAGAATATCATGATTTGGTTAAAAAATGACTGAGTTATGACTGTTCAAAGTCGAACAAAATAATCTGGCAGATTGCATGTTTGCTTGTGTGCATTTTTAGGGTATTTCAATAAGAACATCATGCATGTCCTTGGTAAGGCCCGATTTCTAACACATGCATGGAATGAATGAGCATCCAAGATGTACTAGAAATGGTTTAATGCTTTCGTTCATGCATGAACACACAAGAAATGGAGAAGAACATGAAATATTATGTTTTGATGTCACATGATCATATGTGCTTCTTTTCCACTCCTTGCATGGGTTTGATCCCGGATTTTCACCATCTTTAACACATGCATTGTGTTATGGTGAGAATCTACAAACCACAAGGGGAGAATAAAGATTTCTAGCCATGGAAAGGCATAGAATCCGAAAAGTAGAGAAGACTAAGAAGAAAAAGAGGTTTAACCATGAAACTATGGAAGAAGATGTTGTTGTTTACCTTGGTTTTGATCTTGAGAGAAGTAAGAACACTTCAAGGGATTCAAAATCTGGAAATTTTGCAGAGGATTGAGAGGATTTTCGTGAGTTTAGAGAGAAGGAAGAAGAGAGTGAAGTGAGAGAGTGAAGTGGAAGAGGTGGAGTAAGGGTTTAGGCTTGATGATTGTGTTTTGGGGAAGAGAGAGGGCATGGGGAGAGGTGATGGCCGGTTTTTGCATGCCTTTTGGCCTCCTCTCTCCTAAATTTTAAACTTTATAAACTTCCCTCCCATATTTTATATAAAAACATTCATTTTTATAAAATGTTTATTAAGCAATTTGATTTATTTAAAAATCTTGTTTTCAACAAATAATTTATGATTAATACTTGTAATTTATATTTCTAGTTCATTGGTATAATCCATAATTTGATTAATATAATTTGATACTAGGAAGTTTATAGCCAAATTTTATAAAGTTTTTAAGCTTTATATTTTATAACTTTGGATTTTTGGCTCTTTAGGGTTTTTGGAACATTGTTTGGTATTCAACAACATGTTGAAGTATAATTAGAGTGTTTTAATTTATTTTTAGTGTTTTATACCCTATTTCAATTATAACAAAGTTTGAAGCTTATTCTAATTATAGTATTGGCATTTCCTATTGTAGCTAAGCAACTTACTAGAATTGTAAGTATCAAGTATATTAGTCCTAGACCTTAGTTGGATCCTAGTTTATGCAAGATTTTTGACCTAATTTATACTACTAGGTCGTGGCATGTTGTGCATGAATGGTTATTATAAAGATGCATGAATCCAAGAATGACCTGAATTGACAGTTGTCACAGCCTGGTACTCGGCGAGTCTGTTCTTGGACTCGGCGAGTCAGGTCGCAAAACCCCAAACCCTTCGAGTTGAGACTCGAATCAGTGAGTCGAATGGAGATTCGGTGAGTTGGACAGGTCAAGACTCGGTAATCAGTAGACTCGGCGAGTCATGGACTGACTCGGCAAGTCGTGTCGCGAATGGAAAGACCCTGAGTATATGAACTCGGCGAGTCAGTAAGTGGACTCGGCGAGTAGGGTTGACCTGGAAAGGTTGACTTCGGCCAAGACTTTGACTTAGATCGGAATTGACTTGGTTGGCTGTCGGGGGTCAATTAGTCTAAGTGTTGCATTGACATTGATAGCTCGGGGAGCAAGTAGAGCAGCAGTTCAGTGAGTAGTCGGGTAGCAGCTAGTGAGATCATCAGCAAGTTCAACCAGTGCAGGCGAGTTTCCCTTTGTATGAATGGGTCTACGACCACAATGCCGGCCCATGTAGTTATGAGTAGAAGACCCGGGGGTTAGCCCTAGGCACAGTATGCTAGTATGATATTCGGAAGAGGTCTAATGACAGAGGGTAGGTGCCCAAGAATTAGTTTATGTGATAGTTTATACTTGTTGTCTGTGTGATACTTGTATGTGCCAGGTAGGGAAGTGAGTGTGGGCGAGGTCCCGTATCACACCAATAGCAGAGTGTGGATGGTGTTCCACATCTCAGTAGCAGCAGTCTAGGGGCGAGGCCCAAGATAGGAAAGGAGTGAGGGTGGGCTGGGCCCGTATCTCACTATCAGCAGGAGTATGGACGGGGTTCCATGACTCATCAGTAGCAGGACACGGGCGGGGCCCAGAGATAGGCGAGGCCTTAGAGCAAGAGCCGTTAGTATATGTTTAGCTTATGTGATGTTATTTAATATGTGTATGTGCTATTATATGTTAGTGGGCGGAGCCCTGTGACAGGCAAGGCCTAAGTGAAACAGATCTGTATCCGAGTGGGGCTCGAAGCCAGGCAGGGCCTGGGGCGGTGGGGCCGTTGTAGCGGGCGAGACCCAGGATAGTGGGTGTGGCCCAGTATGTGCAGTATGTGATTATGCATGGTATGTGGTAGGGTGGGGAACTCACTAAGCTTCGTGCTTATGGTTTTTAGTTTTGTTTTCAGGTACTTCCGGTAGCGGAGGGAGGAGCTCGGGGTGATCGCATGGCACACACCATAGTTTAGACAACCTAGGAATGTTTACTCTGATAATGAACATGTATTTTGGAAACTATTATGCTGTTTATGTTTTTAAATGATGAATTTGCTTAAAGTAAGGTTTTATTAAAAGAAATTTTTAGTCTTGAATTTTGGGACGTTACATTTATGCTAGATAAAAAGAAAGGATAAGGTAAAAGGTCATTTTAGGGGAATCTTTTGAATTGGAGATTAAATCTTAGCCACATAATATGAAATTGTTTAAAAGATTTGTGAGGTTTACCAAAAAGGGTTTGCATTTAATGAAAAGTCAGATGCGCATCATCACGTCTGGTTATCTTGTGGTGAGGGAGAAGAAGTTGTAATGGATGGGACGTGTTGGGTATGAGGAAAAGATTGATTAAGGATGTGTTTATGGAAAAACGTTCTTTTTGTCATCATACCTAAAATAGGTCCGACACACTGGTTTATAGGAAAGAGAATGTGACATTTTCTCAAGGAATGTTTTTATTTAATGTTTTATTTAATGAAGGGTCATTAAATAGCACACTATGATTCCAGAATTAATAACTCAGTTGAGAAATTATCAATGTGTTTGCGAATGGAAACTTCATTGCGGATGGCTCCTTTGTTGCGGATGGAAACTTCATGGGTTGACATATGACTGCTGTAGGAGAAACTGAGGAGAGCACTTGTACAATAAGTTAGTAATAAGAAACAAGAAGGACCAGTGAAGGATAAATATAATATATGGTTGCGTTACATAGACTGCGGTACATAGGATATAACAAAACCATTTATTAGAAGTATCTTTTAGTTAGGACCGCAATAGAGACTAAGGATGGTCTGCGGTACCTATCAATTCAAGAAGAATTGAGGGTCTGGATTCATCATTCCTAACATTTGTAAGAAAGTGTTGAGCTTTGGAGAGTCAAGTGCCTTTGTGAAGACATCAACAATCTCTTCATGGGAATGAACAAAGATTAGTTCAATGTTACCTTTCAGGATGTGGTCTTTGATGAAGTGATACCGTAGTTCAATATGCTTGGTCTCGGAGTCATGAATAGGATTGTGAGAAATCGCTATAGCACTTTCAGAGTCACAGTAAATTGGTATCAGCAGCATTCTGTATCCATAGTCTAACAGTTGTGTTTTCATCCATAAGACTTGTGAGCAACAGCTGGTTGCGACCACATATTTAGCTTCTGTGGTAGACAATGACACACAATTTTATTTCCTTGACGACCAGCTGACTAGTCTTCTACCTAGAAATTGACATCCACCTGAGGTGCTTTTACAATCCAGTTTGCATCCATCATGATCCGCATCGGTAAACCCTTGAAGACTAAAGTTATTGCCTGTAGGGTACCATAGACCAAGAGACTTGCTTCCTTTCAGGTACCGTAGAATTTGTTTGGCTGCGGTCATATGCAACACTTTTGGGTTAGCCTGGTACCTTACGCATACACCTGTTGCAAAAACTATATCCGGTCGGCTAGCAGTAAGGTACATCAGAGAACCAATGATACCTCTATAAAATTTCTGATCAATAGATTCACCTGAAGGATCAGTAGAAATCTTATAACCAAAGGTCATGGGGACCTTAGCCGAACAACAGTTGTCCATTGAGTATTTCTTTAGCAGCTCAGAGGTATATTTTTCTTGATGGATGAAGATCCCTTGAGAGATCTATTTAACTTGAAGTCCTAGAAAGAAGTTAATCTCCCTATTCATGCTCATCTGAAATTTGTTAGTCATGAGCCTAGAAAAATCATCCACCCTCCCCTGATCTATAGATCCAAAGATGAGATCATCCACATATATTTGTAATAGCATAAGGTGATTACCGTTTGCTTTTCTAAATAAAGTGGGATCAATTACTCCTCTTTTATATCCGGGCGAGACAAGAAATTCAGAGATAGTCTTGTACCACACTCTTGGGGCATGCTTTAGACTGTAGACTGCGTTTTTAAGTTTGTAGCAGTGGTCAGGGAATTCAATACTTTCGAAGCCTGGAGGTTGCTGAAGATAAACCTCTTCTTTTAATTCCCCATTGAGAAATGCACTCTTAACATCCATTTGATGTACTTTGACATTTTTCTGGGTTGCATATCCTATGAAGATTCGAATGGCTTCCATTCGTGCCACCGGAGCATATGTTTCATCATAGTCACCACCTTCAAGTTGACTGTAGCCCTTTGCAACTAGCCTTGCCTTGTTTCTAACTACTGATTCAGACTCATCCAGCTCGTTCTTGTACACCCATCTGGTACCAACAATGGTGTGACCTTTCGGTTTTGGTATGAATTGCCACACACTGTTTCGTTCAAATTCTGCTAGCTCTTCTTGCATTACAGAAATCTAGTCGGGCTCTAGTAAAGCTTCTTTGATTGATCGTGGTTCGACCGAAGAGATAAACGATGAGTAGTGGCAGTGATCAGTTAAGTCTTGTGAAGATCTGGTTTGAACGCATGCTAAAGGATTGCCAATGATCTGAACAGGTGGATGGTCTTTCGTCCATAAGTGAAGACGGGGTTGAAGGTGATCAGCAACTGCCGTAGAAGGAATGTCTTTAATATCAGAAGAGTCTGAGATAGGGAAGGACAATTCCCCTGGACTTGAGAATAGCCTTCGGAGTTATCTTAAACTGTTGGTGCTGCTGTAGATTGAAGTGGTTCCCCTGGGCTACGGATAGAATTTCTTCCGAAACTTAAGGATGTTCCCCCTAGATTGATGGGAGAGTGAAAATTCATGGATCTGACCTAGTGTCAATATTTTCTATGTTGTCATCATCCGAGTCCGAAGAGACGTTTGATGGTTGAGATCTTCTGCAGATGGACGAAGCTGCTTCGATTAGTACTGGAACCTCGATGGTTTGTGTTTTATTGATCCGGAGTTGAGTTTTCCCCCTCAACCGGCGAGGTGGAAGTACCTAAAGACATAACATCGGAGGGCGTAGGACCAAATACTTCAGCATGTTGCATTTGAGCTTCCGGAGAGATAAGAACTTCGGATAACTTGGCAGTCTTTATTAGATCAAAAAGGTCATGATAGTTTACCTCGATTATGTTTAGTGGACCTGAAGAATCAGGAATATCAAATTCAAGAATTGCTTTAGTTTTAGTGGAGGGAGCAGCGTTGTGGACATAGGAATCGTCGAACTTTACGTCAAAGCTTTCAACTATTAACCTCGTATGTCTTATCAGAACTCGATATGCGACCTTATTGGTTGAGTAGCCAAGGAAGATGCCTTCATCAGATTTAGGTGCGAACTTGTTGAGGTGATCTTGGTTGTTGATCACGAAGCATCTACATCCAAAAATATGGAAGACGCCGACATTTGGCTTTCGGTTGTTGAGACCTTCATATGGTGTTTTTCTGAGATGTTTGCACACTATACTGCGGTTCTGCAAAAGCAAACCGTGGCCATTGCTTCGGCCCAGAAGTACAGAGGAAGATTAGCAAAGTTGAGCATTGATCTGGCTGCTTCTACTAGAGTTCTGTTCCTTCTTTCGAAAACACCATTCTGTTGCGAGGTATATGGTGGTGAGAAATTATGACTTATACCCTTGGACACCAAGAAATTATTCAGAAGATGATTGGTGAACTATGCTCCGTTGTCACTGTGGATACGACGTACTAGCAGTTTGATTTGAAGCTCGATCTCCATCATGAAGTTGATGAATACCTGCGGTGTTTCTGACTTGAGTCGAAGGAAGAAGACCGGTGTAAAACATGTGTAATGATCCACTATAACCAGTATGTATTTCTTGTGGTGAACATTGGCTATTGTAGATGGACCGCAGAGATCGATGTGAAGGAGTTCCAATGGTTCTGATATTGAGGAGTCGATTACCATCGAATGACTTGCCTTTGACTACTTTCCACACTCACATGCAGGGCAGAGTGTGTCATTGAGATTTTTTAGAATAGGGAGACCACGGACTAGTTCCCCTGTGACCAGGTTGTTGATGTACCGAAAGTTGAGATGAGCAAGCTTGCGGTGCTAGAGCCAGCTCACTTCGGATACTGCTTTTGATAGAAAGCAAAGTCGCGGTTTTCCAATGATCAGAGAAATGTCCAGTGGGTATATAGTACCTTCAGATCTGGATTTGATTAGGCAAGTGCTTCTATCGTTTGTTATAATGTAGCAGAATTGGTCATCAAGTTCAACCCGATGGCCTGCCTTACATAGTTGGCCAACACTTATAAGATTGTGCTTCAGACCTTCCATATAAGTGACCTTTTGTATCGAAAAGTTTCCCGTAGTAAGAACACCATAACCTCAGATAATCCCACTTGCATTGTTTCCAAAGGTGACATTACCCCCATTGCAAACTGGCCTAAAGTCCCGAAGGTATTCCAACCCTCCGGTCATGTGCAAGGAGCAGGCATTGTCGATCAACCATTCTTCTTCTTGATCCTCCTTGCACAAAGCCTGCAAAAATTAAGTGATTATTTTGGGCACCCAAGCGAGTTTGGAGCCCGGAGTAACATAGGAGTTTTGAATTGATGCATGATGCGAGGTTGCTAGGACAGGTTTTAGGTCAACTTTCAAACCTAGTCCTGGGTGTTTGTGATTTTTTGGAGTTTTGTAAGGTTAAGAATAGTTACGAGATTTTTGAGAAAAATGAGATTTGTCATGAGAAAAAGGATTTTGACACTGGCATTGGCACACGGATCTTTTGTCATATACTCTAACATTTTGCTTGGTCATCGATTTTGGAGAGAAAGAATGCTTTTGTCCAGTCCGAGGAGTGTTGTGGGTGTGATCTGAAAAGGTGTTTTTTGCGGGTTTTACAGGTGTGTGCGCACGTGCGGGCCTTTTGGGACATGATATCTTAGACACTTGAGGTGATCTTTTGAGTGCTGGAGTTGGCAAAATTCCTTTCCATTTTTGAGTCATTGAAGGTGACTTTAGAAGGGTTGGGGTAGCTAAAATACCCTTCCATTTTGGATTGTCTAAGGAATAGACCAGAAAACCATTTGATTGATAAAACTTTTCACTCTTAGAAATTATGTTAGATGATTTCTGATTGGTTTTAGAGACTGCGAACTCCTTTCTTTTTGTTTTCTTGGAAAAAGATGTTTTGAATTGATAATTTGAGAAAACTAGTTTTTCTGGACTCCTTGACTTGGGACTTTTGACAAATTTCTTTTGTTTTGAATGAATTTCCCGTTGCTTACCATGGGAACGAATTTCTTCTTTAAAAGGCTTTTTTGCTTCGGTTTTAGGAGAACTGCAGTCAGTGACATTTAGTTGCGGTTTCCTTGAATCTATTGATAATTTTGAAAGACGGGGACTTGATTCATCTGAACTGGAGAATTCAGGGTTTTGAGAACATTGACCAACTTCAAAATTTTCGATTGGCAATTCATGATTAATTGGTTCATTGGTCACATAACTTTTGACTATGGTCTGCGGTGTAGTGCTTTGAACAACCGCAAACTAAGTCTTAGTGGGTACTTCAGTGGAACATTTGATAATAGGTAATGGGATAGATTGAAGTTCATGACTGCGGTCAGGGACACTGTGGTTAGACTGCAGAGACGAGATGTCCAATGAGACTTCAAGACCTTTCACAACTATTTCCTCATCAACTAAAGATGATGTCTGTGAACCAAAATGAATTGTATTATCAACAGGATTAGAAAATTCAGGGAGAATTTCCTCGATAACATAGTTGTTACTTAGATCATGAAGTTTACCAAAACGAGCTTAGATATCCTCAGGAAAAGTTTTGTCATTGACCGGAAACAGAAAGTTACTGGAGGGACATAGGGACGTTCCGGGGTGAAGAATCCGTCGTGGTAGGGTACCCATTGGACCAACCCCAGTTGTATGTATTATAAACATTTCCATTATTAACTAGATTCTTAATGGCTTCAGTTTCACTAAACAGCTTTTCAATTGATAGATTTAAACGTAAAATTTCACTCTGTGCTAAATCTATCTGATTCAAAGCTATTTCTAGTTGTGTTTCACTTAACATTCTAACATCCTTTTTTAGCATCAAGTCTTTTTCTAACATAGCCATTTTGAGTCTTTTGTTATCCAAACGTCCTCTAACGTGAATCATCTTCTGGGATGCAATGTTCTTCTCATCTAAGGCTTTATTGTAGTCTGTAAGGACGGCATCACATGTATCATTAAGATTTTCTATGAAAGGCTGACACTCATGCATGCTATAGTTTAAAGTTTGAATCATAAGTTTTACCTGTTCCACAATGCTAAGAGTTCCATCTTTTGCCATATAACATTGGTTCTTCTTTAGCTTGGTTGAGCCGTCTTTATCAGTAGTTTCTACCATACAGATCTTTCCTTTTCCTTTATTGTGATTGTCCTCATCTTCATCTCCGGATGACCACACTTGATGATCTCTTTTTACTTGAGCAACATAAGCTTTTCCTTTTTCCTTTTCCTCCAGTTATTAAGCCATTCTGAGATAGAAGGCTTTATCTTTTACTACGTTTGCCTTGCAGTCCTTGGCAAAATGGTTCTCTTTGTTGCATTTGTGACATATTACTGTTGGAATAGTGTCTAAGGCTATAACTATATTCGGTGGTGCATGGTCCTTTTGGGTTGCCTTCACCATAGCAACTTGAAGGATGATTTGTTAAGAGAGAGTAAATATTATAAGGAATAATATTTAGCTATTTGATTAATATAAGTCATAAATTAATTGGTATTAATTTGGTGACTTAAAGAGATTAATTAAATAAGAGGGTATAAACTGTCAATTGTTTGATAGTTAGACTTTAGACTATAAATCCATTAGGATGGACTTTGGACGGTTTCTAAGAGCTTTAGGATAGCTCAAAATAGTCCATAAGGATATCTATGGAATGGATTTGGATAGCCTTAAGTGAAGATTATCCAATTAGGGTTTAGGGTGAAACCCTTAAGGAGTCTAAAGGTATAAATAAGCCCTTGGGATGTGGAATTCGTGTACAATCTTTCAGAACCTAAAGCAAGGAACCTCTGGCCGAATTCCATCCCCTCTCCTCTCTCCTAAATCATCTTGCTTGCTATTGGTGTTTGTAAGCCATTAGAGGAGTGACAATTGTGACTCTAGAAGCTCCAAGACAAGAAGATCAACAAGGAACTCAAAGGTATGATTCTAGATCTGTATTAATGTTATTGTTTAACCTAATTAGCCATTAGAAGTCTTGGATTCAAAAGCATGTTTGATAGAAAGCCTAGATCCAAGCAATAGGGTTTTGCATGCGCACATAGGAAAGTTCTTATGGCTAAAACCCAACAGTGGTATCAGAGCCTAGATTGGTTTTCTACAAATTGTTGCTTGAATAACTGAAACAATCCTGCAAAATTCGATTTTTTTTGGTTTTGAGTCACTGACTCGGCGAGTTCCAAAGTGGACTCGGCGAGTAGGCCTGACTCGGCGAGTCCATTTGTGTACTCGGCGAGTCCAAGCGTCAGGAAAGGCCAGATTCGGGATTTCTTTGTGTTTATCTTATCCAAACTTACCATAAACTAATTAGATCAATATGAATCCGTTTTTTTGATAAATATAAGTGTTATCTTGATCTAGTTAAAGGTAATTATCAACTAATTAAATATTTAGTTTCTTTATATGATAATTAATTAATTGTTTTAATTATTTTTGGTAATTATCCTCAAAGAAATCAAAGATAAATCAAATAAAGATAATTAAGATATTAATTGTTAATTGAAATTATTTGTTATTTGATCCTCCATATTTTTAAATGTTTAAAACCTACCCTATAGTTTTGAAATTTAAATTTGTGATTAAAAGCTTTAATTTAGACAACTTAAATTTCAAACACTAGATTTTGAAAGGTTTAAAATACAACCCTATACTTATATGACATTATTAGAATAATATATATATGTATAACTAAATGCTAGTCTTACCGCTAGTAGGCCTCATTCACGAAACCGATCTATAAGGTGGGTATAAGGTTGCAGCCTATAAAATGGCGCTTAATGGGTGTACACTCACACCCACCGCTTGCTTGATTGGTGGAGGGTCGTTAGCCGAACGGGTAGGATAGGGCAACCTCATCCTCTCATTAAAAGTATAATAAGAAATACGAAGTAACTAAATCTTTTTTAAATTTCCCAATCTTAGTTACTTTAGGAAAAGTGAATTGATGCAATCCCATGAAATTACACTTTGCACCTTGCTAAGATGTTAGTGGAGCGTGTGTGGTTTACCGGCACACTAATTGGTTCTAAGCGAAGGTGGCGAAGGGTGATTCATTGTTTATCATAGTTCGATGGAGCGTGTGTGGTTTACCGGCACATCGAATAGGTGATCGTAACAATGAAGGCACCATGTAAATTTGCATGGTAATTCACACCCGCTTTGTGATCCTCGGCATCCCAGTCACAAACAAGAGGGGCATATCGAGATTTAAACATGCCATTGAATAGTTCAATGAATCTCATCCGAACCTAGGAATTCTCAAAAACACTTAGGACCAAAAGTTTAAGTTTTGTGATGGAGAATTAGTGAATCGTCATTCACTTACCTTCAATTTATTTGCATGTTGGATTACGGCATCCCTTTTCTAGTATGTAAATGTTATTGTTGGATCCTAGCCCTAATTTTTCTTATTGGGTGATAATTAGGGATTCTTGTTCTAATCTATCTTTGTCCTTTCTATAGATGTCAAACGCAAACAACGCTGCTGCTAGTTCTTTCACATTGATGAGCCTTTGCCAAAAGGTCACCTTCGATGGGACGAACTTTGGCGAATGGATAAGATACATTCGCACTATTGCTCGCTATGAGGATAAAGAGTATGTCCTCGACGAGAAGCTCGAGAAAATCAACCCCGAAATTGCTACTCCCGCTGAAATCACCGCCTTTGAAACCCATGAGCGAGATGCGACGAAAGTACATTGCATCATGAACGCCACCATGAACTCCGAGTTCCAAAAGTCCTACGAGGACATGTATCCATACGAGATGCATCAAGACTTGTTGGAGAGGTACCACCAAAACGCGAGACAAGAGTGTTACGAGATCTTCACCAACATGATTTCCGCCAAGATGGGTCATGGAGAATCTCTTACCGTGCACTTGCAAAAGATGCAAAGGTGTGTCGACCGCCTTCGCAAGTTAAACGTTGACTTCGGCGAAGACTTGGCGATCGACATGGTGCTTCACTCTTTGCCTCCGATGTACAATCAATTTAGGATGACCTACCACATGAACAAAGAGGAGGTCACTCTAAGTAAGCTCCAAGGTCTCTTGAGGGTTGCTGAGAGCAATTTCAAGGACAAGTCTGTTGCACCAACTCCCAATCCGTCTGCTGCTCCTGTCTTGGCAATTGGTCAAGGGAAGGGAAAGAAGAGGAAAGCTTCTTCAAATAACTATAGAAAGGTGAAAGCCCGAGATGGTTCCTCTTCTAGTGGGACAAAAGTTGATCCCTCTAAGCCCTGCTCTAACCCGAAGGAGGCAGAGTGCCACCACTGCCACAAGATAGGACATTGGAAGCGAAGCTGCCCGGACTACCTGCAAGCCATCAAGGAAGGAAAGATCAAGCCATCTTTCGCAGGTATATATGCAATAAAATCTAACGATTCTAATCATGCTATTTCTTGGGTTCTTGACACCGGTTGTGGTTATCACATTTGTTCTAATGTGCAGGGACTAAGAAGAAGTAGGGATGTGGAGCAAGGAAGAATCAATCTAATCATGGGGAACAGAAGATCGTCGCCTGTGACCAAGATTGGAGTGTATTCTTTAGTGCTTAAGAATAGTTTAGTTTTAGATTTGAACAATTGTTGCTATTCGCCAGAAATGGCTAGAAACATCATTTCATTTCATGGTTTATATAGACAAGGTTTTAGATTTTCTTTTAATAATGAGAATGGTTCTATTTTGGCTTATCTAAATGGTGTCTTTTATTTTGAAGCTATACCATGTAATGGAATATATGAAACTGTTATGATTGTTGATAACTTAGGAAATGATGTTTTGAATATTGATTCTTCCACTAGTATGGATAAAGCATCCTTGTGGCATTGTCGTCTTGGACATGTCAACAAGAAACGCATAGCCCAACTCCAAAAGGATGGAGTGTTGGAGTCATTCGACCTTAGGGAAGATGACACATGCGAATCTTGTTTA
Source organism: Lactuca saligna (assembly GCF_052625555.1). Classification (NCBI taxonomy): domain Eukaryota; kingdom Viridiplantae; phylum Streptophyta; class Magnoliopsida; order Asterales; family Asteraceae; genus Lactuca; species Lactuca saligna. The sequence continues at coordinate 113,312,925 of NC_136417.1, read as the reverse complement.
CTTGGAAAGATGACTAAGTCACCCTTCACGAGTACTTGTGAAAGGGGTGAGGGACTATTAGACCTAATACATACCGATGTATGTGGACCTTTTAGATCAACCACGAAGGATGGGAACCGCTTCTATGTGACCTTTACCGATGATTATAGTAGATATGGGTATATCTATTTAATCAAGCAAAAGTCCGAAACCTTTGAAAAGTTCAAAGAGTTCAAGAATGAAGTGGAGAATCAATTGGGCAGGAAAATCAAGATGCTTCGATCCGATCGAGGAGGAGAGTACCTAAGTCTTGAATTCCACGATTATCTCAAGGAGTGTGGAATAGTTTCGCAATTGACGCCTCCTAGGAAACCACAATTGAATGGTGTGGCAGAAAGGCGTAATCGAACCTTATTGGATATGGTTCGCTCTATGATGAGTCGTGCTTCACTACCTATCTTCTTTTCGGGGTTTGCCTTAGAGACTGCCGCCCATATCCTTAACCGAGTCCCTACCAAGAAGGTTGCCAAAACACCTCACGAGATGTGGACGGGGAAAGTTCCCTCGTTGCCACATATCAAGGTTTGGGGTTGCGAGGCTTTCGTAAGACGAGATACTCACGACAAGCTTGAACCTCGAAGTGAGCGATGTGTTTTCATCGGCTACCCGCAAACTTCCTTTGGATATCTCTTCTATAGACCGAAAGATAATGTTATCTTTGTTGCGAGGAGAGGAGTTTTCCGAGAGCGAGAACTCATAAGCCAAGGAGACAGTGGGAGGCAAATCGAACTTGAAGAAATTCAAGAATCGATAGATGAAGGAACCTCTACCGCTGGCGTTCAACCCGAGGAGGAAACTCCGGTTGAACCGATTGACGAATCCTTACCTCTTAGAAATTCCGATAGATTTAGAGTTCAACCCCAGTTTTATGGTTTTCATATTACTACCGAAGGGGACACGTATATTAGTGATGGTACACTAATAAATCTTGATGAACCTAATAGCTATAAGGAAGCCATGGCAGGCCCGGAGTCTGCGAAATGGAAAGAGGCGATGGATAGCGAGATCCAATCCATGTACGATAACCAAGTTTGGAATTTGGTTGATTACGTGCCCGAACGTAAGACCGTAGGGTGCAAGTGGATCTTCAAAAAGAAGACCGACGTGGATGGGAACGTACACACATACAAAGCGCGATTGGTTGCGAAGGGCTTTACTCAAACTCCCGGAGTTGACTATGATGAGACCTTCTCACTAGTTGCGAAGATTAAATCTATTAGAGTGATGCTAGCAATTGCCGCATTTCATGATTATGAGATTTGGCAAATGGATGTCAAGACCGCTTTCCTTAACGGAAAGTTGGCTGAGGATGTTTACATGGCTCAGCCAGAGGGGTTTGTGGATCCGAAGCATCCGAATATAGTGTGTAAGCTTGAGAAGTCCATTTATGGACTTAAGCAAGCGTCTCGCAGATGGAATCTTTGCTTCGATGAGAAAGTCAAAGAGTTTGGATTTGTACGAAGCGAAGACGAATCTTGTGTGTATGTCAAATCCAGTGGGAGTGTAGTAAGCTTCCTCGTTCTATATGTCGATGACATATTACTCATAGGAAACGACATCCTGACTTTGCAGGAGGTTAAGTCCTGGCTCGGGAAGTGCTTCGCTATGAAGGACCTCGGAGAGGCTTCTTACATATTGGGAATAAGGATAGTAAGAGAAAGAAGTAAGAGACTAATTGGACTTAGTCAGAATACTTACTTGGAGAAGGTACTAAAACGTTTTAGTATGGAAAACTCAAAGAAGGGAGAACTACCGATACAAGGAAATGCCAAGTTGAGTAAGACTCAAAGTCCGAGTACCGAAGCCGAGATAGCAGAAATGAGCCGAGTACCATACGCTTCCGCAGTTGGCTCAATCATGTACGCTATGACTTGTACTCGCCCTGATGTAGCCTTCGCTTTGAGCATGGTTAGCAGATATCAAGGGAACCCTGGCAAAGCACATTGGATTGCGGTGAAGAACATCCTTAAGTACCTTCGGAGGACGAAAGAATGGTTCTTAGTCCTTGGAGGGAGTGATGACTTGAAGGTGCGAGGGTATAGTGACGCCAGCTTTCAAACCGACAGGGACAACTATCGTTCGCAGTCGGGCTGGGTCTTTACCCTAAATGGAGGAGCAGTGACATGGAAAAGTTCCAAGCAGGAAACCGTAGCTGATTCAACGTGCGAATCAGAGTACATCGCAGCAAGCGAAGCGTCGAAGGAGGCAATATGGCTAAAGAACTTCATTGGTGATCTTGGAGTTGTGCCGGCCATAAAGGAGCCCATGGAGATTTTCTGTGATAACGAAGGTGCGGTTGCCTTGACCAAGGAACCGAGGGATCATGGTAGATCTCGACATATCGACAGAAAATATCACTTCATTAGACATCGTGTAGAAGAAGGACAACTCGTAGTGAAGAGGATATCATCAGAAGATAACCCAGCAGATCCGCTTACGAAGGGACTAAGTAGGGTTAAGCACTTACAGCATGCTAGGAGTATTGGGCTGAAGGATGATATTAGCATAGATTAGATTGTATTAGAAACGTATAATAGATAAATGTAATTAACATTTGATGATTAAATAAAGAAGTTTTATTTATGAGTAAAGTTACTATCACATGTTAGTTGTTTAACTATTGTTTCACTTTGCATGTTTTGACTTCCAGAATAATTGAGTTTATTAGGAATAATCGAATTATTCAAATGGTCCACAATCGTTCATATGTTGGGAGTAGATATGAATGAAGATTGTCGTGAATTGGTGTGTAGAGTGTCTAAATGGTGTTAGACATAGCAAGAGTTGCTGCAGCGTTCATGAGTGCTTACGAACTGGTTTTGAGCATTGGAATAAACCCGCGCTTGCTGGAATCACCTTATGGAATACGATATAAAAGGTGATCGCAAGACGATAATATCATATGGTCTTAAAACCTAGATATATGGTTTATTATTTGCTAATTGATTGTGCATTGATAATGCGAAAACGCATCAGTAACTTGATGTTATAAAACGCATTGTTGTGTATAGTTGGTTAATGAATAAGTAAATGCATATAAGTCGAAGTTTATCTGTAAATTTTATCCTAAGAGGGTAGAAGAGATATCTTGGCCACTCGATGATTTGATTTGACTTATGTGCCGGGCCCGGTCAGAACTGAATTGATGTGTTCGATTAAGTTCTATGTCAAATAAATCGAAGATCGAGAAATCTAAATGCTAGACTAACCATTCCATAGGATTGTCAGCATGATATCTAACAGAGGACTGTACGATCCCTTATCTAAAGGACAAGATTGATTAGATCAGAGTTGACAGCGTCTTTGAGAGCTACGATTGCAAACCGTATTATACTTGTATAGTTACTAGACTTATCCAAGTGGGAGACTGTTGGAATCGTGTCTAAGGCTATAACTATATTCGGTGCTGCATGGTCCTTTTGGGTTGCCTTCACCATAGCAACTTGAAGGATGATTTGTTAAGAGAGAGTAAATATTATAAGGAATAATATTTAGCTATTTGATTAATATAAGTCATAAATTAATTGGTATTAATTTGGTGACTTAAAGAGATTAATTAAATAAGAGGGTATAAACTGTCAATTGTTTGATAGTTAGACTTTAGACTATAAATCCATTAGGATGGACTTTGGACGGTTTCTAAGAGCTTTAGGATAGCTCAAAATAGTCCATAAGGATATCTATGGAATGGATTTGGATAGCCTTAAGTGAAGATTATCCAATTAGGGTTTAGGGTGAAACCCTTAAGGAGTCTAAAGGTATAAATAGGCCCTTGGGATGTGGAATTCGTGTACAATCTTTCAGAACCTAAAGCAAGGAACCTCTGGCCGAATTCCATCACCTCTCCTCTCTCCTAAATCATCTTGCTTGCTATTGGTGTTTGTAAGCCATTAGAGGAGTGACAATTGTGACTCTAGAAGCTCCAAGACAAGAAGATCAACAAGGAACTCAAAGGTATGATTCTAGATCTGTATTAATGTTATTGTTTAACCTAATTAGCCATTAGAAGTCTTGGATTCAAAAGCATGTTTGATAGAAAGCCTAGATCCAAGCAATAGGGTTTTGCATGCGTACATAGGAAAGTTCTTATGGATAAAACCCAACAATTACAACATCACTTCTGTCTTCTGAAGGGGTACCAGAGTCAGTAGATTGAGACTGTGGTGGTACGTTTTTAGATTGAGTTTGTTGAGACTACGGTGGAGGGTGAGGATTTTTGGTGAAATGAGAGTCGTTGTTTTGGAAGTTGTGGTTGAAAGGTGGTCTATTGTATTGTTGATTTTTATGGAATGAAGGTGGTAATCGATTGAATTGTTGACTGATAAGAGCTATGGCATTCTAGAACTCTTCTTCATCGTCATACTCTGAGTCTGCTTCATATGACTGTGGTAGAGAGTCATACGAGGTAGGATATGTTTGAGGGTGAGGTGATTGTGCTACGAGGGCAAGAGGACCCCCGAAGTCAGAACAGTCCTTGAGTACAGTGGACTCTTGGGCTTGCAGTTCTCCGTAGAGCTTATAGAGGGACAACGAGTGAATTTTCCTATCTCCTTGAACGATCATTTTGGCTGTTGTCCAATGTCTTCCTAAACCATTCAAGAATTGAAGGTTTGTTTCATGGTTGCTTCTTACAGTACCAACATTTGATAATTTGGTCACTATCAGATTGAACCTTTTGAATGAATCTTCCAAGCTTTCACCCGCATGAGCCTTAAAATTGTTAAACTCATTGGGTGTAGTAGTAAGCTTTTTGTCTTGAGCTTGTTCAGTTCCTTCATACAAATTCTTGAGAACTTCCTAGATCTCTTTTGCTGATTTGCAATTTATGATAATATCGAAGTTGTCAGGAGCAACTCCACAAGAGATTTCATAAAAGGCAATAGCATCATTTTCCATTTTATCGAGATCATCCTTGGTGTGACGGTCATGACTGGTTGACCTCCTCCTAGTATGATTGTGGCGCCGTCGGTTTGAGCAGGTGTAAGAACAGGAACATGTGGTCCTTCTTCAACAGATCGCCATACATCTCTTCCAGGTCTTCTTAAGTATCTTTCCATTCTTTGTGACCAGTGATGGTATTCATTGGCAACCATTATTGGAGCTCGATTTGAACCACCAACAATGTTGGAAACATTTAGAGAGAGTACTTGTGCCATTTTTTTGTTTAACAGAAATGAGCTTCAGTGGTATAGAAGGCCCTTTGAAAATCAGATTCCATTTTCAAAAAGCAACAACTATGGCGGAATAGTGTAATTCATACGTGTTGAGAGAAAAACTTTAAGACACACTTGAACAATAGTTAGAACAAGTATACTGCGGAATAGTTAATCTCGAAGGATCTAAAGCTCAACAATAATATTTAAGTTAGATGGTTAGAGAGTTAGTTGCGGAAAAGTAAAGAAATGGAAATGACAACAATTATTATATCAAGTATACACATTAGTTGATTCATAACGAGGAATGCATTCAAGCCAAGTTAATAAGTGAGATCAAACTTAGTGATGAAGTCACAAAAGACTTGCTCCGAAGAGAGATTGTAATCAGTTATGTTAGAGTAAGAAATGTGAGTAATAAAGAGATAGATAGAAAAGATAACTTCAGAGATGTGTATTTGAAGATGATAGATGCGTGTTTGAGTACAAGAGAATGAGCTGTATTTATAGAGACTGAATGAGTTACATCTGATTCACTCTCTAAGAGTAGCCATGCAAGGCATACTGGACAATAGAGAGGATTATACTAAGAAAAAATAACTAAGTTACAGAGGGAAACTATGATATGTAGATACTTCGGATGCGATTGCTGAAGAAAGAGCTTGACTGTGGGAGCTTGTTGATTGCGTTACCAGAAGTTCAAGAGGGTTAGTTTTTATGATTTAACAATACGCATCTCTTCTGTTTAAAGAGTTATTAGGGTTTCCATTAATATTAGATCTAGTTTGGTTGCCCAACTCGTCGTGTAGAGACTGATTAGGCTGCGTGGTTTATGGAACCTACTCGACGAGTTGGAGGACTCCAACTCGACGAGTTAGGATTATTATGTTGCATCAATAGGCCTTTTTTTGTTTCTTTTGTACGTGTTTTGGGCATGTCCACCCATATTCATTGTTGGGGTTATAGTATTTAAGGTGCATGCATGCATCATATTTTGCTAACTTTGGAATATGATTGTAACCCTAATCATGCCTCTGCAGTAGCAGTTCTTAATAGAGTTCTTTTGAGGTAGTGACATTTGAATCATTAAGCATACTTTGATTCTTCCGTTGTGTTCTTATTTCTTTACTGTTTAGAATCTAATCGATCTTCAAAGCTTAACATCATGAAAAATGGTATCAGAGCAGGAGATTGTGTGATTCATACACATCTCTTCTGTTTAAAGAGTTATTAGGGTTTCCATTAATATTGGATCTAGTTTGGCTATCAACTCAAAATTCTTGACATGATTCAATGATATCAATATTACTCTAAATTTATCTCTGTTTTACACGTCTGATTCTTAACAGGTTTTAAAGATCTTATCATCATGCAGCACGATGAACCCAACATCAGCTCCATCAATCTGTCTAGCGGCGTTGGTTCAACCACAAAGATTCCTATCCTGTTTCCCAATGAATATGAAGTTTGGGTGCTTCACTTTGAAGATTATGTTCTAGGTTTAGAGGACAATGGTTATCTTATGGGAAGCTATCACTCTAGGTGCTTTTGTGGACACTGGAACCAGAAGAGTCATTAAGACCCAGAATGATTACAACAAACTTCTTCTCGAAGTAAAGGATGTCCTTCAAGATGAAAAGAACAAGCTGATCAGTAATGTCAAGGAAATGAGAATCATTCGATTTGCTTTGCCTCCAGATAGCTTTCGTCTGGTTACTTCTTGCGACACAACTAAAGCAATCTGGGATAGAATTAAGGAACTCTACTCCACTGATGCAGATCTTGAGCATTCTACTTAAACACTTCTACTTTCAAAGTTGGTACCTTTGTACAGAAGCCAAAAGATAGTTTATGTGACAACCCTATATTTGAAGTCAATGTAATGACCTAAAGTTAAGTATTGTAACCTATTTTGAGATGATAAAAATAGTGTCAAAAATGAAATGCTCACAAACCTCAATTGGTGTGCATCAAGTGACAGATCTCATAACAAGGTTTTCAGATATATAAATAACACAAAAATCCGAGTAATAACGAAGAAGTTTTGACCAATCAAAGATCCACAACAAAACCGGTAAGATGATGTTAAGCATAAAACGCGAATTTTCAATAAAACACTTTTTAGCCTTAGTTATCTAAATGAAATTCGTAGATATCATTAAACCGTAAACACATATAAAAAGAGCGCCCAAATCTGACTTCGTATGAGGAAGTTATGATTTTTCTAAGTTTCAGATAGAGTAGTAGAAAGTTAAAAACTCGAAATAGAGATCGAGCGACTTTTAGCCGACTTAACCTAAACGAAAATTGAAAATCTCAACAATAGTAGTACAACGGTAAAAAGACAGACGAAAACGGACGTCGGATGAAGAAGTTATGGATTTTTAATTGACTTTTCCAGTCCCGACCTGTTAAAAATATAATATTAAAAATAAATTCAAAACTAGCCGACGGAGTCTAAACTAGAGTTGTAGATTATATTTTCACCTACGCGTGGATATAAGGAACGTCAAAAACGGAGCTCGTATGCGAAAGTTGCGGAATTTCAAAGATCGGGGCCTAAAATCTGAGGCTAGTCCGAAGGAACGCCCTACGTTCGCAGCGCAGAGTCAGCCCCATCACCCATTAAGTCCGATGTTCGTAAGCCATGAAGCACGAGGGAACGCCCTGCATTCCTCTAGGGAATGCTCAGCGTTCGAGGCCTCCTCTAGCCCTATAGCATCTGAAATTTCATACTTCTACCCTCCCAAGACTACCCCGACATCCCGGTTTCATATCCAAGCTCTGACGGAAGTTCGAAGCCTTGAGATTTCCGAGAAATCGACTTCTTTCCGGTTCGAAGTGCTGCCCAAGTGAAGCATCATTTTCATCAACCCGTCACTACTACTAAGTGAGTTCATACCCCTAACACAACACTTTTAAATTCTTTGTAAATGCTTTTTAAACACTTTTAGGGGGAGAATACAAGTAAACACACGATTAAAATCGGGTGAAAACATCAATCTTTTGCTATACTTTTCATGCAGCTGTTTTAACTATCATACGAAAATGTTAGCATGCAAAACATCTTACGATACCACTTAACCCTCACGAGATGAAATATGTTTATAAATAATAACATGCATTATTTATATATTTACATAACACATCATGACAATGGTAACCATTTCAACTATAGCATTTTGTTTATGCAAGAAAAATCAACTTGTTGTTATGCATTTATCAACATAGTAAAAAGGGAAATCATTTCGGACATAAACACATTCATTTTCGAGAATACGTGACTTAATTGAGAATCTATGAGTCATTCGTCTTCACTATACCTGTCAAGGTACCACTAGAAAGCCCTTTCTTATAAACAGAGTCTCTGTTGTGAGAACGTGATAAGTGTGAATACATCTATACAGGACTGACTATCTAGTGCCCTGACTGTTAGTTACAGTCCTCGGGGTGACAAATATCATAACGCATCGACGCCTGAAGAACGTTGCCGTAGACAAACTCATCGTAGTACGATTATGAAAACTAACGAGATAGACAATTATTATGGTATTATGTTTTACGTGGAGCAGTAGTATTACAATTACTTTTGTGTGAACCTACAAGATTTCATATAGTTTTGTTTAAAGATAAAACTATACACGATCAATATAAGTATGACATATTTACTTACATGTTACAGTCTTGGGGCATTAAGAATACCTTTGAACTTTGGGAAAATATAGGATTTTCCTAGTTCAATACATTCATTTTTATACAATAACAATTCATAACTCTTTTTATAGAAAATATTGGATTTTCTGGAAAACAAATGTGAACTTTCGAATGGCATACATTTACTAAATTGATTACTCATGAACTCACCAACTTAAATGTTTACACTTTTTCTTTGAAATAACTTGTATTCTCAGGGAATCGCTAACTAGGTAGCAACTACTTTGGAAGATTTACGCTCTGTCATTTGTAAACTCTTTTGGACATCATTTCGTAATTAAGCTTTTGAAACATGTAATCCAACAATCATGTAAACTTTTAACTATATATATGAAGGTCGTGTTTACTTTCTTTACTATTCTTTTGTTATGATATTGTACATGACGTCATCCTCCCCTAAATGTTTCTGCCATTCAGGTTTGGGGTGTGACAAATTGGTATCAGAGCATAGTTTATAGTGAACTAAGTATATCAAACCATTTATGATATACAACTATAAATACAACTGGGCAAAAACACTCTGATTAAGAGATATACATTTTAAATAATTTTTTTTATAAAAAGTATTCATGCATACATTATGGAACAGTAGAAGTGTCGTAATATAAACGGTATAAAAGTATTATATAGGAATTGTGCGCCGCAAGTATGCCTTGGAATATGAAATCGGATCTGGGGAGAATATAACCTGATCAGCTATATTTATCCGGGAGCTGACTAGTGTATGCCAGAGAATGGTTGTAGCGGACAACAAGTCTAAAACTTACCAAACTAGTAAACAATGGAATCAAACATAAAAAATACTATAGGAGTACTTTAAAAATACAATAGCTCACCTTCGATGTTTAATTGGTATACCCAATAGTTTTTCATAAATATTCTCATATCTCTATTCTCGTACAGACGCTATGGCCGGATTTCATCCACCTGGAGGGTGGCTAGACACAGAACCGAAAGAAGAATTCAAGGAAGAAATGCAAGAAGACTACGACACAGCCCCCGAAGCCAATGACCTACCCTTAGCGGCTCCAATCCAAAACCCTAATCCTTGATCTATATTTCAAGGCCCAACATCTCTGTGGGCAGTGAACTTGAATACGTGGAGCAATGAACAAGGTCATCTCCCTCCGTACAATGGGGACCAAAGATTCTACAATCCGAGTGAAGGAGGCTCAACAGTCAGAGTCCTTCTTGTACGGGTTCGTCGGATTGCTCGCAATGATGAGCAAGGAAGGGCAGTTATCCAACAAATCGTGTAGAATGATGCGAACACCGAAGTTAATACAGTTCGCATTCAACAGTTAGACTCAACTCATAGAAGAACCATAAATCACAATGAAACCCTGCAGAGAGAGCTAACTACAACCCAGACTGAAGTCAGAAACTACAAACACACTAGGCAATGTATGGAAGTCGTATACGCGAGTTGGAACGTCAGTGGGCAGAACCAATAGCTCATCCGAGTAGTTCCCATCACAAGTAGAGGACACTCTACTCGCTCTTTCTTTTGGGTTATGGAATAACCTTCGTATGTGCTCCAAGTAGTACTCTTTTCATATAAATATTCTTGTCTAGCAATGTACTGTCTCACTAGATCTTTATGCTGTCAACTTTTCCCCGTTCGATTTATTGTAGACCTACCCCAAGGTCAAATTTTCCAAATTCTATGTAACTTGTATACCAAATACTATGAAAGACCTCTTGTTTCCCTTAAAAATCATTGGTATCAATTCATGATTTGGCTATGTAAACAATTTTCCCCGTTTGGTTTATTGAAGATCTACCCCTATAGGACCGAACTCTTATAGAACCAACGCTGCTTAAAACCGAAACCTCTCCTGGGCCAAAACTCCTCATGAACCGAAGCCACCTTCGGTTCGGCTCCAACAATTCGGTTCACTCCGTCTCGCCTTCGGTTCGGTAAAGCCCATCGCCTTCGGTCCCTTCCTCCATCGGTTCACTCTCGGTTCCAGTCTTATGGACCGAACAACTCTTTGGTTCTCATTAACCAACCAAAGCAACTTTCGGTTCTCAACACCTCGGGCCGAACCACCACTCGGTTGTCAGCATAAGACCGAACCCCCTTCGGTCGTCACTCCCTCAATACCGAACCTTCGATCCAGATGACGGATTTTCGCATGTTTTACCCGGTTTTCGACTCCGACTTCGTTTTAAGGATGTTTTTCATGATTTTAACGTGGGATTTCACCCAAAATCATATTTTAACATTTCTAACCTTCTATAGTCATTATGGACACAAATCTTGATGAGTTCTAAGACAAAATCTTTACAAGTAAGTTAGATAAAATTCATAGTATAAGAGGATACCCTCCTTGACTTTTGTTAAAGTTATGACACCTTTAGCACACTATTCATGCTTTATGTCACTATTCACCATCAGCCCTCACCTATTCATTGTACCTTTTCACACTTCCTCAACATGTTTCCTTTACTTACACACACAAATGATCATTATCCTTCACATCCTAGACCTCATTCACTTCTCACCAAAAAGCAAACACATTTTCTCTCCAAGAAGTCGATATCCTCTAGGGACTTTTGAGCTTTTCATCCTCCTTTGGTAAGTAAATTCATCCTTCGCTTGATTATCTTACATTTTTTCACTCAAATCATGGAATCCTTACACAAATATCATCATATTTGTCCTTAGAATCTTCAAATCTTCAAGCATCTCCCAAGTGTTCTTGAGTTGGGAACTTCTATTCTTCATCATCCATCTATTGAAATCAGTCAAGGTGAGTTCATACCCCTACATTTTTATGTTTTCTTCAATATTTAAGGGGGGGGGGGGGGATACAAGTTAAAACATCCTAATACAACTTAAACCCATTCATCAGCTTTTCACAAAAAAGTTAAGTTCTATTCACAGGCTGTTTTGAAAAACTTAAACTTTTTAGCTTTCAAAACTGCTTTATATGCAAATAGTTCCGCTCTATACCTTTAAAATGACTACTTGCCAATCTCCATATGGTATTTCTACAATTTATGGCAATTTTTACAAGACTACCTATCATTTCAAAAACACATTCGGACCAGTATGTGAATATGGATAGTTTCACACAAGTTAGAGGTTACAAAAATTTATAATAAAAATTATGACCAAACTAGAAACACTTTCCAAACTCATAGAATTTACGAATTCTGATTTCGACCTAAAATGATTTTTCTATGAATTTTCCAAGAACAAGAACAGAAAAGTAAAAACTAGCTAAATAGTTAATAACTTCACCTGCTCATTGTAACTTGCTGAGCAAGGTGTGTATTATATATATATATATATATATATATATATATATATATATATATATATATATATATATATATATATGTTGTTTATATTATATACCTTTTACCTTAGTATTAAGGTTTACATCATGAACAAAAAGGATTACTACCATTACAAAACGTTTTTGATAAGCCGTTATAGAAATAGTTTACGTTTCATTTACCTAACAAATAAATTACAGAATGTTTTAAATTCCACAAAAAAGGTGTTACATTCACATACAACACGTAAATTTGTTATGGTAAATTGTGAGATATTCTTCATTGTACTCTTAGGGTATGGGTTAAAATTCCTGGCAGTTATAACTAGAGTCTCTTGTTGGGAGAACGTGATAGTTGTGTATAGATCTATATTGGGATTGACACCCCACACTCTAGCTGTTCGCAACAGTTCGGTCGGCAGGCCAGGGGTGACAAATGTCATATCTTTCCGACGTCTAAAAAATGTCGCAGCAGGTTCAATTAATCATAGTATGGTTATAGCGACTCACATAGGGAGTTAACAACATGTAAACTTTTTCCGATTATATTTATGATTGGTCGTATTTACTCGTTGCCATGATACTATACATTAAGTCCGCCAACCCCGGCCGTTTCCGCCGTCCTTGGTTTGGGGGTGTGACAGATTGGTATCAGAGCATTGTTTATAATGAACTAACTATATCGAACCACATTAGATATACAACTATAAATGCATTGGGACTTAAAGTCTCTGATTTAAATGTTTTCAAACAACTGTACTTTTAGAAATAAAATAATTTCTTGTTAAAAGCATGAGTACTTACATGCATGTTAGTATGGTGTCATGGCTAGGAAAAGAACATAAATGAAAAGGAAGATGAGTTGTACGCTGAGGGTATGCCCTGGAATATGAAATCAAATCTCGGAGGAATATAGCCTGATCAACTATATTAGTCCGGGGAGTGACATGCATATACTGGGGGATGGCCGAAGCGAACGATATGTCCGACAAACTAACAACACCCGTACAAGATTTGCTATAAACCGAACTTAAACATTTAAAATACTATTGGAGTATTTTGTGGTACAATAACTTATGTGAGAACTAAACAGATCCTTGTTGGTAGGTCTATAATCACTACGTGAATGCACTAAGGTTATATATAACTTAGATGTGATAGACTTAGAATCTGTGATCTTTGCCTTACTTCCTGTTCCTTGTTCGGTTGTAGACTTAGGGTGGGATCACTTATTCAAAGGTCTATCAAATGTTTCGTTATATATAACTGGTATGCACTATGTCATTATAGAAGTAACTAATGATGATCAAACCCCTATAAGTATTTCTAGTAACATTCATTATCTACTTCTTACACCCTTATTCTCGCATGGACATCACCGCAAGACTCTACTTACAAGGAGACCCTTACTACCCGAACCAAGGAAACGGAGGATGGATAGAGGAAAAACCGCATGAATATCCAAAGGGAGCATTTGAAGAAGAAACCGAAGAAGATCTGGAGGAAGATCCGGAAGGAGATGAAGACGAAGAAGGAATTGACTACGACTCCGAGGAAGAACCCGAAGTCAACAACTTACCTCTTACCCCCGCACTCGGACGACCATTCTAGGGACTGTCCTAATGGGCTGAAACCTTGAGACTCAGGAGCCAAGGGTAAGGTCACCGCCCTCCCTTTGGAATGAATGGAGTTTCACAATGGTGACGGAAGAAGTTTGGCTGACAGGGCTCCCCTATCACAGTGCATCGCACCTCAAGCTAGATAAACCAAACCTGAGACTCGTACAACCAACTTATTGAAACTAGCACTGTCGCCCAAATGAATACTGGCAGACTCAGACAACTGGACCGAGGCCATGACTAGACCAAGCACTATACTGAGGCCCTCCAAAGGGAAACTAGTTGCAGTCCTAGTCGAGATTTGGACACTGAGAGGAAACCATGCTACGTTAGAGAAACACTTGACCTAAGCAGAGTGCTAAGTGGCAGAGTTCAAAGCCCAGAGAAGCGACTGTTGCGGGTGGTGTTCACACTACTTCCGTTTTGATATAGAATAGGTTTATGTGTATATGTTGGAGCTACTCTCCTCCATGTGTATATCCAACCCTGCGACATAGTGGGTACACTGGTTGAAGGGTTTATTTGCTGTCAAAACTTTTTCTAGCATTAATGCATACCTGCATCAAGGTTAAATTTTTCCAAACTCCGGGTACTAAATCATATCAATATTATTTCATTGGTAAAGTTACCATCGAATTCACAACAAAGTTTATCGTTACTGGGGGATAGTCTACCATTACTTTGTGTATACATCAAAGTTATATATAATCAGGAGTCTATCGACTCAGAAATGATGTGTCCGCCTAAGATCATGTTCTTTGTTTGGTTGTGGGCTTAGGGCAGACCCATTAGATTAGAAGGTCCATTAAGTCTTAATTATATGTAACTAGTATACACCAAGTGGTGGTAGGAAGGGCCTAGTATGGATCAAGTTACAAGATATCATTTGAAAAAGTACAACTAAAATTCATAAGCTTATTATATATATATATATATATATATATATATATATATATATATATATATATAAACAGTTTCATTATGAATCATTTTCGGAACACCATAAAAATCGGAAACACGATACACCTAGAACTAAGATAAATCTTAGTAGGTAACTCATGACATATAACCGTTCCTAAAGACTCATTATCGTCTCACCTTCTAAAAACGTTACAATTGAAAGGTGCCTTCTTCATAGACCCATGGGGTACGATCATACCAACGATAATGCACTAAATCCCATCGAGACCCCGCGATAAAGCCTGGTTGGACGAGAACAATACTAGGATGGGTAAACTTAACACTTGTACAAAACCTACTTCCACCCATTTTCGTAACTCCACCTCAAGAGTGTTTAGCAGAAACACTGAGGATAGTACAACCAAGTGCGAAAATTTATACATTGAATATAAATTGTAGAAATGTACTAGAGGTCATCATCCCTACTCACGAAGTCGTTTCTCATCATGAATCAAAATTTACGGATTCGGATTTCGACCTAAAATGATTTTTCTATGAATTTTCCAAGAACAGGAACAAAAAAGTAAAAACTAGCTAAATAGTTAATAACTTCACCTGCACATTGTAACTTGCTAAGCAAGGTGCGTAATATTATATATATAAATATATGTTGTTTATATTATATATCTTTTACCTTAGTATAAAGGTTTACATCATGTACAAAAAGGATTACTACCATTACAAAATGTTTTTGATAAGTTGCTATAGGAATAGTTTATGTTTCATTTACCTAACAAACAAATTACGGAATGTTTTAAATTCCACAGAAAAGGTTTTACATTCACATACAACACGTAAACTTGTTAACGTAAATTGTGAGACATTCTTCATTGTACTCTTAGAGTACAAGTTAAAATTCTTTGCAGTTATAACTAGAGTCTCTTGTAGGGAGAACGTGATAGTTGTGTATAGATCTATATTAGGATTGACACCCCACACTCTAATTGTTCGCAACAGTTCGGTCGGCAGGCCAGGGGTGATAAATGTCATATCTTTCCGATGCCTAAAAAACGTCGCTGCAGGTTCAGTTAATCATAGTATGGTTATAGCGTCTCACATAGGCAGTTAACAACACTTAAAGTTTATGGGGATTTTATAAATCAAAAGGGTTTTATGTCGATTTAAAGCCACTTTTATAACAATAAGTATGGATTTTACTTGCACAATTTTGGTATTGGAATTTTAGACCACGTATCACTTTTATAATGAAAGTATTGGATTTTCTTGGTATCACACAACTCATTACAAAGAACGGTTTTCAAACTCTTCATCTAAAAGCTTATGAACTCACCAACTTAATTTTTGACACTTTTCAAAACTTTTTGTATTCTCAGGAAATCAGTGAAACAGGTAATCAACAGCTTTTGAGGTTGGGAAGCTAAGGCGTCAAACAATTATTTTGACATTATGTTGTAATCAATTCCGAAAACATGTAATACTTGAAAAACATGTAACCTTTTTCCGATTATATTTATGATTGGTTGTATTTACTATGCTCACTTATATACTCGTTGCCATGATACTATACATGAAGTCCCCCACCCCTGGACGTTTCCGCCATCCTTGGTTTAGGGGTGTGACAAAACTTGACTACTGGTCAAGAAGACCGAGGAAGCTCAGGAAATCCTACTCTACTTACCTTACAATCAGGTGGTTTAGGCATGGTGAGCACCAATGTCCAAGGATCCAAGAACCCGGGGAACACCCTGGTGCGAAACCTAGGTTTTGACGGTTATAATTCTAATTACTCTTGGACTTGAGAACATCCCTCTACCGAGTCCGGAATCAAAACATATGAGGCTTTTCGAGGAGCTTTTTAAGCTAGAAAGGATCAACAAACAAATCAGTTTCAGCAGAAAGAGAAATAGATTCAAACTGTGGCTAAGTACTGGGCATACATAATAAACAACGCCAACACCGTAGCCACCATTCTCAAAGTTCAATATTGGATGACTGCATTGGTTGAAACCATCCGCAACTCTTAATCTATTCTTGATGGTGCAGGTCTGTCCAAGTCCCATCCAACTACTAAAGTTCATGAATCCAACGATGATGGAACCCTAATCGAAATCTGTTGGATAAGGTGTCTAAGTCCATAACTATTTCAGGTGTGTACTTGACCCGGCCCGGCATGGTCCATTTGGGTTGCATGGCACCATGCAATTGGATAGACTAAATGAGAGGAATAACACTTGGAGATTATTAATATATTATAAGTTCTAATATATTAATAATATTATTTGATTAGTTTGATCAAAGAATTAATTTGGAATTAATTAAGTGATCAAAAGATAACTAATTAAATATATGTGTTGATTATGTAAATCATTCATATCTTGTATAGTGGGCTAAGAGGCTCCGTGTATTATCAAGTTGGGTTCTACCCATAGGATGCTCCATGGGAGTTACAAACCCATGGGTTATGGAAATGAAGAGTCATGACACATTAGGGTTTACATGGTGTAACCCTAGATGTGTCAACACTATATAAGGATCCCATTCTCCACCAAAATCGGCTACACATATAAGAAACTAGTGGGCTTGGCCGATTTTAAGAAGTGTGTATTCTCTTAAAAGTCTTTCCAAGAGCATTTGGTGTTGTGTGAAGCATTTGAGGCATCACACTTGGGGTGCTAGGCTCACAAGGTTTCAAGGAACATAAGCAACAACAAGGTAAGTTATTCTATCTTTCACTCAAGTTAAAATTGTTCTCCATGTATGCTAGATAGGAATATAACCTTGGAATTCAACTTTGCATGATAATTAGACAAACATAGATCGAAGGTTATTAGGGTTGCATGTACACTTAGGAAGTGTTAGAATGCTCAAAACCCATCAGTAGTATTAGAGCCTAGGCTTGTTTGTTTGTTATTTGTGCTAAAAAGTTGAAGAAAGTCGAAAAACTTGCTGTCTGACTGCTGGACTCGTCAAGTCCATGGGGGAACTCGTCAAGTTCACTTGTATCTTCCACCTACTCGTCAAGTAGGTTAATGCACTCGGCGAGTAGGGTCGACAGAGTGCAGATTTTCGACTTTAGTTGCTGGAAATGGATTAGAAACATTACCCTAAACTGTTTTGGTACTTGAAAACTTGTTTTAGATGATGTAATGGCTTTGCTAATTCATTTACAACAACTAGTTATCATAATTACAAAGTTTAAGTGTGATTTTGATTCATGAAAGTGTTCATATTCATGTTCTTGTTCTTATGATGTTTTAGATGATCATAGGAATTCTTTGTAACCTATGTGGTAGTTTAATTCTTGATCATAATGTGTTTTAATGGAGTCCATAAGTTGTCCTCAAGTTATGGAAAACCAAAAGTCACTTGGATTAAAAAACCATTAGAAGAACACAAGAGTTAGAAAAGTGAAGAGTCTTCATTTTATTACTCTATTAAACTCATAAGTTACAAGAAATGAAAAGTTTTGAAAGTTTACAAAACTTGCCCTCAAGTTTTGGAACAAGTAAAGTCAAGTTAAAACTTTAGTTCCAACCCTAAGAATTTTAAAAGTTAAAATTCAACCCTTATACTTATATTATTATGATTTTATAATTATATATATATATATATATATATATATATATATATATATATATATATATATGTATAAGAACAAAGTCATCTTACCGCTAGTACGCCTCATTCACAAAGCCGGTCTATAAGGTGGGTATAAGGTTGTTGCCTATAAAATGGCAACTTAATGGGTGTCCACTCTCACCCACCGCTTGCTTGATCGGTGGAGGGTTGTTAGCCGAACAGGTAAGACAAGGACTTATAAATTTTCATTAAAAGTATGATGAATATTATAAAGTAACTAAATGTTTTATTAAATTCCCAATCTTAGTTACTTTAGGAAAAATGTGAATAAGGTGCTAATCCATGAAATTACACTTTACACTTTGTTTAAGTCCTTGGTGGAGCGTGTGTGGTTAACCGGCACACTAACTTGGACTTAACAAGGTAGGTAAAGGGTGACTTAAGGTTTATTATAGTATCGATGGAGCGTGTGTGGTTTACCGGCACATCGATTGAGTGATAAACTTTAAGGGTACCAAGTGATTTGCATGGTTACTTCACACCTCGTTTTGTGCTCCTCGGTATCCCAGTCACAAAACTTGGAGGGCACACTTGAGATTGAAACATGCCTTTGAAAAGTTCATTGAATCTTAAAGAATCTAGGAATTTCTATGAACCAATCAAAAACCTAATATTTAATATTTCAGTTTTCGTGGTGGAAATTGGTGAATCGTCATTCACCTACCTTTCAAATATGTTATAGCTTGGATTACGGCATACCTCTTCCAAGTTATAATATATTGTGATTGGGTCCTAGCCTTAATATTACATTTGGGTGTTTTATTAAGGACTCTCTCAATATCTAAACTAATCTTGTCCTTTTTTTTCAGATGTCTTCAAAAAATGTTGCTTCTGGCTCTAACCCTAATGGCTCCTTTACCCTTAAGAACTTGTGTGGGAAAGTCACTTTTGATGGATCCAACTTCAATGAGTGGATCAGAAACATCAGGATGATTACCCGCTACGAGGACAAAGAATATGTCCTTGACAAGGAGCTTAAGGAGATTGATGAGACCACTGCAACACCCCAGGAGATCGCTGACTTTCAGGCACATGAAAGGGATGCTACGAAAGTGGCTTGCATCATGATGGCCACGATGACAGCGGAACTCCAAAAGTCTTATGAGGATTTCTACCCTTATGAAATGCACCAAGATTTGACTGAAAGATACCATCAAAGTGCACGACAAGAGAGGTATGAAATCATCTGCTCCATGATAACAACCATGATGAAGGACGGGGAATCCGTCACGAGCCACATGCAGAAAATGCAAAGGTATGTGGATCGATTGCTGAAGCTTAATGTGAACTTCCCTGAGGAGCTTGCAATAGATATCATTTTGCACTCCTTAACATCGTGCTATGATCAATTCCACATGACATATCACATGAATAAGGAAGAGGTCACACTCAGCAAACTTCAGGGACTTCTCAAGACCACAGAAACAGGTCTTAAGGGGAAGTCAGTTGTTAACACTCCTACTCCAAACTCTACTCCGGTTTTGGCAATCGCGAAAAGTCGAGGGAAGAAGAGAAAGAGCTCTTATAAGGGTACCAAGGATCGGACCCTTGATGGCTTTTCTTCAATTGGAACCGAGAAAGGTTTCGTCACTGCTTCTTCTGACCCAAAAGAGGCTGAATGCTTCTATTGCCATGAAAAATCACATTGGAAGCGGAACTGCCCAAAATACCAGCAAGATGTGAAGGATGGGAAAGTTAAACCCAACCATGCAGGTATTTACACTATTATTTCTAATAACTCACCCCATTCTAAATCTTGGGTCCTTGATACCGGTTGTGGTATTCATATTTGTTGTGACTTGCAGCGACTAAGAAGAAGTGAGAATGTGGAGCAAGGAAGAATAAACTTAATCATGGGGAATAGGAAAGTTACACCTGTCACCAAGATTGGAGTTTATACTTTGTCGCTAAGTAGTGGGTTAAATTTAGATTTGAATAAATGTTGTTATTCACCAGGAATGGCAAGAAATATTATTTCCTTTCATGCTTTGTACAAACAAGGGTTTACCTTTTCATTTAATAATGAAGTTGGTTCTATTGATGCTTTCTTTAATAATGTTCTTTATTTTAAAGCATTACCTTGTGATGGTGTGTATGAAGCTGTATCTGTTGTAGATAACTTAGGAAATAATGTTTTGTGTATTGATTCTATTAATAATAATAACTTGGAAAAAGCATCATTATGGCATTGTCGTCTTGGACATATAAGCAAGAAACGCGTAGGCCAACTCCAAAAGGATGGAGTCTTGGAGTCATTTGACCTAAAGTCAGATGATATTTGCGAATCATGCTTACTTGGAAAAATGACAAAGTCCCCCTTCACAGGTTCATGTGAGAGGGGTGAAGGTTTGTTGGACCTTGTACACACGGATGTGTGTGGACCATTCAAACATGCCACAAGGGATGCTAATCGTTATTATTTGAGTTTTACTGATGATTATAGTAGATATGGATATGTCTACTTGATCAAGCATAAGTCAGAGACTTTCGAGAGGATTAAGGAATTTAAACAGGAAGTCGAGAATCAACTGGGCAGGAACATTAAGATGCTTCGATCCGATCGTGGTGGTGAGTATCTTAGTTCAGAGTTCCTTGACTATCTAAGGGAATGTGGGATAGTCTCACAATTGACACCTCCCAGGACACCACAGTTGAATGGTGTGGCTGAGAGGCGTAATCGAACCTTGTTGGATATGGTTCGTTCCATGATGAGTCGATCTTCGCTACCAATCTCATTCTGGGGGTATGCCTTAGAGACTGCCGCCCATATCCTTAATCTAGTCCCTACAAAGAAAGTTGCCAAAACTCCTCACGAGATGTGGACTGGTAAAGTACCCAAACTAGACCACATCAAGATTTGGGGTTGCGAGTCTTTCGTGAGACGCGAGACTCATGATAAGCTCGAACCCCGAAGCGAGAGGTGTATTTTCATCGGCTACCCACAACAATCCTTTGGTTACCTCTTCTACAGACCTAGTGAAAATGTGGTCTTTGTAGCTAGGAGGGCTTTCTTTAGAGAGAGAGAGAGTTCATAAGCCAAGGAAACAGTGGGAGGCAAGTTAATCTTGAAGAAATTCAAGAGTCAAGCGGTGAAGGAACTTCAAACCCTAGCACTCAACTTGAGGAGGAAACTCCTGTTGAGCCAATTGACAAGTATGTACCTCTGAGGCGTTCCACAAGGGTTAGGAATGCTCCTGAGCATTACTATGGATTCCATATTACTATAGAAGGAGATACACTTATCAGTGATTAGACACTGATAGGTCTGGATGAACCTAACAGTTACGTAGAAGCCATGGCAGGCCCTGAGTCAGCCAAGTGGAAAGAGGCAATGGACAACGAAATACAGTCCATGTATGACAATCAAGTTTGGAACTTGGTTGAGAATGTACCAGGTCGTAAGACAGTAGGGTGCAAATGGGTCTTCAAGAAGAAGACCGACATGGATGGTAAAGTACACACTTATAAGGCTAGACTGGTTGCAAAGGGCTTCTCTCAAATTCCTGGAGTGGACTATGATGAGACCTTTTCTCCAGTAGCCAAGATTAAGTCTATTCGGGTTCTCTTAACCATAGCTGCATTTCATGACTATGAAATATGGCAAATGGATGTCAAAACCGCTTTCCTTAATGGAAAGTTGGCTAAAGATGTTTACATGAGTCAGCCAGAGGGTTTTGTCAGCAACGAGTACCCTAATAGAGTGTGTAAGCTTGAGAAATCCATTTATGGATTGAAGCAAGCACCTCGCAGATGGAATCTTTGCTTTGATGAAAAGGTCAAGGAATTTGGCTTTTCTAGGAGTGAAAATGAGTCTTGTGTGTATGGCAACGCTAGTGGGAGTATAGTTAGCTTTTTGGTGTTGTATGTGGATGACATACTACTCATAGGAAATGACATCCCAACTCTGCAGGACGTTAAATCCTGGCTTGGGAAGTGTTTCTCTATGAAGGACCTAGGAGAAGCTACCTATATTCTAGGGATAAGGATCTTGAGAGATCGGAGTAAAAGACTAATTGGACTTAGTCAAAGTACCTACTTGGATAAGGTGTTGAAGAGATTCAGCATGCAGGACTCCAAGAAAGGAGAGTTACCCATCCAGAGTAACGCTAGATTGAGTAAGACACAAAGCCCTAGCACTGAGGCTGAGATAGCAGAAATGAGTCAAATACCTTATGCTTCGGTTGTAGGATCGATCATGTATGCTATGACGTGTACTCGACCTGATGTAGCCTTTGCCCTGAGCATGGTTAGCAGGTATCAGGTTAATCCTGGCAAGACACACTGGACTGCAGTAAAGAATATCCTCAAGTACCTACGGAGGACTAAGGACTGGGTCCTTACCCTCGGTGGGAGTGATGACATGAGAGTTGTGGGGTATAATGATGCTAGCTTCCAGACTGATAGGGATAATTTCCGCTCTCAGTCGGGCTGGGTCTTTACCCTAAACGGAGGAGCAATTTCTTGGAAGAGTTCCAAGCAAGAGACAGTGGCTGATTCAACTTGTGAATCAGAGTATATTGCAGCTAGCGAGGCGGCAAAGGAGGTGATATGGCTGAAGAACTTCATTGGAGACCTTGGAGTTGTATCAGCTATTAAAGAGCCAATGGAAAGTTTCTGTGATAGTGAAAGTGTTGTTGCCTTAGCCAAGGAACCAAGGGATCACGGGATATCCAGACACATCGACAGAAAATACCATTTTATCAGACATCGAATAGAAAAAGGACTCATCGTGGCAAAGAGGGTATCATCGGATGAGAATCCGGCAGATCGCCTCACGAAGGGACTGACTCGGGTTAAGCATCTCCAACATGCTCGGAGCATAGGGCTGAAGGATGATATTAGATTTAGTAGTTAGATAACCTCGAAATTTGTAAAGTGTAATTGACATTAGATGATGAATAAAAGGTGTTTTATTTATGAGTAAAGTGTTGCTATCTCTTGTCGATCTTTTACTATACTTCTTTTGCATGTTTTGACTTCCAGAATAATTTTGTTTGGTATAACATATTATTCAAACCTCCACATTTGGTCATATGTCGGAAGTAGGTATGAATCAAGACTGTCATGATTGGTTGCAGAGGTCTATGGTGTTGGACAAGGCTACAACAATCATGAGTGCTCATAAGTTCTGAGCATTGGACTCAACCCATGCTCACTGGAATCACTTTATGGAATTCTATCTCGAGTGATCGTGAGACGGTAATATCATATTAGTCTTCAAACCTAGATATATGATTTGTTACTTACAAGTTGGTTATTCATTGATTGTACGAAAATGCATTGGTAAATCGATGTTATAAAACGTGCTTTTGTGTATAATTCAATGAGTGGTAGAACAAACATATGAGTCGAAGTTTATCTGTTCCTTCTTGGATTAGAAGCTGATATCTGGGCCCCTCGATGATTTTGTTTTAACCTATGTACCGGGCCCGATCAGAACTAAGTTGATGTGTTCAATTAAGTTCTTTGTCAAACAAATCGGACATCGGGAAACAAACTGTTGGACAATAAGTAAGACATTGTTCCATGTATTCGTCCGACTGATATCTAGAACGGAGGATTATATGATCCCTCATCTTAAATGGCGTACCATCATCTTCTCAGTTCTGAGAAACCTTGAAAGAGCTATGATTTTCGGTCGGTTCCTGAAGTACTAGAGTTATAGTTATTAGACTTAACCAAGTGGGAGACTGTTGGATAAGGTGTCTAAGCCCATAACTATTTCTGGTGTGTACTTGACCCGACCCGGCATGGTCCATTTGGGTTGCATGGCACCATGTAATTGGATAGACTAAATGAGAGGAATAACACTTGGAGATTATTAATATATTATAAGTTCTAATATATTAATAATATTATTTGATTAGTTTGATCAAAGAGTTAATTTGGAATTAATTAAGTGATCAAAAGATAACTAATTAAATATATGGGTTGGTTATGTAAATCATTCATATCTTGTATAATGGGCTAAGAGGCTCCATGGATTATCAAGTTGGGTTCTACCCATAGGATGCCCCATGGATGCTCCATGGGAGTTACAAACCCATGGGTCATGGAAATGAAGAGTCATGACACATTAGGGTTTACATGGTGTAACCCTAGATGTGTCAACACTATATAAGGATCCCATTCTCCACCAAAATCGGCTACACATATAAGAAACTAGAGGGCTTGTCCGATTTCAAGAAGTGTGTATTCTCTCAAAAGTCTTTCCAAGAGCATTTGGTGTTGTGTGAAGCATTTGAGGCATCACACTTGGGGTGCTAGGCTCACAAGGTTTCAAGGAACATAAGCAACAACAAGGTAAGTTATTATGTAACGACCAAAAATTTCAACATAATTTAAACTTTTCAAAACAATTCATTTTAATAACATTATTACAAAAAGGTTTTCAATACATTATTTATCAGAGTATCCCCAGGTCCATTTCATAAAACACCAACGCGAGGAACGGTACGATCACGCCTTTGCCTTGCCACAATCTCCTGAAGAACCTGAAAAACATTAAACCACAACTGTAAGCCCGAAAGCTTAGTGAGATACCCCCAAAATACCAACCACATATACGCCCTTCCAGGCCACGACCTTCCGGTCCAAAACATATTGCCTTCCGGCCCATAACATATTGCCTTCCGTCCCATAACATATTGCCTTCCGGCCCTTAACATAAAAAGCATACATAACATAACAGAACATAGAACAGCCATGCATATCGGGTCAAACCCCAGTCCAAACAACCCTGCGTACATAACATTCAATCATATAACAGTTCACAGTCAACAAATCGATCAAACATATCACATAACATATCATCACCCTAACCAGGATACCGACCTAACCGATCACGAACATAACGTCACTCTACGTCTCAGCCAAAATACTACTTACGCACATACGCCTTTCCAGGCCATGACCTTCCGGTCCACATAATATAGAATGCTTTCTGGCCCATATCATAATGACTTCCGGCCCATATCATAATGCCTTCCGGCCCATATCATAATGCCTTCTGGCTCATATCAAGCAATACCATAACAGACAACTATCCGGATTTCCATCCAATAAAGGGTCGGCCTTGGTGCCGTAGACCCTGTCGATATAGTGAGGATAACTCACCTCGCAAATGCCGATACTCTGAACTGAAGAAGCAGATTCTCGAATCACCAACTCACCGCAACCTCGAACTAGCCATCACAACAAAATAAACATTAGGCCAATCATACATCCACTTATCGGACCAAGATCCAGTCCAAATCTCACACAAAGTCCAATATTGGCCCAATTTACCAAATTGGGCCCACTTCACCAAATGGGCCTAGATCCAACGTCCATAACAATAATTGGGCCCAAAATACTCTATCCATAAATTCCCAGACTTGGCCCAATAACCAACTGCCCACAAACGGCCCAAACTCAAAGGCCCAAAAAGAAAGTCCAACAGGGGGAGTACGTTGGGCGTACCCTCCTTGGTACGCGGGGCGTACAGCATTGACTTGCTAAGAACAATCGGGGCACTGGCCCGCTATGCGGGGCGTACTACCATGTTACGCGGGGCGTAACTGCACTACTCATAAAGTCCTTATAACCAATTAATGGCTTAAGCTCTTAAGCCCAAACTTCAGATCCCTAGGCCAAATATGCCTAAGGTTCATAAAGTCTCAAACTTTATTACTTGGGACGCCAAAAAGCTCTTAATCTAAGGTCTTAATCCATTAAGACCTATATACCTCACACATGGAACAACTACAGCCCTTGGGACCTCATTTTTCTCACTCAAGACCTCTCCAAGGGTCTGAAAGGACAGATAATCTCGGCCAACACAGAGCATGAATCAAGATGAGAACTCTAGGACAAGAAAGATGCTAAAACTTCACAACACTTAGATCTATGCAAAATAAATGGCAAGCAAGAAGCTTTATACCTCAAATAAGCTCCAAAGGATGATATCTCTACAAATCTCCAAGCCCCAATCGTTCCTTTCCTTCTTTGACAACTTCTCCTTTATTCATCTAGCTTTCCTTTTGCCAAAATGAGCTTTCCAAGGCCAAACACACCCAACAATGGAGAGAACACGAGATCTAGGGATTTCTAAGGTTAAAGATGAGCTTTTGGAGGCTGAGGGGTGAACTATCATGTTCCTTATATAGTGGCTGACCCTAAAAATAGGGTTTGGGGTTTCTGAGAGTACGCTGGGCGTACTCACCCGGCTACCCGCAACCATTCGTCCCATTACGTTGGGCGTACGTCCAGCTTACGCTGGGCGTACCCAGCCACCTTTCAAAACAAAAAAGCATGCATCCATGCCATGCATGCATGGGACCATTTCCTTCTTATTCCACAAAGAACTCTAAACAATGATCAACTTCGAGGCACCGCAACTCCTCTAATCTACTCCCACTCTCAAATAACTTTACATTCAGAACTTCCCCTGCAACGCACTACCTGGCACTAACCAAACCAGGTCCCTCAAGGTACAACCATCGAAACCCGAAACTCACTTCCTCCTTTCTTGCGGTGTCCTGACCACCATCTCAAGTCGGTCACCGACTTTACCCTCTGATAGTCACACTCAACAATCGGGTACTATCCATAATGCAATACTGCTCCAGATCACAATAATCACTCGACCCATATGAGCTAGAAATAACCATGAACCACCGGATTCCCGATTCGAATCCAATTATATCCACTCCGAGCTGACAGAAGGACACATTCTTCAGTCACAGAGCAACTCCCATGAGTTCTCTTCTTGAAATCACACGCACACACTGAACCAGCCCTAGCACTCTCGGGTTGGGAAAAACCCGCCACACTGACGACATCTCTAACATCCCCAGGAGGAATCACCACTACATACACAACTCCTTGATCAAAATCAAGCTGGGAGTCCCAGACTCCATCCCTGTATCCCTCCTGAGACTCTTGGCTCTACACCCGCGGAATCCCTCCCGCATCCTCAGCAGACATCCCATCATGATGTCATTCCATACCACCATCGCAATCACGCTGCTCAATGACCACCATCAGACCACTCCGATCATAACTCTACACTGCCGCTTTCACTTCCGTGAATTTACTCTTCCTCTCGGAGCTACACTCCTCTCTCTCTTTCCTTACCAAGGAGATCCACTTGGCTGCCTTGTCACCACGACAAGTGCCACGTTGCTCACCCAACGCTGCACCACCCCTTTATAGCATAACCGCTATCCATGCAACACACATGCTCTGAATCTACTCACAAGGACTCTCGAGTCCATGCACCCTCTCCACTAATCGAGATCAATACCCGGGACCAGACCTTCTAGTGCTAACACATCGCGACATACTCAATCCATTTCCTCAAACTGGACTAACAACACCTGCAGAGTCTTCAGCATGACTGCACCGCCCTCCAAGGCCTTCAGCCTGACTGATACGCCTTCCGGCCTTCAGTCTATCCGGACCGCTCAACTAGCATTCATTATTCTGGGCTATCTCTCCGGGAATCCTCCCATGCATACTGTTCTAGCCCACTAAGGGTTCCGAACTCTATCTCCAACATACATACTCAATCCCGGCCTGATCCCAGGCCCTCCACACTCAAATGCCCCAGGTCTGTAATCCGCCCTGTACGCCTACTACTCACCCATACCAGCCTGCTCTCGGCTGAAAGAAATACCGCCGAAACCCAAGCAGCTAGACAACCTCTCAATTCTATCGATCATCCGGAGAATTTCCAATTCTCCCCCACTTAGGGCACTGACTATCAACCACCGGCCGCTAGCACCGACCTCCCAAAACAACCTTGCACAAAACCCAACGCTTACACGCAGACTGATTCCCACTAGCACTAGCAACCTTCACAAAACACATTTCCACACTGTTCAATCCGTTCAAACGGAACCCGATCACCAATTATCCACTCCTCAGACTGCAGATGCTACCCGGCATTCAAACCAATGCCGCATCTCCATTAATAACCCTCACGAATGATAACCAACGATAGCACGAAACACCAAACTATAACCATACCAACCATCAAGGAACAACAGATACCAAAACGAAAATCCGAAACACTAATCCATAACCATGCCAAACCCTCAAGGAACAACGGATACCAAAACGAAAACCCGAAACACTAATCCATGACCCTGCCAAACCCTCAAGTGTCCTACCTGATGACAATGATAACATATCCTCAATTCCCGAACCGGCACTGACTGCCGACAATCCCTCACATAGTGCCCCTCCTTTCCGCACTTGCAGCATGCACCACCGGACCGACAAACTCCGGCGTGACCCCTCCCACACTTTCCACAAATGTGGCTTCCCTGATCTCCCATCCTAGAATCAACGGTCTTAGACCGTTTCGTCGCTGGCTGCGACTGTACCGGAGCTTGCCTCAGCTCACGCAATTGCAACTCAACCTCTAACTCACGCCGTCTGGCGGCCTCCTGCAACCCCAACAAGGTCTCGCAGCTCTGCGCGGACACAAACTGTCTGATATTTCTCTTGAGCATACTCAGATATCGGGACATCTGGGCCTGCTCCGAAGCGAACTTAGGGCAAAGCATCACCCTCTCAGTAAACGTCCTGGTGATCTCCGTCACCGACTCCGAACCCTGCTTTAGCTCGAGGAACTCCTGAGCCGATCTTTCTCTCTCAACCCACGGAACATAACGAGTATCGAACATCTCTCTGAACTGATCCCATGAAACCGCAGCCCTCTGCGCATCCGAATATGACCCCGTGGTCAATCTCCACCAATCCTTTGCCCCGAGCCTTAACAAGTTCAAAGCACACCTCACCCTCTGATCAGCAGGGCATGGACACGTGAAGAAACACACTTCCATGTCTGATAACCATATCATAGCAACGATCGGGTCCTGAAGTCCATCAAAGGTGGGAGGCTTCGCATTATCGAAGTCCCGATATTGAAAACCTCTACTAGCTCCTCCCCCCTGTCGCTGCTACAGCCGCTGTAGCCGCCGCGACAGCCGTCTCAGTGCGAGCCGCATAACGCTGATCAAGATACTCCACCATGGTGGTCTTGATCGACCCAAACAGTTCCGGCAACTCGGCCCGGAACAACGCAACAACCTCATCATGCAGGATCTCACAAATCCTCGCATCCAGCTCGCACGTACTCGACTGACCAATAAACTCGGGCGGCACTGACCCGTCCGGAACTCCCTTTCCTGCTCCCGATCCTGACCCGGATCCACTTCCAGCATGCATCGGAATCTCCATACCGAAAAGAAACACCATAAAATCTCCGACACTTCCCACTATTCCGGGAACCAACTCTCAACCCAACCCTAGAGGTCATGGTTTCCCTGATACGCGTACGGGTCCTGTGCTGCCAGTAGTACGGGCCCATACTACCTTCCACACCTACCCATATTTGTAAGAAGTACTACCACAACGCCCTAGAGAAAACATGCAAACAAGCGCTCAACCCTCACTCCTAGAGGAACATTGGAAATCTCCACAGAAGAAAACCCTAGGCTAGCAGGCATCATAAAACAGGCAACATTATCATGAAATCCTGAAGATCCCTAGCCTAACACTAGCATGCTGTTCTATCAAAGCTCAATAAAACAAATGTCATGAATGGTAATTTGGGGTTACTTACTGGCTCCGGCTGATCGTACCGCCACGTCATCTCTTTACTTAATTTGAAAACCATTTGAAATTCTCTTTTTTGAAAACTCTCCTTGATTTGAGACTGGATTCACACGAATGTTCCTCCAATTCACTCAAACCAAGGCTCTGATACCAACTTGTAACGACCAAAAATTTCAACATAATTTAAACTTTTCAAAACAATTCATTTTAATAACATTATTACAAAAAGGTTTTCAACACATTATTTATTAGAGTAACCCCAGGTCCATTTCATAAAACACCAACGCGAGGAATGGTACGATCACGCCTTTGCCTTGCCACAGTCTCCTGAAGAACCTGAAAAACATTAAACCACAATTGTAAGCCCGAAAGCTTAATGAGATACCCCCAAAATACCAACCACATATATGCCCTTCCAGGCCACGACCTTCCGGTCCAAAACATATTGCCTTCCGGCCCATAACATATTGCCTTCCGGCCCTTAACATAAAAAGCATACATAACATAACAAAACATAGAACAGCCATGCATATCGGGTCAAACCCCATTCAAAACAACCCTGCGTACATAACATTCAATCATATAACAGTTCAAAGTCAACAAATCGATCAAACATATCACATAACATATCATCACCCTAACCAGGATACCGACCTAACCGATCACGAATATAACATCAATCTACGTCTCAGCCAAAATACTACTTACGCACATATGCCTTTCCAGGCCATGACCTTCCAGTCCACATAATATAGAATGCCTTCCGGCCCATATCATAATGCCTTCCGGCCCATATCAAGCAATACCATAACAGACAACTATTCGGATTTCCATCCGATAAAGGGTCGGCCTTGGTGCCGTAGACCCTGTCGATATAGTGAGGATAACTCGCCTCGCGAATGCCGATACTCTGAACTGAAGAAGCAGATTCTCGAATCACCAACTCACCGCAACCTCGAACTAGCCATCATAACAAAATAAACATTAGGCCCATCATACATCCACTTATCGGACCAAGATCAAGTCCAAATCTCACACAAAGTCCAATATTGGCCAAATTGGGCCCACTTCACCAAATGGGACTAGATCCAACGTCCATAATAATAATTGGGCCCAAAATACTCTATCCATAAATTCCCTGACTTGGCCCAATAACCAACTGCCCACAAACGGCCCAAACTCAAAGGCCCAAAAAGAAAGTCCAACAGGAGGAGTACGTTGGGGGTACCCTCCTTGGTACGCAGGGCATACAGCATTGAGTCGTGAAGGACAATCGGGGCACTGGCCCGCTACGCGGGGCGTAATACCATGTTACGCGGGGCGTAACTGCACTACTCATAAAGTCCTTATAACCACTTAATGGCTTAAGCTCTTAAGCCCAAACTTCAGATCCCTAAGCCAAATATGCCTAAGGTTCATAAAGTCTAAAACTTTATTACTTGGGACGCCCAAAAGCTCTTAATCTAAGGTCTTAATCCATTAAGACCTATATACCTCACACATGGAACAACTACAGCCCTTGGGACCTCATTTTTCTCACTCAAGACCTCTCCAAGGGTCTGAAAGGACAGATAATCTCGGCCAACACAGAGCATGAATCAAGATGAGAACTTTAGGACAAGAAAGATGCTAAAACTTCACAACACTTAGATCTATGCAAAATAAATGGCAAGCAAGAAGCTTTATACCTCAAATAAGCTCCAAAGGATGATATCTCTACAGATCTCCAAGCCCCAATCGTTCCTTTCCTTCTTTGACAACTTCTCCTTTCTTCTTCTAGCTTTCCTTTTTCCAAAATGAGCTTTCCAAGGCCAAACACACCCTACAATGGAGAGAACACGAGATCTAGGGTTTTCTGAGGTTGAAGATGAGCTTATGGAGGCTGAGGGGTGAACCATCATGTTCCTTATATAGTGGCTGACCCTAAAAATAGGGTTTGGGGTTTCTAAGAGTACGCTGGGCGTACCTCCCTGGTACGCTGGGCGTACTCACCCGGCTACCCGCAACCATTCGTCCCATTACGTTGGGCGTACGTCCAGTTTACGCTGGGCGTACCCAGCCACCTTTCAAAACACAAAAGCATGCATCCATGCCATGCATGCATGGGACCATTTCCTTCTTATTCCACAAAGAACTATAAACAATGATCAACTTCGATGCACCGCAACTCCTCTAATCTACTCCCACTCTCAAATAACTTTACATTCATACGAGGGTGACGAGAAGCCCAATACTTCTAACACATACACCCATCCGAAACCTTCTCGGATGAAGCTCACTTCTCGAAAGGGACCAGAATTACCCTTCGTGTTAAATCTCAGGGACTTATATTGGAACACTCGAAGAACAGGGTGTTACATATTCTATCTTTCATTCAAGTTAAAATTGTTCCCCATGTATGCTAGATAGGAATATGACATTGGAATTCAACTTTGCATGATAATTAGACAAACATAGATCCAAGGTTATTAGGGTTGCATGTGCACTTAGGAAGTGTTAGAATGATGAAAACCCATCAAAATCATCTCCGAACCCACTTTTGGTTTCGATGACTATGATGTAGATGAAGTCAACCAACCGGAGAAATCAGATGACCTGATGATGATTTTCGACGAAGAAGAATCCAGTGGATCCCAACATTCAACTTCAAAGCCTAAGTAGAAAAAGAAGACGAAGAAACTGATATTTTCTCGTAAAGAAATTCTAAGCCTACAAGACAAAGTCGATCAGATTTTAGCTACTATGAAGTCTAGCCAACCGCAATCTGAAGATGTGCCCAGACCGCAATCCCTTTTCGAAAGATTCGACCGTTTGGAAGCAAGGGAAAGAATCTCTGCTAAGAGAATCTCTCTCATGGTTAAATGGGTATCCAAGCCCTGGATACAAACAGAAAGGCTGATCATCAATAGTTTATAGGCACTGCGGAGCGACTCATCAATGAAGTATCCGCAATCAAAGCTGAACTCCAATCAACCATTACGGTTCAGGACGCTCATTCAAAGTAGCTTGTTGAGGAAACTCACAATGATTATGAGTCCACGATTTCCGTCTTACAAACAACAATCAATAACCTTAGATGATCGTTATCTTCCAACTTCCATGGCTAGGAGATTTTGAAACTTACAAAAGAGATCCACAACCTTCTCTTCAACACCTCCATCCCCAACAAGCAGCAGCTTGGTGATGCACTCAAAGCCCAGTTTAATGACGTCTTTGCAAAGAATGACGGTCTTAAACAATGGTTTGAGGAGGAACCTGGTGCTCCTTCTTCAAAAGGGGGAAGTGAAGACCGTGAATCGGAACGCATGTTACATCAACATTCACATCTGCATCAACATTTACGAATCCCATCGAAATGGGTTCAAGTTATTAGCACCCAATCATACCGCAATCAATCTTTCAAGAACCCATCATTCAACAACAGGTTCTCACTCTGCAACGATCTCCCCAAAAGAAGACTCCAGTGCTTTCCCCTCATCAAAGTCCAATTCAATCTCCTCATCAGTCTCCACCACAACAACAATAAGAAGTACAACAGGATGTCCAAGAAGTTCAACATCCTTCTTCCCCGCATCCGGAGACTCCCCCTCACTTCAGAAACTTAGCCACAAAAATGCCATCTGAAAACTCCTACAACTCACCCAAAACCAAGCAAAGGAAAGTTGACTGGAAAGCAGCTAAGTTTGTAGAGTTGATATGGAAAGAGCATGGCATCACCATGGATGAATCCCTCATCAATTCCTGGATCAATCCTACCCGAAGATTACTTAATGATGATTACAAACCTTATCTCACATATGCGGAACCTCCCTCTGATGGCTATTGGGACATTCCAATCTCTCCCAACGCAAAATTCTTCACTGTCTTCGAACCGTTTGACCGCAAGCTCCCTGATGATCAGAGGTTGCCCTTGGATATTGAAAGACTCAATAGATTTCATGCCAAGCATGGATCTATAATTGATAACATATGGTTAAGCGACAAGCCTACCGCAGTCAGGAACTACAAGCCAACAAAGTTTATGAAATCAGACTTCGTTTAGTATACTCTCAAAAGAAGAAATCAAGACTATGTCGGAACCCAGGATGACTTTCTTTGCATGAATCCAGAGGAAAACTTTCTGATTGCTAGGGTATTTCATAACAAGTGTGAGAGGCATCCGAAAATGAAGATTGCGTATGAAAGGGCTTGTAAGTTTCTAAAAGAAACTGTTTGTCATTTTGCAAAGAGTGATGCGGATATCTACCTTGCTCTCACACAGAAGTTCAACCTTTCTCCTCTTGAACCAGCTCTGGTGCTGACTGATGGTTTTCAAGAGGGATCCCTTGGAGCAACTAACTTCCCAGATCTTGGAGTCATTTTCAAGCGCAAGAATTATGAAAAAAAAGATTTCATTCCAATGACTTCCATGAATCACATGACCCCGAAGCAACTAGAGATCACTCAAGCTGCAGTGCACAAGTCAAAACACACTACTGTTGAAGTAAAGTTTGAAATCTCAAGGAGAATAGTTTGGCTTGGTGAAGTCAGGAAGTTCTGGTGGCTTCTCATCAAATTCTTGAAGCTTGACAAATGAAAGGAAAGTTGAAGAGGTCACTTAGGGGGAAATTGTTGAAGCATGAAAGTGACCCTCTTAACTTTAATCAATCCAAAGCCACCTCCTGATACACAATCCGTCTCTCAACCGCAATCAATGACTGCACCCACAGTCGTCTTCCTCAATCAATAGTCTTAGTCTTTTATCTATTATCTTCTTACATTACATTGTTTTTGTGACAACCCGGTATTTCAACTCTTTGTAATGACCTAAAAGGTCAAGTATTGTAACCACTTTTGAGTTAATAAAATTAACTTTGATAATAAAATGTCCAAAAAGTTTCTATTTAAATTCTTCTATGTTTAAATGTCATTAAACCATGATCGTACGTAAAAAGAACGCCCAAATCCGACTTCGTATATTGAAGTTATGATTTTTCCAAGTTCGGCTTAGCAACAGACAACTAAAAACTCGAATCGGAGATCGAGCGACTTTTGGCCGGAATGACCTAAACGAGAATCGAAGGTCTCGACAATGGTATTTCAGCGGTAAAAAGTCTGGCAAAAACCGACGTCAGATAAAGAAGTTATGAATTTTAAAAGAAATTCCTTAATCACGTCATTTTAATAAATAAATAATAAAAATAACTTTGGAATTTGCCAACGGAACCTAAACGAAAGTTGTAGAGCGTAGTCTCACTTACGCGTGGATATAAAGACCATCGAAAACGGAGTTCGAATGAAGGAGATATGAATTTTAGAAGTTTATTTAAAATAAATATAAATTTAAATAAAAATTCTTGGTAATATCCGAAGGGGAGTCAGCAGATAGGATCGGAGTACGGCCTGCGTACCCTCGTACGCCCCGCGTACTCGAATCAAGGGCCTCGGATCGTCCACGTCGGCCTATGCGAAGCTACCGACCCGTCCCATCCGACCCGCCCCATCCGAAATACGTAAGCGATGACGTCTGGTACGCGCTGCGTACCCTCGTACGCCCAGCGTACCGAGGCGGTTCAGCACCCCTATAAAAGGGATGCGAGGCTTTCCGAAAATTTTGCTCGTTCTCTCTTTTTCTCTCACGATCTTGCCTCGTTTTCCGTGCCCGTTCAGACCCGAAGCTCTGGTCTTTTTGCTCAAGTCCCGAGGGTCGATTTTACTCCCGAGATTCCCGAGAATCGCGAGAAAAATCCGTTTCCCGAGACGAAACTCTGCCCGGTTTTCCGTCTCGCTATCTTCAAACTTCCAGGTAAGTTCATACCCCTTAAATCAACCTTTGAAATGATTTTAAATGTTTAAATACTTTATGGGGGGGGATACAAGTTAAATACTTATAGTTATTGTTTCAATCACATGTGATTGCATTCATCACATGTGATTAATAACTAGGAAACCAATGATTATATCATTATTCAAACTGTTTTACTTCAAAATGTTTTACAAACTCTTTTACTTATCAAATGCTTTTATCTAAACTTTGTTTTACTACTTATAAATTGCATTCCCATATAGGTATAGATGTATAAATACTGTTTAAAGGGCTTAGGAAAGCCACCTGTCCTATTTCCTTTTCTTCGATTTGGATGTGGTCTGGTGGAATTTCGGGTGACTATCCGAAGGTCGTTTCCATATTAATTATATATCAAATATACATATATAGACATAAAAGTACTTCCATATTCATTCATACTAGACACACCATTAGTAAGTTACCATCGGGGTAACACAGAATCATACTATTACAACTGCTAGATCAATGAGTCAGTTCATTCATGAGTCTACACTAGGAAGAGAATATATACAACTATACTATGAGAATATATACAACTATACTATGAGAACATATACAACTATACTAGAACGAGAAACATTTCATTTCATATACAAGAATACGATAACAATTGTGATCCACTGTATCAGAGCATGCCTTAAATGTCATGGCCCGAGTTGTAGCCAGAATTCTCTTGGAGGGAGAGCGTGAGTTTGCGTATAGATCTATACTGAATTGACTATCCTACACCTTGCTGCTAGCTATAGCCGGACCTGCAAGTCTGCGGGTGCCAAACGTCATTCCGTTATTACGACTGTTCTTTATGTCGTTGTTATCAGTCGATAGTATGGTGCAATTATCGCATTATACCTTAATATAAATCCGGTTTAAGGTAGTTAGTACAGCAGTAGTTCCTATAATACAAAACTACAGTACTACAATGATTTACCCATTACATATTTTTAGTGATAACCTCACTTAAACATTAATGTACAAACTATATTTTACTAAATGATAGTTACACTTGGGAAATTATACACTTTTACAACAAACGAGCATACAAAACATTTAAGCCCTGGTAGAAGGCTACTTTAATAGAAAATATAGGTTTTTCTGAGAAATTCAAACTTTTACAAACACTTATATACAATTTACAACTTATACTTACAACATGTTCCAACGTTTTGATAACAAACATCGACACTAAAATACTTATGAACTCACCAGCTTAATGCTGACAAACTCTTTCAAAATAACTTGTATTCTTAGGTCATCAGTAGACAGGTACCGATGCCAGCTTTTGAGAAGATAGAGCGCATTCAAGACTCATCATACTATTTTGATTCACATTATATTTTTGGTGTCTAAAACCTGTACAGAACACGCTTGTATTAAAATTATATATATTTAATGCAATGGATGATGTTGTTTGCTTACTTACATTACTGTGTTGTGATACTTTACATAACGTCCTCCGCCCCAGAACGTTTCCGCCGTTCTTGGTTTTGGGGTGTGACAGATTGGTATCAGAGCATTGTTTATAGTGAATCAAGTATATCGACCCATAAAAGATATACTAAACTATAAACCCATTAGGGATTAAACTCTGACCAAGAGTCTATACTTTAAATATTAAAATAATTAAGTATACTAGTCTGCGTTCATACTAAAATCAGTGTCACAACGACAAGAACAAAAGTATTACGATTGTTAAATATCACAAGTGAGCTCGGGGATGTATGGTCAATCCTGGAAATGGCATAGCCTGATCAACTATGCTGGTCCTAGGAGTGATTAGCATATGCCCTAGAATGGTTGTGATAGTTAACAAGTCTAAGAACTTACCAACAATACCACAAGAAAATCAGTAAAACTTAAACTTTAAATACTATAGGTGTATTTTGTACTACTAGTTACACGTATACTATACCTCTCTTCTCGCGTAGATCTAAATGGCTGGATTCCATCACGGCAACCCATACTTTCCAAATGAAGGCAATGTCGGGTGGATCGATGAAGAGCCCGAAGATGAGCATCCAATCCCTTTGGATGATCACCTCACAGAAGGCTTTTCTAATGGATCCGACTCCGAGCCTGAAGTCAACAACCTACCGCTCGTAGGTCAAGCCCCGAACAACAACCCTCGGCCAGCTTTTCCAGGTCCTACTCCCTTGTGGGCAAACAACTTGAATCGCTGGAGTGATGAACAGGGTCAACCCTTACCATACTTTGGGGACTGAAGCCTTTACAACGTCAGCGATGGTGGCTCTGCTGACCAAGCTCTGCCTGTCATTATCCGCAGAATAGCTCGTAATGTCGAGCAAGGCCGAACAACCATCGACCGGGTCATGGAGATTGATGCCAACTCAGGTGTCAACACAGTCCGCATCCGCCGTCTTGAAGAAGACATGGAACGGACCCGGAGAACCAATGAAACCCGGTAGCAGCAGCTGGCTGCCTCACGAGCTGAAATCTTTGAACTTCGAGCTCGTCAGAGGGCTCAGGATCGACACCTTCAAGAGGTGTTTCGTCAAGTGTCCGACCTCAGGGCTCGCCTGGGAATTTCCCATTGTCGTTAGATGATGTCTAGTACATCTCTGTCTTTTGATTAAAGAATAGCCTTTAACATCTGTGCTCTAAGTAGCACTTCTCTGTAAAATATTCCCAACTTTCAGTACTCTAATTAGGAATCTAAGAACTGTCGAACTTTTCTATATGGTATGATGTAAGACCTACTGTTAGGTCGATTTTCCCTGAACTTATTACATCAGTAATACCAGTATTATTGAAATCTATCTAATCTGTGGGAAAAATCTATACACTTGTGCTTTCCTACTAATATTTCTTATTGCAATTTCAAACACTCATTCAACTGTTGGGCTATGGTTAGTTAGTCCATGTGTCACTCTCACGTTGCTTACAAATTGATTCTTACCATTTTTCTTATCTTTATAAACTTATAGCTGAAAGATGCCTCCTCGCAAATCTCCCAGGAATAATCCTGCACCACCACCTCCTCCGCCTCCGGTCATCGATGTTGTAGCCCTGAATGTTGCCGTAGCTGCAGCAGTGGCAACTGCCATGGCTCAGTATCACTCTTCTGGTGCCAGCAGAGGTGGAACCCCTATGGAATCAACCCCGGTTGAAACCCCTTTGCGCTCGAAAGAGTGCTCATACAAGGATTTCACAAATTGCAAACCGAAGCCTTTTTACGGTACCGACGGAGTCATTGCCCTCTCACAATGGCTCGAGAAGACTGAATCAGTCTTCGAAATCTGTTCATGCCCTGCGGCGAGTAAAGTCAAGTACGCCGCATGCACCTTTGAAGGAAAGGCCCTGACATGGTGGAACGGCCATGTCAAGGAACTAACTCTTGTTGTAGCCAACGACATAGGATGGGAAACAATGAAAGACCTCATGGCTAAGGAATACTGCCCGAGAGGCGAGATCCAGAAACTGGAGCAGGAACTTTGGAACCTGACGATGAAGGGCACGAACGTGGTCGCTTATACTGCCCGATTCAGCGAGCTGGTGGCCCTCTGCCCCAATATGGTTCCCACCGAGGGGAAGAAGATCGAGAGGTACATATGGGGGCTAGTGCCTCCGTATCAGGGGAATATTCTAGCATCAAACCCCGCTACCTTCAACAATGCCAAACGATTGGCACAACGACTCATTGACCATGGAGTCAAAACCCCTGCAACCACAACCACCCTAGCCATCCCGGAACCCTCCAAACCCGCTGATACTAAGCGGAAATTCTGGGATGAAAAGAAGAAGCAACAGGCTGCCAAAAAGAAGCAAATTGTGGCAATACATGCCGCAATAACCCTTACTGCTGCTACTACTGCTCCGGATGGGTCGGTATGCTGGAAGTTCGCCCAAGTGCAACAAATGCAACTACCACCACAACGGCCCCTGCCGTGAAATGCAGTGCTCTAACTGCAACAGGAAAGGACACACCGTCCGTTTCTGTAAGTTCCCAGCACAACCTATCAACCAAGTCCCTGGCTCTGGCGCGAGCCCAACCTGCTATGGATGTGGCGAAGCAGGCCACTTTAAGAGGGACTGCCCCAAAGCGAGGAATGCTGGAGGAGCAGGGAGAGTACTAGCTATAGGCCACGGGGAAGCAGTTGCTGACCCAACCGTGGTGACTGGTACGTTCCTCCTCGATAACTCCTATGCATGCATTCTGTTCGATAGTGAAGCGGAGCGAAGCTTCGTAAACCATAAATTTGCTCGCATGCTTAATCAACCACCGCACGCATTCAAAGAACTATTCACAGTAGAAATGGCTAATGGAAAAAACTGAAAGTACGAGTAGCATATACTTAGGTTGTACCCTAACTCTAGATAACCATTCATTTCCAATCGACCTCATGCCAATCTCAATAAAAAGTTTCGACGTTATCATTGGCATGGATTGGTTAAGCCTTCATCGCGCCGACATCATGTGCTACGAGAAAGCAGTCCGTCTAAACCTTCCATCTAACGAAACTCTTTTAGTCTACAGCGACAAACCCGGTGCAAGTCTTCGCATCATATCAAGTATTCAAGCACAGAAGTATCTGTGTAAGGAATACCATGCATTCCTTGCTCACGTCGTCGACACGAGCCTCGAAACGAAAGAACTAAAGAACATCCCTGTAGTGAGCGACTTCCCCGACATTTTCCTAGAAGAACTACCCGGGTTACCTCCGCAATGACAGGTCGAGTTCAGAATCGACTTAGTCCCAGGAGCTACCCCAGTAGCCAAGTCGCCCTACCGCTTAGCACCAGCTGAGATGTAGGAACTCTTTGGTCAACTTAACGAACTGCTCAGCAAGGGCTTTATAAGACCGAGTTTCTCACCTTGGGGAGCACCGGTCTTGTTCGTTAAGAAGAAAGACAGATCATTCCGTATGTGTATTGACTACAGAGAACTCAACAAACTGACGGTCAAGAATCGCTACCCTCTACGTCGCATAGATGATCTATTCGACCAACTGCAAGAGGCGAACTATTTTTCTAAGATTGATCTGAGATCCGGATATCACCAGTTACGAGTGCTAGAGGAGGATGTGTCGAAGACAGCCTTCCGAACTCGTTACGGACATTACGAGTTCGTGGTGATGCCATTCGGATTGACTAATGCGCCCGCAGTCTTCATGGATCTGATGAATAGAGTATGCCGATCTTACTTGGATCAGTTCGTCATCGTTTTCATTGACGACATCCTGATCTACTCCCGAAGTAAGAAAGAGCATGGCGATCACAGGCGACAAGTTCTAGAGACATTACGAAAAGAGAAGCTTTTTGCGAAGTTCTCGAAATGTGAATTTTGGATCCGGAGAGTCGAATTCTTAGGACACGTGGTAAGCGAAGAGGGAATCCACGTGGACCCATCCAAAATTAAAGCCATTGAGAACTGGTCAGCACCTAAGACGCCTACAGAAATTCGTCAATTTCTAGGTCTCGCTGGCTACTACCACAGATTCATTCAGAACTTCTCTCGAATAGCGAAACCTCTTACAACCCTAACCCAGAAAGGCGTGGCCTTTGACTGGGAAGAGAAACAAGAAAGAGCGTTCCAAACGCTCAAACGAGCCTTGTGCACCGCACCAATACTATCCCTTCCCGAAGGAATAGAAGACTTCGTAGTCTATTGCGATGCATCGAATCAAGGGCTCGGATGTGTCCTGATGCAGCGAGGTAAGGTCATCGCCTACGCCTCGAGACAGTTGAAGACACACGAGGTTAACTACACGACCCACGATCTTGAACTAGGAGTAGTGGTGTTTGCTCTGAAGATCTGGAGACATTACTTGTATGGAACGAAGAGCACTAGCTTTACCGACCACAAGAGTTTGCAACACATTTACGATCAAAAGGAGCTCAACATGAGACAACGACGGTGGGTCGAGCTACTCAGTGATTACGAATGCGATATTCGTTATCATCCGGGTAAAGCCAACGTAGTAGTAGACGCCCTAAGTCGGAAGGAATATTCTGGTCGCAAAGTCAAGTCATTGTCAATAACCATCCATTCACACTTGTCTAAGCAAATTCAGGAGGCTCAACTTGAAGCCATGAAACCTGAAAATGTGACGAATGAATCCCTTAGAGGAATGGACAAGAATTTAGAAGCCAAGGGTGACGGAGCCTTATATTTCATGAACCGAATCTGGACACCGAAACACGGTGGTTTCCGAGACTTGGTCATGACCGAGGCGCACAACACTCGGTATTCCGTCCACCCAGGTTCAGATAAGATGTATCTGGATCTTAAAAAGCTATATTGGTGGCCTAATATGAAAGCAGAGACTGCTACCTTCGTGAGTAAATGCCTTACTTGCGCAAAGGTTAAGGTCGAGTACCAGTAGCCCTCTGGTTTATTGCAACAACCAGAGATCCCGGAATGGAAGTGGGAGCAGATCACTATGGATTTCATAACCAAGTTCCCCAAGACAGCGGGTGGACTTGACACCATATGGGTCATCGTTGATAGATTGACCAAGTCTGCACACTTCCTGCCTATCAAAGAAACGGACAAGATGGAGAAACTTACGAGAACATACATTAGGGAAATCGTACGGCTACATGGTGTACCTATGTCCATTATCTCCGATAGAGATAGTAGGTTCACCTCAAGATTTTGGCAATCACTACAACATTCCCCAGGAACAAGGCTGGACATGAGCACATCCTACCATCCTCAAACCGATGGACAGAGTGAGAGGACCATCCAAACTCTGGAAGATATGTTGCGAGCCTACGTGATTGACTTTGGGAAGGCATGGGATACTCATTTACCCCTTGTCGTGTTTTCCTATAATAACAGTTATCACACGAGCATCAAGGATGCTCCATTTGAAGCTCTCTACGGCCGAAAGTGCAGATCCCCTCTGTGCTGGGCTGAGGTGGGTGATACCCAATTAGCCAGGGGGTAAGCTTCCGACAGTACTCTCACCGGTCCGGAGATCATTTGGGAAATGACAGAGAAAATCGTTCAGATCCGTGAACGATTGAAAGCCTCTAGAGACCGACAGAAGAGCTACGTTGATAAACGAAGGAAACCTTTGGAATTTCAGGTGGGAGACCGAGTCCTTCTCAAAGTCTCACCCTGGAAGGGCCTGATACGCTTCGGCAAGCGTGGGAAGCTTAATCCGAGGTACATAGGACCTTTCGAGATTCTTGCAAGAGTCGGCCCCGTAGCTTACAAATTCGACCTACCAGGCACACTTCGTAACGTACATTCTACATTCCACGTATCTAACTTGAAAAAGTGTCTATCCGACGAGACTCTTGTAATCCCACTCGACGAGATCGACATCAATGAGAGCCTCAACTTCGTGGAGGAACCAGTAGAAATCATGGACCGAGAGGTCAAGCAAACCAAGCAAAGTCGCATCCCCATCGTGAAGGTTCGTTGGAACGCCAAGTGGGGACCTGAATTCACATGGGAACGCGAAGATCAGATGAAACAAAAGTACCCTCATCTCTTTCATGTTCACCAGTATCTTTACTACTTTAAATTTCGGGATGAAATTCCCTCTAACGGGGGGATGATGTGACAACCCGGTATTTCAACTCTTTTTAATGACCTAAAAGATCAAGTATTGTAACCACTTTTGAGTTAATAAAATTAACTTTGATAATAAAATGTCCAAAAATTTTCTATTTAAATTCTTCTATGTTTAAATGTCATTAAACCATGATCGTACGTAAAAAGAACGCCTAAATCCGACTTCGTATATTGAAGTTATCATTTTTCCAAGTTCGGCTTAGCAACAGACAACTAAAAACTCGAATCGGAGATCGAGCGACTTTTGGCCGGAATGACCTAAACGAGAATCGAAGGTCTCGACAATGGTATTTCAGCGGTAAAAAGTCTGGCAAAAACCGACGTCAGATAAAGAAGTTATGATTTTTTAAAGAAATTCCTTAATCACGTCATTTTAATAAATAAATAATAAAAATAACTTTGGAATTTGCCAACGGAACCTAAACGAAAGTTGTAGAGCGTAGTCTCACCTACGCGTAGATATAAAGACCATCGAAAACGGAGTTCGTATGAAGGAGATATGAATTTTAGAAGTTTATTTAAAATAAATATAAATTTAAATAAAAATTCTTGGTAATATCCGAAGGGGAGTCAGCAGATAGGACCGGAGTACGCCCTGCGTACCCTCATACGCCCCACGTACTCTAATCAAGGGCCTCGGATCGTCCACGTCGCCCTATGCAAAGCTACCGACCCGTCCCATCCGACCTGCCCCATCCGAAATACGTAAGCGATGACGTCTGGTACGCGCTGCGTACCCTCGTACGCCCAGCGTACCGAGGCGGTTCAGCACCCCTATAAA
The DNA here is from genome assembly GCF_052625555.1 of Lactuca saligna. Lineage (NCBI taxonomy): Eukaryota > Viridiplantae > Streptophyta > Magnoliopsida > Asterales > Asteraceae > Lactuca > Lactuca saligna. Next base: position 113,268,795 of record NC_136417.1, on the reverse strand, counting down.
AGGGATGCGAGGCTTTCCGAAAATTTTGCTCATTCTCTCTTTTTCTCTCACGATCTTGCCTCGTTTTCCGTGCCCGTTCAGACCCGAAGCTCTGGTCTTTTTGCTCAAGTCCCGAGGGTCGATTTTACTCCCGAGATTCCCGAGAATCCCAAGAAAAATCCATTTCCCGAGACGAAACTCTGCCCGGTTTTCCATCTCGCTATCTTCAAACTTCCAGGTGAGTTCATACCCCTTAAATCAACCTTTGAAATGATTTTAAATGTTTAAATACTTTATGGGGGGGTGCCAAACGTCATTCCGTTATTACGACCGTTCTGCTAGCTACAGCCGGACCTGCAAGTCTGCGGGTGCCAAACGTCATTCCATTATTACGACCGTTCTTTATGTCGTTGTTATTAGTCGATAGTATGGTGCAATTATCACATTATACCTTAATATAAATCCGGTTTAAGATAGTTAGTACAGCAGTAGTTCCTATAATACAAAACTACAGTACTACAATGATTTACCCATTACATATTTTTAGTGATAACCTCACTTAAACATTAATGTACAAACTATATTTTACTAAATGATAGTTACACTTGGGAAATTATACACTTTTACAACAAATGAGCATACAAAACATTTAAGCCCTGGTAGAAGGCTACTTTAATAGAAAATATAGGTTTTTCTGAGAAATTCAAACTTTTACAAACACTTATATACAATTTACAACTTATACTTACGACAGGTTCGAACGTTTTGATAACAAACATCGACACTAAAATACTTATGAACTCACCAGCTTAATGCTGACAAACTCTTTCAAAATAACTTGTATTCTCAGGTCATCAGTAGACAGGTACCGATGCCAGCTTTTGAGAAGATAGAGCGCATTCAAGACTCATCATACTATTTTGATTCACATTATATTTTTGGTGTCTAAAACCTGTACAGAACACGCTTGTATTAAAATTATATATATTTAATGCAATGGATGATGTTGTTTGCTTATTTACATTTACTGTGTTGTGATACTTTACATAACGTCCTCCGCCCCAGAACGTTTCCGCCGTTCTTGGTTTTGGGGTGTGACAGTTTTATCCACTGAGCCTTGCATGGCCACTTTAGACATATTTAGACTCTTGTAATCTTCGAGACTCTATATATAGAGTTCTCTTATTCTGAATGAACACACATCTATCTTCAATCACATATCTTACTTATTCTCTCCTTACTCTCTTAATCTAAAAGATCTACAAAACTTAAACTGATATATTAAGATTGTAATCTCTCCTTCGGAGCAAGTCAGTCTTGACTTAATCACTCTAAGTCTTATCTCACTTACTGACTTGGTTTGATTGTAATCCTCGTTAAGTATCAGCTTAAGTGTCTTCTTGATATAATACTTGTTGTCATTTATATTTCCTTATATTTCCGCAACTAATTATCTAACTATCTAACTCTAACTTAGTATTGTTGAGCTTTATGATCCTTTGAGTTAAACTTTATTCCGCAATATAACTTATTCTAATGTTTGTTCAAGTGCGTTTCTCAAGTTTTTCTCTCAACAGTACTTTTTGTTTACTTATGTTGTTCCTATAAATAAGGATACATATTAGGGTAAGAGTAACTTTTGGAACTTGGTGTACTTTACTCTTTCATTCTCTTGTATCCTTTCAGAAGTATTAATGGAGCCAAACAGATTATATTTACGTTTTGTGTTCTTGATTCAATTCATACTCTGATTTCATTCAATACGCTCGATTCTTATGAACTACACGAACCATATGAAATAACGAATAAAGTACGAGAATACATTACAACAGTGTAACAGTTCATAGGAACTCACAAAAAACACCATGTATAAGGATGTTTGACTGATGAGTCCTTAAACCAACGAACCACAGCTATAAAAATGACTATCAAGTAAACATGAGTGTACGTTCGGGGGTACGACCATTAATACGACATGATGGCAGACATGCTTGGTGTAGGAAAAGAGCATGTCCCCTTCAATATTGGCTATAAATATAGAACGAAGAACACTCTACAAGGCACACACATTCGATCTGATCACTGCTCAATCGATTATACCCAATTACTTTCGTATCCTCGTTATTCCACAAATCGCCTTTATTGTAAAGAAACCCTTTTGTGACTTTATCATTGAGGCGTTGGCCTGGGATCACATCACAACCAATTAGCTTACAATTTTTTGTTTGTTGTATCTAGATTGTCCACATCAACAAGGGAATAGCGATCCTTATAATCTATAGAACGCAAACCCGGAGGCGCATCAGGTTAAAATGATTTTAACCATAAATCAATTCTAATTTTTTCACCGTTAACAAAAAAAATGATTCATAATAAATCAATTCTTATTTTCCTTCTAATTTTCGATTTCAATTTATGCATTATATTCCTGATTTCAATCTTTTTTAATACATCGATGCTCATAATTTGATTCCATGCTTTATTCAAAAATATTAATCATGTATCGGTGTTGATGTGATTTTAGGCGGTCTCACCAATTTTGATTTCTGATTTGAGTTAACTTGATTTCTTATTCATGTTAATATGATTTGAGTAAAATGTAAGATTTCATTATTGTTATTCACTTCTTTGATGCTAGTATAAAAAGTTAGTTTATGTTCTTTATGTTCTTTCTTTATGATTTATGTAGATAAGTTGAAAAGTCAGCATCATATCTTCATAAATATTTGTCGCTGAAGCCTGAAAAACGATTCAGTCTTTATCTTTGTTGCTGGAAAACGATTATGATCCTTTACTTCTTTTTTTGTCATTAACATTGTTTTATAGGTTTGATTTAAGAACATGTTGCCTATAAAACTTTTATCTAGTAGTGAAAAAAAAAACAACAAACAACCAATACTATTAAAAAAAGATCTTTGGATAAATTTATAACAAAAGTAAATACTTTAAAAGTTAATAGTATTAACGTGAAGAAATACTTTTTTTTTACGGTAAAGTACCTTTTTTTTTTTTTTTTTTTTTTTTTTTTTTTTTTACAATCGGCTTGGATCGGGATAAAGAAAGAAGGATACCCTGGTTCAACTGGTTTTGGAAAAACGATTCAATCGGGGCTTTGAGAGAAATACCTACAAGTTAGAGAGAAATACCTACTCTCTCTCTCTCTCTCTCTCATCCACTGTAACTTTTACTTTTTCCATTGAAAACCTAATCTGATGACAAATACACCCTTCATTTAAAGATAATGATATTGAAGAGAGAGAAATATCCCATAAAATTGTTTCCAAATTACACGCTTGTTCTTCCTGGTTTGGCTATGCAATCTTCAGCAGGCTCATCTTCTTCCTTCGGCGTTACAACTTTCAAGAGGAAGTGAGTGTCAAAAAATACTACTTTCCTTGGTAAATTCGCTCCACATCCATCCACAAAGTTATAAGTCTTCAATTTTGAAGTGGTTTCATTGGTGAATTCTGTTGGGTTAATCTGGTATGTTTTTTACTCTAAACTTGGAGCAAAAGAATTTGTCATATTTTTTCCCAGTTGGATGTAGAATATGGGATTAGTGGCATCATTCTGGAAAGTGTACGTGGGTTTATTTGTTGCTAATTATTTTAAGCATAGTAGGATTGATTTGCATTATTCAAATATAAGTAGAAGTGTGGTTTTGGCTAATGTAATTTTAGATTCCAACAGAGAATTAATAACTCAGAAAATTGTTCCATTTTTAGCCTGTGTTCTTGATTTTTTCCTGCATAGTTAGCCAACAAATTCTTCACACAGTGATTTCGTGGGCATTTCTATAAACTACTATTTATTCTTAAGGTTTTTGAGTTTGGGAATTAATAAACGGATTTGCTTATTAACTTTTTTGATTTGATTTATTCTAAAAAATATTCAAAATTTATGAAAAATTGGTTATTAAAATGGAGGATTGCAAATGCTCAAACTAGGTCGCCATGTCCACTAAAAACGTGGAAGATGTACTAATATAATGTTGAATTGAAGGAAGGAGGAATGTATTCATATTCATGGTAAGTGTTTGGAAACAAAAAGATATTTCTCTCTCTTAAATATTGATAAATAAAAATTAGGGGTATAAGTGTCAATATATCTTTTCTTTTTCCGTGGAATGATAAATTCATGCAGTGGAAGAATCAGGGGCCTTTTTTCTCTTTTCCTAGTCTTGACTATCTCCTAACGACTTGAACATGAACATCATTTTCTATTAGCAGTGACTTGATTTTTTGAATGACTTAGGAATTGGAATGATGTTGTGTGATGTAATGTAACACGCCTTCAAGTATCTTTCAATCCGTATAACCTAATACATAAATTAATAATAGGTTTCTTGTTTACTTCAAAACGTTAATAAAGTAAACTATGGAGCATTAATTTGTGCTCAATGCTCATATGATAATTAAAATATTAAATATTCACTTTTAGATAACTTGTATTTTTTTTTTCTTTTTCAAAGTATGTGTCTCTAATAATAGGATAAGTGAAAACAAAGAAAAAAAATTAAATAGAAACGTTTGTTTGTTTTCCTTTTCAATGATATACAATCATGTGCACAAAAATTGGATCCTTATCTATATACAACATGCCTATAAATACATGTTGTTGATTCATAGAATTAATATGATGTAGGGGGAAGACAGACGAGAGAATGCGGATTTCTTACTTTGTCCGAAATATGGTTACTTTCACATTACTGGGCGCCGGTGTCTTCCTCTTGTTGCAGGCGGTGGTTCAATGTGAGTTTCCGGCGACCCTCAGGCTGGAAAGAGCTTTTCCGGTGAACCATCCCATTGAGTTGAGTCACCTTAGAGATGGAGATAGTTTTAGACACCAAAGGATATTAAGAGGTGTTACTCAATTGTCTGTTTACGGGACTTATGATCCCCTTGTTGCTGGGTACGTACTCCAGCTTACTTCAATTTTTGTTTATGTTTTCAAAACTTCTGGATTATAGACTTATCATCATCATTCGGTTAACTCGAACTTCCTTCTTTTAGCTAATTTCATTAACAAATTTTGTTTCAAACTAACATCTTACAAGATTGTGTGTGTGAGTCATATGAGCATTGATATATTGTAACTTGGTTCTCTACTTATCGTTTAGGCTTTACTTCACAACAATCACTCTTGGATCTCCTCCAAAAGACTATCACGTACAAATTGACACGGGAAGTGACGTGTTATGGATTGGTTGCAAGCCTTGCAAAGAATGCCCGACATCAAGCGGATTAGAAGTATGGCATTGTTTCTTATAATGTGTGACCTTTGTGAATTAACTAGTATTGGTACTATATATATGATTTTTCTTTCTTTGAACAGATTCCGGTTACGCTCTATGACCCTTCAAGGTCCTCAACATCCTCTCCTATATCATGTTCAGACAAAAGATGTTCTCCATCTGATAAATCCAACTCATGTTCACATAATTGGTGCACTTACAATATCAATTATGAAGATGGTAGTGGAACATCAGGTCATTATGTATCAGACTTGATACATTTTGAAATATTTATCGACACAGAATCGTCAATTAATATTTCAGCTTCAGTTGTATTTGGGTAAGTTCTCATTTATCATCAACTATAGAATTTCATTTCTCTTTAAATAAGACGGCTAATTTGGTGAATTATGGAACAGTTGCAGCACATCTGAAACTGGGCGCTTGACTAAAACTAAACGACCGGTTGATGGGATTCTGGGACTTGGTCAGCAAGGTTTATCTATAATGTCCCAACTTTCTTCACAAGGGATTGCTCCTACTTCATTTTCTCATTGTCTTGCTGATGGAGGAGGGTTGTTGGTTCTTGGTAAAGCAATGGTTCCAAATATGGTCTTTACTCCACTTGTCAAATCCAAGTATGTCTTCTTTTTGTATTAAGTCAAAAGAAAACATGTATATATCTTTTACCAAACAAAATCAAAAGGAACACCATCTTTTTCTAATTTCCTTCTATATACTTTTGCAGGTGGCATTATAATGTAAATTTAGAGAGCATTTCTGTGGATGGTCAAACAATGTCAATTGATCCATCGGTATTTGCACTAAATCATGATCAAACAGGAACAATAATTGATTCGGGAACAACTCTCGTATACCTTACTAAAGAGGCTTACACCCCTGTTGTGGAAGCTGTAAGTACAATATTAAAATTCTAATATCAAAACTTTATGAAATTACTTTTTTTTTCTTAATGGGTCATCATTTATGGCATTTTAGATGTTTAACTAATGGTAAATCATGCTTTTGTTATCTAAATGTTGGGATTGCTTTTGTTGGTGCAGATCAAACATGCAGTTTCACACTCTATACAGCCACTTATATCAAAGGACTATGTGTGTTATTCATTTCCCGAAAGGTTAACATCCTTCAAAATAATTTCATAGTTAAATAGACACTTATATTTCTTCTTTTTTGGTCCTTACTAATTAAATGTCCGTCGGTCCATTTTTAGTTCTTTACACCGGCTTTAGACTTCAAATACTATAAAATGTCATATATATATTTATTATATATAAATAATTTTATTATTTAATAATTAGGTTTTATCATTATTTCAGTTATTCCTTTACTACCATATTTCCCACAGTAAGCTTCAACTTTGCGGGTGGTGCTTCAATGCATTTAAGACCTCGCGACTATCTTTTACGCCAAATATCCATGGTATGTTATATGACATTATGTTAATCCCCATTTCGTATGTTGGACAAGATAAAACAGAATACATTGTATTTTGTTTGATTTGACTAGAATTGGGACCTATGCCATTGTGAAAAAAATATGTCCATTCTTGTGTAACAAATACAACCCAATTGGATTATATGTACATGAATCTTGATTTGGTTGTTGGAACACACCAGAGTGGGGCAAGGGTATGGTGCATGGGAATTCTGCCGAGTCGGGAGAAAGGAATTACGATTTTAGGAGGTATAAATTATAATCATGAAACATAAAGCCCTATAAAATTATATTGTTTTCATTTTTCTTGATTTTTAATTTTTTTACTCGGTGATGTAGACCTTGTTCTCCGAGACAAAGTTATCGTTTATGATTTGGGTGGCCAACAGATTGGATGGGCTGATCGTGACTGTAAGTTTATGTAAAAAATATACATAATAAGTTCTATTTAATAGAATAATAAAATAAATATTAAATTATGTTGTTTAATATGTTTGTAGGTTTTTCAATTTTTAACATCTCTGCTGGTGGCAGTTCATTGCGGATTTCATGTCACCAACTAATTCTGACCGTTGTTATTTCTTGTATTTTACACTTGACGATGATGTTGTTTGGTTTACATTCATGACAACCCTCTGAATGCTTGAGTTTATATAGTCGTCGCGTGACAGTTTTCGGGGGGTTTAGTGCACGTAAATATCTCTAATTATTACCATGTTATCTTAATTAGCTAGATGATTGTCTTAATGACTATCCACCTGGTGGGTGGGTGTATTTGTGTGTATATATATATATATATATATATATATATATATATATATATATATATATATATATATATATATATATATAATATTTTTTGTTGAGTATTTACAATCATATCTAGTTATAGAAATCCTTATGTTTATGATACAACAAGAGTTAAACCATATACAAAAAGAAATTATTATTATGTAAGTTGTTCGATTGTATAACTCATTACCTAAAAGAACCGGTGTTATACCCGTCACATGGACGGATTGACAAATATAAAAACATTAGATTAATTTTACTTTCTTTTATAGCATCATTCTTTCATTTGTTCCCACATTAACAATATACAATGACAAATCTATCCAATTACATTACATATGAATGAATAAAAGAATAGCTATAGCTTATAAGACAATCAACTAAATGAACATCAATTGGTTAAAACATAATCAAATGAACAAGTTCAAAACAAGAAAACATTACATAGAAAGTCAAAGCTATTGTATAATTACATCCCAAATTCATTCTTATATTGTTGATTGTCATAAATGTCTTAACAAAGTAAATTGCTATTATCATGGGTTCTAAAAAAGTATATTGTTGTTCAGTTAGCACCTACATCATATAAGACCAAAATAGAAGGAAACAAAAGATCATAAGAAACTAATTGATTTATAATGTTTTCTATACCATAAGAAGTGTGTTATAAGTTATAACTTAATTTCCTTCAACATCGTTTGAGGCGGTCATAGAATTGCCAGAAGCATCAAATCACGTGTTATCGTATTGGAACAAATAGAGTAAATGTAAAAGTCAAAAGCAACAATCATAAGAAAATTACATAAGTTAAACCATATGGTATGACTTACATCATTATATTCCCCATATATTACCTAAGACATAAATGCATCAACATGATCACCTGTAATATTACCATAACCATCCTAATTGGGAAAAAAATGTGAATAAGAAAAATAACAAATAAGCATAATTTAACAAAATATGCAACAATAAAACTTAATGGAAATATATGAACTCATGACCTGCCGGTTAGTTGCTCAACTCAATATTATTTACCTTAGAACTAGACTTGTCAAAAACATCAACATCATGATTATAACAAACAATCTAATAATAATACAACCAATATACATTAAAAAAACATAAGGTATTCAATGCTTACATAATCTAACTGTATATACAATTTCATGGCAGATCATAAGTTCATCTATGGCAGATCTTGGTGTGATTAAATTTGAGTAAAAAAAACTAAAATAGATTTCTTATAGGTTAAACCGAAGCAAGTTTTTAAAATAGGTTTGTTGCTTACATAATTAATTAAACAAACTTGCTTAAGGTTGTAAACATACACATACAAAAAAGCTTTCCAAAATTGGAGAAATGTACTTGAAGCTGTAAAACCATAACAAACACCTGAAATAAAAATTACTTCAATATCCTTCCAAACTCTAAAAATTACTTCAATATCCTTATAAACTTCGAGATATTACATGTAGATCCCTCTAAAGCTATAAAAATTACTTCAATATCCAAAATCAATTCTTAATTAGAATTATATCAATTTTTATTAGTTTTTTTTATCTAATATTCAAAATTATATATTAGTTTACCAATTTGCCATTTCCTAATAAAATCTCAAATTAAATCAAATTAAATCACTATTTCTTAATTAATTCACAAACTAAATCACGTAATAGATTACACAATATCCTATTTGTTAATTCGATAAAGCCCCTTTAATATTGGAATCAGCTTCTTCGAGAGCGTATCTCGTGTCCGGTCTAATCAGTTCGACAGGTCGCATTAATCACAGTAGGTATGCCATCTTGTTTGAAGTAATTGTATTTTGCATCAGATTAACTTCGCATTCGATTATTATCTACGTTGGATTAATTTTGGTTGACAAAAAATAGAGTTTCTTTTTCATCTATTGTTATCGTTGCATCTTAATCAGGGTTGTCAACTTGTTTTAAGTAATTGTAGTTTTCATTAGATTAACTTTGCATTCAATTAATGATGTATCTACATTGATTACTTTTGGTTCATAAAACATAGTTTCTTCTCCATATCTTGCTATTACTATATTCGATTAATTTTGATGGATGATGAGGTAGACACACTGAGATGGGAGATAGGTGATCACTCCCCAATAATTGAGTAAGTATCTACAATAATTTTAACAATCAACTCATTTTACCTACAAGATGGATGATATTTTATGTTTCCTATTTATTTCATTAATTGTTTTTTCTTTTGTGGTTATCAGGCAATTAACATGGAAATACATACTTAAACTGAAATATGGAGGCTTTTTTCGATTTGCCAGGAACTCATGTAGCCAAGTGTACTGTTTCGGTTTTAGAAAAACTCTCTATATAGATCTATTCTCATACAACTTGAATCAACTAGTTGAAAAAGTGAAAAAACATTATCCATCAAAAAACGATATTGTTTTGTTAATAGTCTTTATTGACAAGCATGCAAGAGAACAATGTTTTATTAAACTGGATTCTGATGAACACTTCATGGTGATGCTTAACATGTATGAGGAGGAGAAAGAAGTAACAAATTATGCGATGAATGAAAAAATTACACAACAAAGGGATAAACCATCTAGTGTCGAAGATCAATTTATTGAGGAATCGGATGATGAAAAATTATTTTGTTAACATGATTATATGTTTATATGCAATTTTGCAGGTTAAGAAATTGTTAGAAACTCATTCTTTTACTCGAAGCAACAAGTGTGGTAACAAACATGCAACTCAAGGATGGATAATTGATGTTGTAACCGACAAGCTAAAATCTGATGTTGATGTATCTCCTGCCAACCTCAAAAAGTGGCTTATGCAAATCTACAATGTTGAAGTACCATATATGAGATTCTTTAGAGGAAGAGAACAAGCTTATAGTGATATGCATGGAAAGTGGGATGACTCTTACGTAAATATATATGATTTAAAATAGGAACTTGAACAAAGAAACCATGGAAGTGTTGTGGAGATTGATTTGCAGACAGTGGGTGACAAAAACATTTCTTACGGTTTTTTATATCACTAACTGCATGCTCTAAGGGGTTTCTTGCTGGTTGTCGTCCTTACATTGGGATTGATGCTTTTGAATTGAAAGGAAAATTTACTGGTGTGCTAGCCGCTGCTACAAGTATTGATGGTAATAATGGCATATTTCCGGTAGCATATGGTGTGCTTGAGTCTGAGAATACAAAATTATGGACTTGATCTTTTAAGTCACTACAAAAGGCAATCGGTACACCAAACGGTCATGTTATCTCCTCTGACATGCAAAAAGGATTGGAAGTAGCTATTACACAGGTTTATCCTAATGCTGAGCATCGTGAATGCATAAGACATTTACATAGCAACTTCAAGAAACACTTTAGAGGTGACTATTTCATGACCAGGCTATGTAGTGCTGCAAAGACCTACTCCATTAATAAGCATGATAGATTGTTAAACGAAATTGCTAGTGTGCGTAAAGATGTAATTTTATATTTGAATGAGACCCATAAGAAGATATGGAGTAGAAGCAAGTTTGGTACACTTGTCAAGTGTGATTATATTACAAACAATATTTCAGAACCTTTTAACTCTTGGGTAGGTGACATACGTTATAAACCGGTGCTCGATCTCCTTGTTGCAATAAGAGAAAAGCTTATGCAACGATTTGACAAGAAAAGGAAGATTGTGAACAAATGGAAAGGAACATTAGTACCAAAAGCAAAGAACTACCTCAATAGAATCTGTAAGGCAAGTTCAAGAAATTTATCATTTATTATTTAATTATATTTTATTTAGGTTTGTGAAAAAATAACAACTTACACTTCTATTATTTATACTTGTTTTATTTTCTCATGTAGAACTTAGGTAACTTTGAGGTTTGTCGAAGCAGTGACAATTGAGCACAAGTGAACTACAAGGGTAAAAGTTGGGATGTTTTATTAGATGTGAAAAAATGCAATTGTCGAGTTTGGCAAGTTAAAGGACTTTCGTGTGTGCATGTAGCTGCGTTTATTGCTTTCACAAGGGAGCCTAATTGGGGTAAATATGTTGATACATATTTCACAATTCATAAATTTAAAGAAGTATATGCTTTAGAAGTTGCTCCAATGCCGGGAAAGGATCAATGGTTCCATATAGAGACAATCGAGAAGATATACCCACCTATTATAAAACGGCCTCCAGGACAACCCAAAAAGAACATAATTGTACCACATGATGAGCCCAAGAAAAGACATAGATGTTCGCGTTGTGGTATGTTTGGACACCATGAAAGGACATGCAATAATCCTGCACCTCAAGGTTCCAATGATGCATCCACTAGCAAGATGAAAGAACACAAAAGATCATGAGTTTTTGTTAAAAGTTTGATTAGATTGTAGTACTTTAATGCTTGTCGAATGCATTTTTTAGTACTTTGTTTCCGTTGTTTGGAAGGATTTTCATAGGATTAAATTGTTAAAAATTTGATTACTACTTATATTTGTTTCCGGACCATTTATATAATTGTTTTTGTTTATAGGGACCAGTTTTTAATAATTTTCTGCCACAGTGGGATTTCTGTAATCTTTTTCTACAACAGGTACCACTTATGCAATTATTTTTGGACCAATTCAGTAATATTTTTCTGCCACGGGGACTATTTATGTCAATGTTTTGGGACCATTTAAGAAATATTTTTATGTCATATGGACCATTTCTGTAATATGTTTCTGCATATGACCATTTTTTATACTATTTTTCTACCATAAGGATTCTTTTTGTAATATTTTTCTGTATAGGACCATTTTTGTACTATTTTTCTCCCATAAGGATTGTTTTTGTAATATTTTTCTGCATAGGACCATTTTTATACTATTTTTCTGCCATAATGGCTGTTTTTGTAATATTTTTCTGCATAGGACCATTTTTGTACTATTTTTCTGCCACAAGGACTGTTTTTCTAATATTTTTCTGCATAGCACCATTTTTTTACTATTTTTCTGCCATAAGGACTGTTTTTGTAATATTTTTCTGTATAGGACCATTTTTGTATTATTTTTCTGCCATAAGGACTGTTTTTGTAATATTTTCTGCATAGGACCATCTAAATGATCACTTGAAGGACCAACACTGTTCATGTTTTGGACAAAATTACTCTTTGCTCCAACAGCCACCAAAGATTCAATAGATGTTTTGGACGAAATTACCCTTATTACAAATGCTATAAACTATGAAATACATCAATATAATACCAAACTTTTCATTTTTTGAATGGATACAATGCATTAAATATAACAACCAGCTCCTGTTGGGAAAGTTACAATACATAGAAAATAAGAAGCTACAAAATTATATGAAAGAAAAGAAAAAACACTAAAAACATGGTAGAATAAAAAACAGAATAACCTAAAATGTAAAAATACCAAAATAACCTAACATATAACTCTTTAACAAAAGATTAGCAATAACACCAAAAATCCAAAATAACACTCTACTTTTAGTAGTGTTTCCAAAATAGCATTCTACTTATGAGATGGTCTCCATATGCACATAAACATCTCACTCTTCTGATGAATTCCAGTTGTAGGGGCATGAATTTTATCACATTTTCTCCTTCTGATAAACTTCCTGATTTTATGTACATGTGAGCAAGTTAACTCCCTACAATCACATTAACTTGGACTCCTGTTTTAACAGCATGGGACGACACTACCTTAATACAAAGGGTGTCCATGGACACCCCTTACTTTGAATTTTTTTTTTAGAGAGTATATAATTTTTTGTAACATGACACCCTTGAAAATTTTATGGGGACACCCTCAAATATATGAATAAAAAGAAGAATCCATAAATAATTCTATAACACAAACGTATTCTAAAAATTACCATATACAAAGTGAGAAAAAGTAGGACAAAAATAAGGAAAAACCTAAAACTAATAATTTTTTTTACCAAAATACTGATTTCCGAGAACATCACCTCTGATTTTCGACATATCTTAGGGTTTCTCGAATTCTCACATACTAACGACCATCAACTTAACGACTCCACTCCGACTTCCATCGCCGCTGCTACATTCCGTCACCTGCCGCCCTCGTCTCCGGCTTTATTACTTATTTTGGCCTCATTTTTTGCTTATCTCTATCCTCAGATTGTCACACGTCCACAACAATATTGTCAAATTGTAGCCTTTATCTTCAAAGCTGAAAGTTGAAAAAAAAAAAGGTTAGTTTATTTCTCTAGATTAATCGGTGGTATTTGATTGAAGAAAAAAGTATGAGAAATAGAGAAAGTGTTTTAATTGTGTAAATGGAAGAAGAGAGAAATTGATTAATGGAGTTGGAAGAGAAAGTCTTCAATATAAAAGAGTATGGTCATTGGTCAATAAAGTTAACAAAGTTTGTCTGACATACATGACATAAATGGAAAAGAATAGATCCTTAGGTACAATAGCTCCATTCATTTGACAGTACATAAGTATTTTTATATTGAAAATGCTTTGCTTTTATTAATTTAGTTTTTACATTGATTGTAATTAATAATTTGATAATTTGCTCTTATTTGTTTAATTTTACTATTGATTTTAAGCAACAATTTACTAGTCTTTATAATATAGATTATTTTAGATGTAATGTTACTTCATTAATTTTAAATTAATGTAAAGATCATATGTTTATTTTTAAATAGTTTATTTATTTTGGTCAAAGGAGTATGAACTAACATTTTTTTTGTTATTGTTTTAGGGACAATGTTAAAGTTTTTTAAAAAGATTGATAATCAAAGTTCAAGTTCTTTATAAGATGAACATGAAACATTACAAGAAGACAGTAAGGAACACAACTCTACCTCAAAGCATGTAAATATTGATTTAAATACACTCCCTGCGGATCCAGGAGAAAGACCAAGTATGGAAGTTTATCATGTCAATCAATGAGATGAAATTAGAAGAGCGTATTTACAATAAGGAGCTTATCAACCTCGAAAACATTCATTCGAACAAAGAGAGATTGGAGGTAAACTTCGTAGATTTAATCCCTCTTGGTTTAATGATTATAAATATTGGTTGGAATATAGTGTAAAACTAGAAGCTGCATTTTGTTTATGTTGTTATCAGGGCCAGTCCTAGACTATTTGAGGCCCGGGGCGAAAATAAATGAGGCCCTTCAAATTATATAATTTTTTAGTCAAATAACTAGAGTTCATACGGAAAAAAGTGGCATGTACTAATTCACTAAAATGTACAATTATTTGAAGTTGCTAAGGTTTAAAAAAGAAACTTCGTCAATGCATGTTTCGAGGCTTTCAAGTTTCAATGAATGTATCTTTGTCTTGGTGAATAGCATAGTTATGGCTAGTCCAAAAAAATTTATTCCCCACACAAAAAAATAAAAAAATAAAAAGAACTTAACAAAGCCTTTATATTTGAATCATAAATGAAGCGAAATATAAATTAGCAATTTAAAGATATACATAATGGAGGCAAGTTGAATATAAAAAGATTGACAATTAGGGCTGTAAACGAACTGAACGTTCGGCGAACCGTTCGGCGGGAAGTTCGTTTATGTTCGTTTATTTAATAAATGAACGAACATGAACAAAAGTTATTGTTCGTTTAGTTAAATGAACGAACATGAACAATGGTCTCGTTCGTTCATTTATGTTCGTGAACGTTCGTTTATGATGTTCATTTACGTTCGTTTATGTTCGTTCGTTTAAGTTTATTTATATTCATCTATATTCAATTATTTTTTATTATATTGCTATATTATATGTTCGTTTATGTTCATATATGTTCAATTGTATTTTTTATTATATTGCTATATTATATGTTCGTTTGGTTCGTTTACAGCCCTATTGACAATTGTAAAAAAAAAAAAAAAAAAGTTCAATCTATTTCACATCAAAGTGTTGAAGTTTATATCAAAATTATTACTAAAGTAATACCTAATTGAATATGAATACACATGTTTGATTTCTAAAAATAAAATTAACAAATAGCATAGAAATTTAAAAACTAAAAAAGTTTCATATAGTATTTGCCTCGAATTATAAATAGCAAAATAACTTTCACAAAATTCAAATTGATAGCAAATTATCTCCTTTATTTTTATTTTTTTCTATCATATTCCTATCAGCTACAAATCCTTTTAGAAACATCTAAATTTTAACACTCTCCTTAGTGGAACACACATAAGTAATAACATATTAAAAAAAACTATCTTAGCAAAGCTACTGTACTTACACTTATAATCGTATGCAAAAATCAAAACTTAGATACCTTAATCTATTTATTTGGATATTGACTAAGGCTGGATGAAAATCGAACTTTTAGAAATCAAACATTCAAGAGGCTGCTGCTAGTGTTGTGGTGATAATCCTTCAAAATAAATCGTTTTGCGAAATAGTTCTGCATTTCAACCTTAAGCGGTTCATTACTTCTTGATAACTGAAAAATCGTTTGAGCCGTTTTGAGAAGCACAAAAAAAATCTGCCTTTAATAATTAATAAGTAAAACATTTCAAAACATGTTTCTTGATAATTGAGAAATTGTTTGCATCGTTTTGGAGGCACACCAAGCGTTTGGGAGGGCACACCAAAAAAAGATCCATAGCCTTTAATAAAGGCTGAAGTAAAATTTAAGAAAAAAAAATCAAAAATGTTAATAGCAAGATTCGAACACAGGTGACTCACCAATGTTAACTATACGCTTCAAGTCTTCAACCATCTCAACTACAACTGCTTTTTGTTTTCTGCCGCATACTGTATTTTATATCATCTAAATTCGTATATATACATTAATAGTAATTTGTAGGGGCCCTGAGAGTTGGCGAGGCCCGGGGCGGTCGCCCAGCTTGCTCATGCTCTAGGGCCGGCCCTGGTTGTTATTTGTTCAAATCTGAGATAAAAAATCAAGGTGTTTCAGATCATTTTGTAAAAGATGGATTTAAGACTTGGAACAAGAGAACATCTCTAGAACTTCATAATAATGGAAGTCCACACAATACGGCAGTCCAAAAGTGTCAAATCTTGATGAACCAAAGACAGTCCATAGCCACTGCTTTTGATAAGCAAACCGAGTTGATGAAAAACAAGCATCATATTAGATTAAATGCTTCCATTGATTGTGTTTGATTTTTATTGCGACAAGGATTCCCTTTTCGGGGTCACGATGAAAGTGAAGACTCAAGTAACAGAGGTAACTTTCTTGAACTTCTTTAATTTTATGCTGATCGAAATGATAAAGTGGGAAGTATTGCTTTAAACAATGTTCCACGAAATTCACAGATGAAAAGTAGTTCTATTCAAAATGACATAGTTCATGCTACAACGAAGGAAACTATTAAAGTTATTATGAAAGATTTCAGAGATGATTTTTTTGCAATTTTGGTAGACAAGTCATGTGACGTGTCTTGTAAGGAGCAAATGGCATTGGTTTTGAGGTTCGTAAATAGTCAAGGAGTTATTACAGAAAGATTTGTTGGTATAAAACATGTAAATGATACTTCAGCTTTGTCACTTAAGGCGACTATTTATTCATTTTTGTCAAAATGTGGATTGAGTCCATATGGGATCCGAGGACAAGGCTATGATAGATCTAGTAACTCACGGGTAGAAGTCATTCAAACGATTGAGATTATGAAGTTATAATACATGTATATATTATCATATAATTCAAAATAATCAATATATTATATCAATTTAGTATATACAAATTATTATATCAAATTTAACAAAAACGTTATTGTTATATTTAAAAAATAATATATTTGTAAAGACTTCAACTATATAGGTGTTTCTGCGCAACGCGCGGGCATTCGTCTAATATTATACTAAGCCCGTACCATGCAATAAGGCCATGTGTATAACTCATTTCCAAAAGTCAACTTGGAGGAGGAGTGGACACCTAGACTTATAAGCCACTAACTTATAGTATTTTCGATGGATATGGGGTCATTACATCCTCATTTATTTAAGGAGTCAAGTAAAGAAACACAAATTCTATTGGGGATGAATAGTAGGACACTAAAGAAGCTCGTTCGTTAGTGGAATTGTGGGAGTAGTGGTCCTACTTTACTGGAGTTTTTTTTAAAGTATTTAAACTTTCATGTTGTAGTCTTTTATCAAGTGGAATAAAAAAGAAATTACCCTAAAACTTTTGTTTCTTCTATTCTCTTCTTGTACAGAAACATAGCAACAGTGACAGGAGGTGTAAGAGAAGGATATGGCTATTAACCGAAGCCATTTTGAGAAAGAATGGTGATGCTCTTGCAAAGTATGGAAGCTCGTTATAAAGGACAAGATTAATTATAAAAGTTAAAACAGTCAAAAAGGGTTTTAATCATGATTACTCTTGGTAAGATATCACATAATCTACACCTCAGCCATTCTCATTAAATTAACATGAGCAGAATGTAAAAATCCCTAAAGGGTCGGGAGGCAATGCCCCCCAGATTTTTACATACCAATACGTTGATATTCAAGTATATACATCTAAGTAACTTCAAAAAATTAGAAAACTAATCTTACAAGTTTCAAACTCCACAAAAAATCAGAGCACCAAAATAAATTATGAAACTTGGTAATAACTCTATAAAAAATCAAATAACAAATGAAATACAGAACTTTTTAATTCATTGAGAAAATACAAAAGCCTAATATCTCTATGAGAAGAAAAAATCTACGAAAGTTCACCGGAAGATATACCTGTCGAAGTGCTCACCTCAAACGTTCGTTGAACCGGAGACCTTTATGTGAACTGTTGATAATAATGAAGTAGTGTCAACTTGGAAAAGTTAAATACTCTCCTGAAATAATTCCATTGTTATTTTATGAGACATTCATATAATTGAAATAAGAATAAAAGCTAATTATTAAATAATAAAAACATTTATTATATCGATCGATAAAACAGAGCATCAACACTCGGTTAGTCTAAAAAATTAGGTTTGAAATTTAAGCGTCTATATATATATATATATATATATATATATATATATATATATATATATATATATATATATATATATATATATATATATATATATATATATATATATATATATACATAATAGCCGTTTATCCGCGCTAAGCGACGGGTGCGAATAGTTTCATTCGGAAATTAGTTGTAGAGGTGATTTTAACGAATCTAACATTCAAAGGATTGTTCGTGAACCGTTCGACGGAAAGTTTGTTTATGTTTATTTATTTAATAACAATCGAACATAAACAACCATCGTTCATGTTCGTTCGATTTGTTACGGACTTAGGTGTTGTCATCAATATATTATTGCATAAATAGTTTACACATGTAACGCACCAACAAAAAAATATATTTCAATAAACTGTTTTGTTTTGAGGATTAAGGTTTAAGGTATATGTATAGTGTCTATGGATAATGGTTTAGGGTTTAGAAGCTAAGGCTTACGGGTTATAGTTTAAAACTTAGGGATTACAGTTTGAGATGTAGCGTTAAAGTACAAGGATACAATTTCTCTTTTCTTTGGTAATAATAAAGACTAATTTAAAAGTTCATTTAAGTGACGATAATATTGATTTTAATGTTATTTTAATCGGTTTTACTTAAGCTTATAATCAAATAAATGATTATATATTAAAATAAATATGAATAGATTATTCGTATTTTATTTTCCAATTTATATGGAATAGTATTGAATGTTTATATTTCTATTCTTTATTTTTTTTTTTAAATATGGTGATCCAAAACTTAATTTTTTTTTAAATATGGTGATCCAAAACTTAATGAAGCTATATTCTAAAAATAATAAAAACTAACTAATTTTTATTGATTATATTTAGCATATTTACATTGGTTATTGAAAGATAGTGAAAGTAAGCATAATTTTTGAATTTTGTTGGTTGCATGAGTTTTTAAGTTGTTTTCCTTCAAAAAAAATCTTTTTTAATTTTAAATAGAAATTAAAATATTATTCATAATCTTCAAAATATTTAAAATCTTTAAAATTTTAATTGGAAATTATAATACAAACACTAATATGTTCTATTGGCATTAGCTTGCTATGACATCACCAAATACATACAAATAACATTAACGTTCTAAAACTTTCTCAAAATTTTCACCTAAACAATATGCATAATACACTTAATAGTGTATAAAACACTCTCCACAATACAATTATACAATATATTAAAGTTATCAAGCCTTAGCAACAGTATTCTGTAGTATTTTTTTGTCAAATTAAGTCCTTCAACTATGCTGTAGTTGCTGTTGGGGTTTGCCATTCTTTTAGCTGCTTTCTTATGTATTTTAAGTTGGGTATTTTTTTTTTTTTTTTTTTGGTTCACATCTTCTTGCTGGCGTGCTATTTGGTATGATACGTGTCTTCTTCCTCGGATCTACTTTACACGTGTTTCTTTTTTTCTTCTTTCGCTTTCTTCTTCGATAATCTTCACCGACTTGCCTTCTGCTCAGTTGTGCTCCTCTCATCGACTCACCGCCTCATCTTCCGATCAAACACTGCCTATTTATCTTCCAATATTCGACCTCCTCCCTTCTTACTCCGATTTTCATCTGATCATTTTTCTATCTACTCCGTTTTCCCGATGCTTTCCCTCCGGATTGCTTCAATATAGGGTCATCGGAAATTAGTGAGGCCGACTTCCAATTAAAAAATAGACGCAACCGGTGTGGAGCACCGATTTAGTAAGCTGAAGCCATAGGTATACCCCTTCAGTATCTCAATCCCCTACCACCATTATTCCATTTCCGCTTGTTGTTCCCACCGTTTTTTTCTCTTTCTGTTTGTTCTGATCCTGGTTCAAACCTGTGATGTTGACACGGGTGGAGAAGAACCACGTACCCGCTCCA
Organism: Lactuca saligna; assembly: GCF_052625555.1. NCBI lineage: Eukaryota > Viridiplantae > Streptophyta > Magnoliopsida > Asterales > Asteraceae > Lactuca > Lactuca saligna. The sequence continues at coordinate 113,248,505 of NC_136417.1, read as the reverse complement.
CTTCCGTCTTGATTGTTGGGTGCGACTGCTCTACTCGATTAACTTCTGTCCCTTCCTTTTATTGCTCTATTTTTCCAAGCCATCGATCCATTGAATCATTGAATCGAAGTTCTTCCTCATCTGTTTGTGTGTTTGACTATATGTGTGTAATCTCCATCGGAAGTACATGCATTACCCACCCACATGTTCAATTCCAATTATCTTCAGCTGTAGCGATTAAGGTATCATCCCCGTTTTTTCACCTTTCTATGCCTTTCCATGAGGATATGTTTGTATATATATGTCCATCTTTTACTCCATTCTAATGACTCAGCTTGCATCTCCAATAGCCGTTTCAGCCTATCCGGACAAAATGGTTTTGAAGCCCCATTCAGTTATGGTTTCATTTTCAGCAGGTATATATTTCTCTCTCTCTCTCTCTCTCTCTCTCTCTCTCTCTCTCTCTCTCTCTCTCTCTCTCTCTCGGTATTTTTGCATCTGTTTATAGATTTCTGGTCCAACATCAATATATCTGTCTGCACTCATACACACACAAACACGAATAAATGAAGGTTGGTTTCCGGTTCCTTCAATGTTTTTTTTAGAGTTTTGGCTATAATCTACATAAAAAGCACCCTCCAACTGTTCGACAAAATGTCTGAATGAAATGTGGTCAAAACTGGTTGTGGTTGAAAAGATAAATGGTCATGCTACCAACTTTTTTTTTTTTTAAATTTTATTTTTTTTATCATGGGTATTAAGCAAGGATTCGTTTTAATGTTTCATTTGCTTTGATTCTGTATTTATTTGATTTTCCAAGGAGAATTGGTATTGTATTTTTTACCTGTTACTTTTAATATCTTGAGCTTCATTTGCAAATGTGATTATTTCAACATACCAATCGAATGACTGAAACGTTAATGCTACATAATTCATTTTTGATGTTGTATATTTGTTTAGCTCTAGGAAAGTAAGCATAAAACAACTGTAAAGTCTATAACTAATGATTTGTTAGATTATGTTTCATTTGACAGAAAAGTTTTGCATCATCTGGTGGGTATGATTTTTAACTACAAATACTACAACAATTTGTTGCAAACGACTGAAGGTAAAGCATATTATTATAATTTTAGATTTAAATGTAGTCATTGATCAATTATTATTATACTGCCTAAAGGTCATCTTGAACTCTTTATCTAGGAAGGGTATTATTGTCCAGTCTGAAAATAATGAAAAATTAGAAACTAAGGAGAAGTTAAAGGATGGGAAAGTGAAAAAAGAGAAGGATGTTAAAGATATGGGTTCTCCAAACAAAAGAGAGTAATAAAGTATGTGATTTTAACTGATGTATTGGATCCATTAATTGAGTATATTGAAAATTAGGGAAAATTGCAATAAATAATGTATTTTACCCTTTCTGTAACAGTTTCGTTCCTCTTCACTTTCACTGGATTCTCTCTTGGATTATGATGATAATGATATTGAAGAATCAACATTTGAGGTGAGTGGTTTTATGCAATTGTTATTATTATTATTTTTTTATGATTATCTCATCAAATTCTTTATAGATAAAATAAAACAGTTCTTTGATTACACTTTTGATTTACATTGCGGTTGTCATTATTTGTTGAAACATTAAATGTTTCAGTATCAAATGGGTTCAAGGTTTTTACATTTGTACACGTTGATTAAAATCAATATTGATTAACGATGCACTAATTTTTATTCCCATTTTCTTATTTATTTTGTTGTTTTTGTATTACAGAACTTACAGATCAAATTTGTGGCCAAAAGAAACCAAAAAAAAAACACGGTATGTTATAGCTGATTTCTGATTGACCTTTTCATTCTCCCTTACTTTACATGTATATTAAAAATAAAAACAAAAACGACATTAACCAATTTCTTTGTGTTTATAATGACATTTGATGTGCCATATCATTATATACTTCTGTATGGACCTTTGATGTACCACCTTTGTAGATGTTGTCACTAGAAAAACACTAGCCGTTGCTCTTGATTAGATTGATTAACAAAATTTCATATAAATTAGGAATCTAGGAATAAATTTAATCCTCGATGAAGGTTAATCTCTCAATATAGAATATGATAGATAATATTTGAATCACATCATCATTATGCTCAATGAAATTGGGTTTTGTGTTGATATTACTTCACATGCATCTTCAGCCTAAACGTGTGTGCTCCTATGAAAGTCTGTATATACTGAAAACAAACTGCTGAGTGAAGCAGATTTGAAAGCAATAGATAAGAAGAGTTAAAGATGCTGCGGAGTTTACATATGAAAGCCATGCTAATCAGGAACTCTAGAAATCGAATGTCAGTCTGACTTATCGCATTCTACTACTGGAGCATACATACACATACAAAAGAGACAGACTCCTGTAACGGATCCTCTTCCAATCCTTTTGGCTCTTACAATAAAAAGGGTTTTCGTGGTGTTGATGGTAAAAATGAAGCATCTTTACTAGTTTTAATTAAAGATTACAATACAAATACTACTACTCGTTTAATTACATAGTGTATAAAAGTCACATAAAAAGTAAAAAATAAAAAAAATAACAGACAACTAAGAAACCATAAAATGTACAGACTAAGATAAAAAAAACATCACCAAAGCTAATAATGGCAACCATGTAAGGCTGTAACACCACTTATAACAACCTATTTATAGGTACCCAAAGCAGCACCAAGAGATTGTGACCACCATAATCGATTTTCTTGCCAATTTTCCTTTTATGGGAAAAATATGCAAAAAAATCCGTTTTTCTTAAAGTCAAAAGTTATTTTATGGGGAGATTTTTTAAAGTTGTATTAGTAATTTTCATTTTTGGAAAACTACTAAAAATCCAATTTTCTGAAAGTAACATATGCATAGTGAAATTGCCCATATCAGGGGTGAATTGGGGCAATGGTAAAACCGTCGATAAGTGGAGAAAGTCCTTCAAACAAGGGAGTATTCCATTTAACCAAAACTTTGTAGATTACACTTTAGCACACTCTATATGTAGTAAGCAATGAACAACTTCAGTAATTGGCCAGTCTACTTTCAGGGGGTAAAATGGTACATGATAGCGTCAACGCAAAGGCCAAGAATCCAAAGACCTATTAAATGATTTGAATGAAACCTAAGCATAATAGATTGTATAACTAATTTTCAAGACATGCTTTTTTGAATTTTAATTACTGAATTATATTAAAATACTACAAATAAATTACTCTTTCCAATTAGGAGTAAACTTTTCACAACTGCATTACCTCAATAAATATAAGACTAACTTCTACGATTTGACCATCCATCTAATTTTTTTGTTTTTTTTTTCAACTGCAACGTCAACAGGGTCTACAAATTGAGATAACATCAGTTTATTCTCTCAAAATTTAAAGATATTATACTTCAAGATTTTTCTTAAAGAACCATAACAATGACTAGCAACATGTAAAATATTTTTAGTTTATTGAACAAAAATATACTTGCTTCATACTATGTCAATGGTGGTTCATCCTCCTACAATTTAATTAATCCACAACACATTAGAAACATAATTTTCAAAATCCAAGCACTAAATTCCCATCTTGCTCTATAAGAATAAACAAAAACTAAATAAATAAACAACGAAAGGACTCCTAAATCTAACCATTAAAACCATAAAGAAATATAAAAAATGAGCATAAAAGAATTACATGAAAGGATATTACATCCAGTTTGACCAAATGGTGGTCCTCGCCCCTTTTACATCCCTTCCTTGAGCTTGAGCACCAACATTTACTGTTAAGAGTGGCTCAAAAGGAACACAAAAAAATTATTCATCATGTTGTTAACTAAAGAATGGATTTAGGGACAACATGGCATAAAATAACTTACCACCGTCTTTCCTGAACCTTGACCTAGAACATCCATCACTTAATATCTAACTATACTCGGTTTACAGTTTTATGTAATGAAGAACTTTCACTTAAGTATCCTTTAAGCATTTCAAGATATGGAAAATAAAATAAAATAAACTAAATCATATGCATTTGTGAGTAATCATCGTGAAGATCAGTTATTGACTTGACGATTAAATGAAGTCGGGTATTTTAGATGAAAATCAACAAAAAGAAATAATTTCTCCAGAAGTAATTTCATACCTATCATTGATCCTAGATGTAGAACGAAACCTTCAAAAATGAAAAGGAGAACTGCAAAAGATAAAATTAAACCAAAAAATCAAACAATGAAAAGGAGAACTACAAAAGATAAAATTAAACCAAAAAATCAAACGTATATTTGTGAAGCAACATAAGATAACTTTTGAAAAGGGAAACAGAAGCATGAAAATGAAATGAACAAAATTATATCTTTACAGCAAATCGAAGCTTCTTCCTCCCCCTCGTCTAAAAATAGATAACTTCCTTATGGATATGTATATTAAAGCTACAAAACGAAACCCTGACATCAAATCAAAGCAGCCAAAGACACAAAAACAACAAATATTAAAAATCATGTTACCTCAAACACCGTATCAATGAATATAGTGGAAACAAAGAAGAGGGAGAAGCTAAGTGACGATGTCTAATGTGGAAGGTGGTGGTGACAGTAGTGAGCGAAAGTGGGTGTATGATGGTGGTGATGACAACAACTTGGGAGGGTACCTTATCGTTTCCTATCTTGAAATCGCATACAGGGTCGAGATGATGATAAGGAGTGACAGAGAACTTGGTTGTGAGGGGTTAGCGTTTTAATGAGGTAGAGTATGAGTGGTGGTGGCTAGCATATTTTCGTACGGAGAGAGATGTTATATAAGATTCAACTGATTTTGACCTATTCAATCAACTGAAATTGAGGGATTGTTAGGTTCAATTTTGACGGATTCATAAATGTTGGCTAAAGGTTAGGAATACTTGCTAAAAGTTGAATCGGTCAACTCTTATCTAGAAATTTTCAACCGTAGATGGATAACATCTTATTTTTCTACATGCATAAATTCATTGTAAATATTGAATAAAGTTTTATACCTCTTAAAATTCAGCAAAATATGGTAAATACTTATTAAGGTAGCTCTGATACCATTTTCAAGAGTAATGATCAATAGAATTTTTAGAAAACAAATAGTTTTGTTTTTAGATAATGTATCTGTTTGTAACGAATTTTAATACTTGCTCTTATGAGCCATCTTGCATCATGAATATGATTATTGTTTAAAATTGTACCTAGATTAGTAGGTTTATAAGAATCTTTAAGATTTTGCTCAGAGTTATTTATAGATTCTTGGATTTGCTATATTTTTAAAAGAATATTTCTATTAGGAATACAATTCATCAAGATTTTGTTAGACATAATTAAATGATTTAAGCATGAATTTGGTTAATTTGATTATTAAAAATGAGTACTATTTTAACAAAAATTTCAAATATTATAGAATTAATAGTTAGAATAACTCGAAATGAAATTATCATGGAGAAATAAATACAATGATAAAATATTTTAGATAGTACCTTCTTGAATTAAACTTGAATTACAATCAGTACATACTTCTGGAGAAAGAATTATTTGAAAATCTAAAGACTTTGAACATCTACTAGTAGAAAGAGAGACTCTTGGAGATTTTTTAGACATGGGATGAACATTTTTTGAGAATGAATTTTTTCGTGTGTCTTCAACTAAAGGATAGTCTCTATTTATAATCATCTTGGAGTCCTCAAAGTCTTGAAATCATCTAGTGATATTTTCGCCGTAAGAACCCATGGCCAATCAATATAAATAATTACTTGTAAGTGGTTGTCCTTGAAAGTTGTTGTCATTCATCTTTTGAAGCAATTGTCGTTTGTAATCAATGACCATCTTCTTTTGATAAAGCAACCCATTATAGAGCATCTTCTAAAGTTTTTTGTCTTCATATCATCATTGATTATAGATTTGATAATAATTGTTTATACATAAATACATGAATACATACACAGTATATATGCATTCGTATTTGAAAAACGAAATTTTGATAATAGAAGAAACGAAATTACTACATTTAAGGTATTACATCAAAATTTATGGATAATGATTTCTTATTCTTCATAAATACATGAATACATACACAGTATATATATATATATATATATATATATATATATATATATATATATATATATATATATATATTCTTGATAATATTTAATTACTGCTTGTTCACTAGCTTGAGAAATCTTCATTTTATCCCACCATTTTGACCGAAATTGGCAATTAAGCCAAGGAGGAGAGGAATCCTTTGCTTCTTGATAATGAAAAGTCCAAGACATTATCCATGGAACTTTAAATATCATGGTGAATTGTAACATGTATTCAAATTCCGGAATTTGTTGAATAAACAATTCTTTAAATTTGAGATATCCAACGTAAATTTCTTTTGGTAAACAATTTGGAAGAATTCCCATATATTTGTACCAATTGATAAACCATGTTGGATATTCACAATTGAAGTTCAAATCAAAGAAGATAAACCATGAGTGTGAATAATTCCGAATAAAGAATGCCTTGGTTCAGGCGTCTTGATAATCATAGTAAGAAAATCTGGGATAAGCAGGATAACTTATAAGAGGTTTTTCAGAGTGAAGGTTTGGAACCCAACTTTCTGGAGAAATGATTTTGATAATATGAGCTTTGCTAAAATCAATGTTTCCCTCTTTTGAATTAGAACGGTGAACAAAATTGACTGAATCAGATTCTTGCAGAATAGTTTGATAATATTCTCGGGTTTTATATGAATCAACATAAAAGGTTTTCCCTTGTCCAATGAGATGATTTGTGAGAATATGAAAACCTTGATGTAAGTTATGGATTTGAAAATTTTCAAGAATTTGAACTCTTAGGAAATTTGGATTAAGAACATAAGGAGTTTTTGTAGAAGGGCTAGGAATAACAGATTTTTGAGTTTGAGGAGTGACAGGTTTTGCAAACGGGCTTATTGTGTCGGACGAAGTAACTTTTGGATTAACAAGTTTTGACTGAATGATATTAGAATAAAGTTGTGAATTTTTAGAAGTAGGAGTTAAAGGAGAAAGACGATTTTGATTTTGAAATGGAACAAGCTTTTGAGAGACTGGAACAAGATTTTGAGAGACTGGCTTCTTGTCATCATGTCTGGAAGAGGATGACGAACTCATTTTCCCTGGAAAAATTCTCGGGAAAGAAAGTCAGGAAGCGAATTATTTTCTCACTTTATAAATTCTATTTCGAAATCAAAGTTACCTAAGAGGGCTTGCCAATGAGTAAAAATTTGCTTGGAAATAATATTTTTTACATCTTTTTCTAAAATAGTTTTTGCAGATTGACAATCTATTCTTAGTAAAAAAAAATTTCATAAATAAATCATCTTCAAATTTCTTAATACATACAACAATGCTTAAAATTTCCTTTATGACAGTTGAATAATTTTTCTATATATCATTCCATGCACCAGAGTAGTATCGAACCAATTGCTCTTCAGTTGAGTTAACAAATTTTTATTTTAAAATTCCTCCGAATCCACTATCACCAGCATCGGTTTCAACTATGATTTTGGCATCGGGATGAGGTAAATTTAAACATGGCAAAATAGGGACCTTTTTTATTTATATATTTAATTATATATGTATGTTTTTGAGTCCATGGTTCAGGATTGTCTTTTAATCTATTATAAAGCGGTTTACATATGATCCCTAAATCTTTGAAAAAATCATGGATATAATTTAAGCATCCTAAAAATCTTTGAAGTTGCTTTTTATCTTTAATTTCATCAGGAAATTTAGTAGAAAATTGCAAGCTTGTTGTAATAGGTCTAATAGTGTTTTTGACAATATCATGTCCTAAAAAACGAATTTCATTTTTAAATAAATGCATTTTTGCTGCAGAGACAGCTAAACCATTTTGATAAATTAAATCATGAAATTGATTTAAATGTTTAAAATGTTGATCAATTGATTTTTTGAAAAAATTAGGACATCGTCAATATAAGCAATAGCAAAACTACTTATAGGAGTTATGATATCATTCATAATATTTTGGAATTCAGAAGGAGCATTTTTTAATCCAAAAGGCATTACATTCCATTCAAAATGCCCAAAGGGAACATTAAAACCAGTTTTGTATTTATCTTCCTCATGAAGTTGTATTTGCCAAAATCCTAATTTCATATCAAACTTTGAAAATATTTTTGAATCATAAAGCTTTTTTAGCAAATTTCTTTTATTAGGAATAGGATAACGAATCCATTCTAAAACTTTGTTTAAAGGTTTATAATTGATAACTAATCTTGGTGATCCTCTTTCTAATTCTGCGGCATTCATAACATACAATGCTGAACAAGACCACGGTGATTTAGGTCTTATGAGTTTTTTATTTATTAAATCCTAAATTTCATTTTTACAATGACTTTCTAATTCATTATTCATGTGAACCACTCTAGATTTTGAAGGAATATCCTTTTCATTAAAAAAATTTATACATGGTAGTTTTACAATATATTGCTTTCTATTCCAAAAGGCATTAGGAATATTAGAACAAACATTTTTTTTCAAATTTTAATTTTAAACTTGTTATTTTATTTTGAATATTATTATCATTTAATTGCTTAGTTATTTGAACATTATTTATTTCTTTAATAAGATACTTGGCTTGTTGCGTTTTATAATTAAGGACATTAATCGTTGAATATAAAGGAGGTTCACAAAATTTAAATATAATTTCCTTTCCAAAAACATTGGTTCTTATACCATCATCATGAACCATAAAATGATATAATTTTGTAATTAAAAGCGTTCCTAGAATTAAAGGAGAATAGAGATCTTTTACTAAAATTAGGTGAGTTTTATAACAGTAATCTTGGTCATTACAAATATGAACATCGGAAACTTTATAATTTACAATTAATTTTGTACCTCCGGCACCAGTAAGTCTAGATGCAGTTTTTTCATAAAATTGTGTAGGAAAAATTCCTTTTTGAATACAATTCATATCAGCACCACTATCAATTAAAGCAGTTAGGTTGATTTTAAAATTATCTTTGACTAAAGTAATTAGAGTGTTCCATTTTTGAGAAACTTGATTATTTATAAGTTTACCAATAGTTATATTTTCAATTTTATTTTCTTCTTCGTTATTAATTTCTATATTTTTGTTTTTAAAAGTAGAAGGTTTTTCCTTTTCTAAAATTAAAATTTTATTTTTTATTTTTTGTTTTACTATTTTTAATTCTTCTTGAAGTTCTTGCATAGAGATTGGTTTTGCTTCAGTAAATCTTTCATATATATATATTAAAATTTTCATTATTAGCAGGAGTTATGCTATTAGTTTTATTAAGCATCTGTTTTATTAATAATTCTTGGATAGTTTTATCTTTTATAGAATCAAGAGAGCTTAAAAGATCTTTATCATCTTGTGAAAGAACATTAATGGAACTACTAGTAATTACATTGATTAAATTATTACAGTGACATTTACCAATACACTCGCAAATATTAAAATCTTCTGAACTTGAAGTAGTATTTTCGAGAATATTTAAATCATTTGTTTGAAAATCAGAAATACTTTCATCGGAATCTGAATCAGTATTTAAAATAATTTTTCTTATTTGTTCTTTCAAATCTTCAGAGACATTCAACTCATTTATTTTTGTCTTAGCATAACAATTATTAGCTGTATGACCATTACGCCCACATTTATGACAAATAATAATATCTTTTGATTTTCTTTTAGATTTTTTATAATTTGGTTTATAAGGTTTTTTAGATTTCGAAGCGTAATCTTTGTCCGTTTTATAATTTTCTGGAAGATTATATTTCTTTTTCCTGAAATATTTTGAAGATCTTTTCTTAAATACTTTAGATTTTGAAGTAGACGGACCATTCAAGGGCTGATAACCGTATTGTTGGCAAAAAATTCCCAATTCATTTTTACTGTTATTTCTATCTTTTTTGAGTTTTTCTTTAAACCTAAGACCAGCACAAACTGCTAATCCCTCTTTATTAATATAGTTTATTAAATCTCCATAAGTTAAATTTTGATAAGGGATGGTATTATTAAAAGTTTCTCTTAATTTTTGTCTAACTCTTTCTGCAAAGAGTTTTGGAAGGTCAGCAATAAAACGTTCTTTACAATCAGGTCTTAAAAAAACTTTAACAAGATAATTATCTTTATACCATCTAAAATCAGTAAGTTTTCTGCAATGTAAATTCATTAAAATTTTTGAAGTTTTTTCTTGAAAAGTAGTAGGATCTCCTATAAAGTTTTTGATAATAGCAAAATTTAAAGTGTTAACCATATCATCTTCAAACGTTTGTATTTGTTGATTATTTTCTTGTTTTATAATAGTTTTCTTAGCAGATAAAATATAATCTTTTTCTTCCTGTGAAATATAAAAATCCCACCAACCTTTAAGACTACCAGTAAAACCAGAAGTAATAATATTAACAATTTAGAGTTGGGTATTATTATGAGCTTTATAAGCATTATCAACCATAGTCATTTCTTGTACAATATTCATAATTTGATGTTCAGAATGGCCATCAATATTCCATTCATAAACAGAATTACCATCATATTGAGAACGATCAAATTGAAAAGTTCGTTCTTCAAGTTGAACATCTGGAAGAGAGGGTCTATCCCAAAAATTTCTTATAGTTGGTTTTGGATTTTTTCCGAAAGTGCTTTGCTTTGATTGATGAATTTTATTAAGATTTGAAAAGTCATTAGTGAGTTGATTAATATCGTCATTTGTATCAAATTGTTGAGCAAGAGTTTCAAAATTTGTTTCACTATTAATATCACTATTTTCAGATTCTTCATTTGTAAGAGTATTAATATTATTAGTGTTTGAGATATGAAGTTTTGAAAGTCTTTTTTCTAATTCGTTAATTAAATCTGTATTTCCTAGATTAAAATTACCATCGATTTGGCAAGGAACAAAACTTAAATTACTAGTTCTTGCCATATCTTGCTTATTAACATTTTTATCTTTGAAAATTTTTTCTTCAATTTTAACTAAATGCTCAGTAATACTAGATAAGGTTTCATTTGCATAATTATTTTGGTAATAATTTTTTGAAGACCCTTTTCAGTAGTTAATTGATTTGGGGCTTGAACTAAAGGAGTTGCAATAAACATATCGTTAATAATAATTTCTCCTTTTGGTGGAAAATTAGCAATAATTTCTTTATTAGAAATAATATCTTTATATTTTTTCTCTAAAATGGGAGTGATAGAATCATTTTTAAATGAGTAATTTATTTTATGTTTAGGGGCATAAATTAATTCAAACCATTGAAAAAAAGAAGAATGAATTTTATTTGATAAAACATAATCTTCCCAAAGGCCTAAATGGAGAAATCTTAAGTAGTATGAAAAATTTTCTTTGTGCCAAGCTCTTTTTTTATTGTTATAATCTTTTTAATACTCAATATCTTTTATGTAATCAAAATCAACTTGATATTCTAAGTTCGAGAAATTCATTTTAACATGTTGTTTTTGTTAGGATTGAAGAAATATGTTTTATTGATTCTAAATTATGACTTCTTGATTTTTCGTATTTTTTTATTCCTATCTTTAGCCTAGAAATTTTTTCTATTCGTTTATTATATTTATTAGTATATGGAGGTATTTTGTATAAATTATAATTTTCATGAGTTCTAGTTTCTTCCAAATGTTGAATGGTTTTGCATATATTAGAATTTATCTCCCAATGCCTTTTTAACATATCAGCCCAAAGCTTATTATTTTGTGAACAAGATTTGTATTTTAGAACTCATAATTGTTGTTTAAAATTTTGAAGTTCATCAATAAAATCTAATTTAGTAGGACTAGGAAGACTATTTTCACTATTTTGATCATCTTGATATAATGGTTTGGGAATAGAATTAGTATAGTCAACAGTTTTTAGTTTTAAAGATCTCGACTTTAATAACGAAGATTTTGAAGAGCCTGTTTCTGGGATAAAAGAAGTTGATAATCTGGATGATGAAATATTTAAGGAAGAAAAATTATATCTACATAACCATCATTATATTCAATAATATTTGAGATTTCTTTTGAAGAGTCTAATGGTTTTGGATCAATAACATTTTGTAAGTTCCAATTACATGATTGAGTTATCTCAGACCATTTTAATCTTTTTGGTGTGTGAACTTTGGTATGGTTAGTATTCGCTTCAAAAATAATTGTTTCATTTCTAGGACTTGATAAACGTGTTTTTGGTTCAAGTGTAGTTGTCATAGTTTTGTAACAAACACGATAAATTATTGCTAAAGGCTTTGTATCATTTTTAAATTCTAAATTTTTTGTTTCTATAGTTAAAACCAAAGTATCTAAAATATTTTTATCAAATAATCCTACAGAGAAATTTGGATAACAATTGAAATAAATAGGTCTGTTAGCAATATTTGTTTCAGCCATAGCTAAAATAGAATTTTGAAAATCTTTATGTCTCTTGTCTCTTAAAATAAAGAGAACAGGGGCATCTATTCCAATTCTAAATAGAGGCTTGATAACAATTTGGACTAAACCGACATGTAAAAATTTATATTTCGTTCTATACTCTAGAATAGATCGTGATGATAACAAATGTAAATTTTGTTGGTTTTGACCAATAGACAAAGTTTGTTCTGTCATTTTAATAGAATAACCTTGAAAATAATCAAAAGTTCTTATTCTATATATTGTATTAATATTAGTTTTAGGTATTGTCCAATTATTCAAACTTTGTTGTATGTTATTAACGGTTTCTTCAATAGAATTTATTTAATTATTATCATTATCTTGTTCATTGTTGATATTTTTACCAGGAATATATTTTTTGGATAGTATGCCTGAAAATTTACTCATATTTAATTAATTTTGCTTTAAAATTCTATAAGAAAACTTACTTGTAATATATTACATAACTACCCAGGAATTTATATGAGGCTTGAGATGGTGGATCAACTCTATATTCGATGCAATGAATCTCAAAATGTTCTCGCCATATCATAGTTCGTGTGTTCCAGATCTAACACGAATGGAACAACATGTTTCATTTTGGTTGTAGATAACGGTTTGTCGGATATATTTTCGACATTATGAGGGTAATGAGATTGACTCTGAAATATCAAAAAGAAGAAAATAAGAAGGAGATCAATAGGGGAGAAGATGCTCAACCGCAATGGAGCCGTTGACTATAGTTTTAGAACGATCCTAGAAAGTACGAAGCTCTACTACCATGAAATCCTCTTTATTTTCCTATGAATCGATACTTCAATAGATAACCTCGATATACACAATATATACAAGATGAAAGAATAATCAGTAAAGGGTCAAAACACTTGGGTCCGACTATAAATAATAATACAAATATATATACAAATAATATGCTAACAGAAGGATGCAATCTACACCCGCCGCCAATAATATGACTGATGTTTTATTTTATCTGATAACCTACAAATGAATAAAAACATAATTTAATATTTTATTTTATTTTATATTAACTATATCTTATTCACTTTCTTCTTTATAAACATACAGTTAGACTCTGCCCACCCAATTTGTTGACCATCCAAATCGTATATGACAGTCTTGTCTTTAACTGCTACTTCTAAATCACCAAATAATATATTACAAGTCAAGAAAAGCGAAAAAAGAAATCTAATTTATAGGGTTTTCATGTTTCCATTGTTAAAATTTATACATCCTAAAATAGTCAATCCTCGCTTCGGGCTCGTCTGAATACCCATACAATATATCTCATACCCATTCTATTGTGTTTTAACAACCAAATTAAGATTCATGTAAATACAAGTTAACTAGGCTACATTTGTTACACATGAATGGACAAGTTATAAAGTCGTAATACATACCATGGAGAATTAGCGTATAAGATAGTCCTGGGTTTAAAGTCCATTGAAGCACCACCAGTAAAATTGAACCGTACTATGGGAAATATGCCGGTATAAAAATAACTGAAAGAACAATAGAAGATAATTATTTTAAAAAAAATATTATCATTTACCATATTGAATGATAAAACACATTACACAGATTATTTTGGATGCAAACCTTGAATTGAATGAATAACAAAAATTTTCACTTGACATAAGTGGCTGTATGAAGTTTGAAGCTGCATGTTTTATCTGCACCAATAAAAGTAACATTTAGATTCACAAACCACTAGTTAAGTTATGGTTTGATGTTGTACTTACAGCATCCACAACGGGGGTGTAAGCCTCTTCAGTAATGTATACCAAAGTTGTTCCGGAATCAATTATTATTCCCGGTTGGTGATCACTTAATGCAAATACAGAATGATCAATTGTCAATGTTTGAACAATGACTGATATGCTTTCCAAATTTACATTGTAATGCCACCTGCATATGTATATGGAAGGATATTAGAAACAGATGGTGCTTCTTTTGATTTAGTATGGTAAAAGATATATACATGTTTCCTTTTAACATAATAAATAAATAAAAAGAAAATAAAAACTTATGCTGATTTGACAAGTGGAGTGAATACTACATTTGCCATGACGGATGTACCAAAAGCCACAATCCCACCACCATCACAACCAGCCAGGCAATGTGAAAAGGAATTGGGTGCAATCCCTTGAGATGAAAGCTGGGAAATCACATACATACTTTGTCTGCCCAATCTCATAATCTCATCAAGTGTTTTGTCAGTTTGACTCAGCCGTCCTGTTTTGGACGGGCTACATCTGTTCATGCATAATTCACTAAATCAACCATGTAATTTAAAGAGGATGAAAGAAGGAAGAGAAATGAAATTCTATAGTTGATGATAAATGAAAACTTACCCAAATAAAACCGAAGTTGAAGTGTTCAAGAAATATGACTTGCCAACAACTATTTTAAAATGCATCAAGTCGAATACATAATAACCTAATGTTCCACAACCATCTCCATAGTGGAGATCATAGGTGCATTGGTTATTTGGACATGAGTTGGATTTTGGAGAACATCTTTCGTCCGAATATAAGATAGGAGAAGATGTGGAGGAGCTTGTAGGATCACAGATAGTAATAGGAATCTGTTCAAAGAAGGAAAAATCATACATATAGTACCAATACTAGTTAATTAAAAAGTCACACTTTATAAGAAATGATCCGAACATACTTGTTGTGTGGATGATGTAGGGAAAGATTGGCAGGGTTTGCAACCTACCCACAACAAGTCGCTTCCTGTATCAAATACTACATAGTATCCTTTTGGGGGGAATCCTAGCTTGATTTTTGTGTAGTACAAGCTACAAGTTAACCAAATTAAAAGATGTTAAGGAATTGAAGAACATGTGATTAAGACCTGGAAAAATTGACTTGTTCACAAAGTCTTTCAAGTATAACTAAAACATATGCAAGAATAGAACAAGTGCAGGTCTTTGTTCATCAAAAACTATAAAGCAAAACGTGAACAAGAATTGAAAAAAACAACTAAGAGATTAATCCAATTTATACTAATCATGAAAGAAACCTAATGCGATACGGTTATTGATAAATAGAATCCTAAACAAATACCAAGAAAACACAAAATCTGGGACAAAAATAGTCAGGGATATTTTGGGAAAAACTGTCATATTTGAAATTCTTGGTATTTGTTTAGGATTCTATTTGTCAATAACCATATTTCATTAGGCTTCTTTCATGATTAGTATAAATTGGATTAATCTCTTAGTTGTTTTTTCAATTCTAGTTCATGTTTTGCTTTATAGGTTTTTTTTTTAAAAAAGACCTGCACTTGTTCTATTCTTGAATATGTTTTAGTTATACTTGAAAGACTTTGTGAACAAGTCAATTTTTCCAGTTCTTAGTCACCTGTTCTTCAATTCCTTAACATCGTGTAATTTGGTTAACTTGTAGCTTGTACTACACAAAAATCAAGCTAGGATTCCCCCCAAAAGAATACTATGTAGTATTTGATAAAGGAAGCGACTTGTTATGGGTAGGTTGCAAACCCTTCCAATCTTGCCCTACATCATCCACACAACAAGTATGTTCTGATCATTTCTTATAAAGTGTGACTTTTTAATTAACTAGTATTGGTACTATATGTATGATTTTTCTTTCTTTGAACAGATTCCTATTACTATCTATGATCCTACAAGCTCCTTTACATCTTCTCCTATCTTATATTCAGACGAAAGATGTTCTCCAAAATCCAACTCATGTCCAAATAACCAATGCACCTATGATCTCCACTATGGAGATGGTAGTGGAACATTAGGTTATTATGTATTCGACTTGATGCATTTTAAAATAGTTGTTGGCAAGTCATATTTCTTGAACACTTCAGCTTCGGTTTTATTTGGCTAAGTTCTCATTTATCATCAACTATAGAATTTCATTTCTCTTCCTTCTTTCATTCTCTTTAAATAAGATGGTTGATTTAGTGAATTATGCATGAACAGATGTAGCCCGTCCAAAACAAGACGGCTGAGTCAAACTGACAAAACAGTTGATGAGATTATGGGATTGGGCAGACAAAGTATGTATGTGATTTCCTAGCTTTCATCTCAAGGGATTGCACCCAATTCCTTTTCACATTGCCTGGCTGGTGGTGATGGAGGTAGGATTCTGGCTTTTGGTACACCCGTCATGCCAGATGTAGTATTCACTCCACTTGTCAAATTAGCGTAAGTTTTTATTTTCTTTTTATTTATTTATTATATTAAAAGGAAACATGTATATATCTTTTACCATGCTAAATCAAAAGAAGCACCTTCTGTTTCTAATTTCCTTCCATATACATTTGCAGGTGGCATTACAATGTAAATTTGGAAAGCATATCAATCATTGTTCAAACATTGACAATTGATCATTCTGTATTTGCATTAAGTGATCACCAACCGGGAATAATAATTGATTCCGGAACAACTTTGGTTTACATTACTGAAGAGGCTTACACCCCCGTTGTGGATGTTGTAAGTACAACATCAAACCATAACTTAACTAGTGGTTTGTTAATCTAAATGTTACTTTTACTGGTGCAGATAAAACATGCAGCTTCAAACTTCATACAGCCACTTATGTCAAGTGAAAATTTTTGTTATTGATTCAATTCAAGGTTTGCGTCCAAAATAATCTGTGTACTGTGTTTTATCATTCGATATGGTAAATGATAATATTTTTTTTAAATAATTATCTTCTATTGTTCTTTCAGTTATTTTTATACCGGTATATTTCCCATAGTACGGTTCAATTTTGCTGGTGGAGCTTCAATGCACTTTAAACCCAGGACTATCTTATACGCCAATTCTCCACGGTATGTATTACGACTTTATAACTTGTCCATTCCTGTGTAACAAATGTAGCCTAATTAAATTGTATTTACATGACTCTTAATTTGGTTGTTAAAGCACAATAGAATGGGTCTGAGATATATTGTATGGGTATTCAGACGAGCCTGAAGCGAGGATTGACTATTTTAGGATGTATGAATTTTAACAATGGAAACATGAAAACCCTATAAATTAGATTTATTTTTTCGCTTTTCTTGACTTTTAATATTTTATTTGGTGATTTAGAACTAGCAGTTAAAGACAAGACTGTCATATACGATTTGAATGGTCAACAAATCGGGTGGGCAGAGTCTAACTGTATGTTTATAAAGAAGAAAGTGAATAAGTTATAGTTAATATAAAATAAAATAAAATATTAAATTATGTTTTTATTCATTTGCAAGTTATCAAATAAAATAAAACATCGGTCATATTATTGGCGGCGGATGTAGATTGCATCCTTATGTTAGCAGATTATTTGTATATATATTTGTATTATTATTTATAGTCGAACCCAAGTGTTTGACCCTTTATTGATTATTTTTTCATCTTGTATATATTGTGTATATCAAGGGTATCTATTGATGTATCGATCCATAGGAAAATAAAGAGGATTTCATGGTAGTAGAGCTTCCTATTTTCTAGGATCCTTCTAAAACTGTAGTCAACGGCTCAATTGCGGTTGATAATCTTCTCCCCTATTGATCTCCTTATTTTCTTCTTTTTGATATTTTACTCTCAATCTCATTACCCTCATAATGTCGAAAATATATCCGACAAACCCATATCTACAACCAAGATAAAACATGTTGTTCCATTCGTGTTAGATCTCGAACTATGATATATGTCGAGAACATTTTGAGATTCATTTCATCGAATATAGAGTTGATCACCATCTCAAACCTCATATAAATTCCTAGGTAGTTATGTAATATATATATATATATATATATATATATATATATATATATATATATATATATATATATATATACCTTAATAAGTATTTACCATGTTTTGCTGAATTTTAAGAGGTATAAGACTTTATGCAATATTTACAATGAATTTATGAATGTAGAAAAATAAGATATTATCCATCTACGGTTGAAAAATTCTAGATAAGAGTTGACCGATTCAAATTTTAGCAAGTATTCCTAACCTTCAGCCAACATTTATGAATCCGTCAAAATTGAACCTAACAATCCCTCAATTTCAGTCGATTGAATTGGTGCGTTACATGTGTAAACTATTTATGCAATAATATATTGATGACAACACCTAAGGCCGTAAGAAATCGAATGAACACGAATGGTGGTTGTTTATGTTCGATTGTTTATTAAATAAATGAACATAAACAAACTTTCCGTCGAGCGGTTCACGAACAACCTTTGAATGTTATGTTCGTTAAAATCGCCTCTACAACTAATTTCTGAATGAAAGTATTCGCACCCGTCGCTTAGCGCGGGTAAACGGCTAGTGTGTGGGTGTATATATATATATATATATATATATATATATATATATATATATATATATATATATTGTAAAAACCTCGTTAGTCGGTTTGTATCAAGTCTTTTGTAATAAGACCATCTATGTAAAATATGTTTATGAATATGCATGTAGCATGTTTGGAGTAATAATGTTATGTATGAAAGGGGTCTTTCATACTATCACCTAATCAATGTGTCGGTTAGCCACACACCCTCCATTGATCTATGACAAACATCGAGTTACCCTTTGCCACCCTGACAGACCCAAATTAGTGTGTCGGTTAACCACACACGCTCCACTAACGTCTCGGTAAGGTGCAAAGTGTAATTTCATCGATTAGCATCTATTTCACATTTTACCTAAAGTAACTAAGATTGGGAATTTATAAAACTTTTAGTTACTTTATAGATCATTATACTTATTAATGAGGAATTAGTTGCTCTATCCTACCCGTTCGGCTAACGACCCTCCACTAGTCAAGAGTACAGTGGGTAAGAGTGGATACCCAATGACGGTCATTTTATAGGCCACTTCATTAAACACCCTTATAGAACACCTTCGTGAATGAGGCCTAGTAACGGTAAAACTAGCTTATTTTATACATATATATATATATATATATATATATATATATATATATATATAATTATTAATCTTATAATACAATAATAGTATAAGGGTGTATTTTAAACATTTCAAAATACTAGGGTTTTAATCAAATTTAAAATTTTCGAAAATAAATACATTTTAGTTTTAAAATCTTAAATATTAAACTTTTGATTTATTAATTATCCAAAATTAAACAATTAATTTAAATTATTAAATCTTGAAGGATTATCCATTAAATTTAAACAATTAATTTAACCTAATCTCTTTATCCCCTAAATTCGAAAATTTGGGATGGGATAATTCAAAATCATTAATTATCTATTTAAACAATTAAAAGGATAATTACAAAAGTTGGCATTATCCTAATCCCTAAAATCTTGGAATCTAATCTTAGGGATAAGGCATTTTCGAAAACCCTAAGGTTAGATAACCCTAAAATCGAAAATTTGATGCCAAAGGAAAGGGTTCAAGAAACCCTAACAAAATTCTAAAACTAGGGTTTTTTAACCCTAATTTCGAAAATCCAAGCCCTAGGGTTTATTTGCTATAAACCATAATTTGTCAAGTACATACTTTTGTATCAAATCCTATTGAAAACAAAAGCGAAAGGCTCTGATACCAGTGTTGGGTTTTATACAAACAATCCTATGTGTGCATGCAACCCTAGATTTGGATCTATGTTTTCACTATTAGACATACAACAAATAAACACACAATGAAACCCTAGCATGCATCTAATATTTCTAAAATTACAAACATAAGTGATTAGAATACATACCTTTGTTGCTATATAGCAATAATAACTAAATCTTGAAGTTCCTTTGCTCTTGAGAACAAGTACCACAAATGTAGTACCTCTAATGGCTCAAAAACACACAAGAGTGAAAGGATGAATATGAGAGAGAGGAGAGAATGTAACTTGCTCTAGAAATCGTCTCTTCTATAGTCGTAGTACCCTTTTAACTAGGCGCTTGATTGAAACTGACCGACTAGTTGATGAGATTTTTTGATTTTCTCAACACAGTTTATCTATAATTTCCCAACTTTCCTCACAAGGGCTTGCACCTAATGCATCCTCTTATTATCTTGCTGATGGAGGTCAGCTTTTGAGTCTTGGTCAACCAATGGTGTCAGATATGGTCTTTACTCCACTTGTCAAGTCATGGTAATTTGTTTTTTACCATATTAAGTCAAAAGAAACATAATTTTCTAATTTCCTTCCATTATGTTTACAAGGGGATTTATAATATAAATTTGGAGAGTGTTGCGGTAGGAGATGATATAGATTCCAAAAGTAAGCAATAGGTGGGAAAAGACTTGAGAATAGAGTTGCAGGACTGACACGTGGATTGAAGGGGGTTTAATACGGGGACATGTGCTGGTTTAGGAGTCGTTTATTAGAAATATATATATATATATATATATATATATATATATATATATATATATATATATATGGGGTCCGGTTCCTGTGAGGACTAAAAAATTGGTGAGGACTGTGAGAACAGTTCACCACCACCCATTTCGTCAAGGGCTAACCCAATATTTGGACATGGTGCGTTCGCATGCGGCCTACGTCCGTGGTAAAAAACTACGGACTCGACGATTTAATCATATGCGGCAAACATCCATGAAACGTCATTTAAGTGGGTTTTATTACTTATTTTCAGTTATTTTGGTTTTTCCGTTTTTTTATTATTTTTTTCATTAAAAAAATTTTAAAGAAATTACACGGATATATGCTTGGTTTTAGCGTTTTTTTATTTATTTTCTGTTTTTTTATTTATTTATTTTTTAATTATGTTTTTGTATTTTTTTCGTTGTTTTTTCATATCTTTACTACATATTTGAAGATACTAGTGTTTTCTTTTTTTTGCTTTTTATTTTTATTTTCTTATTTTTTTATTTTTTGAACTAAATATCGGTTTAATTTTTTAATGTTTAACACTTATAAAATTTTAAATAAGAAGAATATTAAGGATCATAATATTTTCCGCTCATATTTTTTTTAATCATATTATTTTTGGATCATATAATTTTGAATCATATGATTTTGGATGAATAATATATTCAAGTAAATATAATTTTTGTTCAAAAAATTTATGGATCATCATATATTTTGAATCATTTAATTTTGAATCATAAAAGATATAATTAAGAATTCTAAAATATTTAACTATAAATAATATTAAATCATAACAAGCTAAGGACCATAAACATGTTTAATCAAAAGGTGTTTTTTTTTTTTTTTTTTTTTTTTTTTTTTTTTTTTTTTTTTTTTTCGGAATCATAAGTATTTTGAATCAACACATTTTAGATCACATTATGTTCAACATTTAAAAAAAAAACAAATAGTTTTTAAATTTAAAAAAAAAATACTTCAAAAACTTATTTTGAAAAATTTTTCTTATAAAGTTACTAGTATATTAAGTAGAAGTATCCCTAAACTTTTATGATTTTGAAGAAATTTTTTTTTCTGGGAATTTTATTTAAAAAAAATCAAATTTTCATGATTGTGCCAATTTTATAGAAAATTAAATTTTAAGAACTTTTTTTTTTTTTTTTTTTTTTTTTAAGATGGCTTGACATGTGGCATAAAGAGAAAATAGGAGGGTGTGAGGTAGGGCGGAAATGCACATTCGGGAGGAGTTGTTTTTTTCTTTTTTTTTTTCCTCTCTCCTTTTACCCATTTAACCTCCAAACTATTAACCTTTGCTGTGAAATGTTAAAATCTCGCACATAATTACAAAAACTGTCATATCATCTCGCGAGATATTGACGATAAATAAAATCAAATATCCACATTTTATTTTTTTTCATTCATACCGCAAAGATTTGTCATGGGAGTCCTCACTTATTTTTGAGTCCTCACTTATATATATATATATATATATATATATATATATATATATATATATATATATATAGAGAGAGAGAGAGAGAGAGAGAGAGAGGGGGAGGGAGAGAGTGGATGAGAACTCAATTGTGTTCACGGAGAAATGTTTTAGTTTAATTTGATGAGATTTTCAAATGTATTTCAACATAATCACTTGGAGGAGTATATATCTCCCTGAGATCTGCTGATCTTGGTAAAATGTTTGTGAGGTTATAAGATTTCCTACTAAAGAATTTTATCATTACATTAAGAGATGAAATAAAAAATATGAAATATATATAAAAATTTATATTTTTTTAGAATTTCATTAGTATTAGAGCCGAAAATTAATAAAAATGCACAGGGCCGCTCTGCATATATTCATTTATAAAAATATGTTAATAAACTAACATAAGTTCATAAACAAATATAAGTTCATATTTACTATAAGCACTATGAAATTTATTTATGAACATATCATCAAATCGTGTATGAAACCATATTCCTAGTAAGATCATTTACATTAACATAAACATTAAAGAAAGGCATCTCATTGAATATTGATTGATGAAGAAAAAGGAAGAGTGGTAATATAATGGAGTTTACCTGAAGTGGAAAATGACCATAATGCCCAGCAATGGAAGCCCTTGACTGAGGTGAAAGAGATACAATTACATTTTTTCCATTGTTTATATTAGATAGAAACTCATCCAATCTTTGCTTCTCTAGCATATAATAGTCTCCTCATAAGTAATACATCATCTGCATGATTACAACAATATTACAAATTCAATTCATCACTTGATGTATAATGGCTTCTAGCAAATCTTTGAGTGATATTTTTACTGGATTTGTATGCAGAGGGTGAAAAAAAAGGTAAAGTAAAGGAAAAGCAGCAATACAGTTTTCTTTATTAAAGAAAAGAAAGCAAACAAGAAACAGCTTCAAGATCCCCCATTTCTTCAACAGCTTTTTGGTTGCTTGAAAGCATCGCAAGAATGGCTTTATTTTCATGGGTGATACTTGAATTAAAGATAGCAGACGCAACATCTTTCATTGCTAATGGATGCCCTTCTTCCAAAAGATCAATAAGTGGTTTCAAAGCACCTGTTTTTCCAATTAACGACTTATTGGAGTCGAGAGTTGATAAAGGGCCTATCGTATGTCTGCAAATTATCACCAAAATGATCAGAATTCAGTAAATTAGCAGAGCTAAATCATGTATATGAAAGTTCATATTCTTCAAATTGATAAACCCATGGAATTTAGTCGAATTTCAGTGTAATAAGAATGTTATCATAAAACAGACATTAATCAACACGTCCACGGCAAGAAATCCTTCAACGGAAGAGAGAAATTGAATAGAAAAAACTACCTGACCAGTAGAGAGGATAACAAGAAGCCCAAACCGACGTCGAACTTTCATTGTTATTACGATTATTATCATTGAGTCGTTTAATCGAAGACGATCGTTGTTTCCCTCCTCCCTCTTTCGATTCTTTCAAAGCTTGCAAAGTCTGATTCGCTCTCTCGAAACATCCAAATCCATTTTCATCCTCCGATGATGAATCTTCAATAATCGCTTTCACAAGTCTATTCAATTCCTTCTTCAACTCTGTCATAACCTTCGCCACCGCCACGCTCTGATCCCCTTCAAACACCTCACTTTTCGCCATCAAATTACATAAACGTGTCTAGATTCGAATTTCAAAGGTAATCACCGGTGGAAGATGATTATTATGTTGTGGGTGCAGTTGCCAAGAAAGAGTTACACACAGTACAACATACTATATGCGTGCTTCTTTTTATACGAATCTCTCACTCCAGAATTCAGAAGCATATGAAGGTGTTTTAGAGAGAGAAAGAATGATGATGGAGAGTAGAGAGATATAGGAGTTACATGTTTACAGGGGAGTGTTGTGTAAGATTAAGAAATTTATAATATTGCCTCCTGTAACTTATAAATACTACAAAACAGTCCACTTTTCAAAATATGTTTTTGTTTTAAGTCTTAACAATAGTATCAAAGAGTAAGGCTCTGTTTGATTTCTTACTGATTGGGTATGGTCAGACTCTTTGGCTGACTAGGTCCGGTCAGGATGTTTGATAACAACACTCAAAGCCTCTTATCAGGTCCATACTTCTGATTCGGTCATTGAAAATCATCTAATTCGGTCAATAAGAAAAATATAGTCGACTGAGACAAATACCCTCCATTCCCTTTTCTCTCCTTATAACGTCCACATCCCCTTTTCTCTCATTCTCAGGTATGGTCGTAGCTCATCCCACCTCCAACATTTCTCTTGGGCCAGGGAGGCCATGGATTTAGTAGATTAAAAAAATGAACAAGTTGATGAAGCCGGAAACATAAAATGATAAATCATAATATAATTTAACAGAAGATCAATGTAACACCCAGAATCAGAAAGACCAAGAAAGGAAAGAAAAACCCTAAGTAAAAGGGGTCAACTCGTCGAGTCCATGGGTGAACTCGGCGAGTTGGAACGGGACCCGTGTCGGGGTTTAAGTGACTGACTCGGCGAGTCGGAGGGACCGACTAGGCGAGTCAGGTCTGGGTTGGAAAACCCTAATTTTCCGGGCTTAGTGCCCTATTTAAGCATCATTTCAGGCCTTCACCCCAGCCTCCATCACTCCCTCTACCTTCACTCGAAACCCTAAGCAGCCATTGAGTGTCAGTGAGCTTCTCTTGCCATTTTTTTTGAGTGATTTAAAGCTTTAAGGAAGAAGGAAGACTTTGGGTGATTCAAGAAGTAGTAGTGGACTCTATGTTGGCGTGTCATTTCAGATCCTAGAAAGGTATGAAGTTCATACCTTGGCTGTTATTCATTTAGATCCCCTTTCCTAGTTAGATTTTGTCATTTTGGGCCATTTCCAAAGCCAATTCGTGTATTGTGCCTTTGTGAGCAAAGAGAACTTCGGATCTAGGGTTGTCTTGGCCTAGAAACCCATAAAGCAGCAGTCTTTGGTGGGTTAGTGAAGCATGCTTGTCACAAAATGTGACAACCGTCAATATTCGAGTTAGTTCTAGATTTGAATAAACTTAGTTGCACATATAGGCACGACACATACTAGACTTAGTGACTAGAAGCTAAGCTATAACCTACTAGAAACTTGGAAACAATTAGAATCGAAGGATGGTGTACTTAGATTCTGTAACGACCCAAAATTCAAGACCAAAAATTTCTTTTAATAAAACATTACTTTAAGCAAGGACATCATTCCAAAACATAATCTGAGTATAAGTTTTCAAAACACGTGTTCATTATCAGAGTAAACATTCCCAGGCTGTCTAATCTATGGTGTGTGCCATGCGATCACCCCGAGCTCTTCCCTCCGCTACCGGAAGTACCTGAAACCAAAACAGAAAACCGTAAGCACAAAGCTTAGTGAGTTCCCCACCCTACCACATACCATGCATAACACATACTGCACATACTGGGCCACGCCTGCTACCTCGGGCCTCGCCCGATACAACGACCCCGCCACTCCAGGCCCCGCCTAGCTTCGAGCCCCGCTCGGATACAGATCTGTTTCACTTAGGCCTTGCCTGTCACAGGGCCTCGCCCGCTAACTTATAATAGCACATATTCATACTGCAAAACATAAGCTAAACATATACAATGGATCATGTCCTAAGGCCTCGCCTATCCTAGGCCTCGCCCTTGTCCTGCTACTGACGAGACATGGAACCCCGCCTATGCTCCTACTGATAGTGAGATACGGGCCCAGCCCACACTCACTCTTTCCCTAACTTGGGCCTTGCCCCTACTCTGCTGCTAATGAGATGTGGAACACCATCCACACTCTGCTGCTAATGAGATGTGGAACACCATCCACACTCTGCTATTGGTGAGATACGGGACCTCGCCCACACTCACCTCCCTACCAAGCACATACACGTATCACACAGACAACAAGTATAAATTATCATATAAACAAATCCTTGGGCACCCGCCCGCTATCATTGGACCTCGTCCTGAATATCATACTAGCATACTGTGTCTAGGGCTAACCCCCGGGTCTTCTACTCATAGCTACATGGGCCGGCATTATGGCCTTAGACCCATTCACACAAAGGGAAACTCACCTGCACTGGCTGAACTTGCTGATGATCCCACTAGCTGCTGCCCGACCACTCACTGAACTCCTGCTCTACTAGCTTCCCGAGCTATCAATATCAATGCAACACTTAATCTAACTGACCACCGACAGTTAACCAAGTCAATTCTGGTCTAAGTCAAAGTCCTGGTCAAAGTCAACCTTTCCAGATCAACCCTACTCGTCGAGTCCACTTACTGACTCGCCGAGTTCATATACTCAGGGTCCTTCCATTCGCGACATGACTCGCCGAGTCCAACGATTTCCGAGTCCTAACCTGTCCAACTCGCTGAGTCTCCACCCGACTCACTGATTCGAGTCTCAACTCGAAGGGTTTGGGGCTTCGCGACCTGACTCGCCGAGTCCAAGAACAGACTCGCCGAGTACCAGACAATCTTTATCTAACTCGCCGAGTTCATGCCCAGCTTCATCCCACTCGACGATCTGTTCATCCCACTCGTCGAGTTCCTCCTCATCTTCATGCTACTCGCCGAGTCCACTCAAAGGACTCGCCGAGTCCACTTTGTGACAACCCAAGTTGTTCCGTTACATTTCCCCGTTACCGTTAACGGAATATTCCAGATTATAAAAGTTCTGTTAATTAAAGGTCGTCAACTTAATAAACATTCCATTTGTTTACATTAAATGTGTCGTTAAGTCGTGATTAAAGGAAATAAAAACACATAACACACATTTCCATTTATTTCGAAAATGTTAAGTTTTATTATTACGACCACTAAATCGAGTGCGACCAAAAGCCCCGTTTAACGGCAGTATCGGGTAAAATTCCACTGAGCCCCGACTCGAAACCCTATATAAAGGTGAGTGGAGTCCATTGGAGACTTTTTACACTCTCTCTCTATACTCTCTCTCTAGACCCGTTTTCGCCCCAAATCCACAACCAAACGCTTCCAAATCGTAAGTCCGCTTACCCTAGCTTGTTCTAAACATATTGATTCGTGTTTATAGCTTAAAAATCGTACTTAGAAGTTAAGGAAGAGGAGTTTACGGCCTAAGCTCCTCAGGCCGTAAACCCCTTAAACTAGGCCAAATGACCCAAACTTGTCCCTAATGGCTTGGAAATAAATTAAGGGATTTGCCTAGGAGTGTTTAAACATTAAAACACATGGTTTTAGGGGGTAAAAGATAGTTTACGGCCCAGGCATATGACAAGGCCGTAAACACCTCTTAAGTATGTCAAAAAGCCCCAAAAACACTCCTAAAACACCTTTAGGCTTCATACATAATTTAGGGACTTAGTATTTGGGGTTTAGCACAATTAAACACAATGAAATGAAGGCACAACAGGAGTTTACGGCCCAAACATGTGTCAAGGCCGTAAACCCCCTCAAACATGCCTAAATGTTGGTTTTTATTCCCTAAAAGGCCTTAGACTATTTCTATAAAATGCTAGGAGGGTATTAGGGGCTTGAAACTTCACTTAACTCAAGGCATAGGAGTTTACGGCTGTAAACTCCCTTAGGAGTTGTCCCTGGGCCGTAAACTCCCTAATAGAGCCCTTAAAGACCCTAAAACCACTCATGCCTTTTGGATTTGGACTTAGAATAATTCCAGGAACAAGCTAGAAGCCTTAAACACACTAGAACCCTTCACCATGAGTTTACGGCCGTAAACTCATGGTGAGTAGTCCCTGGGCCATAAACTAAGAGATAAGGGTTTACTCTTGGAGAGTAAACTCCATTAATAAGCCCTACACACCTTTAGAGGCTACCCGGGACACCCAAACACTTACCTAAAGTGTTTTCCGCTCCTTTGAGTGCGTATATTTGTTTAATTAGTATTAAATATACTAATTGTATGTGAACATATGTTAAATAGGTCATTGAGTGTGTTCGAGTCTTTACGTGACAACGAACACCCAACCGGCACCTTCGTCGGACCTACTTTCACCAGGTGAGTTCATACCCCTGAATGAACCTTTTAAATGTTTTTACATGTTTTATAGGGGGACTACAAGTTAAACATTCCAGTTATCATATCAATCACATGTGATTGATAACCCGCATGCACAAGATTTTACCACACTATACACTGTTTTACCGAGTAGGACACTATAATGGCTTTCAATTGTTTCAAAACTCTTACTTATACTGTTTTATCAAATTTCATTCTAAACTAGTTTATGAAAGATTTCCAAAAATTTTCAAACATATTTTACACAAGAACACAAATTATGATTTTCCCGAGAATAAAGGTTTTTCATCAAAGTTCCCTTTCACGACGTATACTTTTACTTGTTAGATACCACTACTTTGCTTTCATGTATTTTAAATTCCTACTCGATAACGCTTTCACTTCGTGATGTGTTTATACATGTTATTGTCTCTATATCACTTATACCTGTTATTGTCTCTATTTCACTTATACTTGTAGTCGCTTATACCTGATAGACGCTCTTACTTCACTTATTGTCGTCTCTACTTCGTGATACGCTTATACTTGTTCGACACTCCTACTTCACTTGCGACCGCTCCTACTTCACTTGTTTGACACTCCTACTTCACAAGAATCACTTCTACTTGATACACATTCAGTCGTAGTTAGATGTATGTCTGTGCTTATATAGGTACATATAAGTAATGATTGAAAGACTTAGGAAGGCTCGTCCTCCCTATTTCCTTTTCTTCGTTGAGATGTGGTCTGGTGGGATCGGATGGCCGTCTGAAGGTCGTTTTATTCATTAGATATATATTATGTATATGAGTATAGACATTCAGGAATTCTCTAGTCAGTTCAGTTATGAGTCTCTACCTCTAGTCTACACTTACATTAGAAACACACTACCCACTATTTGGAAGTCTCTACCTCTAGTTCAGCACTTACATTAGAAACCCACTATTTGGAAGTCTCTACCCACTATTTGGGATGCATCTTCAGGACACGGCCTTCTCCGTCATCTAACTGGTAACCAGAGTCTCCTGTAGGGAGAGTGGACATTGTGTGTACAGATCTATATGGGATTGACAACCCCGCACCCAGACTGCTAGCTACAGTCCCGGCCTACCAAGCCAACGGGTGACAAATGTCACATCTTATAGACGCTTGTAGGGCGTCTGGAACTCTAGTCAGTATGGTTACGCATATCCCGGGTTACCTAATAATTCATGGCTTTAAGGTAACGATATTTCACCGGCAATCTACACTGTATGCTGGTAACTCATTTTTAGAGTCACACTGTTTTGACCTTACAAGACGTATCTTTCATTTGATACTGTCTGGGGTCTGTTTTCTCTGTTTTGACCTTACAAGACGTATCTTTCATTTGATACTGTCTGGGGTCTGTATTCACTGTTTTAGACCTTACCAGCCGTACCTCTCATTTGGTACCTCCTGGGGTCTGAGTCTCTACTTGTTAGATTGAACCAGGCGTGTCGTTCGTTCGATATTCTCCTGGAGTCTATGATTCCTTGCCTTAGTCAGCAGTCCTCACTGTTGAGGCATATGTTTTTACCTGATGTCTTTTGCGTTTCCTCAATAATCAAATTCAGTATTTTGATAATGATAGCAATTTAGGGAAAACTACTTTTTACCACATAACACTGACCCGCCTTGGTAGAAGACTGCTTTATTAAAGAAAATATAGGATTTTCTGGAAAGAACTCTAATACACAGTAAACACTTAAACTACTACTTTATAAAGTTATTTGAATAATTGTCACTAAATACTTATGAACTCACCAGCATTTGTAAAAATGCTGATACTCGCTTTTCAAATAACTTGTATTCTCAGGTTAGCATTAGACAGGTACATCTCCGGAGCCGTTGATGAAGATAGCTTAGTACCATGCTGTATTTATTCTATTACTTGTATTACTTTGATGTATTTTAATGTAACATGTAAAACTATTACTATTAATGCAATGTTTTGTTTTACTTTGATTACTATAATGCATGTGTTGTGATACTTGACATGACGTCATCCACCCCAGAACGTTTCCGCCGTTCCGATTTTGGGGTGTGACAGATTGGTATCAGAGCATTGTTTATAGTGAGTTAAGTATATCAATTCATAAAAGATATACAACCTATAAACACAAAGGGATAAAACACTCTGACCAAGAATTATATTTTAAAATATAACCATATTTTACCAAAGTATATT
This sequence comes from Lactuca saligna, assembly GCF_052625555.1. Taxonomy (NCBI): domain Eukaryota; kingdom Viridiplantae; phylum Streptophyta; class Magnoliopsida; order Asterales; family Asteraceae; genus Lactuca; species Lactuca saligna. The sequence goes on along the minus strand of NC_136417.1, from coordinate 113,218,018 downwards.
AACATCCAGAATCTAAACACTTGAACAAAAGTATCACAAGAAGAACAAGAATAAAAGTCTTCGGATGTTGAACATTGCCGTCAAACCTGGGTAGTTATGTAATCGTAAGCTGGAATAAATATAACCTGATCAACTACATTTATTCGAGATGCGATGAACGTGTGCTCGGGAGTGATAGTGGTGTTGCAACAGGTCTGAAACATACCAACTAGGAATGATAGAGCCAAAAATAAAGTTAAAATACTATAGGAGTATTTTAGAACACTAAAAGATTCACACTAATCCCAGAATTATATTTAGAAGATAAGAAGCAAACAAGAATTAAAATACCATAGGGGTATTTTAGAATACATAAACAACCTTGCGTGAATAACTAAAAAGATCCTTATTGATATACCTACAACTACAAAGGGTATACTCCCAAGGTTATATATAATAAGGATCCCATAGGCTAAGAATCTGTGGTTTCCCTCTATTTCCTTTTCCTCGTTGGGATGTGGTTCTAGAGTAGTATCACATATTCGAAGGCCTATCGGATCTAAGCTATATATGATTTGTATACCCTGTGTAATCGTAGCAGGACTCGATATGGATCATCCAGTGAAATGTTAATAATCCCTTAGGATTCTTTAGACATTTCCATTCTCGCACGAACCCTGTAGAAAACCCTACCCTCTTCAGTGCTTAACAGAGGAGTTGAGTCCGACCCCGAAGAAGTTCATTGAGAAGATTTCCAGCTAGGAAACGAATGAACTAGGTCGAGACTATTGAATTCACCAAGTGCCCATATCTATTAGGGACATCGGTGAGAAATTCGCCTAAACTTCGGAGATTCACAGTCATCCATCATGACGTGGTGACACCCAGAGTCGGAATCAGGAGGAAGGCGGAGTAGGAATTCAATATGTCCATACGAGAAAAGAACCCTAGGAAACTACCTGAAGGAAACCAACGCCGATTCCAGTCAAAGATACGAGCCAGACCGAGGGAGCCAGTACATGGAACCCGGGAAGTGTCTATTCCTCATATTCGTCACGCTAATACACCCATAAAATAATACAATTTAGTGAGTTAGTGGTTACATTACTCACGCTATGTGTTAGGTAAATCGTCATTTCCCGTTGCCGACTACACGATTAGGGAGGATCCCCCACACCTCTGTTGAGGTGGTTTAGCCATAAGCCTTCATGAGCCCCTCTTTCTGCGGTTTCGTTCCGAACTGTTCTCAAATCTCTCCAGGTCGGAGATTGAAACCTTTCCCAGTATAAAAGGTAACTTAGTAGGAATGACTCGCATCTTATGGCCTTTTTCCGATACTCATACTCTTACCTTGATCACCAGGACTACATCATAGGGATGTAGGTCGAAACTCAGACAATCAGTACCCTAGGTACGGGAAAAATTTATGCCTAATACGTTCAGGACAGAAATGTCCAAGGTTAACCATCGTCTCTTATTGCCTTGTGTTCCCTTCCGTGTAGGAGAAACCATGCCACCGAAGAAGCGTAACCAGTTCACAAACAAGAAACCTACTCTCTTATTCGATGAAGCTACGTTCCAAGCTGCAGTCTTAGCAGCTATAGCAGCTGTCATGGCTCACCTGAATGCTAACAACGCCAATGTTAGCAAGCTGCCTGTCGGGATTTCCAATCCTGGCAATGGACAGCAGCAACCAACACTTCCATACCTAGTCACCCAAGAACCTCAACTGAACCCACTAAAGAGAAAACTCAAGATTGAGGAGGGAAGTACCTCGGCTCAAGGAATTTCCGAAGGGAAACGAGCTGAGACGGCCAATGCTCCTGTAAATCCTTCCCTCCCGACTCCAAGAAGACCGTACCTAGGAGACCTTCCCCACTGCAGCAAGTGCAGCTACCATCAGCATGGTGTCTGCCGGGAACTCTATTGTGCTAGGTGGAACATGAAGGGACATACTGCTCGCGTGTGCAGAACTCCAGTGGAGCGTATTACATCAATCACCAATGTGACGACCAATCCAGTTTGTTGTCTATGTGGTGAGAGTGGACACTTCAAAAGGGATTTCCCAATTGAAGGAAACAACAAAGACACAGAAGGAGGCTAAATCTAATGCTTAGGGAGAAGCATCAAGAAACCTAGTAGATTTTGGTACGTCTCTCGATCCCAGATAACTAACCGAGAACAATAAAAGACTAATTCAAATGTAAATTCTTCCCAGTAAGGCGAAAGTCGCAGCACTGTTATAAAATTTAAAAATTCATTAGGTAAAACTATAATGGCTAAACATATACGTTACGACCATGTATATTTAAGATGGACAGACCTAGAGTGAGTGAATGCCGCCTCATTTCCTGTTCCTCGTTTGGTTGTGGATTTAGGGCGGGGTCGCTCAGTCAACAGTCCTCCCCACCTTAAATATACATGACTAGTATATGTGAGGCGATTATAGAAATGCCTCGTGAGAATCCATTCATGAAAAGGTACTCTATTCGGAAACACTTAGGACTCTCTATAGTTCTGCGTCGACTCTATCGGTCCAAGTACCCACGGTAGTGATACATAGGACGAAACCCGAGACGCCTAGAACTTGTGTGCCTGTTCGGAACATGACTCTATCGATCTTCACTTTATATCATGTGGAAGTGTGCCAACTTCGACGACTCTATTGATCATGGTTTGACTTCGTGCAACCATGTGTACATTCTTAGTGCTGTGTAAAAAGAACTTTCTCCGTAGCCATGTTGGCAAATAAAGGTTCTCCCGAACCTAAACCTAACACAAATAATCAAACCTAATGCGATCCGTCAATCGTCCCTCTTATCTCAAACCTTCCGAAGTACCCAAGAGAGGGTACCGTACGCTGTTGACCGACCCCTCGTAGTCAGATGGACACCAAAGTGAACGACATTGCAGATACTCCAGAAGACGATAATGACCCGAAGCATACTCAGAAGAATCCCCAGAAAGACCCTTTCACACCTCACACATCAGGTTCGTGAACCCAGAGAATAGAACTCATGAGACTGACCACTATAACCTGGTATATGCATAAAGGTGGCATATAATTGAGATCAAAAAGATTTAAGGTGTGTGTTTCCTCCCTACTCCCTGTTCCTCGTTGGGTTGTGGGTTTGGGGTGGAGTCGCATAGCTGAACATCCTACCGACCTCAATTATATACTGCTTGCATACACTCGGTATTTGTGGTTAGGCTAAGCATGAGCTCTACCATGAACCTCTTAGAAAAACCCTTCATCCTATTCCATAAAATAGGAGCTGGAGTCAAGGAAATCGCTACGAGTTGAGCTATTAAAGTTCCGAGTGATGAGACTCTATACTCACTAGATTTGACCTAGATCGAGGAAACTCAGAACCTTCATAAGAGTAGTGGCAGTAGATGCTCGCACTACTCAGGCACTTCGTCCATCCTGTTATAGACAAGTAGTGCCTATCATCCTACACTCTCTCGCATAAAGGAAATCGTCGTCACCCTATAGACGATAAAATGCAATTTCCGATGTGAACACTAGGATACCGAGAAACACAGGATAACCTTCACGGCCAAGAATACTTGATTAAGTGCGGAAGTAATTGCGTTAAGCCTCGTGACCCAGATCCCGAAGAGATTATAGACTTGACACCAGCCGAGGTGTTAGTCGAAGGGTTATGCAGGAACATGCGCTTTCCGCACTAGAATAAACCAAAGTCTTGGAGAACCCTTGGACTATTAGGTGTTCCACGAATACCATCTTACGCAGAGATAGTAGAATCACCTCCTAAGATAGTCCAACGCTCGTCTGGTGAAACCCTATCTCCCCGACCTGCACGGTTTCCGTATCTCAAGATCCCTTAGTGTAGATTCATTTTGCACAAGCTTGAGATAGACACTCTATAGCAAACGAATAACCATAGTCACGCAACCAACTCGACGATCTAGAAAGTCTCTATCAACCAGTTGACAGGAAACGCGAGACCAAAGACCACTTGAGCTTTCTAAGAACCAACCCGAAGGACTACACACAGTACGAGTGAGAACGTTAGGAACTTCGGAATGGCGATCACGCCAGTGATGATCTTGCCATAGAAGTACACTATGTTCCAAGTGATGAAAAGCTCTACCATTCCGAGAGCTTAGGACCATATGAGGATCCCCACGGAGACTTGGTCCAACCCTTTTCAGGCCGCTACTACCTTTGGATATACCACACGATTCACACCCAATCGATCCACTTCTTAGACTTGATATGTGATTTCCCGACAACACTCTTCGTGCCTCACTCATCTTGATAGAATCCATTGAGAACCCTAACCTTGTAGATACACCAGTTGGAACCCACTAGCTACACTAGACGGAATCCGCATCCCGTACGTGAAGGTCTGTCGGAATGACAAACACAGACTAGAGTTCACTTGGGAATGCGAGGACAACCATATAGGAAGTACTCTCCTACCTCTACTTGGGCATTCATACCTACTTCCTTGACTAGACCTGAATTTCGGGACGAAATTCCCTCTAACGGGGGGATGATGTGACAACCCAAGTTGTTCCGTTACATTTCCCTGTTACCGTTAACGGAATATTCCAGTTTATAGAAGTTCTGTTAATTAAAAGTCATCAACTTAATAAACATTCCATTTGTTTACATTAAATGTGCCGTTAAGTCGTGATAAAAGGAAATAAAAACACATAACACACATTTCCATTTATTTGGAAAATGTTAAGTTTTATTATTACGACCACTAAATCGGGTGCGACCAAAAGCCCCGTTTAACGGTAGTATCGGGTAAAATTCCACTGAGCCCCGACTCGAAACCCTATATAAAGGTGAGTGGAGTCCATTGGAGACTTTTTACACACACTCTCTCTCTCTCTCTAGACCCATTTTTGCCCCAAATCCGCAACCAAACGCATCCAAATCATAAGTCCGCTTACCCTAGCTTGTTCTAAACATATTGATTCATGTTTATAGCTTAAAAATCGGACTTAGAAGTTAAGGAAGAGGAGTTTACGGCCTAAGCTCCTCCTTAGGCCGTAAACCCCTTAAACTAGGCGAAAATGACCCAAACTTGTCCCTAATGGCTTGGAAATAAATTAAGGGATTTGCCTCGGAGTGTTTAAACATTAAAACACATGGTTTTAGGGGGTAAAAGAGAGTTTACGGCCCAGGCATATGCCAAGGCCGTAAACACCTCTTAAGCATGTCAAAAAGCCCCAAAAACACTCCTAAAACACCTTTAGGCTTCATACATAACTTAGGGACTTAGTATTTGGGGTTTAGCACAATTAAACACAATGAAATGAAGGCACAACAGGAGTTTATGGCCCAGACATGTGTCAAGGCCGTAAACCCCCTCAAACATGCCTAAATGTTGGTTTTTATTCCCCAAAAGGCCTTAGGCTATTTCTATAAAATGCTAAGAGGGTATTAGGGGCTTGAAACTTCACTTAACTAAAGGCATAGGAGTTTACGGCTGTAAAATCCCTTAGCAGTTGTCCCTGGGCCGTAAACTCCCTAATAGAGCCCTTAAAGACCCTAAAACCACTCATGCCTTTTGGATTTGGACTTAGAATAATTCCATGAACAAGCTAGAAGCCTTAAACACACTAGAACCCTTCACCATGAGTTTACAGCCGTAAACTCATGGTGAGTAGTCCCTGGGCCATAAACTAAGAGATAAGGGTTTACTCTCGGAGAGTAAACTCCATTCCTAAGCCATACACACCTTTAGAGGCTACCCGGGACACCCAAACACTTACCTAAAGTGTTTTCCACTCCTTTGAGTGCGTATATTTATTTAATTAGTATCAAATATACTAATAGTATGTGAACATATGTTAAATAGGTCATTGAGTGTGTTCGAGTCTTTACGTGACAACGAACACCCAACCGGCACCTTCGTCGGACCTACTTTCACCAGGTGAGTTCATACCCCTGAATGAACCTTTTAAATGTTTTTACATGTTTTATAGGGGGGAATACAAGTTAAATATGCTAGTTATCATATCAATCACATGTGATTGATAACCCGTATGCACAAGATTTTACCACACTGTACACTGTTTTACCGAGTAGGACACTATAATGGTTTTCAATTGTTTCAAAACTCTTACTTATATTGTTTTATGAAATTTCATTCTAAACTGGTTTATGAAAGATTTCCAAAAATTTTCAAACATATTTTACAAAAGAACACAAATTATGATTTTCCCGAGAATAAAGGTTTTTCATACAAGTTCCCTTTCACGACGTATACTTTTACTTGTTAGATACCACTACTTTGCTTTCATGTATTTTAAATTCCTACTCGATAACGCTTTCACTTTGTGATGTGTTTATACATGTTATTGTCTCTATATCACTTATACCTGTTATTGTCTCTATTTCACTTATACTTGTAGTCGCTTATACCTGATAGACGCTCTTACTTCACTTATTGTCGTCTCTACTTCGTGATACGCTTATACTTGTTCGACACTCCTACTTCACTTGCGACCGCTCCTACTTCACTTGTTTGACACTCCTACTTCACAAGAATCACTTCTACTTGATACACATTCAGTCGTAGTTAGATGTATGTCTGTGCTTATATAGGTACATATAAGTAATGATTGAAAGACTTAGGAAGGCTCGTCCTCCCTATTTCCTTTTCTTCGTTGAGATGTGGTCTGGTGGGATCGGATGGCCGTCCGAAGGTCGTTTGATTCATTAGTTATATATTATGTATATGAGTATAGACATTCAGGAATTCTCTAGTCAGTTCAGTTATGAGTCTCTACCTCTAGTCTACACTTACATTAGAAACACACTACCCACTATTTGGAAGTCTCTACCTCTAGTTCAGCACTTACATTAGAAACCCACTATTTGGAAGTCTCTACCCACTATTTGGGATGCATCTTCAGGACACGGCCTTCTCCGTCGTCTAGTTGGTAATCAGAGTCTCCTGTAGGGAGAGCGGACATTGTGTGTATAGATCTATACGGGATTGACAACCCCGCACCCAGACTGCTAGCTACAGTCCCGGCCTACCAAGCCAACGGGTGACAAATGTCACATCTTATAGATGCTTGTAGGGCGTCTGGAACTCTAGTCAGTATGGTTACGCGTATCCCGGGTTACCTAATAATTCATGGCTTTAAGGTAACGATATTTCACCGGCAATCTACACTGTATGCTGGTAACTCATTTTTAGAGTCACACTGTTTTGACCTTACAAGACGTATCTTTCATTTGATACTGTCTGGGGTCTGTTTTCTCTGTTTTGACCTTACAAGACGTATCTTTCATTTGATACTGTCTGGGGTCTGTATTCACTGTTTTAGACCTTACCAGCCGTACCTCTCATTTGGTACCTCCTGGGGTCTGAGTCTCTACTTGTTAGACTGAACCAGGCGTGTCGTTCGTTCGATATTCTCCTGGAGTCTATGATTCCTTGCCTTAGTCAGCAGTCCTCACTGCTGAGGCATATGTTTTTCCCTGATGTCGTTTGTGTTTCCTCAATAATCAAATTCAGTATTTTGATAATGATAGCAATTTAGGGAAAACTACTTAATACCACAAAACACTGACCCGCCTTGGTAGAAGGCTTTCTTTATTAAAGAAAATATAGGATTTTCTGGAAAGAACTCTAATACACAGTAAACACTTAAACTACTACTTTATAAAGTTATTTGAATAAATGTCACTAAATACTTATGAACTCACCAGCATTTGTAAAAATGCTGATACTCGCTTTTCAAATAACTTGTATTCTCAGGTTAGCATTAGACAGGTACATCTCCAGAGCCGTTGATGAAGATAGCTTAGTACCACGCTGTATTTATTCTATTACTTGTATTACTTTGATGTATTGTAATGTAACATGTAAAACTATTACTATTAATGCAATGTTTAGTTGTACTTTGATTACTATAATGCATGTGTTGTGATACTTGACATGACGCCATCCACCCCAGAACGTTTCCGCCGTTCCGGTTTTGGGGTGTGACACACTCAGATCTCCAAACATGCAGAGGACTTTTGAGTCATGCAGAGACTCCAAACCATAGATCCATACTTCCAAAGCTCAATCCCCACGTAAAGTTGCAAACTTTACGTATACCAAAAGAGATCTAGGCTCAAAACATACTAGGGTTTGGTTTAAGGACAAAAGGGCTTCACCAACTACTCATCTCCTGATGCTTTATGACATAATGGACCATCCCAACACTAGATCCGAAGTGGCAACAACATATCTAAGCCCCTAACTCGATTTGGGTCTCAATCAACCATAAAACCCCCAAATCTCATGACATAATAGATCTAGATGCAAAGAAGGGAAAATGGCAGCTTAATACCTCCAAGATGAACACAAACCAAAGTAGATCTCGGGTATACACCTCTCCTTTGAAGCAAACTTCTTGATCCACAAGTTCCTTTCCAAAGTTTCCTTCCTCCAAAGCTATTTCTCTCAAATGATGGAAGCTCACACGAAATATAGGGTTTACAGGTTCTCTAGGATGATATGGGGGCTAAGGGAGGGACATAACACCCTTTATATAGGATACAACTCCCGGAATTAGGGTTTTCCTCGCACAGACCAGACTCGCCGAGTCGGTCACTTACTCCTCGACCCGGGTCCCGCTCGGACTCGCCGAGTCCCTCCTTGGACTCGTCGAGTCGACTCCTAACTTAGGGTTTTCTTTCCTTTCTTGGCCTTCAAAACTTTGGGTGTTACAATTTCACATTGATATATGAATTCTAATACTACTTAACTGTAGTGACTATCGATATTTGGGTCACTCTTTGGCTCGAACACCATTTCTGTAACAGCCCGGATTCCCAGGTATTATTCATTCTTATATTTTTGGTGTTTTGTGAGGGGACTCAGTGAGTTGGAGCTCAAACTCGCCGAGTAGGAGCGCGGTTTTGGACGCGGGTTCGCGCCTGGACTCGGCGAGTCCAAGGAATGCACTCGGCGAGTCCATGCTGTTTAATGAAACCTTAAATCCCCGGGTTTGGAGCCTATTTAAGGGCACTTATAGCCTCCCATTGTGGCTACCAGTCCCTTGAGAGAACCCTAAGAGAGCAAATTCGTTTTGGGAGAGAAGAAGTCACTTTTGAGCCTTTGTATTCCTTGTTTAGCAAGAAGAAGGTGGCAAGAGCAAGGAGGAGGTGAGGTTCTAGCAAATCTAGAGTCTAGAGGCTTCATTTTGAGGTAATGGTTCGAATCTCCTTCAACTTTAGGGTTTATCTTTAGAGTTAGGGTTTTATAACCCCTTTGAGGAACGATTTTGTGAAGCAATTGATCCCTCTTCGAGTTTGTGCCTTGGATCTGGACTCAAAGAGGTCCAGAGACCTTAACCCTTAGGGCTTTTTGGGTTGTTATGGAGTTATTAGACCTAGGTGGTTCAATTTTGGGACCAAATCATCTTTTGATGCCTTGTGAGGGTTATGCAAGCATCAAGTTCCAAACTTTACGTGACATTCATGCTTGGGGAGGCTAGATCTATGGTTTGGGAAAGCAGATCTGGCCTCAGAAGGTCAATAGAGTTTGTGCATGGAATGAACTCGCCGAGTTGTTCTTGAGACTCGACGAGTAGGGTCGGGGTTTCACGTAAAGTGTTCAGCGAGTGGACTCGCCGGGTTGGGGGTTGACCCAGTGAGTCAGAGAGAGTCATTATGGGGGCTGAGTCGAGCTTGAACTCACCGAGTTGTTCTTGATACTCGGCGAGTTGAGTCGTGGTAGCCCCGTGATTCATGCCAGGTGGAACTCGTGAGTGGGGGAATACTCGACGTGTCGAGAGATGATCCTAGGGAGTCAGTGGACACGTATAGACTCTCCGAGTCGCTCTAGTGCACTCACCGAGTCCGGTCAAAGTTGACCGTTGACCAGAGTTGAGCAGTGTTGACTTGATAGGGGTAGTCAGCCTTAGTTGTGAAAGTGTTAATTAGAGATATATTGTGTTATAGGAGGATTGTAGCTCGGGGGATCGAGCGCGAGTGATTTCCGGGATTGCGAGTTAGCGAGATACACGAGGTGAGTCTTCTCACTATACTTTACCTTGAGTAGGTAACCAGAGTTATGTGACAGAGTATTTGTATGTTATGTATGTTATGTGTTGTACTGCATTATTTCTATGTGATTTATGTTGTGCATGTTTATAGAGTTGGAACCGGAAGGTTCACAGCGTTAGAACCAGAGGGTTCACAGAGTAAGGTCCACGGACCCACATAGTTATAGCCTCGAGTGGCTAATATGTGTTATATGTGGTATTTTGGGGAACTCACTAAGCTTTGTGCTTACAATGTTGGTGTTATTTGTTTCAGGTAGTAGTGATGACCGTGGGAAGGCACCGGCTTGATCAGTACACACACACACGGGATTTTATGTTATCAAATCTTGGGAATTTTTATGTAGCATGGATTGAGTTTCAAACACTAATTTTTTATGAATATTAAATGGTTTGTGTTTTTATATAATGCGAAAAATTTCACATTGATATATGAATTCTACTACTACTTAACTGTAGTGACTATCGATATTTGGGTCACTCTTTGGCTCGAACACCATTTCTGTAACAGTCCAGATTCCCAGGTATTATTCATTCTTATATTTTTGGTGTTTTGTGAGGGGACTCGGCGAGTTGGAGCTCAAACTCGCCGAGTAGGATCGCGGTTTTGGATGCGGGTTCGCACCTGGACTCGGCGAGTCCAAGGAATGGACTCGGCGAGTCCAAGGAATGGACTCGGCGAGTCCATGCTGTTTAATGAAACCCTAAATCCCCGGGTTTGGAGCCTATTTAAGGGCACTTATAGCCTCCCATTGCGGCTACCAGTCCCTTGAGAGAACCCTAAGAGAGCAAATTCGGTTTGGGAGAGAAGAAGTCACTTTTGAGCCTTTATATTCCTTTTTTAGCAAGAAGAAGGTGGCAAGAGCAAGGAGGGGGTGAGATTCTAGCAAATCCAGAGTCCAGAGGCGTCATTTTGAGGTAATGGTTCAAATCTCCTTCAGCTTTAGGGTTGATCTTTAGATTTAGGGTTTTATAACCCCTTTGAGGAATGATTATGTGAAGCAATTGGTCCCTCTTCGAGTTTGTGCCTTGGATTTAGACTCAAAGAGGTCCAGAGACCATAACCCTTGGGGCTTTTCGGGTTGTTATGGAGTTATTAGACCTAGGTGGTCATTTTTGGGACCAAATCATCTTTTGATGCCTTGTGAGGGTTATGCAAGCATCAAGTTCCAAACTTTACGTGACATTCATGCTTGGGGAGGCTAGATCTATGGTTTGGGAAAGCAGATCTGGCCTCAGAAGGTCAATAGAGTTTGTGCATGGCATGAACTCGCCGACTTGTTCTTGAGACTCGGCGAGTAGGGTCTGGGTTTCACGTAAAGTGCTCAGCGAGTGGACTCGCCGGGTTGGGGGTTGACCCAGTGAGTCAGAGAGAATCATTATGGGGGCTGAGTCGAGCCTGAACTCGCCGAGTTGTTCTTAAGACTCGGTGAGTTGAGTCGTGGTGGCCCCGCGATTCATTCCAGGTGGAACTCGTCGAATGGGGGAATACTCGACGTTTCGAGAGAGGATCCTAGGGAGTCAGTGGACACGTATAGACTCTCCGAGTCGCTCTAGTGCACTCACCGAGTCCGGTCAAAGTTGACCGTTGACCAGAGTTGAGCAGTGTTGACTTGATAGGGGTAGTCAGCCTTAGTTGTGAAAGTGTTAATTAGAGATATATTGTGTTATAGGAGGATTGTAGCTCGGGGGATCGAGCGCGAGTGATTTCCGGGATTGCGAGTTAGCGAGATACACGAGGTGAGTCTTCTCACTATACTTTACCTTGAGTAGGTAACCAGAGTTATGTGACAGAGTATTTGTATGTTATGTATGTTATGTGTTGTACTGCATTATTTCTATGTGATTTATGTTGTGCATGTTTATAGAGTTGGAACCGGAAGGTTCACAGCGTTAGAACCAGAGGGTTCACAGAGTAAGGTCCACGGACCCACATAGTTATAGCCTCGAGTGGCTAATATGTGTTATATGTGGTATTTTGGGGAACTCACTAAGCTTTGTGCTTACAGTGTTGGTGTTACTTGTTTCAGGTACTAGTGATGACCGTGGGAAGGCGCCGACTTGATCAGTACACACACACGGGATTTTATGTTATCAGATCTTGGGAATTTTTATGTAGCATGGATTGAGTTTCAAACACTAATGTTTTTATGAATATTAAATGATTTGTGTTTTTATAAAATGCGAAAAATTGTTTTGAAATTTACGTTGTTACAATTTCATGAATCAGATACACGCATCATGCACTTGACCTAGTTGTAAAAGTTAGGTCAGAGTCTCATAGAAACTTAAGTCAAAGTTGAAACTAGGACTAGCATACTTGATTCCTCAATTTCGTTTGAATCTCGGAATCACTACATAGAATGGCAATAAACCAATAAAAATAAATTACAAACAATATTTCTAATTTGAATAAGATTTATGAAACTCTAAAATAGTTTGAAGTCTCAAATTCAAGTATTTTTGATATCCAAAGATTTACAAACTCTCAAAAACCCTAAATGCCCTAAAAACTCATATTTACAAACTTTAACCTTAAAAATTCTATAAAAATAATTATGAAACTTATAATATGATCTTATAATAATTAAAATTATGAAAATTCATTTACGAAAAATAAAATTTAAGTCATTAATAATTACCCTAAATTTATAAAGCAAAATAAAGGTTTTATGAATAAAAACTTGATTTTAGTGTATATTTTATAAAAAGTTTGATATTTTTATAAAAGATTTAAATTTTTATAAAAGAAACAAGAGATAGGGAGCCTATCTCACCCAAAATCCCGGCCTCCCCTCTCCCAAGACCCTCCTCCTCTCCCCAATACACCATTTTCCCAAGTCATTAATCAATTTCACTCACCCACTACATCTCTTTCTCTCTCACACACTCTCGCTTCATTTTCTCTCTATTCTCTCTTCCTCTATCCCTCAACCACGAAATTCTCCAGAAAATGGGTCATAGAACACACCATGAACTCTAAATCTTAATCATCTTGAGGTGTTCTTAAAGGTAAACCCGAAAATCATTCATTTTCCTTTTCTTTTCCTTCAAGTTTTACTTGTTTTTAATGGATTTTCTCCATCTTCTACTTCATTCTAATGAAAGATCATGAACACATAAACATACACACACACACACACACAAACTCACAGTTTTGATGATGGTGGTGGTAGGATTTTACCCAAAAACAACATGCATGTTGTTAATGGTGAAATCCAAGGACCAAAACCTAAGTGAAAATCAACATAATGCACTATTCTACAAGTTATGGGTAAAAATCACCAAATGCACCCTAAGTTTTCTATCAAAAACCATTTTTGAACATTTCATACTGAAGAATGAACTTCAAACAAACATGCATGTGATGATCTTCAAGCTTAGATGCTAGATCATCAAAGTATGTTGTTAAAAGCTTTAAAATATGTTCATGAAGGATTTATTTCCAAATAAATATCTAAAACTCCTTTTCTGACCAAATCCGATTTTTCCCAGATTTCCAACAACAAAATAAGATGCTCTGTAAATTTCCAGAAGATAATTCGTTTTTCTCGAATTATTATAATTATTGCAACAAAATAGGGCAATAAATCATATAAAATACTTTCTGAGGTCTATTAATCCTAGGTAAATTCTTGGATGACCCCTATGCTAAATAATGACCCCATGTTAAATTTCATCGGTGTTTGCTACTGTTTAATATGGTTTTGAATTTCCTTTTTACTTAGCCCCAATAAATCATAAAACCGCTTTAGATAATTTGAAAAGGGTATATAATAATTTTCACAGCTCATAATCTCTGTGGAAGACTTAGAAAATATTTTCATAATTTTTCATAATGTATTCCTAATTTTCTCCGATTTTTGTATTTATAATGGACTAAAAATAGGAAAAATAGTTTTACTCATCCAAAAAAATTATGAAAATATATCAGAACACCTTAGGTGGCTACATAAAAAGTTTTATGATTTTTCTATTCTGTATACTATTTTTCTCCTATTTTCTAAGATTAAATACACTTAAATACACAAAATCGGATTTCAGTATATAAAAACCACATTTCGTATTTTTCCTAGATTATTTACTCTGTAAATGAAGTGTACAAAATTTTTGGTAATTTACTTTAACTGTTTAATAATTATTATTCAATTAATGATTATTTAAGAGGATTAAACAAGGAAAAATAGCAACACTAATTGAAAAATATCTTTTATATTTTTCACAGCTTCTATATATGTAATAACAGTGTTACAAAAATTTTGGACAATTTTGGAAATTGTTTTCTATTTATCTCCATTTTTATTAGAATAAATGCACAAAAATCATAAAATTGGGTTAAACAGTTTAGAAACCCATTTTGATATTTTTCATAGAATAAGTATGTGTAATAACACTTGTAAAAAAACATTTGGTGAATTTTTGAAACTGTTACCTATTTATTTCTATTTTTATAGAAACAATTAGAAAAATTGTATTAAACTTTTTGAAAACATATATTAATATTTTCCCTAGATTATGTACACTGTAAACTAGTTACACAAAAATTATAAGAGTTTTTCATGATAATTTACTATTTTTCCATGATTTTATGATTTTTCATGGAATTACATGGTGAAAAATAGTTAGACAAATAAAAAATTCAAGAAAATTTATCTTAAGGTCTTTGACTTCAATTAAAACTGAAATGCAATTTTTTGGAAATTTTAGAACTAAATTGATTTAGTTTTTGAATATTTAATCATTGGAACACCTCTAAAATGTTAAATATTTACATTTCAATAATGGAAATTTTTCCGCTCAAATTGTTATATAACAATTGATTCATTGAAACTTAATTTCCACAGAAAAATGTTTGTAACTTATCAATATTAAATTTTAACACATTATTGGCATAATTCTATTGTAGTAGTAAGTATACTAGTATTAGATTTCGATTAGAGACTCATTAGTGTGTAACATCGTTGTAGGAAAACGATAGTGGTACCACTGGAGCGTAGATCAATGCACCATTTGCATCATCTCAATGCATTGTGAGTATTCACGCACTCCCCTATTTTCAGTTTTTATGTTTTGGGGTGGAAAAGCATGTCCAGAAAAACTATTATTTGCATGGTGTATTTAAATTGATTTGTATCAAACACGATTGCTATTGTATTGTTATGTCTCTCTATGTATGTCTATGCGACACGGAACATGAGAACTTATCATACTAAGGCCCTTCCCTTATCTCTAACCATTAACTCTTTGAGCCAATGGTCATTATGGATAGCGCTATTAGGAATTGACAACTCCTCACTCACCCTATTGCTGGAGTGCATGATACCATATTCATCTATGGAACGATAAGCATAGATCTTGACAGGGCTTCAGTCATAGGTTTGGTTGAGACTCATTGTTTGCTCATACACATACAAACTCATTTCTCGTTATAGCAATAAACTTGTTATCAATAATAGCAATCAACTTTGTTTCTCATTATAGCAATGAACTTTGTTTCTCATTACAACAACGAACTTTTATCACTGAAAACTTATATACATGTTTTCGCAATGAAATTGTTTGCTCCTTGTAGCAATGAAATTGAGTGCTCATTTTAGCAATGAAACTTTTTTACTCGTTTGAGTAACGAACTTTATCTTCCATGAGAATATGAATGTTGCATCTTATTCGGGCAACATACTTTATCTCTCATGATGACAAAGAACTTTGTTTTTACAAACTTATTTACTCCTTTTAACAATTGTCTTTTATTATTGGAAACTTTTATCAAAACTTTGATTTCTATTCATGAACAAATATTATTTTGTTAAACTTGTGAGTACTCACAAACTATTTTTATAGTTGACGCTCGTTTTACATGCATTTTCAGGAATCATCGAGTAAGTGGCACTTAGGGACACTTCACTTTTAGGAGCATTCGCATGTGTTGTATTTCAATTTACATTGTAATTTCTTTTAAATTTTGTTTCAAACCCATTGTAAATTTGTAATGATTTTTAATACTATGGTTGGTGTTATCTTTTAACTTTTGCTATGAAACCCTTTATACTGCCACGCCTCGTGTTTCCGCTTTAGCGGGGTGTGATAGGAAATGGTATCAGAGCCGAAGGTTATAGAGAATACCAGTTTTCCTTTGGAAAACCACAACTATAGCCAAAAATTTTCTAAACATTTTTAAAATACTGAACATACTACTGGTATAACTAATTCGAGTACGCATTATTGGACTCTAATTAAGTATAGCCTGGCCTTAATTAAGGAAAGTTAATGTGAGGCTAGAAACAGTTATACTAGAATTATGTTCAAAACAATTTTCAATTTAAACTTTTGAAAAACAAAATTTTTCGGTGTGCGTACGGGCATTGCATATTATAGGCATTCATCTAGATACACTTAGAAACTAAGTGCATTTTTATAACAATGCCTTTATTTAGAAATATTCTTACCCCTTATCAAGTGCTAGGTTAACCACTTAGGTTATATCACTAGTCGCTCTAGGAGCAATGCACATAGTACTAAGAATGGGTATTCCTCAGTAGCTATTGACTTTAGATGTAAGGTTAGTAACTAGATATGCACTAGTAATAATCTTAAGTCGAAACCTATACAAATTATTCCTTAATACCTTTTCATCGTCTTCGTATTAGAGTTACAACTAGGAAAAAGCGTTTCGATATCGATACGAATGATAATTGGAGCATCGCGTAAGGAGGTAGATGATTTGTTTCTAAGTAGCCACTTGGATATCATTGGAGAGCATTCCCAATTCTACTCACGAGGAGACACGGAGGTTTAACGCATACGTGAGACCTTATTACTACGTTACGATTTAGCTCTATGTTGTTTCCACCATGAGCTTAAAACTTAACATAGGATATCCCTTTGACCTCTATAAAAAGGTCATAAACTGTATTGAGACCATAAAACTTTTTTTCAAACAAATTTTCTTGTCCTTTATCTTGGGGGAAAAGACACCGGCACTCGCCTTAGACTCTCCTTAGTATTTAGGTATGATCAGCTACACTAACATACTTATTCCTTACTTCCTAATCTTCCATCAAAAAATTATTTCGCTTCATCGGTTTTATTTATCATCGTTAAAATATTTTATATCCACTTCATTCAACTTAGTAGACATTTCCTAACAATTTAAGCCATATTCTCTCTAAAACTCTTTCGACAACTTGCTTTAACTTAATGCTTTTCTTCAAAACCCAACTTAGCCAATATTGGTTTTTACCTTGCTATTTCGATTTCATTTCAAATCCATTTCAATGGATAGATGTGCTTTAAAGGGCATATAAACTATTTTAAACCTTGATTACCATTTTGGCACGTTTTAGAAAAACTTAGAAACATTTTCTTTTATAAAAGTGTTTAAATTATATGCTATAAAACATAGACATATGACATTGAAGTTCATATTACGTGTAAAAGCTTCATCGGATCTTTCAAACCACTTTTGTTTTGACTCTTTTGACCACTTTCTCATTTAGGCATTGTACCTTACTTAAATGTGTTTTCTTGAATCCCAACATGATATTTTCACAACTTTCTACTTTACACATGTTTCTAAGATATCTCTAATTCCTAAATTTCCAACACACATCATTTGTTTATTTTATTTCAAATTAGTTTTATAATCAGCGTTTATAAAACTTACAACATTGCAAAACTTAGTGCTAACTTTTAAACTTCCAGCGACGTACTTTTGACAATGCACAATTATTCATCTAAATATGTAAAGTCTTTACCTTATCTGTTTTAACCATTGTTGGACTCCAGTCAAAAAGGTCAAAGCTGTCGGAATTTCAATTACAAGTTTTAGTGTTTCTTCTTTTTCACAAATGAAGTTTAACTTAATAGATAACTCATAAATATTTAGAAAAACACTTCAAAACTCCCACATGTCTATTTAGTCACCAATATACATCAAATATTAAAGTTTGAAATATATCTCAACCTGGTTTTAATATACCTATAGGTATTGTTCTTATAATTTTAACAATAACAATCATTGCTGCTGCTACCTTCCTTTTTCTTTCCCCCGCACTTTATTTCTCGCTCTCCTTCTGATTTTAGATCTCGCACGCCATAATACTAACATAATACATTGTCTAACTTTGTTTCTATCTATTTTGCTTCTCTTGGTACCATGTTCGTACACATATAGTCTAGAAGTCTACCCTTTCGTTTTGAGCGATTAATACGTGTATAGTCATGATGCATACCTTTGATTTAGTCGGCTTTGATATATTCAATTACATATTTTATCATATACATCTTGTTTTTATTTTGAAATCTCTATAAACAAGTAATCCTTATTTACATTTTCTCTTTCGTTTTAAAGTCGGAAACTTGATTTAAAATGCAATTTTCATTGAATTTTTCCTTATAATTAATGCACAAGATGAATTCTCTTATGCTTCTCATTTTTCTATATTCGGAAATTATATGTGAAGGATATGTTTCCTTATGTTTTTCTTTTCTTTCAATACACCAAAAGTTTTGAATTTTACGATTATCTATTCTCTAAATGATTGATTTCGTAGAACCACTAAACTAAGAATGCACTATTTCCAAAGATCAACATTTTTACACCTTTCTTAAAATAGCATTTTACTTTGCACTTTTTAGTGAGTTCCTAAACTCTCAAACTTGATTTCATAAGTATTATGACTCCTCGTAAACTTGAATTTGTCCTGACTTAGACAATTGGACAATTTCTCAAAAGTTTAATACAAATATTTCTACACAAATTCCTTTAATGACGACTTAAACATTTAACCTTAATTAATCTTTATGTTATTTTACTACTTTATTTGATCACCACACATGTATCTTCATTATCTTGGAATTATTACACATTTTGATAATAGTGAGATTAATTATCATTTCTAAACATACATTTTGATAACAATGAGATTTTTAATCACTTCTAAACACTTAAAATGCTATATACACAATGTGATTTAATTTATCATAAATTTTCTTCGCCTCCATTTGCACCAATGACTCTCTAAATATATATATTCTTCGAATATTGTTTTATTATAGTAAGAGTAACCGTCGTAGTAAATATTGCTTCAGAAATCCCCGATCGTTTCGTAACTTATTTTATAGACGACACTTAAATAGCCTTTACATTCGAGTGGTACCAAATCTTCGTTGCTTACCCTTAGTGCATATGTTTAGGAACTTACCCTCGATTGTTTCCCTTTCATTCGTGCTAACCCATCTTATTTCGCAATATATCTTTTCCAGATGTAATAGCCAACTCGGAAGTGAACAAATTGTTCCAAATCTCTTCTTTATTAGGCGATAAATTTACATTTAGTGTCGATTTAGAATGCGACTTAAAGATCAATGTGGATTTAACGCTCAGTGCAGTTGGTGCATCATCGAAACTTATACCGCTCTCTTAATTCAGATAATATCTAACTAGATAATCTTTTCAACTAGGTTGCCATGGTCGGATCATGATTTCCATGATCCTAATTTCTCGCAATCTAGGCTGTAGAACTCGAATTAAGGAAACACTAAATTGTTGATAGCAAAAAAAAAATTGGACTTTTCCCTTGAGGAATTAACCCAAAATAATCAAAGAGCTCTTCAAGTCACCACCTCTTCAGCTATATAATTGTATTAGACTGACTTCTAATAGAATAAGTCACGAATTGAATTTCGGGGCGAAATTCTTTCAACCGGGGGAGAATGTGACAACCGTCAATATTCGAGTTAGTTCTAGATTTGAATAAACTTAGTTTCACATATATGCACGACACATACTAGACTTAGTGACTAGAAGCTAGGCTATAACCTACTAGAAACTTGGAAACAATTAGAATCGAAGGATGGTGTACTTAGATTTCACATTGATATGTGAATTCTACTACTACTTAACTGTAGTGACTATCAATATTTGGGCCACTCTTTGGCTCGAAAACCATTTCATGAATCATACACACGCATCATGCACTTGACCTAGTAGTAAAAGTTAGGTCAGAGTCTCATTGAAACTTAAGTCAAAGTTGAAACTAGGACTAGTATACTTGATTCCTCAATTTCGTTTGAATCTCGGAATCACTACATAGAATGCCACTAAACCAATAAAAATAAATTACAAACAATATTTCTAATTTGAATAAGATTTATGAAACTCTAAAATAGTTTGAAGTCTCAAAATTCATGTAATTTTGATATCCAAAGATTTACAAAATCTCAAAAACCCTAAATGCCCTAAAAACTCATATTTACAAACTTTAACCTAAAAAATTCTATAAAAATAATTATGAAACTTATAATATGATCTTATAATAATTAAAATTATGAAAATTCATTTAAGGAAAATAAAATTTAAGTCATTAACAATTACCCTAAATTTATAAAGCAAAATAAAGGTTTTATGAATAAAAACTTGATTTTAGTGTATATTTTATAAAAAGTTTGATATTTTTATAAAAGATTTAAATTTTTATAAAAGAAACAAGAGATAGGGAGCCTATCTCACCCAAAATCCCGGCCTCCCCTCTCCCAAGTCCCTCCTCCATTCCCCAATACACCATTTTCCCAAGTCATTAATCAATTTCACTCACCCACTACATCTCTTTCTCTCTCACACACTCTCGCTTCATTTTCTCTCTATTCTCTCTTCCTCTCTCCCTCAACCACAAAATTCTCCAGAAAATGGGTCATATAACACACCATGAACTCTAAATCTTAATCATCTTGAGGTGTTCTTAAAGGTAAACCCGAAAATCATTCATTTTCCTTCTCTTTTCCTTCAAGTTTTACTTGTTTTTCATGGATTTTCTCCATCTTCTACTCCATTCTAATGAAAGATCATGAACACATAAACATACACACACAAACTCATAGTTTTGATGATGGTGGTGGTAGGATTTTACCAAAAACAACATGCATGTTGTTAATGGTGAAATCCAAGGACCAAAACCTTAGTCAAAATCAACATAATGCACTTTTCTACAAGTTTTGGGTAAAAATCACCAAATGCACCCTAAGTTTTCTAGCAAAAATGATTTTTGAACATTTCATACTCATGAATGAACTTCAAACAAACATGCATGTGATGATCTTCAAGCTTAGATGCTAGATCATCAAAGTATGATGTTAAAAGCTTTTAAATATGTTCATGAAGGATTTATTTCCAAATAAATATCTAAAACTCCTTTTCTGACCAAGTCCGATTTTTCCCAGATTTCCAACAACAAAATAAGATGCTCTGTAAATTTCCAGAAGATAATTCGTTTTTCTCGAATTATTATAATTATTGCAACAAAATAGGGCAATAAATCATATAAAATACTTTCTGAGCTCTATAAATCCTAGGTAAATTTTTGGATGACACTTATGCTAGATAATGACCCCACATTAAATTTAATCGTTTTTGTTACTGTTTAGTATGGTTTTGAATTTCCTTTTTGCTTAGCCCCAATAAATCATAAAACCGCTTTAGATAATTTGAAAAGGGTATATAATAATTTTCGCAGCTGATAATCTCTGTGGAAGACTTAGAAAAATATTTTCAGAATTTTGCATCATGAATTCCTATTTTTCTCCAATTTTTGTATTTATAATGGACTAAAAATAGGAAAAATAGTTTTACTCATCCAAAAATTATGAAAATATATCAGAACACCTTGTAGTACATTAGGAGGCTACATAAAAAGTTTTATGATTTTTCTACTTTGTATACTATTTTTCTCCTATTTGTATACTATTTTTCTCCTATTTTCTAAGATTAAATACACTTAAATACACAAAATCGGATTTCATATATAAAAACCACATTTCGTATTTTTCCCAGATTATTTACTCTGTAAATGAAGTGTACAAAATTTTTGGTAATTTACTTTAACTGTTTAATAATTATTATTCAATTAATGATTATTTAAGAGGATTAAACAAGGAAAAATAGCAACACTAATTAAAAAATATCTTTTATATTTTTCACAGCTTCTATATATGTAATAAAAGTGTTACAAAAATATTGGACAATTTTGAAAATTGTTTTCTATTTATCTCCATTTTTATTAGAATAAATGCACAAAAATCATAAAATTAGGTTAAACAGTTTAGAAACCCATTTTTATATTTTTCACAGAATAAATATGTGTAATAACACTTGTAAAAAAACGTTTGGTGAATTTTTGAAACTGTTACCTATCTATTTCTATTTTTAAAAAAAAATTAGAAAAATTGTATTAAACTTTTTGAAAACAGATATTAATATTTTTCCTAGATTATGTACATTGTAAAATAGTTACACAAAAATTATAAGAGTTTTTCATGATAATTTACTATTTTTCCATGATTTTATGATTACTCATGGAATTAAATGGTGAAAAATAGTTAGACAAATCAAAAATTCAAGAAAATTTATCTTAAGGTCTTTGACTTCAATTATAATTGAAATGGAAACTTTTGGAAATTTTAGAACTAAATTGATTTAGTTTTTGAATATTTAATCATTGGAACACCTCTAAAATGTTAAATATTAACATTTCAATAATGGAAATTTTTCCACTCAAATTGTTATATAACAATTGATTAATTGAAACTTAATTTCCACAGAAAAATGTTTGTAACTTATAAATATTAAATTTTAACACATTATTGGCATAATTCTATTGTAGTAGTAAGTATACTAGTATTAGATTTCGATTAAAGACTCATTAGTGTGTAACATCGTTGTAGGAAAACGATAGTGGTACCAGTGGAGCGTAGATCAATGCACCATTTGCATCATCTCAATGCATTGTGAGTATTCACACACTCCCCTATTTTCAGTTTTTATGTTTTGGGGTGGAAAAGCATGTCCAGAAAAACTATTATTTGCATGTTGTATTTAAATTGATTTGTATCAAACACGATTGCTATTGTATTGCTATGTCTCTCTATGTATGTCTATGCGACACGGAACATTAGAAATTATCGTACTAAGGCCCTTCCCTTATCTCTAACCATTAACTCTTTGAGCCAATGGTCATTATGGATAGCGCTATTAGGAATTGACAACTCCTCACTCGCCCTATTGCTGGAGTGCATGATACCATATTCATCTATGGAACGATAAGCATAGATCTTGATAGGGCTTCAGTCATAGGTTTGGTTGGGACTCATTGTTTGCTCATACACATACAAACTCATTTCTCGTTATAGCAATAAACTTGTTATCAATAATAGCAATCAACTTTGTTTCTCATTATAGCAATGAACTTTGTTTCTCATTACAACAACAAACTTTTATTGCTGAAAACTTATATGCATGTTTTAGCAATGAAATTGTTTGCTCCTTGTAGCAATGAAATTGATTGCTCATTTTAGCAATGAAACTTTTTTACTCGTTTGAGTAACGAACTTTATCTTCCATGAGAATATGAATGTTGCATCTTATTCGGGCAACATACTTTATCTCTCATGATGACAAAGAACTTTGTTTTTACAAAATTATTTACTCCTTTTAACAATATACTTTTATTATTGGAAACTTTTATCAAAACCTTAACTTCAATTCATGAACCAATATGATTTTGTTAAACTTGTGAGTGCTCGTTTTACATGCTTTTTCAGGAATCATCGAGTAAGTGGAAGTTAGGGACACTTCACTTTTAGGAGCATTCGCATGTGTTGTATTTCAATTTACATTGTAATTTCTTTTAAAATTTGTTTCAAACCCATTGTAAATTTGTAATGATTTTTAATACTATGGTTGGTGTTATCTTTTAACTTTTGCTATGAAACCCTTTATACTGCCATGCAACGTGTTTCCGCTTTAGCAGGGTGTGACACAAAACCAAGCCCTAGAGTGTTTTAAGCCTATAGCATCTTGATTTTATGTAAAGTTGGCAACTTTACGTGAAAAATGGGCCTTAGAAGAGTGGATCTACAGTTTGGAGATCCTGCATAGCTCAAAAAGCCACTGTATGGATTAAGAGCTGAAGCTACTCGGCGAGTCACGTGGGTGGACTCGACGAGTTGGATGAAGTTGGGCAGGAACTTGACGAGTTGGAAGAACAACTCGGCGAGTCTATTGAAGATTGGCTTGGACTCGGCGAGTTTGTTCTTGGACTCGGCGGGTCAAGTCACGAAAACCCAAACCCTTCGAGTTAAGACTTGGATTAGTGAGTTGAGTGGGGACTCAGTGAGTTGGTCAGGCAGGACTCGGAAATCGGTGGACTCGACGAGTCATGGACTGACTCAGCGAGTCGAGTCGCGAATGGAAGGACTCTGAGCATATGAACTCGGCGAGTCAGTAGGCAGACTCGGTGAGTAGGGTTGACTTGGAAGGTTGAATTTGACCAGGACTTTGACTTTGATCGGAGTTGAGTTAGTTTGACTTCTGGAGTTCAGTTGGAACTAAGTGTTATGTTGATACTAGTAGCTAGCGGAGATAGTGGAGCAGCGGTTCAGAGGGTTGTCGGTCAGCAGCCAGAGGATTATCAGCAAAGTTCAGCAGTGCGAGGTGACTCTGCTCACTGGTTGTATGGGTCTAAGGCACCAATGCCGTCCCATTTAGATTATGTATGATAGGAAGACCCAGGAGTTAGCTCTAGGCAATTTGCATAAAAGACCAGGAGGTGGCTCCTGGCACACAGTATATTATTATGTACGATAGGAAGACCCGGGGGTTAGCCCTAGGCAATATGCATGAAAGACCAGGAGGCGGCTCTTGGCACACAGTATGTTATTATGTATTATAGGAAGACCCGGGGGTTAGCCCTAGGAAATATGCATGAAAGACCAGGAGGCGTCTCCTGGCACATAGTATGTTATTATGAAAGGTAGGAAGACCCGAGGGTTAGCCCTAGGCAATATGTATGAAAGACCAGGAGGTGGCTCTTGCCGCATTGTATGCTATTATATATAAAAGACCAGGAGATGGCTTCTAGCACACTATATGCTGTTTAGCTAAGTAGAGTAGTATGTACGGCTGTCTTTGTGATATTTGCATAAAAGACCAGGGGGTGGCCCTTGGCACTTGTCTGTAAGACCCAGGGAGTGGCCCCAGGCTTGACCAGGAAGACCACATGCTGCCCGTGGCATAATGGCAAGACTATGTTTGGCACATAGCACGTTAGCAAGACTATGTTGGGCGCATAGCACCTTACTTGATTATGGATATGTTGTCTTTGTATGGCATGTATGGATCAGTTGGTTCGCATGGTATGTGGTATCTAGGGAACTCACTAAGCTTTGTGCTTACGGTTTTCAGTTTTGGTTTCAAGTATCAAGTTTTCAGAGATGGAGCTCGGGAGGGTTGCAGTGCACACACCATGACAAGTTAACCTGGGATGTTTTACTCTGAAAATTAAACAAGTGTTGGAAATGAGACTAGGATTTGTAATATAAACCCTTTTGTTGAGTTTGAACGACTTAACTATGAATTATTAATGTTTTTAAAAGAAATTTTTGGACCGTATTTTTGGGGCGTTACAAGTTGGTATCAGAGCCTTACTTTGAGGGATTCGGGCACACTCTCGGGTGTGTCTGAACTCAAACCGAGGAAGTGGTATAAAATTTTCAAAAGAAAGACCATAATGATAAAAGGATTTTTTTTGAGGAAAGAAAAGGGTTTTAGAAAAAGCAAAAATGAACTTTGTAAATAGAAAAGGGTGTGGTGCATGCAATCAGCCGAGCTCAAGTAAGTACCCCAAATACCCATACAAGTTTATGTTGTGATTATCAGTTAGTAGAACAACATGCTAGATTAGGACTAAGGATCTAGGGAGGATGCCTTATGTTCCTGTTATATGTGCTTTGAGCTGCATGATAGTGTTGGTTAGACAGTAGTAGGATAGCCTATTTAGGTTATGCCTGAGTTTATGAGTTGTGTTGCATGCTAGTACATATTCCTTATATGAAATTATGATTGCTTGAGTATGTTATGGTTAGATTTTCCCTTGTCTGAATGCTGCTTGCTTTGTGCATTGAGGGATTCTGAGTGATGGAGTTAGCCATTAGGTGAATACGTGACGTCACATGTGATCAGGGTTGAATAATCTCAGAGTGCTGGATTTGGCCGTATTGCGTAGCTTTCGTTTGAGTCTAACCATTGTAGGGAAATGTGTTTTACTTGAAGGATTATTTGAGCCTCGCCACATGTGATGGTATTCAGGTGATGGCTAATTGGCATCACAAGGAAGCCTTCAGCAGCTGAGGACTGGTTTGAGTTGAGTCAGAGGTATTCCTAGGGTAAGCCTAGGATGAGACAGTGCTGAGAGGTGTAGTAGTAGAGAAAGGGACCTGGTGGAGTCAAAGCAGTTCTTGAGGAAAGTACAGATATATGTGGAAGGTAGTATGGGCCCGTACTACTAAAAGGAGAGGATCCGTACTCGATTCGAGAAAGGCCAAGATGAGACCGAGAACCTAGGAGAGTGTGTTAGACCTCTCGGGAGTATGTATGTCCCTGACATTTGTGCGTGTATTCTCAGGATGGCGACCACGCGACACGGAGCAGGAGGGTCAGGATCCGGTTCAGGATTAGGTTCGAGCGCGGGATCCAAACAAGTTGACGATGGGTTGCGTGAGTTCATCACATTTGAGATTACGAGAGGCATCCTTGAGGCGACCCCGGTCATTTTCGGGTCGATCAAGGAGGGGATCATTGAGCTGATGGAGGATCGCCTTCGAGCTTTTAGGAGTGATTTGGCATCTGGCCAGGCAAGTACGCGCGTGCCGTCCTTCAAGGACTTCAGAGGGTGTGGTGCGCTGGATTTTCATGGGGTGAAGGACCCCATTGCTGCCAGAAGATGGATCGCAGACATTGAGTCTGCACAGTTGACGAGCTTCTGCCCGGAGGGGTCAAAGGTCCGCTTTGCGGTGGGATGTTTGAGAGACAGAGCTAGAGATTGGTGGGAGTCAGTTGGTGACTCATTGGGAGCCTCGGTCGTCAAGGCTATGACCTGGTCCGACTTTGTGACCAGGTTTAGGGTGGAGTTTATGCCGGCAGTGGAGCTTCAGCAGCTGGCCAGAGAGTTCCTAGACATGATACAGACGACAGAGTCGGTGGCGGAGATTACCGCTAAGTTTCAGGAGAGGGCCTTATTAGTGCCTCAGTATGCAGGGGATGATGAGATGTAGAGGACCCACTATCATGACATGTTGAGAGCCGATATTCGGGAGCATGTCAGCTTCTCGGCATGCCCGACCCAGGGCTCTATGATTGCCAGATTTAGGGAAAGGGAGATCGATTTGGTGCACATTACGAAGAGGAGGACAGATCAGACATACACTTTGGAGGTTCCCGGGAAGAGACCCAAGACTTTAGATCAGCGATTAGTAGGTCGGTAGGGACGAAGTTAGTGCAGCACGTGCGGGAAACCACACGAGGGAGTGTGTCGTTCCAGGGGTTCCGGCTGCTACAAGTGTGGCAGTGATGGTCATGTCAGTAGGGACTGTCCAGAGGGGGCGAGCCCATTATGTTTTCACTGCAATCAGGTGGGCCACAAGAGGAACGACTGCCCGACGATGAGGAGAGGAGCAAGGAGCGCGTCTTCCCTGACGATTATGAGGATTACGAATGGGCGAAAGGGTAAGGCCTTGCAGTGACAGATAAGGGAGATCTAGATTACAGCAGGGAATGTTGCAGGTACGTATCTATGGCTATTTTCACTTCTGTGTGAATTAGGGAAGTTCTTACCCCGGACTCAGGGGATGGTATGAATGAGTTGTCTCTCTGCTTGTATTCGGATTGTATTTGGAATCGTTATGCCAATTGCATAGCAGGAGCTATTTGTAGCTAGTGTAGGTCATCCTTCACTTCAGGTTCGAAGTGTCCAGTATCATATCAGTTAAGGCTGAAAATGGTTCAGGGAGTAGTCAGCCACCATCATCAGGGTTTGATGGTTCTAGTCTTGGCGTTTGGGATAGCTGTTGGAAGCATCAAAGGAAGTGGCTTATCACCGAGGAGTCTGTGCCCAGTTATTCGGACCATAAGGACATTAGTCGGAGCTCAGGGGATTTTCAGTATCAGGGATGCGGGAGGTGTTCAAATAGTATTCAGTAATCATACAATATTTGGAGTGGGCTAGAGACGGATCGCTAGCAGGGATAAAGCGATGGTGGTTATCATGCCTATCGTGTAAGGAAGGAAGGAATGGAAATCTTTGGGTTTTCGTGTGCAGTAAAGACTTAGCTGAAGCTAAGTGGGGGAGAAACAATCAGGTTATGGGAATAGAAGGGGGGTTTTGAAACTAGGATAAGTTTCGCTCTCTTGTTAGGAAGAAAGACGGCCCAGGTGGCTGTAGGAATGGAGGACAGTGTAGATTTGAAGTTAGGAAAACTTGCCAATTGTGAGACCTCATTCTCGAAATGTCTGGCCGCAGATTAAAGAGGAATTGGTTGGGAGTTCCATTTGGGACACGAGTACCACTTGGGGGTACTCGATCGTGCTTGTATGATCGACTATGGGTTAGTCGCAGCAGCTACTAGCAGCTAGTCAGTGTGGAAAGGTGTTTTCAGGCTACCGGATGGCCGTAGCAATCACCAGTGGTCAGATAGTAAGAGAATTATAGTAAGACTGCGGTGTGGCCCGTAGCATTAGATTAGTAAGACTGCGGTGGGGTCCGTAGCAATCGTATGTGAGGATAGTTAGTAAGACTGCGGTGTGGCCCGTAGCATTAGATTAGTAAGACTGCGGTGTGGTCCGTAGCAATCGTATGTGAGGATAGGTAGTAAGACTGCGGTGTGGCCCGTAGCATTAGATTAGTAAGACTGTGGTGTGGTCCATAGCAATCATATGTGAGTATGGTTAGGCTACGGTGTGGCCCATAGCACTGGTTTAGCAAGACTGCGGGGTGGCCCGTAGCTTTGGTTGGCTGGGAGCGTAGAAGTGTTGTAAGACTACGGGGTGGCTCGTAGCATTCGTCGGTCCCTATTAGCTAGTGCGAACGTATCAGGTGTATGCTTCAGTGGCAGGGTTTTCAGGTAGTAAGTTCAGGACGAGGTAGCCCCCCGGATGTGAGCAGGCCACATTATGATTGGGTCTGGAAGACGGTAGGTCATTGGAGACCAAGAGTGGCACAAGACTGTAGGTAAGCCGTGGCATTGATTAGTAGCTTGGTTCATGGAGTGTGGGCGAGGGCCCGTATCTCCAAGGTAGCATGGGGGAAAACCGGTATTCCGGGTAATGGTAGACCAGTTGCGACTAGGGCGGTCTCGGTTCATCCGGTAGGCGGATGGGAGTCAACAGGACTACAGGCAGGAATGATGGTAAGGGATTCGGTGTGAAAAGCCGTGAGCTGATCGGATGATGCTAAGCTGCTCATCGTGGGATCAAATGATCTCAGAGTAAAGGATTTGGCTCGGTGACGCCGTTCTCGGCTGAGCCGGAAACATAGCAGAAAGGAATCTGCTACCCGAAGGATTGTCTGAATTCTCACGATTGGGTGGAGCTTTCAGTATTAGAGCATTGTATCGGGATCATTCCGTGAGTACTGGTTTGACGGCCAGCACTGGGAATGGCCAGGATTGCGGTTTCAGCAGAGGATTGGTCCTCGAAGGAAATTGGGAAGATTGTTGCTTGTGGAAAGTGCCATAGAAAAACCAATAACAGTGTAGGGTGAAAGAGTAAACCCCTTGCGAATCAAGGGAAGGTGTATCAGGAGTATTGGTATGATTATCGGTTGTATTAAGTGTTGTACTCGAAGGTTGCAAGTAACGGGTTATTCTGAAGATGGCATCTTCAAGGTTTGGATCGAAAGGGGGGAGTGTGCACCTTATGGTAAGTGGCGACCAGATGGTAAGGTAGTTGGCCGTGACACACTTCGAGGACGAAGTCTAGTTTAAGTGGGGGAGTTTTGTAACACCCAGAATCAGAAAGACCAAGAAAGGAAAGGAAAACCCTAAGTAAAGGGGTCAACTCGCCGAGTCCATGGGTGAACTCAATGAGTTGGAACGGGACCCGTGTCGGGGTTTAAGTGACTGACTCGACGAGTCGGAGGGACCAACTCGGCGAGTCAGTTCTAGGATGGAAAACCCTAATTTCCGGGCTTAGTGCCCTATTTAAGCATCATTTCAGGCCTTCACCCCAGCCTCCATCACTCCCTCTACCTTCACTCGAAACCCTAAGCAACCATTGAGTGTCATTGAGCTTCTCTTTCCATTTTTTTAAGTGATTTAAAGCTTTAAGGAAGAAGGAAGACTTTGGGTGATTCAAGAAGTAGCAGTGGACTTTGTGTTGGTGTGTCATTTCAGATCCTATAAAGGTATGAAGCTCATACCTTATCTGTTATTCACTTAGATCCCCTTTCCTAGTTAGATTTTGTCATTTTGGGCCATTTCCAAAGCCAATTTGTGTATTGTGCATTTGTGAGCATAGAGAACTTCAGATCTAGGGTTGTCTTGGCCTAGGAACCCATAAAGCAGCAGTCTTTGGTGGGTTGGTGAAGCATGCTTATCACAAAACCAAGCCCTAGAGTGTTTTAAGCCTATAGCATCTTGGTTTCACGTAAAGTTTGCAACTTTACATGAAAGATGGGCCTTAGAAGAGTGGATCTACAGTTTGGAGCCCCTGCATGGCTCAAAAAGCCACTGTATGGATTAAGAGATGAAGCTACTCGGCGATTCTCATGGGTGGACTCGACGAGTTGGATGAAGTTGGGCAGTAACTCGACAAGTTGGAAGATCAACTTGGCGAGTCTATTGAAGATTGCCTTGGACTCGACGAGTCTGTTCTTGGACTCGGTGGGTCAAGTCACGAAAACCCAAACTCTTCGAGTTAAGACTCGGATTAGTGAGTTGAGTGGGGACTCAGTGAGTTGGTCAGGAAGGACTCGGAAATCGGTGGACTCGGCGAGTCATGGACTGACTCGGCGAGTCGAGTCGCGAATGGAAGGACTCTGAGCATATGAACTCGGCAAGACAGTAGGCAGACTCGGCGACTAGGGTTGACCTAGAAGGTTAACTTTGACTAGGACTTTGACTTTGACTGGAGTTGACTTAGTTTGACTTCTTGAGTTCAGTTGGAACTAACTGTTATGTTGATACTAGTAGCTAGCGGAGATAGTGGAGCAGCGGTTCAGAGGGTTGTCGGTCAGCAGCCAGAGGATTATCAGCAAAGTTTAGCAGTACGAGGTGAGTCTCCTCACTGGTTGTATGGGTCTAAGGCACCAATGCTGTCCCTTTTAAATTATGTATGATAGGAAGACCCGGGGGTTAGCCCTAGGCAATATGCATGAAAGACCAGGAGGTGGCTCCTGGCATACAGTATGTTATTATGTATGATAGGAAGACCCGGGGGTTAGCCCTACGAAATATGCATGAAAGACCAGGAGGCGGCTCTTGGCACACAGTATGTTATTATGTATTATAGGAAGACCCGGGGGTTAGCCCTAGGCAATATGCATGAAAGACCAGGAGGCGGCTCCTGGCACACAGTATGTTATTATGAAAGGTAGGAAGACCCGGGTGTTAGCCCTAGGCAATATGTATGAAAGACCAGGAGGTGGCTCCTGACGCATTGTATTTTATTATATATAAAAGACCAGGAGGTGGCTTCTGGCACACTGTATGCTGTTTAGCTAAGTAGAGTAGTGTGTACGGTTGTCTTTGTGATACTTGCATAAAAGACCAGGGGGTGGCCCTTGGCACTTGTCTGTAAGACCCAGGGAGTGGCCCCAGGCTTGACCAGAAAGACCACGTCCGGCCCGTGGCATAATGGCAAGACTATGTTTGGCACATAGCACCTTAGCAAGACTATGTTTGGAGCATAACACCTTACTTGATTAAGGATATGTTGGCTATGTATGGCATGTATGGATCAGTTGGTTCGCATCGTATGTGGTATCTGGGGAAATCACTAAGCTTCGTGCTTACGGTTTTCAGTTTTGGTTTTAGGTATTAAGTTTTCAGAGAAGGAGCTCGGGAGGGTTGCAATGCACACACCATGACAAGTTAACCTGGGATGTTTTACTCTGAAAATTAAACAAGTGTTGGAAATGAGACTAGGATTTGTAATATAAACCCTTTTTGTAAGTTTGAACGACTTAACTATGAATTAGTAATGTTTTTGAAAGAAATTTTTGGACCGTATTTTTGGGGCGTTACAATCAAAGAATAAACAAGAAATTTTTTTGATGTATCGATCATGAACCATCGATTTGAGATTGTTACAAAAAAGAAGATAAGAGATATTTCATCCTTCCCAAAAATCAAGGATTTTAGAGACAAGAATAGAGACACAGATGCTCTTGCATAGCTCAATCCTTCAAATGTCCTTGCATAGCTCAATCCTTCAAATGTCCTGACGTGTGCTTGCGTGCTTCCTTATAGATCCAAAAGGCATAGGCAATTATGATTAGGTATTTGTATAAAGTGTTTGTATTGTGGATTTAGGGGACTCTAATGGGTTATTTCCTTGTTGGGCTATTTTACTAGACTAGGTTAGTGGTTATAGTTTTTGTTTTAGAAACACCTAATATTATATTTAATAAAGATATTTATTTCATTTATTTTATAACCTTATTTTTAACATGCTATCTGAATTTATTCGTGTATATAGGGTATTTGTCATATTGTAGTGAGTTTGTCAAAAGTTATTTTATAATTTACAATTATCGTTATCTTTTATGGTTTTATTTTAATGATTAGAAAAATTTATTTTGTTTGTGCAAGCTTAAGTATATAATTCAAGCAGATACATTTTATCGAATTAAAGGTATAAGATAAAAATAAAGGGTAATATGGTCATTTTTGTCATTCAGCACAGTCAGTCAGATGTGTAATCAAACATCCAAGTTTCATTCAGAAACAGACTCAGTCAGTGTTTCTAACTCAGTCAGATCTAACTCAATCAGCAACTATCAAACAACCCCTAAATCGTTTTGGGGTGTTTAAATACTAATACTAAAATATGTGAACATGTAAGTATTGAAGAAATTATAAATAATACACACTGACTTGGATTAAAAAATAAAATATTATATTTTTGTAACATCCATAAAAATTCATAAAATCTAAACTTTTCAAATCAACCCTTTTTCTAAAAATGTGTTTAAAAAACAATTGTTCCCAAAAAATTATTTCAAAATCAGAATCTTTGTCAATATAGTTTTCAAAACATTCACATTATCATAGTTTTTCCCAGAAATCATAAGTCCTAAACGCGAGAATTGACGATCACGCCTTCACCTTGCCACAATCCACTAAAGTACCTAAAACTCTAAGCACGAAGCTTAGCGAGTTCCCCATAGTACCAACACCCAAGCAGATAACATATACAAATAAACAGCATGCAATGGGTCCATAACTAACAGACTGGATTACCCTTGAGCCCACAGTATAAGTATGGCTTGCCCCCTAGGCCCACAACTTATGTATGGCTTGCCCCTAGGCCCACAGCTTATGTATGGTTTGCTCCCTGGCCCTTAGTACAAGTCTGTCATGCCCTACCTGGCCCATAGCTTGTATCTGGAATGCCCATGAGCCCTCAGTATGAGTCTAGCATGCCCTTCCTGACCCTCAACTCATATCTAGATTGCTGAAATACCCTAAAGCCCTCAATACAAATCTAGCATACCACCGGGTCCTCAACTCATATCTGGAATGTCGCTAAGCCCTCAGTATGAGTCTGGCATTCCCTCCCTAGCCCTTAGCTCATATTTGGATTACTCCTTCAGTCCTTAGACTGGAATACCAATGATTAGCCATCAATACGAGTCTGGCATGCCCTGTCCGGCACTCAGCTTGCATCTGGAATGCTTATGAGTCCTCAGTGTGAGTCTGGCATGCCCTCCCTGGCCCTCAGCTCATATCTGGCATACTCCCAATTGTTTTGGTTACTGCTCGGAGCAGTACAACCTCAACCCAACTCACACAACATGTCAACATATAACAGATAAATATATATATACAGATAATCAGGTATCACAGGTAGTCCAACAGATCTACCAGACTAGCATATCAAGACCAACATACAAGACTAGCAATCAAAACACAGGGTCGGACATGGTGCCTTTGACCCTGTTAGCACAGTGAGGAAAACTCACCTCACAAGCAGCACAGACTGATAAGATCCAACTCTCAAATCACAGCTCCGAACTCAATTGCCTATAATCACCGTGAGACTAACTCCATCAAAATCCTGAAATACCCAGAATACCCTCAAGGTCAAACTTGGTCAACATGGTCAAAGTCAAAGTCAGCGGTCAAGGTCAACAGTCCATGTTGTCCCAACTCATCGAGTGCACTTGGAAACTCGTCAAGTTACTTCAGTACTTGGAAAGTTGGGAAAACCCTGGCCAACTCGTTGAGTTTTCCCTTGCTAAACACATTCGGATGATTCTTCGATTCCAGGGACTCCAATGCTTAGATCTAAACTTGAAATGTGTCTAAAATGATAAAGTTTCCAACTTTATCCTTTAGGACTACCCTAATGCTCAAAAGCTCTTAATCAAGGCTTGAAAACCCAAAGGCTTAACCATTAAGCCCTAAAACCCTAGAGATCGGGAACCTATCCTTTCCAGAAGAGGTTCTAACCTCAAGAATGTAACACCCATAAAATCATGCCAATTTTAAACTTTTAATAACATTTCAAAACCATTAATCATTAAAAAACTTGTTTCCAAAACAGTAAATATCAAAGTATCCTAGAAACATAAACACAAATGTGAGGATCTATACAATCACGCCTTCGCCTTCCCGCGATCATCAGAAGTACCTGAAACAATAATCGATAAATGTAAGCTCGAAGGCTTAGTGAGTTACCCCCAAAATACCGATAAACTGAAAATAACACATAAACATATAACAACATGTATTGGGTCCACAACTTTACAGACTGGATTACCCCTGGGCCCACAGTGTGAGTCTGGATTACCTTCCGGACCCATAGCTCACATCTGGATTGCCTCCGAGCCCACATTACGAGTCTTGTATGACCTACCTGGCCCTCAGCTCGCATCTAGAATGCTACCGAGCCCACAGTACGAGTCTGGCATGCCCTACCCGACCCTCAGCTCGTATCTGGAATACTCCCAAGTCCTCAGTATGAGTCTGGCATGCCCTGCCCAGCCCTCAGCTCATATATGCAATACTCTAGGGTTTGTTGGCTACCGCACGGAGCAGTACAACCTCAACCCAACACGCATAACATGTCGACATGTAACATAACTAATGTACTTACAGGTAATCAGATAGTAACACAGGTAGTCCTACAGATCTACCAGACTAACATATCAACTGGCATACATCACTAACTCATACTCAACATATCAATAACTACCCGGATATCAAATTCAAAGGGACCGACCTAATGTCGTAGACCCTGTCAGTAAAGTGAGGAGAACTCACATCTCAACTGTCAAATCGAAGTGATAAACTCAAACTCTCGAACCACGACCATGAACCTCACCACCTATATTTACCATAAGCCCATTTCCATAAACTTCCAATTTACCAAAATACCCCAAAAGTCAACTAGCTAACCCTTGGTCAAAGTCAAAGTCAACGGTTAGGTCAATAGTCCATGTTGACCCGAATCGTCAAGTTTCCCTACAACTCGCCGAGTCCATGCATGCCCAAACGTCGAGAAAACCCTGGCTGACTCGCCGATTCGTCCTACTGACTCGTCGAGATCATACGGAAGTTCTTGCTTGACAATCTTCATCGGACTCGCCGAGTTGGCCATGCAAAGCGTCGAGTCCCTTCTATCCTTTCTCCATTCCGACGCTTTTAAGCCAACTCAAGCTTCCATATTGCAGATTTAGCTTCCCAAGCCATGTTTATTATCTAAAGTTGCAAACTTTACGTGCATGTAAGGCTCTAAAGGCTCAGAATGACAAATCCAAGCTTATAATGGGGTTTTACTTAACGAGGAAGGTTCATACATGCTAAAGTTTGAGACTTTATAGCCATAGAGGCCAAGATTGATGGGTTTTGAGAACTTTAACAACCTTAAGGTGCACATACAACCCTAAATGATTTGGATCTATATTTTCTCTAATTATACATGCAATTTGATTTTTCAAAGCATTATCCTAACTAGCATACAAAACATGGGTACTTGTATAATAAAACTAGTTAGATGACATAACGTTTCTTGTATCTTGTTTCCTTGGACTTTTATGAGCCTAACACCCCAAATGTGATGCCTCAAATGCTTCACACAACACCACCAACAATGGAGGACTTGAGAAAAGGTAACTTGCACATACAAAATCGGTTTTTCGCTTCCAAAGACAACTAGTGGCCGATTTTGGTAGCTAGAGGAGTTCTTATATAGTGTGTCATGACTAGGGTTACATCCATGCAAATCTTAATGCCCATGACCTTTCACACTACTTAGGATTCATGGGTTAAACCTCCATGGACTACCATGTTGGTTTAACCCAACCTCAATAATCATAGGCCCACACTTATAAGAATTATTGATTTACCAAATCAATCCCTGTAGATTTAATTAGTTTCTTTTGATCACAAAATTAATTCCAAATTATTTCTTGATCAATACTAATCAAATAACCTGATTTCATATTAATATATTAGAACTTATAATATATTAATAAATCATAAATAACCTCTTCTCAAAATGTGCATCTTTCAGATTGTTCTGGTGCCATGCAACCCAAATGGACCATGATAAAATATGGTCAAGTACACACCAACTATAGTTATGGTCTTAGACACCTTATCCAATAGTCTCTCACTTGGATAAGTCTAATAACTATAGCTGCAAGTACAGATTCAGGAACTGACGAACAATCGTAGCTCTTAAAAGTCTTTGTCGTATTATGATGTGCCATCTTAGACAAGTGATCATATAATCCTCTATTCTTGAGATATCAGCCGGACAAATACATGAAACAACGTCATACTTATTGTCCAGTAGTTTGTTTCCCAATTTCTAATTTCTTTGACAGAAAAGTTAATCGAACATATCAATTGAGTTGTGACTGGGCCCGACACATAAGTCAAAACAGAATCATTGAGGGGCCAAAGATATCGCTTTTAATCCTCCAAGGACTAAAAGGAACAAATAAACTTCGACTCATATGCTTGTACTAACTACTTGCCAAATTATACACAATAGCACGTTTTATAGCATTAAGTTACAGATGCGTTTTTGCACTATCAATGTACAACCAACTCATAGTCAACAACTCATATCTCTTGGTTTGAAGACTTATATTATATTATCGTCTCACGATCACTCGAGATAAATTCCATGAAGTGCTAACTACTCATATGCTTGTACTAACTACTCGCCAAATTGGTCCTAGTTGGTATTTGTCTTATCCAAGACATCACAACTTACCAATTTCAAATGTGCAGGAATAAGAAGACATTTTTAAACCCCACATTTGATGAGTGTTAACCTTCTTAAGACATGTCACTCAAGTCACAATCTTGGAGCATGACTCTGAGACTTGATTTTGGAACGAAATATGACTCATATTCTTGATTTAACTATTTCAACAATTCACGATTCCTCTTTTTAGCCACAAAAATGTACTAAGGTGTTCTTATAGGATCAATTGTTAATGGTTTCATAATCATTAAGATGCTCATAAAGCATGATACTCAAGTACTCTCCCATCTTTTCATATTGGAGAAACCTTTATCTTTCTGTCTAATTGATTCTTCTTATTTGTTCTGTTATTAATTGAAACTTTTCTAATGACTCAAAATTACACTTAATCTTGTAAGTATAACCATATTTACTAAACTCTTAGTAAATTATGACGAATATTCTTATTGTTCTTTGTAGTGGATTTGACTAGCGTACAACCAAGTGTACCCAATCTCCAGTCCTTCACTTGACTCACATTCTTATGTGAACAAGGAATTAGTCTTCATTTTCCAAATAAGAAGGTTCTCATTCATCATACAATACAAGTTGCATGATTCCAAGTTTTTGTTCAATTGAAACTTGGGCGATGAGAAACTTTCCTTATTTGTCATATTGACATTACCACAGAAAACATAATTAAGAATCAAATCCCTTCACAATATTGCTAACAATAGAAACATTCAAACACCAGTCTTTACAAAAGCCATTGCAAGGAAACATAAATAAGACAAAATCAAAATGTACTTTATTTATAAATTGCGGAAAAATCTTGTCCTTAAAAAGCGATTACAAATGAAAACAATGTCAATATTCCTTAGCAATCTATCCTAACTCTAAAGCAGCAACTCAAAATTCCAATCTTCAAATCATGCAATCAAAATCCATTTCATCATGATCAGACTCAACTCACTTCTTCCTTTAAGCTTCCTCTCTCTTCTTCGATCCTACAAAACATCAAAATGTAATCTTATCACATCATGTATTAAGAATCTACAATTAGGAACTTAATAGAGTTAAATAGTGGACTTTACCTGAACCAGAGTCATACAACTTGACTCTCCCATCTCTTAGATCACTAAGGTAGTCAGGGTAGCTTCGTAACCAATGCCCCTTCTTTTGGCAATAAAAACAAGTGGACTCTTTTGGAACAGTACACTGGACAATATTAGACTTAGCCTTTTCTGGACTTCCGATTGCGCCATTTTCAATGTTCATGGAAGTTTAGGATGTTGATCCACCAGACAAATTTGCTTGACCAGTGCGCTAAATCATTGTTGATTCAGCAACATTAAGCAAATAGGTGAGATCAATGAGGGTCACGTAGTGGTCCATCATATAGTACTATCCAACGAACTCACTATATGATTCAGGAAGTGACTGAAGAACCTAGTCAACAGCCAGCTCCCTAAAGACAACAACACCCAACATTCCCAACCCGTCAATGTGTGACTTCATCTCCAAGACGTGTGCACACACAGACTTTCTATCTTCGTGTTTACTTGCCAAAAGGGCTTGAGTGAGCTTGAACTTTTCAAGTGTGGGTCAGGAAGAATAATTGGAGGAGGTGGAGGAAGAGAAGGATGATTTCTATTTCCACGATCCAATCGTAGAATATCATCTTCAGGTGGAAAGATTTTTCCAACGGATTCAGGAGAACCATGGTTGTCAGAAGTAGACATCTACAAAAGGGAGAAAAATCAAGTTAGTTAATAAAAGTCTTTGATATAACACCCAAATGAAATATCCAGGCTAGGACCCAACACAATATTCTACAACCCGAAAGAGGGATGCCGTAATCCAGTTGCAAAATATTTGAAGGTAGGTAAATGACGATTTACCAATTTCCACCATGAAAATTGAAAACGAACATTAAGTTTTAAATGGATTGAAACTCCTAGATCTTTTGAGATTCATTGAAATTTTCAATGGAATGTTTCATCTCAATTATGCCCTTCAAGTTTGTGACTGGGATGCCGAGGATCACAAACAAGGTGTGAATAACCATGCAAATTAGCTTGGTACTCTCGATATTTATCACCTAATAAATGTGCCAGTTAGCCACACACGCTCCATCGATCTATGATATTAAAGGAGCTACCCATTTCCATCCTACATTAGTCCTAGATTAGTGTGCCAGTTAACCACACACGCTCCACTAACGACCAATAAGGTGCAATGTGCAATTTCATGGATTAGCGCCAAATTCACATTTTTCCTAAAGTAACTAAGATTTGGGAATTTATAAAAGGTATTTAGTTACTTTGTACTTCATTATACTTATAAAGAAAGGTGGTGTCCTATCCTACCCGTTCGGCTAACAACCCTCCACTGGTTAAGGGTGCGGTGGGTAAGAGTGGATACCCAATGGCGGTCATTTTACAGGTCGCTTCCTTAAACACCCCTTATAGATCAGCTTCGTGAATGAGGCCTACTAACGGTAAGACTGACTCTTTACTCATACATATATAATATTAGACTTTTAATTTTATATATAGTATAAGGGTTTATTTTACACTTTTAAAATACTAGGTGGTTTAATTTAATAAATAATACTTTTAATTTAATTAAATGTAAACCATATCATTATGGATTTATTAACTTCTCTTTTAATTATATACTTTATTAAATTAATAAAACCATAAGGGTGTAATTTCAATTCTTCAAAGTACTAGGGTTTTAGAACTTAAGTATTTCAAAATTAAACTTTTAATCAAAAAATTCAAATTCCAAAACTTGAGGGTAAATTTTGAAACTTTTCAAAATATCTTTTAGATAAAATTTGAAAAATAATTAAATATCATATAATTAATATTTATCACATAATTTGAACTACTCTATTTTCAAGACAAGATAATTCAAATCAATTTATAAATAATCAATACTTATCTTATAAAACCAAGTAATTATCTTAAATTGACAATTATCCATTAATTTGATTAGGATATCAATTACCATAACAAAAAAACTGATTTTTATTTGAATAAAGCAATTTATGGTAACTATGCTAAGCAAATTAAAACAAAATTTTCAAAATCATGCTGTCAGATTGGTTTCACAAGGTGAACAGTATGTTCAAGACGTGAGTTTGGTACAATTCGAAAAAACGAAAATTTTCAGCTATGAAGAATAATCTTTGCATCAAATACATTAGAAAACCATCCTAGGCTCTGATACTACTGATGGGTTTTGAGCAATACATCAATCATTTGGTGCACATGCAAAACCCTAAAACTTTGGATCTAGGTTTATCTAATTGTACATGCAAGTTATACATAGCTCATAAACCATGGATCTAGCATACTATAATCAAAATTAACATATGAATAGGATTTAGACCTTACCTTGATTGTTATATAGCAATAACAATCACAATACCTCTTGATCTTGACTTCTGAAAGTTTAGTGCCTCAAGTGTTGCACCTTTAATGGATTCACAAACACTCAGGCAACAAGATGACTTTAAGAGATAAAAGATTTCGACCACTGTAGGGTTTCTTGAAGGCATGGATGAAATTCCTTTGATATGGTGTCTAATTATAATTGTGGTTGCTAGGGTTTTAGGTGGAAACCCTAATATGACTGCTTAAAACCCTAATATGACTGCTTAAGCCTTAAGCAGCCCATGGACTCCTTCCTTAGAGGCCTTGGACGAAATCATATGGGCTTCCCCATAAATTTTGTCCACTCCACTCTATGGAGTCCATCAACCCATTAATGCAACAATTAATGATTTGCATAACAGCCCCCAATTATATAATCAGTCTCTTTTGACCACCAAATCAATTCCAAATTAATTTATAATCAATACTAATTAAATAATATGATTTCCAAATTAATATATATTAATCTTATAATATATTAATAAAATCATTTTGAGTACGAATTTATTACCCATATAATAAATTCTACTCTCTCTCCTCTTGTCATCCTATCAAGTTGCATGAGTGAAGGTAACCCAAAAGGACCATGCTCATAATCGGGTCAAAGTACATACCAAAATAGTTATGGGATTAGACACCTAATCCAACAAAAACATGCGAAGTAAAACAACAGTAAATAATTGACATAAGACAATAACTTTACTTGTAAATAAAACACCTTTTATCTAAACATCATATGTCGATTACAATTTATATATTACAAGTTGTAAATAGCTATCTAATCATTATAACTAATATCATTCTTCAGCCCGATGTGCCTCAGATGCTGCAAATGCTTAACCTTACCCAGTCCCTTCGTGAGGGGATCTGTTGTTGGGTCAAAATATGGTTTATACTTTACTTTTCTGGGCAATTATATTTTTGTGTAATATTTTATGAATTTATGGCCTAGTTTACGGCTGAGTTTACGGCCATAAACACCTTACGGCCGTAAACTCATTTACGGTCCATGTGTGTCCGGCCCATATTCAAGTATAAATAGAGGTGTTAGGGTGAGGAGTAGGGATTGATGAACTAGAAGTAGATTACGACCAGAGAGAAACAGGAGCTTTTATGTGTGTGCGAATCTTTTGTATCCGGATCATAATTCATATCAATACATACAAAGATTCATATTTTTCTTCTTCTCTTTCTCTTCTATTTGATATGACATCATCCGTCTGATTGGGATTCCGCACCATCAAACGGATCTGACTGATACACGGGCAGATTATGGACTTACAATTGGTATAAAGCCAAGTTGTATCAGTCAAAAGGATTTATTGTTTCATCCAAAAATCGAAGATTCCGTGTTCTCGGTCCAAGCTTACGGCCGTAAACACTGAGTTCACGGCCGCAAACTAGTCAAATTCTTCAACCGTGAAGTATAGATTCTTGGGCCGTAAACTCTATTTTGGAGCATTATTTGATCTTATTTTTGAAATATTTTTGCGTTTTTGGATAGATCTCGCAAAATTAAGGGGTGTTTGTTCTTCGTGTTTTTCATAAAAAGGGGTTTTTGATCGAGTTTTGGAGCTTCAAAGTCGAAAAAACGCTGTTCTTCACGTTCGTGTTTGTAGCTAGGGTTTCAGAGCTTGCGGCTCGGCTCGGACGTGGGGCTCGCGACTTGCGGCTCAGCTTGGTGAATCGCGGCTTGGAGATCGGCTCGACTCGGCTCGGCAGCATCAGTAGCCGCGCTTCAAATAAAAAGGAGAGGGGGACACGAAGTAAGGAGGAGGAGGGATCGAACCCACGACCTTCCATTCATCAGTCAGCGCAAATTGCCAACTCCACCATCAGATCCCTTTTGACTTATCCCCGAAATATTAAACTTAATCACTCCTAGTCGCACCAATTTTCGCATTTTAACACGTTGAACCCCTAAAATCAATTTCTTTCATTTTTAAAAGTTCTTTTTTAAACCAAAAATTTTAATTTTAATTTTTGAATTTTATTTTTGACTTTTTATTTCAAATTTGATTTTGACTTCCAAGTTTGACCTTTGACTTTAAACCTTGACTTTTTCGTTTAATTTTTTTTAAAAATTTCAAATTTAACTTTTCGGTTTGACTTTCAAGTTTGATTTTTTTCAAGTTTAACTTTTTCAAGGTTGACTTTTTCATGTTTGACTTTTGAGTTTAATTTTTTAAATTTTGACTTTTAAGTTTTATTTTAGCTTCTAGTTTTTTTTAATCGATTTTAAGGTCTACGAGGGAATTTGAAAACATGAAAGAGAGTCGTCAGGAGACGTTAAGACAAAATTTCAACTTTTTCGATTTTATCCCTGGAGAAACGCTCGAAACTCAGTTGCAGCGATTTACTACACTCACTACTGAGATGAATATAGCCGGAATCTTCTTGACTAAATCCGAGATAAACAAAAAGCTGATAAATTCACTTCCGAAATCGTGGGATATGAACGTGGCCACCATCAAGAAGACAAAAGATCTCAATCATCTTAGTCTTGCTGATGTTATTCAAGAACTTGATGCTTTGAAGTGTAGAGAAACAATGAGTTCTGAAAATATTCCGGTCACTGAAGTTACATGTAGTCCAGCTTGTGAAGCCACGATTAAATTTCTTTGGGAACAAATTTATATATTTAAAAGAGAAGTTGAAGACCTGAGATATGAAGGATATCAACTTAGGAAAGGATAGAAACCCCTGAAGGCTGAGTTAGAAGCAAAAACCAAGGACATTAGGAAAATTCAGGAAGAGTATAGCAACAAGTGTGAAAATTATGATTATGTTAAGATTCAACTTGCTGCTTTAACTGAAGAACTTGACGGTTTAAAAATTAAGTGTGGAAAAACTGATTTCAGTTTCAAAAATTATACTGTGTCAAGTCAGACAGTCGAGTCCTTATATGAAACCCAGTTAAAATTCAAAGAAAATCAAAACAAGGGTCTAGGATATGATAGTGTACCTCCTCCTTATAATCATAACTACACATCCATCCCTATGACACACGACGAAACTGATAGGGAGCCACATCTTCAATATGGAAAACGAGTTGGATTTGTGTCAGGAGGAGTTATTAATATTG
The DNA here is from genome assembly GCF_052625555.1 of Lactuca saligna. Lineage (NCBI taxonomy): Eukaryota > Viridiplantae > Streptophyta > Magnoliopsida > Asterales > Asteraceae > Lactuca > Lactuca saligna. Next base: position 113,174,211 of record NC_136417.1, on the reverse strand, counting down.
AAGATTCTAATGTTGCCACTTCTTGTGCAGGCAAAGTAACAGAGGATGAGAACAAGGAGAGTTCTAAACTCTGAATTTGTTGCTTCTAATCAACCTCCTGTTGGTAAATACAGGCCACCATTTCAAGCTAAACAGAGTGCCTGTTGCAACTATGCGTGTAGGAAAAGTAAGAGACAAGGCAAGGATATGCCACCAGGGGCAGGAAGAGACAACTCCCCAATGAAGAAAAGGACATGTTTTCTCTGTGGAACACCTGGACACATTGCCCGAAATTGTCCTAATCGCGCGTATGTTCCCTACTACGCACAAGGATGGAAAAACGTGCCAAGTGGGAGATACTTTAAAAGAAACCCTTCCAGGTCACGTTAAGACAATAGCGATTGGAACGCGCAGAAGGCCAAGAATCAAACTCCCAAGGCCAAGCATCCAACTCCCAAGGCCAAGAATCCGAATCCCAAGGGCAAGAAGGGAATGCAGGCCCAACAATCTAGTTCAAGAGATGCTCCTGTGAAGCCAAGACCGGTTAGGTCAAATTCATCTCGGCAGTCGGCTTCAAGTTCCAAAGCAAGTGCCGAGGCACCCATCGAATCGAACAAGAAATGGGTTAAACCCGAATATAGATGGGTTCCAAAGGCTCACTCTCCTAAATCACCTAATGCTTCTAACGTTTCTACATCTTCTGTTTGTAATAAGCAGGATATGTCATGGGAGAGAGTATCGTGCGTTGATGACAAAGGTCGACCCAGTTTCAAAATGGACTGGGTTCCAAAGACCAACTAATCCCGCTCTGTGTCGGAGTATCTATGGAGGCATATCATCAGACTTCGGTTTGTTGGTAGTGGCTGCTCCTGGCATATGATTGGGGACATCTCTCAACTGTACAACACTCAGAACATTATTTGAGAGTATGTGTCCTTTGCGGGAATGGAAGAAAGGAAGAGATCACAAATGGGGTTAATGCTTAATGATATGAAGAATTTTCGGATCTGTTCTGAGATTATGCGTGCTGTTCTTAGACCTTCTGGATGCAAATTCAATCCGTGACTTATGGTTTGCGTTTTCTTCTCTATACTCTTGAGTTTATCTTACTCTGATTCGTTTTAAAGACAAATTTTTGTTTTAGGATAGTTTAAATTTGCTCATTTACTTTCATTTCTTTCGTATGCACAAATTTAGGGGGAGAAATAAACAAAAAAAATCCAAAAACAAAGAAAAATAAACAAAAATCCAAAAACATTAGAAAATTAAAAAAATTAAATAATTGTTGGTTATGAAATGTGCTGCTTGAGGGAGATGTTCTGGGAAGTGATATTATCAAGTGATAACATGTAATCTGAGTCTGCGTAACGTACCCAAAGTTGAAGGTTCTATGCTCTGGTTTGATGCGTTGGTAGGCACGAAAATTTTTAAATGGAATTGACTAGGGAGATTTGAACTTAGGAAATTTATAGACTTGACAAATCTTGACCTAGTTAGATCCATTTAACCTGACAATACGACGCTCGGATAGGTTGAGCAGGGAGATATGTATGGGAATCTACTCGTCACATTAATTGAACCCGTACTTGGAACCGTGGTTTAACTTTTCCTCGATGTGCGGATTCTGTCCTTATTTCCAGTTGGATGGGGTGACTGGTAAATTCCGATAAATTAGGTCTGTAGAATATCATTTTCTTTCTTTCCGTCTGTTAGTCATATGTTGTCTCCTTTGCGTGACTTCCAATCCGACTTGGTACACAACATATGCAACTTTATTTCTCTGCAGGCTATATATAAATGTGTGAAATACTTCTTATCTGTTAGCCATATGTTGTCTCCTTTGCGCGACTTCTAATCCGACCTGGTACACAGCATATGCAACCTTCTTCTTCACAACCCCTCTGAAGTAGTAAGTGATGAAATTCTGAATATCTTCTCTCTCTGAATGGTTGTCTGCTCACCCGGTGTAAGGAGTACTCTGGAAGTTCTTGATGGCTGGGGCATATCAGGAAGCGGGAAAGACGTTCTAGTACACTTAAAATTGAACACATACAGATTGTCTGTAGATCTCGCTGCTCAATTTAGGTGGACAACAATATCCCTGGTTGTCGTCAGATGAATGGTCCTTAAGATATAGTATTTAAGGAATTAGGATCAGATATAATTTTTAGGAACTTAAGTTCACCTTGTCTTGTAACAAATATTAGGTCCTAAATTTGTCACAATTTTTCGTGTTTAAGTAGACAACAATACCAGTGATCGACCAGACAAAGATGTGAATATGAAAGGTACCGACAAGTGGATAAAGGCTGTCTAAAAACTTTGATCCCAAATCTCTCTTAAAGTTACATATCATTTTATTTTTGTTAAATTTGTCATAGTTTCTTCTAATTTAAACATTAGGGGAGAATTAAAAATTAAAAACAATAAAAAAAATCAGAAAAATTCAAAAATCAAAGAAAAATCAAAAAAATTAAAAATCCAAAAATACTGTTATTTCTGTTTTATTTCTTGTTCAGAAAAATAAAAAAAAATCCAAAAATATTTTTGTTTCTGTTTTAATTTGTGTGCTAAGTTTTCTTTTAGTTTTGTTTTGTCTTGAAAAGTGATTTCAGGTATAGATAAGACTCATGGAGTTTATGTTGAAGATTTCTGAGCCAAAGCCTCGTCTGTGAGCATCGAAGAATTCGCATTCGAAGGAGCAAGAAATGAAGATTATTCTTACGACATTCAATCCTTCAACCCCGGAAGCAAGGTGAAGTTGCAACTGAAGATTATGTGACGGATCGCATTGAAGCTTCCTCAATCAGTCTGCTGCTATCGTTGTACCTGCTGAAGTGATCTAGAAGATTTGTTCTCTTTGAAGATTCTCAAGCTGAAAGCACTATCTTTCAAGAATCGGTACGTAAAACCTCCTCACCCAACGTGTGTTCAATGCTAAATTCTAAAGAAAACCTCAAGTGCTCAAGATGAAGTCATTCATTGAAGATTCATATGTTCATCCTGATGCTGTGAAGAAATTGAAGATAAATGCTGAAGCCATGCTCTCGTTGAAGATTGACAAGAAGAGCCAGCTACCTTTTAGGGGGAGCTTGTTGGGTCATTAAGAAAAGAAAGCTATAAACCAAGGGGGAGATTGTTGGGTCAAAATATGGTTTATACTTTACTTTTCTGGGCAATTATATTTTTGTGTAATATTTTATGAATTTATGGCCTAGTTCACGGCTGAGTTTACGGCCGTAAACACCTTACGACCGTAAACTCATTTACGGCCCATGTGTGTCCGGCCCATATTCAAGTATAAACAGAGGTGTTAGGGTGAGGAGTAGGGATTGATGAACTAGAAGTAGATTACGACCAGAGAGAAACAGGAGCTTTTATGTGTGTGTGAATCTTTTGTATCCGGATCATAATTCATATCAATACATACAAAGATTCATATTATTCTTCTTCTCTTTCTCTTCTATTTGATATGACATCATCCGTTTGATTGAGATTCCGCACTATCAAATGGATCTGACTGATACACGGGCAGATTATGGACTTACATCTGTTGGGTTCTCCTCTGACGATACCCTCTATGCTACGAGGAGTCCTTCTATCCGATGTCTTTTGAAGTGATATAATCTTATTATTCTAGAAGTCAAAACATGCAAAATGAAACAATAGTAATTTTGACACAAGATAGTAACTTTACTCATAAATAAAACACCTTTTATTTAATAATCAAATGTCAATTACATTTTATCTATTACAAGTTTCTAAACAGTATATCTAATCACTAAAATTAATATCGTCCTTCAACCCAATGCTCCTCGCATGTTGCAGGTGCTTAACCCTACTCAGTCCCTTCGTAAGGGGATCTGTCGGATTCTCCTCTGACGATACCCTCTTTACTACGAGGAGTCCCTTTTCTACCCGATTTATTATGAAATGATATTTTCTGTCGATGTGCCTGGATCTGCCATGACCCCTTGGTTCCTTGGTTAAGATGATCGCACCTTTATTGTCACGGAAAATCTCGATAGGCTCCTTTATAGTTGGTACAACTCCAAGGTCTCCGATGTGTTGGGTTTTTTTATACTACAACATCCTATGGTGCACATACAACCCTAAATTCTTTAGATCTATGTTTTCTCTAATTATACATGCATTATTGTTTCCAAAGCATTAAGCCTAAAACTAGCATACAATTGACATAAACAACATAAAATACTAATTAGGAGTTTACCTCTTTATGTAGCTTGTAGAACTTGTTGTAATTGGCCTTTAAGAACTTAGCACCTCAAATGTGATGCCTCAAATGGTTCACAAACACCATGAACAAATGGAGGAATTTTGAGAGAGAATATGAAGCACTAAAATTTGGTTCTATGATTCTCCAAGAATACATGTTCAACCATTTTAGACCAAAGGGGTGTCATATATATAGTGTAGGAATCCAAGGGTCATTGGTAAACCCTAATCCATACACTTAGGTTGTGATCCATATTTCATGTGGGATAACTCTTCATGGAAACTTACATAAACTTAGCCCATCATGGATCAATAGCCCAATCAGTATATATATATATATATATATATATATATATATATATATATATATATATATATATATATATATCACTTATTTACATATTCAGTCCCCATATATTTAATTAGTCTCTTTTAATCACATAATTAAATCCAAATTAATTCTTGATCAATACTAATTAAACAATATGATTTCATATTAATATATTAGAACTTATAATATATTAATAAATCATAATTAACTTCTTCTCAAAAGTCTATCCTAGAAAATTGCTCTGGTGAAGGCAACCCCTCAAATCCTAAATCATGAACTTCGTCTGACATTTCAAGGCCCGATGCCTATATAGGCTGAGTACTTGGGTAGGTGGACCCATGAGCAAGGCCAACCCTTACCCTACACGGGATATCGAAGCTTCAACAACGTGAGTGAAGGAAGAAGTTAAGGCTCATTTGCACCACCAAGTAGGTCTCATTTGCACCATTAACTAGGGTGTTTTAAAGTCTTAAGTTTGTTTTATAGGCATACAATCGAGAAGGAAGGTGTTCTAGCCTTAAGTCCAAGCCTTAGGAAGAAGATAGGGTTCATTTGCACCACTAACTAGGGTTTACGGCCAAGGTAGATGCTCTTGGCCGTAAACACCTTTTGTTCTTGTGTTTTGGATGATTTCTAAGTGTTTAACATGTGATCCAAGCATATATCAAGCTAAGGAAGGAGTACTTACAATATAGAAGCTTGAAAAGGTGTTTAAGGTCCAAAAACACTAGTGTGTGTTCTTGGTGTTTCTTGAAGATCTAGCCAAAATGGATGATTTCATGGATGAAATCAAAGGGTTGTACTAGATAAAGCATTGTATCAACTAATCAAATAGGAAGAATTCTTACATTTTTGAAGATCAAGGTGAAGATCCTATGATACTTGAGAGAGAAATCGGGTTCTCTGGCTTGGTATTGTAAGAAATGACTAGAAATGAACAAGACACTCATATATGGGCATGAGTTTATGGCCGTAAACTCATTGACATGGTGGCCGTAAACTCCATATAATGAGCTTAAGGCTTGATTTGTGCACTATGGTCTCAAACGGATAGTTCCTAACACCCAATTCTTGAATGTACTATGCTTAGAATACTCTAACAGACTCTAAACAGTGCTAAATTATAGCAGAAGTAAGTCTGACTTTGATTGAATTGAATGGTTGTAAGATAGAAATTTTGGGTTGTCACAAATGGTAGCATTGGAGTCCAGAAAAGCTTTCTCTTCCCAATGGAAAGGGATCGACCATGATCAAGTCATTTGACCAAATGGTAAAGAATAAGGCTAAGTCTGAGATAGTCCCGTGTACCGTTCCCAAAGAGTCCATATGTTTCAATTTCCAAAAGAAGGGGCATGGGTTGCAAAGCTGCCCTGACTACCTGAAAGATCTAATAGAAGGTAAAGTCAAAAAGTTTGACTCTACTTCAGGTAAGTCCACTATCTAACTCTATTAAGTTCCTATTTGGAGATTCTTAATACATGATCTAATGAAATTACATTTTGATGTTTTGTAGGATCGAAGAAAAGAAAGGAAGCTTAAAGGAAGAGTAAGTTGATTTTGATCGTGAAGAGATGGATTCTGATCGCATGGTTCGACGATCGGATTTTTGAGATGCTGCTTAGAAGTTATGATAGATTACTTAGAAATATGTAGTAACATAGTTTTCATTTTTAATTGCATTATAAGAAAATGTTTTTTTCGCAGTTTATAAATACATAAAATATTGATTTTATTTTATATTATATCTCCTTGCAATGGCATTTGTGAAAATTGTTGTTGGTATGCTTCTATTGTTAGCAATATGGATTTTATTCTCTCGTTTGTGGTACTGTCATAATTTACGAAATACAGAAACCTTCTCATTACCCAAGTTTCAGTTTGATAGAAACTTGGGATCATACAACTTGTATTGTGTGATGAATGAGAACCTCCATCTTTGGGAAATCAGGACTATTTCCTTGTTCACATGTATATGTGAGTCGATTGAAGGACTAAAAGATTAGGTACACTTATTTGTGTGCTGGTAGGGTCCACCACAAAGATTGATAGGACTATTCGTCATGATTCCTAAAGTTTAGTAAAAATGGTTATGGTTACAAGATTAAGTATAATTCTGAAACATTAGAAAAGTTTCAATGTATGACAGAACGAATGAGAAGAATCAAATTAGGCAGAAAGATAAAAGTTTCGCCAATCTGAAAAGATGGGAGAGTACTTTTGTTGGATTAGTGTCTAAGTCCATAACTATTTTGGTATGTACTTGACCCGATGGTGCATGGTCCTTTTGGGTTGCCTTCACCAAAGCAACTTGATAGGATGAGATATGGAGAGAAAGGATTAAATATGATTTATTAATATATTATGAGAATAATATATTAAAGGAGAAATCATATTGTTTAATTAATATTAGTCAATAATTAATTAGTAATTAGTTTTGTGACTTAAAGAGATTAATTAAACTTAAGGGACTGCAATTGTAATTATAAGATAATTGCAATTAGGGCCATGGATTGCCTTTTATTATAAGGTGGACGAATTCTATGGGGGAAGCCCATATGAAATCGTCCAAGGCTTGAAGAAAAGGGCTCCATGGGTTGCTTTGGGCTTAAGCAACTAAATTAGGGTTTCCTTGTTAGATAACCCTAATAGCCTTACTATATAAAGACCCCTTATGCCTCAAAAACGTGGATAAGCAACCTTCTAGGGTTTCACACGTTTTTGGGCAGCCTCTAACCTCTCTCCTCTTCATCCTCTTGCTTATGGTGTTTGTGAGCCATTAGAGGAGTGACATTTGTGACTCTAAGCTTTCTAAAGTCATTACAAGGAGGAATTGGGATTGTTATTGCTACATAACAAGCAAGGTAATATCATAAACCTAATTATATGTTAATATTGATTTCCATATGCTAGAATTAGGGTTTATAGTCTTGGATTCAAAGCATGTACAATAGAGAAACCTAGATCCAAGCATTAGGGTTTGTATGAGCACATAGGATGTCTTATGGCTAAAACCCATCAGTGGTATCAGAGCCTAGATTGGTTTCTATTGTATTGATGCATTATATGTTTGAAACAATTCGATTTTTTGGTTTCTGGAGGCTGGACTCGCCGAGTCCATAGCTGAACTCGCCGAGTCCAAGGTGACTCGACGAGTCCAAGCCTGACTCGATGAGTCAACTCGTCAGACAGGCGGATTTTCGGGATTTTTACCTGTTATGACTTAGGATAATTGCCATAATTGTTTAAGCTTAATAAAATTCGAATTTTGTTAATCCCTTATGATTATCCTTGTCAAAATAAAAGATTTTGGTCATCTAATTAGATAATTGTTACCTTATTTGATATATGTTAAGTTATGGAAATTATTTGATCATTATCTTGCAAGAATTTGAACTAGATCTAATTAGATAACCACAAATTATAGTTAATTGCCTTATTTGAATTATGGGATCTAGAATATTCTTGAAAAAGTTTGGAATAGTTTCAAATTAATCCCTATAGGTTTTATATTTTAAATTTGAACCCAAAAGTTTTGTTGTTTTGAAATTTAAATAGTTAAAACCCTAATGTTTTGAAAAAGGTTTCAAAACTTGCCCTCAAGTTTTGGAATTTAAATTTTGATTAAATAGTTTAATTTTGATGTATATTTAAATTCTAAACCCTAATGTGTTGAAATGTTTCAAAACATGCTCTCAAGTTTTGGAATTTAAAAGTTGATTAAAAGTTTAATTAGGAATGTTAAATTCTAAAACTCTAGTATAGTTTTGAAAAGGTTCAAATCATACCCTTATGGTTTTATTAATTAATTAAGGTGTACAATTAAAAGAGATTTCATAAATCCATAAATGTTTAGGTTTACAATTTAATTGAATTAAAAGTATAATTGTTAAATTAGACCACCTAATATTTTAAAAGTATAAAATACACCCTAAACTATATATATAACATTAAAAGTCTAACATTATATATATGTATGAGTAAAAGTCAGTCTTACCATTAGTAGGCCTCATTCACGAAGCTAGTCTATAAGGGGTGTTTAAGGAAATTGCCTATAAAATGGCGATTGAATGGGTATCCACTCTTACCCATCGCACTCTTGACTAGTGGAGGGTCGTTAGCCGAACGGGTAGGATAGGACGAAACCTTCCATTATAAGTATAATGAATTACTAAAGTAACTAAATGTTTTCATAAAATTCCCAATCTTAGTTACTTAGGCAAAAGTGAATTGATACAATTCCATGAAATTACACTTTGTGCCCTTGCGAAGATGTTAGTGGAGCGTGTGTGGTTAACCGACACACTAAATGGGTCTAAGAAAAGGTAGCAAAGGGTGACTCAATGTTTGTCATAGTTCGGTGGAGCGTGTGTGGTTTACCGGCACATCGAATAGGTGACTGTAACATGTGAGGGCACCATGTAGTTTGCATGGTTATTCACACCCGCTTTGTGATCCTCGGCATCCCAGTCACAAACAAGAAGGGCATATCGAGATATAAACATGCCATTGAAAGATCAATGTATCTCAAAGGATCTAGGAGTTTTCATAGATTTAAAACTTAAATTTCTTTTTCGTTTTTCATGGTGGAAATTAGTGAATCGTCATTCACTTACCTTCAAATATTCTGCAACTAGATTACGGCATCCCTTTTCTAGGTTGTAGCGTATTGTGTTGGGTCCTAGCCTTGGAATTTCATTTGGGTGATCTACCAAGGACTCAATCTATCTACTAACTTGAATTCATTTTTCTCCCGTTTTGTAGATGTCAAAGTTCGACAACTATGGTCTTCTCAAATCCCGTGGAACAAGCATTCCACATGAAGATGATATTCCACGATTCGATCGAGGAACAAGAGATCATGCTTCACTTCCTCCTCCTCCTCCAATTATTCTCCCTAACCCACAAGTTCAAAGGCTTGAAAAGTTCAAGATCACTCAATCCCTTTTGGCAAGTAAACATAAAGAAGGAAAGTCCGTGTGTGCACACGTCCTAGGGATGAAGTCACACATTGATAAGTTAAGAATGTTGGGATCTGTTGTCTGTGAGGAAATGGCTGTTGATTGGGTTCGTCAGTCACTTCCCAACTCATATAGTGAGTTCGTAAGAGAGTACTATATGATGAACTACGACGTGACCCTTATAGATCTCACCTATATGCTTATTGCTGCTGAATCTGCAATGATTTGGCGCAATAGAAAAGCAAAGTTGATTGGTGAATCTGCCTTCGAGACCACTATGGATATAGACAATGGCAACGAAAGACATGCTATGATCGAAAAGTTTGATCATAAGAGAAAGGCGATGTCTGAAGTAGTTGCATGTCCTATTCCAAAAGAGTCGATTAGCTTTTATTGCCAAGAGAAGGGGCATTGGAGACGAAGCTGCCCCATTTACCTAAGAGATCTAAGAGATGGGAGAGTCGAAACGTATGGCTTTAATATAGGTAAAATCCATTTACTAACTCTTTTAAGCTTCTATTCTAGATTCTTAATACATAATGTAATAAGATTACAATTGATGTTTTGTAGGATCGAAGAAAAGAAAGGGAGCTTAAGGGAAGAAGTGAGCAAAATCTAACCGTAAAGGAATGGATTTCAATCGCATTTCTCGAAGATTAGATTCTTGAGCTACTACTTAGAGTTAGAATTAGATTGCTAAGAAAGATGTATTAGCATAAGTTTTTCAATGAGTTGCATTGTAAGGACAAATTTTTTCCGCAATAAAATAAATTTTGCTTTTAAATTTTATTTATTTATCCTTACAATGGCGTGTATGAAAAATTGATGTTAAAATGTTTCTATTATTAGCAATAATGGATTTGGTTCTTATTATGTTATTTATGGAAAGTCGAGAATTTACCAAATAGGGAGAGTTTCTCATCGCCCAAGTTTCAATTGGACAGAAACTTGGAATCATGCAACGTGGATGCACGATGAATGAGAAATTTCGTATTTGGAAATTAGACTAATTCATTGACAAAGTGTCAAGTGACGGACTAGGAGATCGAGTACACAAAGTTGTGTGTTGATCAAAGTCCACCATAAGAGTAACGAGATATTCGTCATGATTTACTAAAGGTTTAGTAAATATGATTATACTTATAAGATTAAGTGTAATTCTAAATTGATTGAAAAAGTTTAAATCAATAGTAGAACGAATAACAAGAATCAAGTAGGCAGAGAGATAAAAGTTTCTCCATTCTAAGAAGAAGGGAGAGTACCTTTTATGCTTTATGATAAGTCTTAATGATTAAGAACCATATCTCAATTGATCCTCTAAGTGAGTCTTGGTACAATTGTATGTCTAAGAAGAGGAATCGAGAATTGAAGAAATGGTTAAATCAAGAAGTCAATCATACTTCGTTCCAAAAACAAGTCTTAAAGTTAAGATTGTGATATTGAGTGAAAAGTATTAAGAAGGTTTATAACATTCATCTAATGTGGAAAGTTGTGTTGTCTTAGATAAGACAAAGACCAACTAAGACCAATTTATGAAGAATTTTGATAAAAGCTACACTAACTCTTGAATATTTGTTTGTCAAGAAATGGTTATTGACAAAGAGAATCTTATATGTCAAGGAGTCAGTGGGAGTCTTAATGGTCTTGAAAGGTTTCAAGAACAAATCAAATAAACCTTATCGATCATCACTAGCACACGAGTTGAGGTTTACAACCTATCGTGTTGACATTATTTTGATTCTGTGCCAATCCAATCGAGTTAATTATGCATGTGAGTTCTATGAGTTCTCATTTTGAACGCATAAAAGGAAAAGCACCTTAATCAATGAAAGGTACATTGATAGAAAAGGGTGAGCTGCTTAACTACTTGGAAGACATGGTGGGCACCTGTGCTACCATAAAGGCAAGAAATCGAGATCAAGAAAGTTCGATGCATAAGAGTTTGAATTTGTCGTAAACTTTGGTTTTGACAAATTCACATGGATAGGAACACATACACCGCTCAAATCTAAGTGTCATAAGATTTCCTCCTTCATGAAAATGATTGTGAGGAAATGCTTTCACTAAGAGAGATTTTAAGAAGATAGTGATTGTAAAATTGCATTCTCAAATTCAATCATGGTTACGACATCCCTTTCCATAATTTGAATTGTGAGGTTTGGCAATTAGTCTTAATTGTTTAGGCACACATATGAACTATTGAAGGCAAAGATGTATAAGTTCAAGAAGCATTGATAAAGGATTATCAAAGCACTAAGTATTAGAAACATGAACTTAAGAAATTCAATAAGTATTGTTTTCTGAAAGTTAAGATGTTTATGAATACATGTCGAAGCTAGTGGGAGCAAAAGTGTTATGTTTTATAATAATCATCATGATGGTGGGAGCATAAATGTTATGATTGTATGATTATTAAGGAAAGTATTGCAAGGTTAGCAATATTAATTATAGAAAACAAGAGTCATACTTTGCAAAGTTGTAAGAGTTGAAAGGTTGTTTTGCTATAATTAAGGGAGAGAATATTATGCTTCATTTCAAATCTAAAGGCTTAAGTTGTGGAATGTTAATAAAATTTAGTCAAAGGTACATAGTGAGTTCTTAAAATTTCGATTATGATTATGGCATCCCTCTTCACAATTCGAATTTTGAGAACATAGCAAATAAAACATTATGCGTTGTGTCCCATACGCTTCGGGTATAGGATTGATTGCAAATGCTTTAATGTTTGACCATTCTAAAATTTTCCAAATGTCGAGCGCATTTAGAGGGAAAAGGGACTATAATTGGTTTTGACTAAAATAATTAAACAACTATCAAAGGACAACCCAAAGTTCGACGAGGATTGGTCGCTTGTGAGTAGTTGGAAGTATAGTATTGGAAAATATGGAAATGTTTCCATATTGGATGGACCATATCGACATCATTACGAATAGATAAGATTCTATTAAGAATGAGTTGTCATATGGAACATATGGAACATATGGAAGTGTGTCCATATTGGGAATTGAATATTGAGAAATCTATGACTAGATTAGAAACTTCTATGCAAAAGGATGTTCAAAGAATGTACTTTAAGTGAGAGACATCACGTCTATGGAATTGTCTTGTAACAATCTCCGATAGAGGACTTTGTAAAATCATTGGCAATAGTCTTTGTGACTTTGGTGCAGTGACATTACGAAAGGATAGTTGTATAGAATGTTAGAATCTAGCATATTCTATAAGTAGCAAGAATTTGATATTCTTTGACTTATGAAAAACGGATTAGGAGTTGTGAAATGAGAAGGATTGGAAATGTGTTCAATGTGATCTATTTCACAAAGTAAGAACCATAGGTAAAAATTGTATGCATTCTAGGAGCATGGGACAAGTGTTGGAATTCAAGTAAGAAGTTGATTAACCGAAACGACAAATTATGAGTAATCGATATGGTGATAAATAAAAGGTGATTAATTTATACTCAAAGGTTTGAGGCCATATGGGATTAGTATTATTCTTGTGTTTCACTTTGCATGTTTTGACTTCCAGAATAATTGAGTTTATTAAGAATAATCGAATTATTCGAACGAGCCACAGTCATTCATATGTTGGAAGTAGATATGAATGAAGACTGTCGTGAATTGGTGTGTGGATTGTCTAAAGAGCATTAGACATAAGCAAATGTTTGCTGCAACGTTCATGAGTGCTTATGAATATGATTTGAGCATTGGATTAAACCCACGCTCACTTGGATCACTCCATGAATTGTATCGCGAGTGATTGGTGAGACGATAACATCTTATATTCTTGAAACCGAGATTTGTGAGTTGTATCTTGCAAATCGGTTGCACATTGATAATATGTAAACGCACCAGTAACTTGGTGTTATAAAACATATTGTTGTGTGTAATTCGGTGGGTGAGTGCAAGCAAGCATTGTATCATAGTTTATCCGTTCCTTTTATTCAAAGTAGAATAAAAGCGATATCTTTGGGCCCCTTGATGGTTTAATGATGACAAACATAAATGCTCGGCCGGGCTAGGGCTAATTTGATTTGTTCAATTAGTCAGTCGTCATAAATCGGAAATCGAGATATAGTACAAAGAGAATGATTTGAAATCATATCTCATATGATATCTAGAATGGAGGAATATACGATCCCTTATCTAAGGACACGCGTATCTGATATGGTCAGAGTTGACATCGGCTTTGGAAAGCTACGATTGCAGATCAGGATCTGAAGTCATACGCAGAATAGTTATTAGACTTATCCAAGGGGAGACTATTGGATTAGTGTCTAAGTCCATAACTATTTTGGTATGTACTTGACCCGATGGTGCATGGTCCTTTTGGGTTTCCTTCACCAAAGCAACTTGATAGGATGAATTATGGAGAGAAAGGATTAAATATGATTTATTAATATATTATGAGAATAATATATTAAAGGAGAAATCATATTGTTTAATTAATATTAGTCAATAATTAATTAGTAATTAGTTTTGTGACTAAAAGAGATTAATTAAACTTAAGGGACTGGAATTGTAATTTTAAGATAATTGCAATTAGGGCCATGGATTGCTTTTATTATAAGGTGGACGAATTCTATGGGGGAAGCCCATATGAAATCGTCCAAGGCTTTAAGAAAAGGGCTCCATGGGTTGCTTTGGGCTTAAGCAACCAAATTAGGGTTTCCTTGTTAGATAACCCTAATAGCCTTACTATATAAAGAGCCCTTATGCCTCAAAAACGTGGATAAGCAACCTTCTAGGATTTCACACATTTTTAGGCAGCCTCTAACCTCTCTCCTCTTCATCCTCTTGCTTATGGTGTTTGTGAGCCATTAGAGGAGTGACATTTGTGACTCTAAGCTTTCTCAAGTCATTACAAGGAGGAATTGGGATTGTTATTGCTACATAACAAGCAAGGTAATATCTTAAACCTAATTATATGTTAATATTGATTTCCATATGCTAGAATTAGGGTTTATAGTCTTGGATTCAAAGCATGTACAATAGAGAAACCTAGATCCAAGCATTAGGGTTTGTATGGGCACATAGGATGTCTTATGGCTAAAACCCATCAACTTTAGTATTGTGTTTTATGATCATCTTAATGATTATGAACACCATATCACAATTGATCCTCTAAGGACATCTTAGTGCATTTGTATGGATAAGAAGAGGAATCGTGAATTTTTGAAATGGTTAAATCAAGAAGATGAGTCATACTTCGTTCCAAAATCAAGTCTTAGAGTCATACTCTGAGATTGTGCCTTGAGTGACATAATCAGAAGAAGGTTTATAAAACTCATCAAATGTAGATTAAATGTTTCTTACTCTTGTACATTTAAAATTGGTAAGTTGTGATGTCTTGGATAAGAAAAAGACCAACTAAGACTAATTGTGTGAAGTGTTTGTCTTGATAAGAGTCTGCACTAACTCTTGAATATTTGTTTGTCAAGGAATGGTTCTTGATAGAGAATCTTATATGTCAAGATGTCAGTGGGAGTCTTAAAGATCTCGACAATAAAACCTATTCTTTATCATTAGCACACGACTTGAGGTTTGTAACCTATCGTGTTGACATATTGTTATTTCTATGCCCATTCTAGTTAAAGTTGACTATGCATGTGAGTTCTATGAGTTCTCAATTTTTTGCTTAACAACATGGAAGAAATGGTAGGCCCTTATGCTGTCAAGTGGCAAGAAATTAAGATTGAACAAGTTCAGTCCATATGAGTTTGGATTTGTGACTATCCTTGTCTTATGATTATGGTTTGACAAATTCACATGCATAGGAACACAAACCCCATAAAAATCTAAGTGTCATATAGTTTCCGTCTGCTTCATGAAAATGATTGTAAGGAAAAGCTTTCACTAAGTAGATTTTAAGGAGATAGAGTTTGTGTAAATTGCATTCTCAAATTCGATTATGATTACAACATCCCTCTTCATAGTTCGAATTGTGAGAAATGGCAAAAGGTCTAAACATTTGAGACTTATTGTTGTAAGTTCTAAAATTGTTTGGACACACATGTAATCTGTCTAAGGAAAGGTGTATGAGTTTGAGAAGGCTAGATAAAGTTTTATCGAGGCATCTCGTATCAGAAATTTGAACTTTGGTAAGGAAGTCAATAAGTATTAATTTCTAGAAATCCAGCTGATTTCTAGGTACATGTCAAAGCTAGTAGGAGCAGAATATTTATCCTAGTAAGATAATAATTATTATGCAAGTGGGAGAATAATTATTATGGTAAGTGTTGCAAGTTAGCAATGTTAATTATAGAAAACAAAAGTTTCAAATCGCACAATTGCAGAGTTTGAAATGTTGCTTTGCTATAATTAAGGGAGAGGAGTCCATACTTCATTCCAAATATAAAAGCTTATATTGAGATTTTAATCAAATTTAGTCAAGGATATATATGAATGTTATGTTGGAATGGTTCAACCTAATGAAATTCCATATATCGAAATGTTATAGCAAAAGACTGGTCAAGTATCATGTCTTTATGTAAGACATCATGAATCAAGTCCCATATGCTTTGGGTATAGGATCGACTACATGTGCTATAATATTCATCCGTTATGTTTTTCCAAATTCCTAGGGCATTAAGAGGGAAAAAGAGACAATCTAAGGTTCGCTAAGGATTGGTCGCTTAAGGACAGTTGGAAGTATAGTAGTGGATGGACCATATTGACATTTTTGTGAATAGACATAATGAGATGTCATATGGCAAATATGGAAATATTTCTATAACGGGAGTTGGATATTAGGAATCCGTGTGTTGAAACTTTTATGCAAGAAGGATGTTCAAAGGAATGTACTTTGAATGTGAGACTTCGTAGATATGAAATTTTCATGTGACAATCTCTTGTGGAATACTTTGTAATATCGTTGGTCAAGTGTCTGTGACTTTTGGTACCTAGACATTACAAAAGGAATCATTGCATGATAGTTTAGAATCTAAAACACTCTAATAGTGGCATGGATTTGGTATTCTTACACTAGTGATAAAGATTTGGAATTGTGAAATGAGTTTCATTGAAGATGTGTTCAATTGATTTATTTCAGAAAGTCAGGACCATAGACAAACATAGTGTGCATGCTTGGAGCATAGCATAACTATTGTTTTAATTCAAGTATTGGGTTGATTAATCAAAACATTATACAATGAATAATGTGTAATCAATATGGTGATTAAATACAAAGGTGTTTTATTTATATTCATAAGTTCTGAGACCAGATTGGATTCAATTATTCTTGTGTTTCGCTTTGCATGTTTTGATTTCCCGAATAACAAGATTATTCAAGCCATCCACAGTCGATCATACTTTGGAAGTAGGTACTGAAGCAAGACTGTCATGAATTTGGGTTGTAGATTGTCTAAAGTGCTTAGACATAACAAAAGATTGTTACAACATTCATGAGTGCTCATAAGGTCTGAGTATTGGATTAAACCCACGCTCATATAATCACTTCATGGATTTTATCATGAGTGGTTGGTGAGACGATAATATCTTATATTCCTGAAAATTAGAGATACAAGTTGCAGTTTACAAGTCGGTTGCACATTGATGATATGTAAACGCACTAGTAACTTGGTGTTATGAAACATGTCATTGTGTGTGATTTTATGAGTAGATAGAGCAAGCATATGAGTCGAATTGTATCCATTCCTTTTACCCTTAGAGGGATAAAAGCAATATTTGTGGTCCCCTTGTTGATTTAGTGATGACAACCCTAAGCGCTTGGCCAAGTCTGGACTGATTTGATTTTTCAATTAGTCGGTCGTCATAAATAAGAAATCGGGAAACAACTGATGGACAGAAAGAAATATTGTAATCCATGTGTCAGGTCCATATAATATCTAGAATGGAGGAATATATGATCACTTATCTAATGGATGCGTCATTGACTAGGTCAGAGTTTGACAGCCGCTTTTAAGAGCTACGATTGTTGGACGGGATTTTGGAGTCGTATTTGCAATAATAGTTATTAGACTTATCCAAGTTGTAGACTATTGGATTAGTTGTCTAAGCCCATAACTATAATTGGTATGTACTTGACCTGAAACAAAACCTGAAATTCCCTTAGGCAATAATCTTACGGAAGAGTTTCTAGAGAATCTTGACCCCGAGCCTGAAGATGAGAATCTACCTCGGGAAGCTCAAATCCCAAATCATGAGCTTCGTCTGACATTTCAAGGCCCGATGCCTATGTAGGCTGAGTACCTGGGTAGGTGGAGCCATGAGCAAGGCCTACCCTTACCCTACAATGGATATCGAAGCTTCCACAACGTGAGTCAAGGAGGACCTGCGGACAGAGTTCTTCCCGTTTTGGTTCGTCGAATAGCCTAAAATGTTGATGTAAATGTGGCAGCCATTCAACAAACCGTGGAGTTAGAAGCTGACAAAAATGCCAATGCTGATAGTATTCGTAATCTTGAACTTACTTATAAGAGAGACAATGAAACCTTGCTGCAAGCACTAGCCGAAACAAGAGCGGAAGTCATAGAACTCCGAGTACGTTAGAGTGTGTACGAAAGACACCTACTTGAGGTGGAGCGTCAGCTGGCTGAACTTAGGGTTCGTCAGAATGATGACCGTCGTCAGTAGAAGATATTCTACTGATCCTTTCCAGTTTGGTTTATGGAATAACGTTCTTATCTATGCTCTAAATAGTACTTTTCAATGTAACTATTCCGGTACTATAGGTACTATTTCACTTAGACTTTATTCTGTCAAAAAATTTCCTACTCCTGATATGATGTAAGACCTACACCAAGGTTAATTTTCCCAAACTTATCACATCTTGAATATCAATGGTATGGATAATTAGCTAATCCCTGTAAAAATCCTTGTCCAAATACTTTCATCCTACTATCGTTAGAATCCTATCTAAATCTCACTATCGTCAAAATTATTAAGTTATGGTAATTTAGCTGATAAATCACTTTCAATTCTTTTCAAAAGTTATAATATGTTATCCTCCAACCAATGATAGCTTAGAAAGGATGAAAATCATCTTACGACCATTCTACAAACTCACTTCTACACTCTACCAGTATTGTATCATAGGGTTGTAGGTCAAATCATCAAGAACAGTTTAACAAAACGAAGACTTTGCAATGACATGAATGATTAGAAAGCATTTAAGGCCAACCATAATAGCTCATGAACTCATTTTTCTTATCGTGTAACAAATCATGCTGTCGAAGAAAAGTAATCAACCCATCAACAAAGCACCAACTCTTCAGATAGATGCAACTACTTTTCAAGCTGCGGTCTCAGCTGCTGTGATAGCTGTCATGACTCACCTTAACGCTAACAATTCGAATGTTAGCGGGATTGTTATCTGTAATTCCAATCAAAGTAACAACCAAGTAAAACAACGAGTATCAAACTACCACGACACTTCGAATCTCAAACCCAAGAGCAATAAATGGAAGTTCTGGGATAGATTTAAGTGCAAATCACCCCAAGGAACAACCAAAAGACTACAACCTGTGGCAGCCTTCGCGGCCACGACATCTGTAACTTCTACTACCATTCCTACTAATATCCCGATTACCCCTATCCTTGCCAGCCAGTATGCAGGAAATCTACCGAAGTGCAATAAGTGTAGTTTCCATCATCTTGGTAGTTGCCGACAGTTGCACTGCAAGCACTGCAACAAGAACGCGCACACTACCCGTTTCTGCAGGACTCGGATCCAGCACATTACTTCGACCACCAATGTCGAAATTTATTGGATATGCCATCTATGCTGAGTAATGGGACATTTCAAGAGGGACCGCCCAACAGAGAAGAATGACGGGGGAACAGGAGGAGTTTGACTCCAGAATAGCAAAAGGCATCGAAGGATCCTACTGTAATATGGGTACACTTTCAAACCCTAGTAATTAATAATAATTATAATTACATTCTAGTTCGAATCAAATCTTAACACTTTTATAAAACTAAGAACTCTATTTGTAACGCCCGGGTTTCAGGGCTTAGCATTTTTGGACTAGGTAATAGTCTAGGTCAACTATTGTAACTCTTTTTGAGGTAATAAAGATGAAATATTTGAATTCTATGTGAATTATGTGTATTATAAATATATAGTAAATAAAGAGTAAAAATAAGCATCAAAATTAAAGTGTGAGATAAGTCCGAAATCTTTACATAAAGTTGTAGTGGTCAAAACAAGGATTCCGGGGATATAAAGAACGCCAAAATCCGAGTAATAACGAAGAAGTTATGGCCCGCCGAAGTTTTACGGCAAAACCGGCATGTCACCGGGAGAAGTAAATAGTGAATTTATGATGGATGAATTTTTAGCCTTAATGATCTAAACAAAATTTGTAGTATATGTTAAACCGAGAACATCCATAAAAAGAACGCCCAAATCTGACTTCGTATAAGGAACTTATGATTTTTCTAAGATTCGACTTAGTAGTGCAACACCCGAAAACTCGAATTTTAGTTCGAGTGGGTTTTGGCTTATGCGACCTAAATGAGAGTTGAAGATCTCATTAATAGGAACTCAACGGTAAAAATACAGACAAAAACAGAGTCCGTATGTAGAAGTTATGAATTTTACGCAGACGTTTAACAGTATAATCTCCTTCTACTGTTAAAGTTAAGATTGGTCGACAATTAGCCGACGGAGTCAAAATGAAAGTTGTAGATATTATTTTTAACTACGCGTGGATATAAAGAACGTAAAAAACGTAGGTCGTATGTGATAGTTACGGATTTTAGAATTCGGAAGTGTGCTGTGCGAAAATGGGTGATGTGGCACAATCTTGGCCATTGCTTTCTCCCTAAGTCTTGCCACTAGATGGTGACATGTGGCACCAAGATCAGCCAATTTTCACCCTATAAATAGAACCTCACCCACCCTCATTTTCTTCACACATTTCTCATTCTTTCTTTTCTTTAATCTCTCTAGAACCTCTCTCTAGACCCCCCCCCCCCCCCCCCCCCCGAAAAGCCTAGGGAACCTCCTAGCACAAGGCGGAAGCCCCGGAGTGCTCGAAGGCTCCGAGAAGAAGAGCTTTTCGGCTCGGGAACGCTGCTCCAAGTGAAGCCCGATTTTCTATAAATCCCGTTGTAAGTGAGCTACGCCTATGCTATTTTTAATATATCGTTTATTTAATTATAGTGACGTTATTAGGAACTTATAATAAGTACTTGGGCTATTATTATGGGTTATATAAGTATTGTTTGACGCTTATATAATAGTAATAATAGCTAGACTATTAATTAGTCTCGGCGAATAATAGACTAAACTCTAGTGGTAATAATACTAGGTTTTGCCGAAGGAAATTATTTTTAATAAGCGAAACGCTGTCTGAGTTCGGATTCACCACCTTTTCAGGTGAGTGCATAGTTACTTTCAGCTTACACATAGATATGAAGTATTTTATATAAATTACATGCTGTGTGTGCATATTATCTGTATACTTGCTATCTATGTTGGATGAACGATTTTATACATTTTTTTAAAATGATATAAACTGTATATGTATTTTATATCTACAAAATGTGTTGGGTAAAACATGGGTAGATGTAATAGTTGCTATGTGACAAAATAAATAATGAGAGGCCTCGTTATAGATGTTATTGATGATCTAGTCATCTAGCGGAGTATAGATGACGACCACGGACTATTCTAGACAGTCCAGTGGAACGCTAGCAGGCTCGCAACCTGTAGGTGTTTATTTGAACTGTGTTTCTATTTGAACTGTGTGCTCACCAGGTGTACTCCATCCCCCACATGGTTTCCTTAAGGACATTTATTGCTGAGGAATCCCCTTAGCAGTAGTGTCCATCCCGATGAAAGTCCTTAGACTAGGTCCCTTGTGTTAGATGTTTTAGGGATGTAAAGTGAGGATAATGGGAATGGGTAATCGGGTTGTTTGGTTTGATAAAGTTAATAAACTTATTTATTGTGGGTTGAAAACCCTATGTGCTCACCAGGCTCCCAAGCCTGACCTACTCAGTTTCTTGTATTACAGGTAATGGCGCATGAGCATAGATGTGATGTATTGGGATGAGAGATTAAGAAATTTTAGGCCTGTAAATACGGAATAATGTAGTAAGGTCTATGTTGTATTGTTTATGCTTATGATCTGTATCGAACATGACATCCCGAGTCTTTTTAATGAAATACATTTCTCCGGAAATGCTTTTGATAAATCTTTATCATATTTTGTTTTGGGACAAATTCCGCAACACTTTTATTTAAAATGTTACTCTGATTTTTAAACAAAGCATAAACAAAATCAGTCTTTTCTGGAAATGAAAATGGGGATGTCACAGTTGGTATCAGAGCATTAGTTTAAGCGAACTAGGAATTTGTAGGATTTCTAGACTTAAACTTAGAATGCTAAGCGATGATTGTGAGAAGTGAGCACTAGCTTATTTTAGGAATTATGCCTAAAATGCTTTTATGTGCTAAATGCTTTTTGCCTTATATGCTATTAATTATTCGGATCTATGGTCTGTTGCCGACCGGATCTGGAAACCTTATGTGTTTAGGATTCTAAACGTACGACTACGATACTAGAACTAGAATGTAAACGTTTTAGAGAGATAAGGATGATTTGAACATCACTCCTAAATAAAGATCTAAATTCACCTTATTCGGTGTATAGATCAAGATGGCAAGGACCCGTAGCGGAAATGTGAATACAAATGGAAACAGAAACCAACCCCTAGTCGTTGAGCAAATACCGGTTGTGGAAGCCGTTGCTGAGCCAATAACGATGGCCAGAGTGCAAGCGATGATCCATGCTTTGTTGGATCGTCAAATGGAGGAAGCGACCATACAAATCAAACAGCCTGAGTTGAACGAATGGAAGGCTGAGGAGGGAAACTACAGTGGAACTGTTGGTCAAGTCAACCCACCAATAGTTCAACAAAACAACCAAGATGACGGAGTCGAGAGAAATGGATGCAAGTACAAGGATTTTCTGACTTGCAAGCCATCGACTTTCACTGGAAAAGAAGATCCGATCGGCGTCATGGATTGGATCTCAGAGATGGAGTTATCTTTCATGACGTGCGGTTGCAGAGGAAAACTACATACCACGTTTGCAGTGCGTCAGTTTCGAGGAGGCGCTATACGTTGGTGGAATACCTTGGGGAAGACTTTAAGCCCCAACGAGCCCCTGCAACTGACATGGACAGAATTTTAGGTGCAATTCAAATGAAAGTACTGCTCAGCTCAAAATATGCTCGAGCTAGAGAACCAGTTCCTAACCCTGAAGAAGGGAAGCATGTCAATCGATGAATACACGAACAACTTCACAGAAAAGATGCAGTTTGCCTTATGTCTTATTCCGGATGAACTGATGAAAATCGATAAGTATGCAAATGGACTTCCATGGGAGTACGTGGTGCCAGTGCGTCTGGCACATACTCAAGAGGCAGCTATCTGGGCTGCCAATTCTGTGGAGGATATGATTAAGGGAAGAGCTACCAGTAAGGTTGAGGTTGGCGAGAAGAGGAAATCTGAAGGGTTTGCTAAACCCAACAAAAATAAGACCAAGTTCGGTTCAAAGAAGTTCGTGGGAGGAGGAAATGAATTGAAATGGTGCGAGAAGTGCAAGAAGAAGCACTCGGGAAAATGTAGCAAGGAAGTAACCTGCTACAAGTGTTGGAAAACGAGGCACTATGCCAATGAGTGCACCATCAACAAGAGGGTGTGCTACGAGTGCCGTGAAGAAGGGAATATTGCTAAGGATTGCCCAAAGAAGAAAGATATGGTAAGGCCCAACATTCCACCAAAGCCAAAGGTGAGAGCCTTGCAGATGACGCTCGAGGCTGCAAAGGAGGCAGCAGACGTCGCTTCAGGTACCTTTCTTGTAAATGGTTTGCCTGCCAATATACTATTTGATTCTGGAGCCAACTAATCCTTTGTGCCGTGTAAATTTGGTAGAAAACTAGCATTACCTGTAGAAAAACTTGATAATGCCCTGATTGTAGAAGTTGCCAGTGGCAAGTTTGTACCTGTTAGTGATCGTATTAAGAACGTAGTGATTGACCTAAATGGAAACGAATTCCATGAGGAGCTATTACCCATAGAGTTAAATTGTTTCGACATCGTTTTGGGTATGGATTGGCTTAGCGCCAACGATGCTAAGATTCCATGCCGAAAGAAGATAGTAAGGGTAAACCCACCCGGAAAGGAATCATTTATGGTGTATGGGGACAAACGCAGAGTGAATTCTGGAATCATCTCCCTGATGAAAGCCGGGAAATGTTTGTCCAAAGGATGTGCATTGTACATGGCATTCGTAATCGATGCTAAGAAGGAAAAGAAAGAGGTGCATAATATACCGGTTGTGTGTGATTATGCAGAAGTCTTTCCCGAACATCTTCCCGGATTACCACCTGATAGGCAAGTGGAGTTTCGGATAGACTTGTTACCAGGTACAACACCGATAGCAAAGGAACCTTACCGATTAGCACCGACGGAGATGAAGGAGCATATGACGCAACTTCAAGAGCTGTTGGACAACGGTTTCATTCGACCTAGTTCATCACCCTGGGGAGCTCCGGTGTTATTCGTGAAGAAAAAGGATGGAAGTATGAGAATGTGTATAGACTAACAAGAGTTGAATAAGGAAACGGTGAAGAACAAGTATCCATTACCGAGGATTGATGACCTATTGGATCAGCTGCAAGGTTCGAGCTACTTCTCAAAGATCGATCTTAGGTCAGGATATCATCAACTGAAGGTAAGAGAGCAGGATATTTAGAAGACTGCATTTAGAATGAGATATGGACAATACGAGTTCTTGGTTATGTCATTTGGATTAACCAATGTTCCAGCAGCATTCATGGATTTGATGAATAGGGTTTGTAAACCATTCCTCAATAAATTCGTGATAGTGTTCGTCGACGACATTCTGATCTACTCGAAAAGCCAAGAGGAGCATGGCAAGCACCTACGGGAAGTGTTGGAGGTGTTAAAGAAGGAGAAGCTTTATGCCAAGTTCTCCAAATGCGACTTTTGGATACGAAAAGTCTAGTTCTTGGGTCACGTGGTTAACCAAGAAGGGATAATGGTTGACCCCGCAAAGATCGAGGCTGTGATGAAGTGGGAACGTCCGAAAAGTCCCACGGAGATCTGAAGCTTTCTAGGATTAGCCGGGTATTACCGACGATTTATCCAATGCTTTTCTTTGATAGCTGCTCATTTACAGCATTGACCCACAAAGGAGCTACATATACGTGGAGAGAGCAACACGATGAGGTATTTGAGAAGCTAAACAAGAAGTTATGTGAAGCACCGATACTTTCTCTACCCGATGGAGTTGAAGACTTCGCAGTATACAGTGACGCATCTGGAGTCGGGTTGGGTTGTGTTCTGACCCAAAGAGAAAAGGTGATAGCATACGCATCTCGACAATTGAAAGAGCACGAAAAGAACTATCCCATTCATGATCTAGAGTTGGGAGCGGTAGTATTTGACTTAAAAATATGGAGGCATTATCTCTATGGCACGAAGTGCATGCTTTTCACTGATCATAAGAGCCTCCAGTATCTCTTTAATCAGAAAGAATTGAACATGAGGTAACGACGCTGGCTATAGTTACTTAAGGACTACGACTGTGAGATACTTTACCACCCCGGTAAAGCAAATGTTGTTGCTGATGCTCTAAGTCGGAAAGTCAACCTTGAAAGGAAAAGGCCAAGAGTGTTGAGAATTGAAGTCGTATTGACAATTGTGGAAAGTATCAGGAAAGCCCAAGAAGAAGCTTTAGAGAAGAATGACCGAAAGGAAGAACGTTTAGGCAAAATGTTAGTGTTCGGTACAAACACTCGAGGACTGAAGGTATTCCAAGATCGGATTTGGGTACCTAAGACAGGAGGAATATGTGATCTTTTGATGGAAGAAGCACACAAGACCATGTACTCGATTCATCCCGGTAGCACTAAAATGTATAGGGACCTAAAACCCTACTACTTGTGGCCGACGATGAAGCTCGATGTTGCAAAGTATGTGGCCGAGTGCGTGACATGTGCAAGAGTTAAGGCACAACATCAGAAATCGTATGGGAGTTTAGAACCTTTACCTGTACCCATGGGTAAATGGGAAGACATCACCATGGATTTTGTGACTAAACTGCCTAAGACGAAGACTGGACACGACATGATTTGGGTAGTCATGGATCGTTTCACCAAGAGTGCACACTTTATAGCAGCCAACGAGAAGTGGTCTATGGATAAGCTCATAAATGCTTACATGAAGGAAATTGTAAGACTTCACGGTGTTCCTCTTACAATCGTGTCAGATCGTGATAGTCGTTTCACATCGAGGTTTTGGAGGAGTCTACAAGAGGAGTTCGGTACAAAGTTGTGTTTGAGTACTGCTTACCATCCGCAAACTGATGGTCAGAGCGAAAGAACGATTCAAACACTGGAAGATATACTGAGAGCATGTACCCTTGAGTTCCAAGGGAACTGGGATGAGCACTTACCTCTGGTAGAATTCTCCTACAACAACAGTTTCCACTCGAGCATCAAGATGGCACCTTATCAAGCCTTGTTTGGACAGAAGTGTCGTATGCTGTCTTGTTGGCTTGAAGCCGGAGAGAAGCAGTTTATGGGCCCCGAGATAGTCCATGAGACTGTTGAGAAGTTGAAAGTGATTAGGGAAAGGTTGTTAGCAGCTCAGGATCGTCAGAAGAGCTATGCTGACAAGAAAAGACGACCAATGAATTTTGAAGTTGGGGATTCAGTTTTGCTTAAAGTCTCACCATGGAAGGGACTTATAAGATTCGGGAAACGAGGAAAGTTGAGTCCAAGGTTTATTGGACCGTTCAAAGTTCTTCAGAATATTGGGAACCAAGCTTACAAACTGGAATTGCCTGAAGAACACGATGGTATTCATAAGACTTTTCATGTGTGTTATTTGAGGAAATTCACAGGAGAAGTTCCCGATATAATTCCAATCTCAGAGTTAAGAATGGATGAGAATAAGAGGCTGATCGAAGAGCCTGAGGCAATTGTTGACCGTAAGACTAAGAAGTTACGATGCAAGATGGTCAACTTAGTGCTAGTCCGATGGAAACATTCGAATGGGCCGAATCTTACTTGGGAAACAGAAAGTGACATGATGAGTCGCGACCCACATCTGCTTGTTGGTGCATGATTCCGGGACGGAATCATCCTATGGGGGAGACAATTGTAACGCCCGGGTTTCAGGGCTTAGCATTTTTGGACGATGTAATAGACTAGGTCAACTATTGTAACTCTTTTTGAAGTAATAAAGATAAAATATTTGAATTTTATGTGAATTATGTGTCTTATAAATATATAGTTAATAAAGAATAATAATAAGCATCAAAATTAAAGTGTGAGATAAGTCCTAGATCTTTCCGGCAAAACCGGCACGTCACCGGGAGAAGTAAATAGTGAATTTATGATGGATGAATTTTTAGCCTTAATGATCTAAACAAAGTTTGTAGTATATGTTAAACTGAGAACATCCATAAAAAGAACGCCTAAATCTGACTTCGTATGAGGAACTTATGATTTTTCTAAGATTCGACTTAGTAGTGCAAGACCCGAAAACTCGAATTTTAGTTCGAGTGGGTTTTGGCTTATGTGACCTAAATGAGAGTTGAAGATCTCATTAATAGGAACTCAACGGTAAAAATACAGACAAAAACAGAGTCCGTATGTAGAAGTTATGAATTTTACGCAGACGTTTAACAGTATAATCTCCTTGTACTGTTAAATTTAAGATTGGTCGAGAATTAGCCGACGGAGTCAAAATGAAAGTTGTAGATATTATTTTTAACTACACGTGGATATAAAGAACGTAAAAAACGTAGGTCGTATGTGAAAGTTACGGATTTTAGAATTCGGAAGTGTGCTGTGCGAAAATGGGTGATGTGGCACAATCTTGGCCATTGCTTTCTCCCTAAGTTTTGCCACTAGATGGTGACATGTGGCACCAAGATCAGCCAATTTTCACCCTATAAATAGAACCTCACCCACCCTCATTTTCTTCACACATTTCTCATTCTTTCTTTTCTTTAATCTCTCTAGAACCTCTCTCTAGACCCCCCCGAAAAGCCTAGGGAACCTCCTAGCACAAGGCGGAAGCCCCGGAGTGCTCGAAGGCTCCGAGAAGAAGAGCTTTTCGGCTCGGGAACGCTGCTCCAAGTGAAGCCCGATTTTCTATAAAACCCGTTGTAAGTGAGCTACGCCTATGCTATTTTTAATATATCGTTTATTTAATTATAGTGACGTTATTAGGAACTTATAATAAGTACTTGGTCTATTATTATGGGTTATATAAGTATTGTTTGACGCTTATATAATAGTAATAATAGCTAGACTATTAATTAGTCTCGGCGAATAATAGACTAAACTCTAGTGGTAATAATACTAGGTTTTGCCGAAGGAAATTATTTTTAATAAGCGAAACGCTGTCTGAGTTCGGATTCACCACCTTTTCAGGTGAGTGCATAGTTACTTTCAGCTTACACATAGATATGAAGTATTTTATATAAATTACATGCTGTGTGTGCATATTATCTGTATACTTGCTATCTATGTTGGATGAACGATTTTATACATTTTTTTTAAATGATATAAACTGTATATGTATTTTATATCTACAAAATGTGTTGGGTAAAACATGGGTAGATGTAATAGTTGCTATGTGACAAAATAAATAATGAGAGGCCTCGTTATAGATGTTATTGATCATTTAGTCATCTAGCGGAGTATAGATGATGACCACGGACTATTCTAGACAGTCCAGTGGAACGCTAGCAGGCTCGCAACCTGTAGGTGTTTATTTGAACTGTGTTTCTATTTGAACTGTGTGCTCACCAGGTGTACTCCATCCCCCACATGGTTGCCTTAAGGACATTTATTGCTGAGGAATCCCCTTAGCAGTAGTGTCCATCCCGATGAAAGTCCTTAGACTAGGTCCCTTGTGTTCGATGTTTTAGGGATGTAAAGTGAGGATAACGGGAACGGGTAATCGGGTTGTTTGGTTTGATAAAGTTAATAAACTTATTTATTGTGGGTTTAAAAGCCTATGTGCTCACCAGGCTCCCAAGCCTGACCCACTCATTTTCTTGTATTACAGGTAATGGCTATGAGCATAGATGTGATGTCTTGGGATGAGAGATTAAGAAATTTTAGGCCTGTAAATACGGAATAATGTAGTAAGGTCTATGTTGTATTGTTTATGCTTATGATCTGTATCGAACATGACATCCCGAGTCTTTTTAATGAAATACATTTCTCCAGAAATGCTTTTGATAAATCTTTATCATATTTTGTTTTAGGATAAATTCCGCAACACTTTTATTTAAAATGTTACTCTGATTTTTAAACAAAGCATAAACAAAATCAGTCTTTTCTGGCAATGAAAATGGGGATGTCACAGTTGGTATCAGAGCATTAGTTTAAGCGAACTAGGAATTTGTAGGATTTCTAGACTTAAACTTAGAATGCTAAGCGATGATTGTGAGAAGTGAGCACTAGCTTATTTTAGGAATTATGCCTAAAATGCTTTTATGTGCTAAATGCTTTTTGCCTTATATGCTATTAATTATTCGGATCTATGGTTTGTTGCCGACCGGATCTGGAAACCTTATGTGTTTAGGATTCTAAACGTACGACTACAATATTAGAACTAGCATGTAAATGTTTCAGAGAGATAAGGATGATTTGAACATCAGTCCTAAATAAAGATCTAAATTCACCTTATTTGGTGTATAGATCCAGATGGCAAGGACTCGTAGTAAAACGTGAATACAAATGGAAACAGAAACCAACCCCTAGTGGTTGAGCAAATACCGGTTGTGGAAGCCGTTGCTGAGCCAATAACGATGGCCGGAGTGCAAGTGATGATCCATGCGTTGTTGGATCGTCAAATGGAGGAAGGCAGACGTTTGCTCCAGCCAAATCGAGAGGAAGCGACCATACAGATCGAACAGCCCGAGTTGAACGAATGGCAGACTGAGGAGGGAAACTACAGTGGAACCGTTGGTCAAGTCAACCCACCAATAGTTCAACAAAACAAACAAGATGACGGAGTCGAGAGAAATGGATGCAAGTACAAGGATTTTCTGACTTGCAAGCCAGAAATTTCACTGGAAAAGAAGATCCGATCGGCGTCATGAATTGGATCTCGGAGATGGAGTTATCTTTCATGACGTGCGGTTGCAGAGGAAAACTACAGACCACGTTTGCAGTGCATCAGTTTCGAGGAGGCGCTATACGTTGGTGGAATACCTTGGGGAAGACTTTAAGCCCCAACGAGCCCCTGCAATCTTGGCCAATGGTGGAATACCTTGGGGAAGACTTTAAGCCACAATCTTGGTGGAATACGTTGGTGGAATACCTTGGGGAAGACTTTAAGCCACAATCTTGGCCATTCCTTTTTCCCCAAGTCTTGCCACTAGATGGTGACATGTGGCACCAAGATCAGCGAATTTTCACCCTATAAATAGAACCTCACCCATCCTCATTTTCTTCACACCTTTCTCATTCTTTCTTCTCTTTACTCTCTCTCTAGAACCTCTCTCTAGCCCGAAACCCCCCGAAACCCTCCGAAAAGCCTAGGGATCCTCCCTAGCACAAGGCGGAAGCCCCAGAGTGCTCGACGGCTTCGAGAAGAAGAGCTTTTCGGCTCGGGAACGCTTCTCCAAGAAAAGCCCGATTTTCTATACAACCCGCTGTAAGTGAGCTACGCCTACGCTATTTTTAATATATCGTTTATTTAATTATAGTAACATTATTATGAACTTATAATAAGTACTTGGGCTATTATTATGGGTTATATAAGTATTGTTTGACGCTTATATAATAGTAATAATAGCTAGACTATTAATTAGTCTCGACGCATAATAGACTAAACTCTAGTGGTATAATAGTAATATAAGTATCGTTTGGGCGATTATTTTGGATTCGAGGAGTCGAATTCTTGGGTCACGTTGTTAGCGAAGCAGGAATTCACGTGGACCCTTCCAAAATCAAGGCTACTGAGAGCTGGTCAACACCGTAGACACCTACATGAATTCGTCAATTTCTAGGTCTCGCTGAATACTATCGTAGGTTATTCAGAACTTATGAAAGATCATGAAGCCACTTACAATATTGACCCAGAAAGGTGTGACCTTCGATAGGGATGAGAAACAAGAAAAGACGTTCCAAACATAGAAACAAAACTTGAACACCGCACCGATGTTATTTCTCCCAGAAGGGATAGAAGGTATCGCCATGTATGACGATGAAATCTAACCAAGGTATTGGTTGTGTTCTTAAGCGAAGAGGAAAGGTCATCACCTACGCCTCACACCAACTTAATACACACGAAGTCAATTTCATCGCACCGGATCTTGGGTTAAGAGTAGTAGTAATTGCTCGGAAGATCGGAAGATGCTACCTATATGGAACAGAAAGCGCCATCACTGCAAAACACAAACACATTCAACACACATTCGACCAGGAAGAGTTATCATCCTAGTGAAGTCAATCGAACGAAGAAAAACTGTATCCCAATAGTAAAGGTTCGTTGGAATGCCAAGCGAGGACATGTATTCACTTGGGAGCGCGAGGATCAAATGAAATTGAAATATCCTCATCCCTTTTCTTAGTTATGTGTAACTACTTTTGCTAAAACTCTAATTTCGGGACAAAATTCTCTGTAACTGGGGGATGATGTGACAACCCAAAATTTCTATCTTACAACCATTCAATTCAATCAAAGTCAATCTTACTTCTGCTATCATTTAGCACTGTTTAGAGTGTGTTAGAGTGTTCTAAGCATAGTGCATTCAAGAACCGGGTGTTAGGAACTATCTGTTTGAGACCATAGTGCACAAATCATGCCTTAACCTCATTATATGAAGTTTACGGCCACCATGTCAATGAGTTTATGGCCATAAACTCATTGGTCCGTAAACTCATGCCCATATATGAGTGTCTTGTTCATTTCTAGTCATTTCTTACAATACCAAGCCAAAGAACCCGATTTCTCTCTCAAGTATCATAGGATCTTCACCTTGATCTTCAATAATGTAAGAATGCTTTCTATTTGATTAGTTGATACAATGCTTTATCTAGTACATCCCTTTGATTTCATCCATGAAATCATCCATTTTGGCTAGATCTTCAAGAAACACCAAGATCATCAAGAACACACTAGTGTTTTTGGACCTTAAACACCCTTTCAAGCTTCTATATTGTAAGTACTCCTTCCTTATCTTGATATATGCTTGGATCACAAGTTAAACACTTAGAAATCATCCAAAAAACAAGAACAAAAGGTGTGTTTACAGCCAAGAGCATCTTGCTTGGCCGTAAACCCTAGTTAGTGGTGCAAATGAGCCCTAACTTCTTCCTAAGGCTTGGACTTAAGGCTAGAACACCTTCCTTCTCGATTGTATATATTTAAAACACACTTAAGCACAATTTACCATGTGTTTACGACCGTAAACTCATTGGGCCGTAAACCCATGGGCCGTAAACTCATGGGGGACTTACCATTGGGCCATAAATACCAATGTGTGGCCCTACACCCCTTATATGCAACCCTATGTGGTTTAACACATCATTAAAAGTGTTTCCTAGGCCCTAAGGTTGTTCCATTTCATAGTTTGTTGTTATAAACACTAATTAGATACATATATGTGTCATTATATGTTAAATAGGATCTGTGTGTGCTCAAGTCTTCACTTGACAATTAGCATCCGTTACCGATCATACATTCGCGTCACTCACTACAGGTGAGTTCATACCCCTTAATCTATCTTTTAAATGATTTTAAATGCTTTTACTAAAGGGGGGGGGGGGGGGCGAATACAAGTAGAAAACATGTAGTTATAATCAATCACATGTGATTTATAACTGTGTTTCAAAAAAAGGATTTCATATATTTCAAACTGTGTTATCAAACAATTGTTTTCAAATCCTTTTTTAAACTGACATCAAGTCATCAATAATTCTTCAAACTGTTTTACTCTTCAAATGTATTATTAAACTTATTTTAAACTTATAAATTGTCTAAAAGCATGTCTATATATGTATAGTTATATAAGTAGTGTTTAAAGGGCTTACGATTGATAACTCGCTTTACTTCCTTTTCCTTATTTGGATATGGACTTAGGGTATCTGTTATTTGTCCGAAGGTCGTCTAAATACTAGTTATTCATTATCTATATATATGTAGATATAAAAGTACTATTCAATTAGTTCAGTACCTTTGGGTAGCAAAGGTATACATTCATTCATTCAAACTATAGGAATTACTAGTAAAGTATAATAGGTATAGTTTAGGAGAATACTATCATATATAAATACTATAACAGAGAATACTAGACAAAGAATTGATATTTGCATATTTAGCCTCATAATAAGTATAGATTTTAATCATTTATTAGCTAATTTATCGCATATCATGGACAAAAGGTAGTTAATAATGCTTGAATTGTGTATTCAGTCCAAAAGTGATGCTTGGAAGCAAAAGGAAGCAGGAGAAGCGGGTGGGAGCTCGGGAATTGAACAAAGAAGAAAACCACCAAAAACAACACCTACTCGGCGAGTAGGGTCGACTACTCGGTGAGTCCAATCGAAGAATCGAGAAGATAAAGACTCCGTGACTTAACATGTATAAGAATGAAGGGATGGACTCGGCGAGTCGGCAATGGACTCGACGAGTCATTTCGCATCTATAAAAACAGCTGCCCAGATCACCATTTGATATTCTAGAACCTTTGAGGAGAAGCAAGCTACAAATCAGATCCAGGAGAGATCTGAAGAACGAAGATACAACCTAGAATTCAATCCCGAAGGAGATTTGAGGCAAATTCTAATCATTCTACTTAATCTTTTGTTTTCCATTATGGCTAGACAATTAGAATTCGTTTTATTGCTATTAACTACCTTAATCATGAGCTAAAACTATTAAACTTCTATTTGGGGATACAATATTTATACTATGGTTTGATTTATGGTAGGATTAATTCAACGTTGGTGATTTTATTGATTTTAGCTTGTCAAAGAACCTTGTGTGTGAATGATAACTATTTTTCTATTAATTGGAAGATAATTAAATAGTATGAACATCTTTTAATTGTCAACCTCATATGCTTATCTGACCACTTCATCATATGACTAGGATTAATGAATATGAAACTAGAATTAATAAGAAAAATGGGTAAATTCATGTATGAGCTTCTGTGATGACCATCAACAAGTTAACTAAAGGAAAAAATTAGTTAGCCATTACAAGTCTAAATTAACCCGAATAAATAATCTAGTGAATTAAATTAAATTAGACAACTGATCACTATTTGAGTTAGTTTGTTCTCTAAGGATTAGTGCAGCGAACGTGAATCTAATCACTTGAATCGGTAACCAATAGAAGAATTAATCCATTGCACTATTACCTTAATATCAACCATAGGATCAATTCAGTTGAACTAAACAGAAGTCCTTCCCATTATTGAATTTAGTTAAATCTTTGCTTTTCTAGTTTTTTGTTTAAGTGATAGTTAGTAAGTTTCTAGTCTTGTAAAGCTAGAGAAAACCCCTACTTATTAATTAATTTAGATAAAATTAGTCTTTAGTTCTAATTTACCGTTCCCTGTGTTCGATACCCTACTTATTTTTCTATACCACAATTGATAGGTCCACTGCCTTTGTGTGTTCATTTTCTAATTAAAAAGTAGGTTTAAAACTATGTGAGTTTACACACATCAAGTTTTTGCCGCCGTTGCCGGGGAACGGTTCTAAATTAGCATTAAATTCTATTTTTATCGATCCTTTGTGTAAGATTTCTCTTACACAAAGTTAATTCATAGGTAATTTAATAATTAGTATAATTTTTAATAAAAAGTTTTTCTGTTTTTACCTTGAACTCGCCGAGTGCACTCGTGACAACTCGGCGAGTCCATCGCTGTTCACTGTTTTAATTTTTATTTTATTTTTGTTCTTTTTACGCGTTTTTCTTGTTTTATCTACAGTTGTTTCATGACCCAAGGATCTGATACACCTCAAGTCACTCCTCTCGAAGACCCGGAATCCGCAATAAGGAGGACCAAAGGAAAAGCCGTTGGAGAATCCGTTTCTTCAAAGAATTCGCCACTAAAGAACCTCAAGTTCGTTTTTAGAAAAAAGAAGTGCAGAAAATCAGGAGCATCTAGCGCTTCTTTGACAATTGAAGACCCGATTAAAGAAGACACCGAGTATGAAACCGAGGAAGAAGAAGAAACTACATACGAGCACAAATCCGAGTTTGAGGACGATTTAGCTATCACTATGGCTAATATCGATGAAGTCCCCATGGGGGAATGGAAGAAGACGATGCGCGATGACACTGGCCCGGGACTTGTGCAGCCCGCAATTCCCGCAACTGTTACTTTTTAGCTTAAGGGTCATATCCTCGCTCAACTCAAGGAGATTCCCTACTATGGAAAAGACCATGAAGACGCCTACAAGCACTTGGATGAAGTAAATGATGTGGCTGACTACTTCAATGTACCAAATGTGCCACGCGAGACCCAGCTACTTCGTATGCTTGTAGTCACATTCAAGGGTGTTGCAAAGGATTGGCTCATGTCAATTCCTCCCGGGTCGGTCACCACATGGGCTAAAATGAAAGAAGAGTTCATAGACCATTTTTTCCCGCCTTCCAAAATAGTCAAGTTGAAGAAAGCCATTGCCAACTTCGAGCAACAACCCAGAGAGTCTCTTTATGAGGCGTGTGAAAGGTACATCATGACCTTAATAGCCAACAAAGGTCTTCTCAGAAATTGCCCACATCATGACCTTAATAGCTAACAAGAGGTCTCCATCTTCTATGATGGAGTCAATGTCACCACAAGGCAATTGCTCGACTCGTAAGGCCCACTCACAAAGAAGGCACCCCCAGTAATCAAGGAATTAATTGAAGAATTCTCTAGGCATTCTAGAGAATACCACAACCCAAGAAATGAAGTAAGTCGGGGGGTAGTGAACTCGGCCAATGATGGCATGGCGGCGATGATGGATAAGCTCGATAGTTTAGATAGAAGGATGACAAAAATAGATCAAACAATCCATGCTATTCGAGTTGGATGCGAGAACTGTAGAGGGCCTCATCTCACAAAGGATTGTGACTTGGATGAAAATGGAAACAAGAAGGCGCAAGTGTTCTACTCAAGCGGCGATCGATACGATGAGAATTGGCAGAAACCGAAGAAAGAATGGCTCCTGTATGAAGAATACAAAAAGGCGAAGGAGGATAAATACAAGCAGAAGGAGAGGGGTTTTATCAAAAGGAAGAACCGGTTATGGAAAAGAAGGCTGATTTAGAAGAAATGTTCACTAGATTTATAGCCGCATCCGAGAAGAGACACAATGATCATGATGCTGCAATACAAGAGACCAGATTATGCTAAGGAATCAGCAAGCATCTATTCTCAACATCGAGAAACAGCTAGGACAACTTGCACATCAAGTGAACGAGAGAAGACCAGGTCAACTTCCAAGTAAAACCGAGAATAATCCGAGAATGGAGAATGTAAATGCTGTGACCTCCAGCTATGGAGAAATTTTCACCCCTGCACAGAAGATTTCCAAGGTGCATACAGAAAAGACAGAAGAGTCGGGTCCAGCTAAACCCGACCAGACTCGCCGAGTCCGTCTAATGGACTCGACGAGTCCATGCCCTGATGACAAATCTGTTGTTTCCTTAAGGCCTTACAACCCTCCTCTGCCATTCCCGATCAGAGCCATACCTGCTGAAAAGGTTAAAGCATACAGAGCTTTCATGGAGCATGTTAGAGCCCTTCAAGTCAACATTCCATTTGTGGAAACAATGCTTCAAATACCCAGTTATTTTAACTTGCTAAAGGGTCTCTTTGCTGCTAGAAAAGATTTAGCTGAAGTCGAAGAGATAGTAATGAGTGAGCTACCTGAAAAGAAGGGCGATCCGGGAAGCATCATAATTCCTTGTCAATTTGGAAATGTACTTGCTACTCAAGCGTTGAGCGATTCGGGTGCAAGTATTAACTTAAAGCCTTTTTCTTTCTTCAAGAAGCTGAATTTACCGAAGCCAAGGCCTGTGAATATGAAGATCCATTTGGCGGATAAGACAATTATTAGTCCAAGAGGTGTTTGTGAAGATCTCCTCATTAAGGTGGATAAATTTATATTCCCCATGGACTTTGTGGTACTTGATATGGAGGAAGACCCCGAAATTCCAATTATTTTGGGGAGATCATTTTTGAATACCACATGCGCATTGATAGATGTATGCGAGTCCACACTAACATTGAGGGTAGGAGATGAGTCAGCAGTGTTTAAAGCTCTTCCAGAGATTAAGCAAGAAGAAGGAAGAAAAGAAGATGCCTCATTCATTAATTTGGATGATGAAATACTACAAAAAGAACATGCACTCTTTCAAGAGGAAGATCCAAGTAAGTTTTTGCTATCTTCTGGAGGAATTGATGATGTTGACAAAGACTTGGAGGAGATAGAGATGCTGCTGAAAGGGACCGATTCAGAAAACATAGTGGGATGTGAGGAATACGCTCCGACTCGCCGAGTCGCTTTCATGGACTCGATGAGTCCATTCGAAAATCTCATCAACTTGGACGATTTTGATCTTCTTGCTACCAGTTCCCTGCATGTTCTGGACATGAAGATTTTCTCTAAATCTACAGAAGATCAAGCAGCAGAAGGAGGAAAGGATGGTGAGTTTCAACACGTTCATGTGGCATGCCTCGATACAATAATGCAATATGATGAAGACAATCCACTTGAAGAGGAGGCAAGCTTTGGAGAAGAGGAAAATGAAAGGGTTAGGAGAAATGATGCTGATCACCCATTCATTACCAAAACTCAAGCATGAGTTTTCACCAACTATGAAGTAATGAAGTTTAAAGTAGGAGGAGTGAAAAATATAGTGCAAGAGAATGGGGTAAAAAAGAAGAAGATGAAGAAAAGGGAAATTCATGCAACGGAAGATGATGTTATAAGGAAAAAAGAGAGAAGAATTAAGACGGGCTTACAAGAAGAAGATACACGCTTACAAGACAAAGTATAAACCGCAAAAGATTAGACGTGCATTCCCGAGGCAGGAAAATGAAGAAATGTAGATGGGAAGGAGTCCAGCTAACGACTCCTTAAAAAGAAGCGCTTGGCGGGAGGCAACCCGTTATTAGAGTTTGCTTTCTTTTATCTTTGTTGTTTTAGTTTTGTTTGATTTTCGTTTTTTGGATTTTATTTTAGTCACCTAAATCATCAGGCATGACTGCTTGAGAGTGCGTATGGACTAAGTGTGGGGTGGAATGAATTTTTGTTACAAAATGATATAATTTTTGAATTTTTGCAATTGACTCGCAGAGTCTATCCCTGACTCGACGAGTCTCATCAAATCCCATATAATTTTACATTCGCGACCAGACTCGCCGAGTCTGACCTTGACTCGACGAGTCGGTTTATTTACAAAAAAAATAATAATAATTTTTACATCTGGTAAAACTAGGGTTTTTAACCCAAATGAGATCATATTTCGCCCTTACTCGACGTGTGCCTCCCTTATTTTCTCTCTCAAGCATTCATCAAGTTCTACACTCTTTCTTCAAAATTTTTGAATTCTACCAACAAAGGTACTTAACTTCTTCCATAATTCTGTTAAAGTCATGATTTTTTGATGATTTAGGGTGTCAATTTCATAGAATACCCGATTTTGAAGTTTAGTGAATTTTTAGGGTTTTGATTTACTATTAATTGTGTTGTTTTGGATGGTTATTCTTACTCTAATACATCTTAGGAACATCCATGGACAAAACCCTTGAAAAAATTTTTAAGTTTTATGGTCGAATTTCGATCGACCCGTCGACTGACTCACGCAGTTCATACGACTCACCGAGTCATTCATGGACTCGACGAGTCCATTCGGGGACCCAGATGGAATCTGTTTTGATGTTTTTCTATGTTTTTTTGGGTTGTTTGTCTTTTGTTTTGCAGGGATCATGTTTTCAAGAGAGCAGAGCTGAAGTGGACACCAAGGAGATTTTGCTTGGTTGAATTTCCCTCCGATTGAATCTGCTTCAACAATGACAAGATGGAAGAAGAAGCTGGCTGAGGTCAGGAAGAAGGAGGTTTATGTACCTAATAGGGTTGACTGGGATTGGTTGAAGAATGTCCGGTATGAAGAAGAGTTGGCGCCTTACATTTTGAAGGAATTTACTTACGATGGGGAGATGATTATATGTGATGGATGGAGCTGGGCTTTCAGAATTCAAGAGCCGGTGTATCGAGAACTCTGCTGGGAATTTTTCTCCTCAGTGTCTTTCCGAGGAGGAGATGATTGCTACCACCCCGCGAGTTTTAGTTTTTGTCTTGGGGGCGAATTCCGTCAATGTTCTGTCATTGAGTTGGCATGCCGATTGGGGATTTATGACCGACCATTGGTCACTACTGATACCTTTCGTGCCTTCTTGGATCAATCTCATAAGGTGTTCCCCGACGGTGTTACATGTACGGGTTGGTGGAACACAGTCGCCAACAAATTATATATTCCAAATTCGGCCCAAGAAGGGAGCATTAGGTCACCCACACATCGTCTCATACACCGCTTTATCTCCACTAGTATCAATCAAAGGAAGGACGACGACAAGGTGTCCAAACTTGACGTATTTTATCTTTGGAGTATCATCACGCCTGACACATTTTGCAACATTCCATGGTGTTTGGCCTCTTATTTGTCGGAGGGTGCGGTCAAGGATCGGAAAACCTCCAAAATTAATGGTGGCATGTTCGTGACCCGGCTAGCCAAGTCATATGGGTTAATGACCCGCGGTGCATGGAATTTGATGACAATGATTCCTGCCCCTCCCTTTAATCCCATTCTTTTTCAAAGGGCAAGACTTATTGAAGATTATGGCGGTGGTCATTATGCTATCCCGCATGATGATCCGGTGGTCAGTCCCGAGGTGTCGGGAAGGAGTGTTAGATCGAGACGAGAGCAGGAAGTGGAGGAGGAACTGCCAGTGATTCTGGTGGACAATGATGAAGTACCAATGGATTGGTACAATGTTGAGATGAGGTGGTTACAAGACCAAATGGCGAGGGGTATCAATTTTAGCAATGAATCCCACATGCGGCTTTTTGACCATTTCCATATTCCACACATTGATGGGGGTAACTTCCCTTATATACCATCTTGGGATGAGATCATTAATGCAAGGCAGAGTGGAGTTGGTGGAAGCGGTGCTGCGCATGGTCATGATGAGGAAGAAGATGATTATTTTTTTTATGTTTAATGGAACAATTTTCAATTTATTTTTGTTTTGTTTGGTGTGTTTGAATTTTTAGTTAAGACTTTTATTTTTATGCTTGATGTTTTATTTGCCTTGATGACTTTCAAATTTTGGATTAGGAATGCTTGCATAAAGGGTTAGATTTTGAGAGAGAAAGGAAAAAGAAAGGAAAAAAAGAGTGAGAAAAAAATTCAGGAAAGGGCGGAGTTTAGAGTTAAGGTGTCGAGTCCGGTCCTAAGGGACATGAGTGAATAATTCTAGAAGTTATGGGAAGTTCTTGAGATTCATCAAAAGCTGGAGCAAGTGCAAAATGTGATTTTTTCCACCCAACGGTCGACTCGCCGAGTGCAATTAACGGACTCGACGAGTCGCTTTATATTTTCACACTTTCGAAGCTTTCCATGACTATACTCGATGAGTAATTTGTATAACTCGACGAGTCACTTATTGTTATACCATGAAGACTGCTGATCCGATGCTGTTGTACATACCACTTGACTACTTTTTCTTCCCGATCAATTCCTGAAGATATTATACTATTTTTCCTGCATATTTGGAGCTGTCCACATGTGATTTGATGCCCTAGACATAGATGAACTGTTTCTATGTCTAAAGTTAATTGAAGATGAAGTTGAAGAAAAAGAGATATCGAACTAGCGACTGCTATTTCAGGGGAGTTTGTTCTAATTCTCTATACGTTTCATGTTTGTTTTTCATGCATAACATGCAATGAGGACATTGCATAAATTAAGTGTGGGGTAGGGGGTTGATGTCATCTTAGTAAATGTAGAAACCTAATGTCCTAATTTAGGTTAATTTTTTAAAATTTTTGCATACCAAAAATATGACTTAGGAATTAATTTAGAAAATTTTGGTAAAAAGTAATTAGGATTCCATATTAGAGTTATGTTGATGATTACATGAAGACCCAAATGTTTAGTTGAGCCTATATACGTTCTAGTGCATTTGTGGCTTCCTTATTCCAGTGAAATCATGGGACAAAAACACAACCTCGCTCAGCCCGAAGGATGCAATATGTTTAGCATCGTGTACCAGAAATGTATCCAGGAAAATTATTATCGTTAGCCAATAAAGGTTGAAGTTGAGCGCCCCTGCTTAAGCATGTAGGGTTTTGAGTGAAAAAAGTGAGGTACAAGTTGAAAAAAAGAGAGAATTGCAAGAAAAGTTGTAAGAATTTTGGAGCAGTTAAAGTGAAGATCAAACGATCAAAATTGCAAGAGTTCAAAAATTGAAGATACCAAAAATCATACAAACAAGGTGGTGAATTCACAAGTATTAAGGATCAAATTATCAATAAATTGAACAATTCCAAAGAGCTCCATAGTGGTATCATAAATTGTAATTCTAGATTATGTATGCGTGGGTT
The DNA here is from genome assembly GCF_052625555.1 of Lactuca saligna. Classification (NCBI taxonomy): domain Eukaryota; kingdom Viridiplantae; phylum Streptophyta; class Magnoliopsida; order Asterales; family Asteraceae; genus Lactuca; species Lactuca saligna. Next base: position 113,133,061 of record NC_136417.1, on the reverse strand, counting down.
GCTCAACCAAAAACACCTTGAGTTTAAGAGGTTTTCTGCGAATGGATTCGGAGGGATGCATAAAATGAGCATTGTTCGGGATAAGTGGGCAAATGTTTATGAGGATTGTGAGTCTTCGGAGTATGGGGGGTCCTTAGGAAAACTTTTAGACACAAATGCATGCGTTGCGGTCTTGGCATAATGGCTGGGTTAGATTGGAGTTGTCATATGTGATTCTAATGTGTTAAAATTTAGTTTTGCTTGGGGGCAAGCAAAAGTCAAGTGTGGGGTATTTTGATATTTGCATATTTAGCCTCATAATAAGTATAGATTTTTATCATTTATTAGCTAAGTGAAGCTCGAAAGCAAAAGGAAGCAGGAGAAGCGGTTGGGAGCTCGAGAATTGAACAAAGAAGAAAACCACGAAAAACAACACCTACTCGGCGAGTAGGGTCGACTACTCGGCGAGTCCGATCAAAGAATCGAGAAGATAAAGACTCCGTGACTTATCATGTACGGGAATGAAGGGATGGACTCGGTTAGTCGACAATGGACTCGACAAGTCGTTTCGCATCTATAAAAACAGCTGCCCAGATCGCCATTCGATATTCTAGAACCCTTGGGGAGAAGAAGCTGCGAATCAGAGCCAGGAGAGATCTGAAGAACGAAGATACAACCTAGAATTCAATCTCGAAGGAGATTTGAGGCAAATTCTCATCATTCTACTTAATCTTTTGTTTCCCGTTATGGCTAGACAATTAGAATTCGTTTTATTGATGTTAACTACCTTAATCATGAGCTAAAACTCTTAAACTTCTGTTTGGGGATACATTATTGATACTATGGTTTGATTTATGGTAGGATTAATTCAATGTTGGTGATTTTGTTGATTTTAGCTTGTTAAAGAACCTTGTGTGTGAATGATAACTATTTTTCTATTAATAGGAAGATAATTAAATAGTATGAACATCTTTTAATTATCAACCACATATGCTTATGTGACCACTTCATCATATGACTAGGATTAATGAATATGAAACTAGAATTAATACGAAAAATGGGTAAATTCATGTATGAGCTTGTGTGATGACCATCAACAAAAATTTAACTAAAGGATAAAATTAGTTAGCCATTACAAGTCTAAAATAACCCGAATAAATAATCTAGTGAATTAAATTAAATTAGACAACTGATCACTGTTTGAGTTAGTTTGTTCTCTAAGGATTAGTGCAGCGAATGTGAATCTAATCACGTGAATCAGTAACCAATAAAAGAATCAATCCATTGCACTATTACCATAATATCAACCATAGGATCAATTGAGTTGAACTAAACAGAAGTCCTTCCCATTATTGAATTTAGTTAAATCTTTTCTTTTCTAGTTTTTAGTTTAAGTGATAGTTAGTAAGTTTCTAGTCTTGTAAAACTAGAGAAAACCCCTACGTATTAATTAATTTAGATAAAATTAGTCTTTAGTTGAAATATGCTGTTCCCTGTGTTCGATACCGTACTTATTTTGCTTTACCACAATTGATAGGTCCACTGCCTTTGTGTGTTCATTTTCTAATTAAAAAGTAGGGTTAAAACTAAGTGAGTTTACACACATCAAGAATACTATAACAGAGAATAGTAGACAGAGAATACTATAACAGAGAATAGTATAACAGAGAATCCTAGACAGAGAATACTATAATAGAGAATACTGTACAGAGAATACTATACATAGAATACTATTACTATAACAAGTATACTATAACAAGATTCTAGATAACATCAACTGTGACTCTTTTACATGGCATAGCAACCAATTTGTTATGTCATGTTTGGTAATCAGAGTCTCCTGGAGGTAGAGTCTGAGTTTGTGTATAGATCTATACTGGACTGACTATCCTACACCTAGCTGCTCGCTACAGCAGGATTTGCAAGTCTACGGGTGACAAATGTCATATTTTTCGGCGTCTTACATCGTCGTTTCTCATTTAGTCTAATTAGTATGGTTACTACTGCATCACACCCAAACCTAAACTAATGATCAGTTTAAGGTAGTTATTACTACAGTAGGTACAATATACAGTAAAGTAGTTCATACATATTTTCCCATTGCATTCAAATTGTGATCATCTCATATAACCGGTAATGTAAACTATATTTTTGTAATGATAGTCAATCTTGGGAAAGATACTCACTTTTACAAAGAACAAACTTAGAGAACAGTCGGGTCTTGGTAGAAAACTATTTCTTATACTAGTAAAAAAATATAGGATTTTCTAGGAGTTTTCAAACATATACAAACTTTTACAATGAACATTTACAAACACTTTCAGTAAACATATACAAACATTAACATTAAATACTTATGAACTCACCAGCTTAAATGCTGATTTACGCTTTCAAAATAACTTGTATTCTCAGGTCGTCAGTAGACAGGTACCGATGCTAGGTTTTGAGAAGACGAAGCTTATGTCAAGGCTCATCTTTTATTTTGATTATCATGTTAATGTCTTATTACTATGAAAGAACACACTTGTATTAAAACTATACTATTAATGCAATGGATGATGTTGTTGCTTGTTTACTACTTTGCATTGTTATGATATTGTACATGACGTCCTCTGCCCCCGAACGTTTCCGTCGTTTCGGTTTTTGGGTGTGACACCATTGTCAATGTCCGTGGAAGTTTAGGGAGTAGATATTTAAATCAAATTTGATTTACTAGTGCGCCAAATCATCGCTGATTCAGTAGCAACAAGAAAATAGGTAAGATCGATAAGGGTCACATCGTGATCTATCATATAGTAGTATTTAACAAACTGACTATACAACTCGGGAAGTGACTGAAGAAACCATTCAATAGCCAACTTCCTTGGGAAAACAACACCCAAAATTCCCATCATATCAATGTGTGGCTTCATCTCCAAGACGTGAGTACACACAGACCTTCCATCTTGATGTTTTAATGCAAGTAGGGCTAGAGTGACCTTGAACTTTTCAAGTCTTTAAACTTTTGGGTTAGGTAGAATTATTGGAGGAGGTGGAGGAAGTAAATTATGATTTCCAGTCCCATTAATTCATGACGAAGGGATTAATCTTTCACCTTGATGGCCATGTGGGATATCATCTGCATTAGGAAAGCTTGTTCCATAAGATTTGGGTAGACATAGTTGTCTGAACTACACATCTACAAGGGAGAAATTCAAAATTCAAGTAAGTTGATTTAAGTCCTTAATATAACACCCAAATGAAATATTAAGGCTAGAACCCAACACAATATTCTACAATTCGGAAGAGGGATGCCGTAATCCAATTGTAAAAGATTTCAAGGTAGGTAAATGACGAGTTACCAATTTTCACCATAAAAAACGAAATTGAACATTAGGTTTTAAATGAATTGAAATTCCTAGATCCTTTGATATTCATTAAACTTTTTAATGGCATGTTTAAATCTCGATTATGCCCTTCAAGTTTGTGAATGGGATACCGAGGATCACAAACAAGTTGTAAATAACCATGCAAATTAGCTTGCTACACTCGAAGTCATATATCACCTAATCAATGTGCTGGTTAACCACACACACACTCCATTGACCTATAATAAACATCAAACTACCCTTTGCCACCCTTACTAGTCCAATGTTAGTGTGCCGGTTAACCACACACGCTCCACTAACGACTTGGCAAGATGCAAAGTGCAATTTCATGGGTTAGCACCATATTCACCTTTTCCTAAAGTAACTAAGATTGGGATTTTAATAAAATTTTAATTACTTTATAATTATCATTATACTTATAATAAGAAATAGTTTCCTATCCTACTCGTTCAGTTAACGACCCTCCACCAGTCAAGGAAGCGGTAGGTGAGAGTGGACACCCATTAAACTGCCATTTTATAGGTAGTAACCTTATACCACCCCCCCCCCCCCCCTTATAGATTGGCTTCGTGAATGAGGCCTACTAACAGTAAGACCGGCTTACTCTTATAAACATACACACACACACGTATATATATATATATATATATATATATATATATATATATATATATATATATATATATAGACTTTTAATATTATAATAGTATAAGGGTTGAATCTTAACTTTTAAAATTCTAGGGTTTTCGAACTAAAGTACTCATAAGTCTTACTTTACAAATTCCAAAACTTGAGGGCAAGTTTTGAATTATTCAAAATAACTTTTGGTTTTTATAACTTATGAGTTTAATGCATTTTTAAAAGAGAGACTTTTCATTTTCCATAACTTGAGGACAAGTTATGGAGTTCATAAAATGCATTTAGATCATATTTTTTTAACTAACAAAAATTATAAAATAATATATCTATGATCTAGCTAAACTCGTAAGTCAAGATAATTCATATCAATAATTTGCAAGAAATTAGCCAATCATATAAACTAATACAAATCTTGAAACTATGACAATTATCTTTTAATTGAATGAGCATGATCACTACCATATAAAAAATAGATTTTATTATTCAAAACAATTTGTGGTAATGATCCTAATCCAACTCTGGCCAAGAAATCGAAAATTTGCTGCCTGACCATGCAACTCGTTGATCCCATCTATGGACTCACCAAGGTCATGCCTAAATTCATCATACTCGTCAAGTTTAAGCATGGACTCGTCGAGTAAGTGTTGTCAGACAACTTTCCGACTTTGAAAATTAATACATTTACATCAAATCTAATAAAAACCAACCCATGGCTCTGATACCATTGTTGAGTTTTTGTATACTACAACATCATATGGTGCACATACAACCCTAAATGCATTGGATCTATGTTTTCTCTAATTATACATGAATTATTGTTTCCAAAGCATTAAGCCTACAACTAGCATATAATTGACATAAACATCATAAAATACTATTTATGAATTTACCTCTTTATGTAGCTTGTAGAACATGTTGTAATTGGCCTTTCAGAACTTATCAACTCAAATTTGATGCCTCAAATGGTTCACAAACACCATGAACAAATGGAGGAATTTTGAGAGAGAATATGAAGTAGTAAAATTCGGTTATTTGATTCTCTAAGAATACATGTTCAACCATTTTAGACTAAAGGGGAGTAATATATATAGTGTAGGAATACAAGGGTCATGGGTAAACCCTAATCCATACACTTGGATTATGATCCATATTTCATGTGGGCTAACTCTTCATTGAAACTTACATAAACTTAGCCCATCATTGATTAATAGCCCAATCCATCTCTCTCTCTCCCCCTCTCTCTCTCTCTTTATATATATATATATATATATATATATATATATATATCACTCATTACATAATCAGTTCTCGTATATTTAATTAGTCTCTTTTGATCACAACATTAATTCTAAATTAATTCTTGATCAATACTAATTAAATAATATGATTTCATATTAATATATTAGAACTTATAATATATTAATAAATCATAATTAACCTCTTCTCAAAAGTCCATCCTATCAAATTGCTCTGGTGAAGGCAACCCAAATGGACCATGCTACTCTCGGGTCAAGTACATACCAATTATAGTTATGGGCTTAGACACCTAATCCAACACAATGAAGTTCTTCAGCCATATCGCCTCCTTCGACGCTTCGCTTGCTGCTATATACTCTGATTCACTCGTTGAATTAGCTACAGTCTCCTGTTTGGAACTCTTCCAAGTTATTGATCCTCTATTCAGGGTAAACAGCCAACCTGACTGAGAACTGAAATTTTCTCTGTCGGTCTGAAAGTTGGCATCACTATACCTTGTCACTCACATGTCATCACTCCTACCAAGGGTAGGAACCAGTCCTTAGTCCTCCACAAGTACTTAAGATAGTTCTTTACTGCAGTCCAGCGAGCGTTACCAGGATTCCCTTGATATCTACTGACCATGCTCAAGGTAAAGGCCACATCAGGGGGAGTACAAGTCATAGCATACATAATCGAGCCAAATGTGGAAGCATATAGTACTCGACTCATCTTAGCTATCTTGGCCTCTGTACTCAGACTTTGAGTCTTACTCAATTTGGTATTGCTTTGATTGGTAAGTCACCTTTCTTGGAATCCTCCATGTTGAACTGTGTCAACACCTTATCCAAGTAGGTATTTTTACTAAGTCCAATTAGTCTTTTACTCATGTTTCTTAATATCGTTATCCCTAGAATATAGAAAGGTTCTCCGAGGTCCTTCATAGCGAAACACTTTCCAACACAGGACTTAACCTCCTGCAAGGTTGGAATGTCATTTCCTATGAGAATTATGTCATCCACATACAACACTAGAAAGCTAAATATACTCCCACTAGCCTTGACATACACATGAGACTCATCCTCGCTTCTCGAAAATCCAAACTCTTTGACTTTCTCATCGAAACAAAGATTCCATCTGCGAGATGCTTGTTTCAATCCATAAATGGATTTCTCAAGCTTACACACTCTATTAGTGTACTTTGCATTGACAAAACCCTCTGGCTGACTCATGTAAACATCTTCAGCTAACTTGCTATTAAGGAAAGCGGTTTTGACATCCATTTGCCATATTTCATAATTATGAAATGCAGCTACGGCTAGCATAAACCTTATAGATTTAATCTTCGCTACTGGTGAGAAGATCTCGTCATAGTCAACTCCAGGAGTTTGACTAAATCCCTTCGCAACCAATCGCGCCTTATATGTGTGTACTTTCCCATCCATGCAGGTCTTCTTCTTAAAGATCCATCTGCACCCAACTGTCTTACGACCTGGTACATTGTCAACCAAGTTCAAAACTTGATTGTCATACATGGATTGAATCTCGTTGTCCATCACCTATTTCCATTTAGCGGACTTGTGGCTTACCATGGCTTCCTTGTAGTTGTTAGGTTCATCCAAATTTATCAGTGTGCTATCACTGATAAACGTATCACCATCCGTAGTAATATGGAAACCATATAAAACAGGTTGAACACTAACTCTACTAGAACACCTCAGAGGTACAAACTTGTCAACTGGTTCAACAGGAGTTTCCTCCTCAAGTTAGGCGCTAGTGTTTAAGGTTCTTTCATCATTTAACTCTTGAAGCTCTTCAAGGTCAATTTTCCTCCCACTGTCCTCTTAGCGTATGAGTTCTCTCTCTCTCTCTCTCTCTCTCTCTCTCTCTCTCTCTCTCGGAAAACCCCTCTCCTTGCAACGAAGACAACATTGTGACTCGGTCTGTAGAAGAGATATCTGAAGGACTTCTGTAGGTATCCGATGAAAATACAATGCTCATTGAGAGGTTTGAGCTTGTCATGAGTCCCACGCCTCACGAAAGCCTCGCAACCCCAAACCTTGATGTATGCTAACGAGGGAACCTTCCATGTCAACATATCATGAGGTTTTTTGGAAACCTTTTTAGTTGGGACTCGATTAAGGATATAGGCGGCAGTCTCTAATGCATACCCCGAGAATGAGCTAGGTAACAAAGCTCGACTCATCATGGTAGGAACCATGTCCAACAAGATTCGATTGCGCCTCTTAGCCACACCATTAAGATGTGGTGTCCTAGGTGGTGTCAATTGTGAAATAATTCCATATTCCTTAAGATAGTCTTGGAACTCGATACTAAGATAGTCACCACCCCGATCGGATCGGAGCATCTTTATCTTCCTGCCCAACTGATTCTCCACTTCTTGTTTAAACTCTTTGAACTTTTCAAAGGTTTCTGACTTGTGCTTGATTAAGTAGATATAGCCATATCTGCTGTAATCATTAGTAAAAGTCACGTACATACGGTTAGCATCCCTTGTGGTGGTTCTAAAGGGTCCACACACATTGGTATGTATGAGATCCAACAAACGCTCACCCCTTTCACAAGTATCAGTAAAGGGTGACTTGGTCATTTTTCCAAGCAAACAAGATTCACAAGTGTCATCTGACTTTAAGTCGAATGACTCCAAGACTCCAGCCTTTTGGAGTTGGCATGCGCTTCTTATTGACATGTCCAAGACAACAATGCCACAAGCATGCCTTGTCCAAACTATTGGACGAATCAATATGCAATACATTATTTCCTAAGTTGTCTATAACCATCACAGTTTCATTTACACCATTACAAGGCAATGTTTTAAAATAAAATACACCATTATAAAAAGAATTAATAGAACCCGTTTCATTATCAAATGAAAATCTAAAACCTTGTTTGTACAAACCATGAAAGGAAATAATATTTCTCGCCATATCAGATGAGAAGCAACAATTATTCAATTGTAATTCTAACCCACTACTAAGCAATACAAAATAAACTCCAATCTTGGTGACTGGTATCACTTTCCTATTCCCCATGATTAAGTTCATCTTCCCGTGCTCCACATCCTTACCTCTTTTTAGTCCCTGCAAATTAGAACAAATGTGGAAACCACAACTTGTATCAAGGATCCGAGAACAAGAACGTGATGAGTTATTATATAGAATACTGTAAATACCTACATGGGTGGGCTTTATCTTCCCATCCTTGATATCCTGCAAGTATTTGGGGCAGCTTCGCTTCCAGTGCCCTTATTCATGACAATAGAAACACTCTGCTTCTTTTGGATTAGTGGAAGGAGTAGTAGAACCACCTTTGGTTCTACTAGAAGACAAATCATCATGGGACTTTCACTTGTGGCTCTTAGAAGGATCCTTCCTCTTCTTCCGTTTCCCATGTGCAATTGCCAAAATAGGGGCAGTAGCGGTAGGAGTAGAAACAACAAATTACCTTTGAGACTACTTTCAGCAGTCCTCAAAAGGCTTTGAAGTTTTCTAAGAGTGACCTCCTCCATGTTCATATGATAAGTCATACGAAACTGATAATACCAAGGAGTTAAAGAGTGTAGAATGATATCAATGGCCCACTCTTCATCGAATTTGACATTCAATTTCAGCAATCGGTCCACAAACGTGTGCATTTTCTGCAAGTGGCCATGATGGACTCTTCATCCTTCATCTTTGTTGTTATCATGGAGGAAATGATTTCATACCTTTCCTGTTGAGCACTTTGATGGTATCTTTCCATCAAGTCTTGGTGCATCTCGAAAGGGTAGTAGTCCTCGTAGGACTTTTGAAGTTCAGTTGTCATAGTGGCAAGCATGATACAAGACACCTTTGTGGCATCCTTCTCATGTGTCATATACTTATCAACATCTTCAGGAGTAGTATTGGCTTCATCAATCTCCTTAGCTCTTTATCGATGACATATTCCTTGTCCTCGTAGCGAGTGACCATCCTAATGTTTTGAAACCAGTATTTGAAGTTCGAACCGTCAAAGTTGACCATCCCACACAAGTTCATGAGGGAGAAAGAGCCAGAAGGGTTTGAGCTAGAATAGGTGTTGGAAGACATCTGAAAAAGAAAGACAAAGTTTAGATTAGATAAGAATCCTTAATATAACACCCAAATGAAATATTAAGGCTAGGACCCAACACAATATTTTATAATTCATAAGAGGGATGTTGTAATCCAATTGCAAAATATTTGAAGGTAGGTAAATAACAATTTACCAATTTCCACCACGAAAAACGAAATTGATTATTAAGTTTTGAATGAATTGAAATTCCTAGATTCTTTTGAGATTCATTGAACTTTTCAATGGCATGTTTAAATCTTGAGTATGCCGTTAAATTTTGTGACTACGATACTGAGGATCACAAACAAGGTGTGAATAACCATGCAAATGTGCGTGGTACTCTTGATGTCATTTATCACCTAATCAATATGCTGATTAACCACACACACTCCATTAATCGATGACAAACAACAAGCCACCCTTTGCCACCCTTACTAATCCATGTTAGTGTGCCAGTTAACCATACATGGTCCACTAAGAAGTTGTGTTAGGTCATAATTTTGTGGTTACAGCTGTATAGGTGTTTACGGCCATGAACACGTGTGCGGTTGGTCGTGTCCTATAAATAGGTGTGTGTCCTGTCTGTGAACAGTGACGTTGTTTACGGTGTCTATGTGTGTTTTTCAATGTGTACTTGACGTTTAAGCAATAAAATGTGTGCATTTCTTGATTAATTACTTCTTCTACTCCATTCTTGTGTTTGATTCATCCTTGCTGGATCCATTGTTTGATCACTAGCTTGGTTCCAGAATTTATGGGACATTACAATTGGTATCAGAGCCAATCTAGTGTCCAATTGATTCCAGTTCATTTTCAGTTGGAGTTTATTCCCTTTTTTGTGACTTTTCAAGTGTTTGTTGCCTAGTTCTTGTTCTTTTCGTGATTTCCAAGCTAAATAGGTTGAAGATTTTTTGTTTTCATCAAATTATATGTGTTTGCGGTTGAAGATCTGTTGAACCTATCACGGACATGAACATCGTGTACGGCAGTGAACCATTCTTGATCAATGTTTACCACCGTAAACCATTCATCTCCATAGACCGTGAACTTCTATTTGCCTATGTTCAACTCATTGATTGTGTTCCATTTGTTGACCATGAATTGTTTTGTGTGTACGGTCGTGATCATAGTGTACGGCTGTGATCATAGTGTACGACCGTGAACTCTATACAACCGAGAACTCACTTGAATATAGAACAATTTATGTTTTGTACATTCCTTTTTAGTTTTATCAGTTCAATCAATTACGAAAAACCAAAAACAAATGGAACAACAGAACATGGCTGCTCATCAAGAACTGGACTCCATCTTGGGTACAACTACCAGAATTCCATGCTTAATGTCCGTTGAGGGTTTTCTCGATTGGATGTACCGTATGGAGAAGTACATAAAGATGAAAGATTTCAAAATATGAAGAAGCATCTTAAAAGGAACAGTCATTGACATGGATTTTGAGAACTACATCGATGAAGACTTTGAAAAGATCGAGGAACAGGGGAAAGCGCTTGGTACACTTACAATTGCTTTATCCCCGGAGATTGCACAGGGTTTCAAATAATACACTACAGCAAAAGCTTTGTGGGAAGAACTGATTGAGATATACGAAGGAAATGAGGATATGAAGTAGAGTCCTCAAGACATGCTAAGGAAGAAGTTCAATATGTTCAACCACATACTTGGAGAATCTTTAGAAGCTCAACTGCCGAGGTTCATCACTCTCACTACTGAGATGAGCTCTATTGGTATTTTGGTTACAAGGTCTAAGATTAACAAGAAGCTTCTAAATTCTCTGCCAAAGTCATGGGACATGAACGTCTCATTTATACAAAAATAGACAAAGGACCTCAACCGTCTGAGTCTTGTGGAAGCCATGGCACTTATCAAGGCATGTGATCTGGATGACAAACAGAGAGAGATCAACCACATCAACTCCTATTCCACTGCTAATTTGGCAATTTCTTCAAACAGTGCATTCTCATCTTTTACCGCTCCTCAACCTCAAACCTTTATTGCTCCTCAACCATCATCTCATGCTATTCCACCCATGAATAATTTTCAAACATCAATGCTTTGTCCACAAGCAGCTTCCTCCTCAAAAGCACCTATTTCCAATCCCACCCCCAATGAAACCGATGAGAATATGGCATTACCAACTGGACTTGTTAACTGCTATAACGCCTTTTTGGCTGGAGAGTTGCCTCCTCAACTCTCTTTTACCGACCTTGATTAAATACACCTAGAATATGTCGAGGAGATGGACATCACATGGAAGATTGCCATAGCTATGTTTAGAGCCAAACAATTCGAAAAGAAAACTAGCAAGAACAACTGAGGAATGAACGCGGAGAAGAAGGTCAACTTCAATAAGGGCAAACTAAGATGTTTCAATTGCCATGAGCCTGGTCACTTTGCCAGAGAATGCCTAAATCCAGACAGGAGGGAAAACAGTGAAAGAACCATGGTTCCAGTCGGAAGCAGCAGGGGAGCTACCACCAACAATCAAACAGTGAATTTGGCAGTGGTGGCTCACTCGTTTGATTTGGAAGATCAGATTCATGCCCTAAACATCTCAGGACCTGAAATTGCTCACCTGGACCAGATCAATGATGTCCCTGAAGAGAAAGCTGAAGTTGATCCGAAGGAAGAAATGATGGAACTACAATTTTCTTTTATGGTACAGGCTACCCCAGAGCCGCAGAGAAAGAGGTTAGTGAAATCTCTTGTTCTCAAACCTACATTAACACTGTCAAGTTTTTACGTGAGCAAATTGAATTGATAAAAAGGGTGAACGGGGACCTTAAATATGAGCGGTACAACCTTAGGAAAGGCCAGAAACCATTGAAGAACAACTAGAGGATAAGACTAAGGAGTTTAGGAAATTATAGGAGGAGTATAGTAACAAGTGTGAAGATTACAATTACATTAAGAAACAACTTGCTGTTGTCACTGAAGAACTTGACACATTGAAAATACGTTTTGAAAATGCTGATTTTAACTTTAAGAATTTTGATGTGTTAAGTGAAAAAGTTGCGACAATAATTTAAAAAATGAAGTGGAAGGACCAAAAACAAGTAGGTATAGGATATGAGAGTGTCCCTCCTCGTTTCAATCACAATTATATTGCTAAACCTTTCACTCAGGAGGAGATCGACTGAGAACCGTTTATGGTGTATGGCAAACCAGCTATACAAGCGACGAAAAATAGTGCTAAGGAAAAAGATACTAACGTTTCTAATTCCTATGCAGATTTGTCGTTAAGTCAGGAAAAGCAAGAGGCTGGAGAGAAAGTGTTTGAAAATAAATTTGTTTTAGAATTTGGTGTCTTTATTTTGAATGATGATGATTGTGTGTCTAAGTCAAAACTTGATGTGTTGATTTGTGATGATTTGCTTTCAAGAACTAATGGTTTTGATAAACGTAATGATGTTATTGCTAAAAATGATAAATCTGACACAAGCACATCCACTCCATCTACACCTGTCACATAGCCTGATTCTTGCACTTGCACATGTGGGAAAAGTAGAGGAGTAAATAAGAGAACAAAATCCAAAATAGGAGGTACCAGTTTTCATGAGAAAAATCATATATGTTTTAACTATGGTACTGTTGGCCATATCGCTCGCAATTGTCCTAATAGGGCATTTGTTCATTTTTCTGCACCAAGAAGAGAAAATGAGTCACGAGGAAGGTCTCTCATGAGAAAGTCCTCGAGATCTCATCTTCGTGATGATGATTGGAATGTTCATAAGGACAAGAGAAGGGCTGAACTTAAAACGAATAAACAGGTTTCTACTAAAACAGCCATAGGTGAGTTGACAAGATCGAATGCGACTAAGCCAAGATCGATTTCGTCAAAGGCAGCGTCTGGATCTTTTACTAATCCTAGCCGAAAATCTAAATGCTTAAAACAAAAGAAAAGTAATTCAAATTACCTGTGAATATTTCAAAACCTAATTACCAGTGGGTGCCCAAATCTTCAATTGTCCAATCATCCTCATCTTCTAAGTGTGCATCTGATAGTAAACTAAATACAAAAACTCAAAAAGAAAAATCTATGAAAGTCAAGGGTAAGACCAGGGTTCTAATGACCTGCGTCCCAAAATCTAATTGATCCCAGACATTATGCAGGAACAGCTGCAGAGGAATGTCGTCAGACCTTGGTATGTCGACAATGGTTGTTCCCGCCACATGACAGGAGACATTTCTCAGTTGCACGACATTCAAAACTTTAACGGGGAATTTGTTTCCTTTGTAAGAGGAGATGGAGGAAAGATCACACAAAAAGGAACCTTTACCAATGGAGTGCTAAGCTTTGAGAACTTCAACTACGCGCCCGAGTTGAAGCATAGTTTGTTGAGCATCTCTAAAATCTGCGACAAGGGCTACTCTAATCACTTTACTGATAAAGAATGTCTTATTTTGAAACCAGGGATCGTCATCCCTGAAGAATGGATTTTAGTAAAGTCAAAAAGAGACGGGAATGCTTACATTATAGACATGAATCATAATCTTCTGGAACAAGTCATGTGCCTCTTCTCTAATGCCTCCGAGCACAATGCTATGTTATGGCACCGGCGGCTCCGCCATGCAAACACAAAGAACTTGAATCGACTTACAAAGAGCAAGATCGTGTGTGGACTCCCAATCAAATACTTCATTACATTTGAAAAGTGTGTGGCTTGCGCACAAGGAAGTCGCTCATAACTGATAATGGGACAGAATTCAAGAATGCCGTTCTAGATCATTTTTGTGTTGAACAGGGGATCGTGCGTCAATATAGTGTTGTTCGCACACCGCAACAAAATGGTGTTGTTGAACGGAAGAACCATACGTTGAAAGACGCCGCTAGGACGATGCTGTATGATTCCAAACTTCCAGTCTTCTTTTGGGCCGAGGCGATCAACACAGCCTGCTATCTTCAGAACCGGGTTCTGATCAACAAACCTCAGATGTAGACCCTGTAAGAAATACTATACGGTCATAAGCCATCGGTTGCTCACTTTCATGTCTTTGAATGTCCTTGCACCCTCCATCACTTAGAGCCCAACCCCAAGTTCAGATCGAAGGTCGATGACTACTACTTCGTGGGATACGTTGCACGTACCACATACATGGTCTACAACAAGAAAAAAAAAAGAAAATTGTGTAATCCTTTGATGTGTGCTGGCTGGAGGAGAACAAGAATGACGCCCGAGTCGGTCCTGATTGGTTATTTGATTACGCTTCTTTGTTTAAATCTTTTAATGCATTTTCAGATGATTTTTTAGGTACTTCCACATCTTCGAAGGCTATACTTGATGACGAAGAAGAGGTTGTGTACATACCACTGGTAGTTCCTCTTACCACTCCTGTGGTGGATGTAGTAGTTCCAAGTACTTCCTCCGAATCTCCGAGTCAACAAATCAATCTAGATGCTGATGCCACTCCGCTTACTCCTGCTGAAAGAGAGTTCATGACGAGAGATACTTCTGCTGCAACTCAAACTTTCATCGAGCTTCTCTTTCACGAGCCAATAGAGAACGAGTACATAAAAAGCCCCTCTGATGGTCCCAGATCACCTGAGGGTGGATCGGTCAGCAAATGATGGATTAATCAATGTTCATAACTTTCCTGTCTTGCTTGATGATATCAGTCATGAGATCCCTAAAAGACTTCAACGTGATCATTCAACCGAGAACGTAACTGGGCCACTGGGAGACGGAGTCAAAACGAGGAGTCAGAGCGGAGACATTAACACATGTCTCTACACTTGCTTTATCTCCCAGATCAAGCCAAAGAACATCCAAATGACATTGAATGAACCTGGCTAGGTTGACGCGATGCATGAGGAGTTACATCAGTTCGAGAAACTGGGGGTTTGGCAGTTGCTTAAGCTGCCAAAGGGCAAGAAGTCTCTTGACACAAGGTGGGTCTGCAGAAACAAACAAGATGATTCAGGGGTCATTGGACACAATAAAGCACATTTGGTTGTTCGTGGGCTTCGGCAAATCGAATCACTTGACTACACTGAGGTGTATGCTCCTGTAGTGCGCCTTGAAGCTATCTGTATCTTCTTAGCGTATGCTTCTTACATGGGGTTCACTGTGTATCAGATGGACGTTAAGACTGCCTTTATTTATGGAGCCGTGAAAGAGGATATTTACGTTGATCAGCCTCCCGGTTTTGTCAATTCAATGTTTCCGAATCACGTATACAAATTAGACAACGCTTTTTATGGGTTGCATCATGCTCCTCAAGCTTTGTATGCTACCCTAATATATCATTTGTTCGAGCATGGTTACACTAGAGGCACGATCGATTAGACACTCCTTATAAAGCATGCGGATGCCGATCTCATTCTTGTTCAGATATATGTTGACGACATCATCTTCGGGTCGACAAGCCAATAACTCTCCAAGGATTTCGAGATGATTATGAAGAAGAGGTTCGAGATGAGTTCTTTGGGAGAGATGCTGATGTTTCTGGGTTTGCAAGTACCTCAAAGTTCAACCAGAATTCTGCTCCACCAAGGAAAATATATTGATGATATGCTTGAGAAGTTCGGGTTTAAAGACTCAAAGCCTGCCTTAACTCCGATGGCCGAATGAACCCTGTTGAATCCAAATCTAGAAGGTGCATATGTAGATCAGACTGAGTACAGATCAATGATCGGATCCCTAATGTATCTGACTGCGAGTAGGCCAGACATCATGTTCATATTCTATCAATGCGCTCGATATCAGGCTAACCCTAAAATCTCCCATTTAATTGCAGTCAAAAGAATTTTTCGGTATCTCAAAGGTAGCCCAAAATTGGTTCTTTGGTACCCAAAAAAATCTGATTTTGATTTATATGCATTCGTTGACAGCAATTATGGGGGTTGTGAGCTTGACAGGAAATCGACTTTCGGGGGATGTCAGTTTTTGGGTGACTGTCTGGTATCCTGGTAGTGCATCAAACAACAAACGGTCTCAACCTCAACGGTGGAGGTGGAATATGTTGCTGCTTCTGCCTGTTGTTCTCAAGTCATATGGATTCAACATCAGCTTTTGGATTACGGTTTGAATATTCTAGAAACCCCCATATTTTGCGATAATGATACTGTAATTCAAATTCCCAAAAATCCAGTCCAACACTAAAAAACCAAGCACATCGACATCAAAGTGCATTTTATCAGAGATTTTTATGAGCATTCGCTCATTCGGTTGGAACAGATCCACAATAATAACAATGTGTCGAATTTGTTTACAAAACCGTTTAACAAAGCTCGATTTGATGTGCTTGTGGGTTTTCTGAAAATGATTCGTTTTGAAGACTAATTTTTTGTTTATAGGTAGTTTAAATTTGCGCATTTAATTTCCTTTCTCTCCGATGCACAAATTTAAGGGAGAAATAAAATCTAAACAAAAATTAAAAAACTAAAAAAATAATAAAAAAAATTTAAAAACATTGAAAAATCAGAATAGCCAAAAATATAATCTCATGGTAGTTTGTCTGCAGGTGTTGTGATGGCAAGTGATATCAATATGTGATAACAGGCAATTTGAATCTCTGTAAGGTACCAAAGTTGAATTGTCTAGGCTCTGTGTTCAATGCACTGGTAGGCACGAGAGATTTAAAATGGACTTGACTAGGCATAGATGAACTTAAGGAATCAAAAGACTTGAAAAATCTTGACCTAGGTAGATCCGTTTAGCTTGAAAATACGATGCTCATGTAGGTTGAGTAGGGAGATATACATGGGAATCTGCAGATCACACTAAATAATCTGTATCTAGAACCGTGGCTTTTCTTTTCCTCAATGTACGAACTCTGCCCTTAATTTCGGTATTGACAGGGAGGCCGGGGAATTCCAATAAATTAGGTCCGTAGAAAGGTTATTTTCTTTCTTTCTTTCTGTTAGTCATATGTTGCCTCCTCTGCGTGATTGAAAGATATCTGACCTAGACTGCAACATATGCAATTCTATTGCTCTGCGTCTTCTATCTATGCAATTCTTTCTACCTGTTAGCCATATATTGTCTCCTTTGCGTGATTGAAACACATCCGACCTGGTACACAATATATGCACCATTCTACTTCTCAATCCCTCTAAATTTGGTTAGTCATATGTTAATCCCTCCATGTGATTGGAAGAGATCTGATCTGGGTGTACAACATATGCATTCTAAATCTGACTTCTCCCATAATAAATGTATGCTCATCTAAAGTAAGGAGCAATTTGGAAGTACCTGATTATTGGGGTATATCAGGAAGTGGGAAACATGTTCTACCACATCTAAAATTTAACAATTAATATGTTGTCTGTAAATCTCGCTGCTCAATTTAGCTGGACAACAATATCCTTGGTTATCATCAGCTGAATGGTCTTTAGGAATTTTATCTAGGAACTTAGGGTCACAATCTCTTGTCACTTGTAGTTTGTCCTAAATCTGTCACAATATTTTGTGTTTAAGTAGACCACAATATCGACGCTTGACCAAATCTATTCATGAAGGGGGAGGTACCGATAAAAAGATTTAGTGGTTATTGAATCAAAATCAATTCATACATGATAAATTTACCAAGAATCGACCTGATTTTGAGTGGTTATTAAATAAACAACGTTTTTCGGCAACTGTTAATGTGTTCACGGCCTTTGAAGCATTCACGACCATGTAACCGTTTGCGGCTGTGAACCCTATTTTGAACATAATATCGATTTCTTTTCCTTTGATTCAATTAAATTCAAAGCCTAATTAACTGATAAATGAGAAAACTTGGTGTTTATTGATTAAATTATGTGTTTTCTCACTTCTCTCGGTTGGTGCAAATCAACAATGCCTGACTTGAAGTTTGCAGACATCCATAACCTTGCCATTTTACTGGTTGATCCACCAACCGCACACAGTGATTTCAAGTCCATGGTTCATGGATTGAAGAGATGTTGCTTAGCTTTTGCCCTCACATCCACTCAGTGATCTACCAAGGCTTGATAAAGCAGTTTTGGAGCAAAGCCATTGTGATCGAGGAGAAAATGATGCAGTCTCCATAGAATCAACTATCTGTGGGAAGAAGATCATTGTGATGGAGCAGATCATCCGTGAAGTATTGCAGATTGATGACAAGCAGAAGTTTCCAATAGACATTGACATGGATCATATCGAAACAATCATTGAACAAATGGGCTATGAAGGGGTGTTTCGTCCGAAAATCAAGAAACTTTTGCCACCCTACTGGAGGTTCCTAGCTCATGTGTTCGTGAGCTGCATCTCAGGACAGAGAGTCGGAGCTGATGAAATCTCTTTACTCAATATGGGGCAATTGTTGCATTAGCTACGGGTCTTGACTTCAATTATTCAAAGTACATCCTGAATGAGATGGTCGGGAACGTTAAAGGGAAGAAAAAAGACAAAGTTTTGATGTTCCCAAGATTCTTGTAGATGATCTTCAATAGCAAGCATCCAGAGATTTAAACGAAAGGAGAAACACTTGATGTTAAATCCCTTGGTTCGAATACCTTCGGTTTAATGAAACAGAACCTCAAGGGTGAGTTCATGTTTGAAGGGAAATATCTAGTGGTGAAATTTAGTCAATTTGCTGAAGTAAGTGATGGATTTGAGACTGAGAGCTCCTATGTTCATGTAGAAACCGAAGATGAAGTAATAACTGCTTCCAAGCATGAGGAAGAACCTGTTCCTCTTGTTGTGATCATGGCAGAGGTACATGATCAAATGAAAGACGTGGAGGTGCAGGAAGATTATGATGCTGTGGGTTATGATGAGAACGATGATGGTGAGAATGTTGATGATGAGGTTGTTTATGAAGATGATGTGAATTTGTGTGGTGCTTTATCTGGTTTCAATAATGATGACATTTGTTTTGAATTCGAGAAGATGAATATTGACCAACGAATGAAGAACTCAACTCGTTCTTTGACAATGTCGATG
The DNA here is from genome assembly GCF_052625555.1 of Lactuca saligna. Classification (NCBI taxonomy): domain Eukaryota; kingdom Viridiplantae; phylum Streptophyta; class Magnoliopsida; order Asterales; family Asteraceae; genus Lactuca; species Lactuca saligna. The sequence goes on along the minus strand of NC_136417.1, from coordinate 113,113,839 downwards.
ATGTTGTGCAAAACACAACAGAGACATAGGGTTGATAATGTTCTTAAGACGACGCCTCCTTCCGATGATCACATGGTTGGTGCTTCAATCAATCCGGATGCAACCTCAAGGATTCCTCCCCTTCCGGTTGTCACTCCTATTTCTTTGCTGTCTGAGAGTGATCTTGCTATGACCTTTGCTTCCCAGCCTCCGTTGAAAAGAAGACGAGCTGACCCGAGGCCGGGAGTGATTATTAGAGATCAAGCGCCGCCAACGCAGCTAACAACCACAACCGCCGCTACACCTTCTATGCCAGCCCATGATAGTCAAGTGGGGCCAAGCACTGTTTTTGAAACCAATATCTCTTTAGCTCCTGGGGGTTCCTCTCCTTTAAGGCTTGTGCATGACGTTGCCTCTGAGAGGCTTGCCAGGTTCTTGGAAGAACAAGACACATATCTCCCTTCTCGTGGAAAAGGCATATCTATCAGGGAAGGCAACCTAGGGGGAGCATACCCATCTGTTACATAGCTAAGGGAGGAGATTACTATCCTTAAACAGAAGCTCATTGAGAAAGACGTTCCGATATGAAACCTCGATATTCGAGTTTCGAAGCTTGAAGCAGAAAACTCTTAGAAGTCTAAATAGATCTCCAACCTGCAGCTTAATCTTGGTGCCCTATCAGCAGGTTACTTTGACTTGAAGAACAAAATTATTGTCGAATTCGGTGACAAGTTCTAGACCGCAGTTGAAGAGCCTAACGCCACTAAAGCTTCTCCTAGTGCCCCTGTCCAGCCTACACAACAAGATCCTATTATGGATCCACCACCCATCAGAACCACAAGAATTGTAAATCAATTCGAAACAGAACCTGCCCAAGCCAACCCACGAATCACCATCTGGCAAGCTAAAAGGAAGGTTACAGCTCAGAAGAAAGAGGAATGGATCTTCATGAAGAATTCTGATGAAAATCGTTGTCGAGACCAGCCCCAACTTACAGTAACCGAGCTTCAGAAAAGGAGTTTCGGCGACAAATTTGGCAATCGATCAGGGATCAAAATGTGGGGATTTCAGGATGAACTAAATATGTGGGTGTTGAAAAGGAACCTTGGCAACCCGGAATACTATAAAGATATTCACAACTTTTGTTCCTGGATGAAAGTTGATCTCAAAGAACTCTTAGAAGCTCCGTTCCACAATCCATCTCACAACCCCAAGGCCTTTGACTTCAAGCGGTTTTTGGAGAACCAGGTCAAGCAGAAGTTTGCTAGAATGAAGAATGCGAAATCACTTATTATGAATGACAAGGATGTGATCGATCCCCGAACCAACAAGCCAATGAAACTTGTGATGTGGCCTCCTACTAAACAGTTGAAAGAAATTCTTATTACCTAAAATTTTAATGAAGGATGTCATGACACTATGGAATTTTGGGCATTTGATGAGGGAATAGACACTGCAGTGATCAAGTTCCCAGATAGCATTATTCATCTTGTTGACGCTAAGGATCTTTTATGGTTCAGGGAGCGAGATATACACACCTTGGATAGCCATCAAATTTACTACAAATCGGAGCTTATGGAGCTGGCTTCCAAGGAGTTCACAAGTATGGTTGCCAAAATCATTGAAAAGAGGATTTGGATGGGGGCTATGGGAGGGTCGGATGTGATGGAAATCAAGAAGACCTGATTACATGCTAGCCTAAAACCAAGGGGATTGTTAGGTCATAATTTTGTGGTTTGGGCTAGGCAACTATCTGTATAGGTCTGAATAGGGTTTGGTCAGGTGTTTGTAGGTTTGCGGTTACGTGTTCACGGTTGTATGGGTGTTCACGGCCGTGAACCCGTTTGTGGTTTGCCGTGTCTTATAAATAGGTGTGTATCCTGTCTGTGAATAGTGACGTTGTTTATGGTGTATGTGTGTGTTTGTCAAAGTGTACCTGTCGTTTAAGCTATAAAATGTGTGCATTGCTTGATTAATTCCTTCTTTTACTCCATTCTTGTGTTTGATTCATCCTTGCTTGATCCATTGTTTGATCACTGGTTTGGTTCCTGGATTTGTGGGACTTTACAAGTTGGCAAGTTGCAAAGTGTAATTTCATGGAATAACATCATTTTCACATTTTCCTAAAGTAACTAAGATTAAGAATTTATAAAAAACATTTGGTTACTTTATAATTATCATTATACTTTTAATGAAAATTAATGTCCTATCCTACTCGTTCGGCTAACGACCCTCCACCAATTAAGGAAGTGGTGGGTGAGAGTGGACACCCATTCAACTGCCATTTTATAACCAGTTTCCTTATACCCCCTTATATATTGGCTTCACGAATGAGGCCTACTTACAGTAAGACTGACTTGTCTTATACATATATATATATATATATATATATATATATATATATATATATAAGTATTAACTTTTAATAATATAATAGTATAAGGTTTGAATTTTAACATTTTAAAATTGTAGGGTTTGGAATTAAATGCTTCATAAGTTAGACTTTACAAATTCCAAAACTTGAGAGCAAGTTTTGAAATTCTTCCAAACTTTTGGGTTCGACAACTTATGAGTTAAATGTTTTTAATGAATGAGACTTTTCATGTTCCGTAACTTGAGGACAAGTTATGGAACTCTTTAAAGAACATTTAGATCAATTTTAACTAATAAGTTATCATATAATTTATCATTGATCTAATCTAACTCACAAGGCAAGATAATATCAAATCAAAATTTACAAACAAATAGCTTATCATATAAACTAACAATAATATTGAAATTTTGACAATTATCTTTTAGTTAGATGAGGATAATCACTACCATATCAGAAAAAATACAGATTTTATGATACGAAACAGTTTGTGGTAATGCTCCTAATATAATTCAGGCCAAAAAACCCAAAAAACTGCCAACAGACTGTCTGACTCGCCATGTTAGATAATGGGCTAGTCGAGTTCATCATGAACTCGCCTAGTTCCTTGCTGAAATCGTTGAGTTTAGTTTGGCAGAGAGCATTTTTCAGTTTGCTTCAACTTTGAACAATCAACAATGCAACAATATAATAGAGAACTTCCCTAGGCACTGATACCACTGATGGGTTTTGAGCATTATAACAACCTTATGGTGCACATCCAACCCTAATGCTTTGGATCTAAGTTTTCTCTAGTTATACATGCAAATTTCTTTTCTAAAGCATGAATCCTAAACTAGAATACAACTTGGCACATGAATCATAAAATCTAGTTAGAAGATTACCTCTTGTTGTAGCTTGTTGTACTTGACCTTTAAGAACTTAGCACCCCAAGTGTGATGCCTCTAATAAGTCACAAACACCACCAATAGTTGGAGGATTATGAGAAAGATCTTCTAGGCACCAAAATGTGAGTATAGTATCTCTAAGATTACCCGTGTGTCAAATTTTAGGCGAAGGGGTTACATATTTATATTGTAAGAATCCAAGAGTTATGTGTAACCCTAATTCTTACACTTAGGCTTATGATCCATAAATCATATGGAATAACTCTTCATCGACTCTTACATGAAATTAGTGTGGATTAGATGTCTAAGCCCATAAGTATAATTGGTGTGTACTTAACCCGAGAATAGCGTGGTCCATTTGGGTTGCATGGCATCGGAACAATTGGATAGACAAATGAGAAAAAGTATACTTATGATTTGTTAATATATTATTAGTTCTAATATATTAATATGAAATCATATTATTTAATTTGTATTGATCAAGAATTAATTTGGAATTAATTTTGTGATCAAAATAGACTAATTGAATATACGGGGATTGATTGTGTAAATAATTCATTCTTATATAGTGGGCTTATGATCCATGATTCATTATATTGGGTTAGAACCCACAGGGTGACCCATGGGTGCTCCATGGGGGTTAAAACCCATGGATCATGGAGAATGTGAAAAGCCATGCACATTAGGGTTTGCATGGTGTAACCCTAATTGCATCACACTATACAAGGAGCCCCTTGGTTAGCAAAATCGGCATTAAGACATTAAAAGAGGGCTAGCCGATTTTTTGTGAAAATATTCTTCTTCTCAAGTTATTCCAATTGTTGGTGGTGTTGTGTGATTCCATTTGAGGTGCAACACTTGGGGCACTAAGCTCTTAAAGGTTCATCACTTCAAGCCCCATCAAAAGGTATGTCATCTAACTAAAATTTTGTAGTATAGTTGCTCCATTGTATGCTAGTTAGAATGATGCTTTGGAATATTGAATATTTGCATGTATAATAGAGAAAACATAGATACAAATCACATAGGGTTGCATGTACACCATAGGAGTGTTAGAATGCTTAAAACCTAACACTTAGCCCATCTTGGGTCAATAGCCCAAACCATATGTATCATTGATTTACACAATCAACCCTTGTATATTTAATTAGTCTTTTTTGATAACTTAATTAATTCCAAATTAATTCTTGATCAATAAATAACATGATTTCACAATTAATATATTATACTTATAATATATTAATAAATCATATATAAATCCTTTCTTAAATATCCATCATATAAGATCGTTCTGGTGAAGGCAACCGAAAAGGATCATGCTACTCACGGGTCAAATACATACCAATTATAGTTATGGTCTTAGACACCTAATCCAATAGTTGCATCATGTGACTGAACAAGAATGCTATAGAATGGAATATGCTCTAAAAAGTGACATTGCGAGAAACATACAGTTTCTAATTTGATGGATCATTGCACCGACAATCTTTCCTACTAATACCATATCCTAGAAAAACATAAAGAGCTGATTTCAAAGACAAATTATCTCTCTTTACATTTGGCTTCAAGACAAAACATGTACACCCAAACACTCGTAATGAAGAATAATCTCAAAGTTGTCCAAACAACATTTCATAAGGAGTCTGCCTTGAAGTGTATGTAGTAGGAATGCGATTAATAACATAAGTGGCAGTATGAACAGTCTCTCCCTAAAACATATTTGGAACATGAGCAGAAAGTTGTAAGGATCTTGCAGTTTCTAGGAGATGTTAATGTTTTCTTTCTGCAACACCATTTTTCTAAGGAGTTTCTATAAAATATTATTGATGTACAGTGCCATCAGATGCCAATAATTGTTTTCTTTATGTACAACAGAGTGTTGAGTCTTGACAAGAGCTCTAAATTCACTATATATGGTGAAAAACCTAGCATGCGCTGCATAAAATAAACCCACCTATAGTGAGTGTAATCATCAATGAATGAAACATAATAGTTAGCTTCTGATCTATATATGATCGTAGATGGATATCAAAGGGATCAACACAACGAGTGACACTTTTATTAAATGGTAAAGAAGAACATTTTCCTACTTTACAACCACAACAATAAAAAAAGTCATCAGTTTTCAAAGAACTAAACACACCAGTGGAAACCAAAAGCTGTAAATGAGACGTTGAAACATGTCCTGAACGAGAATACCAAAGATAAAAAAGAAGACGACGAAGGGTTTAAATGAAACGACGACAAATCGACACTGGATGTAGTAACATCAACAACATGTGGCTGCTCCAAAACATAGAGCTCCCTGAGTCTATGGCCTATCCCAATCATCCTCCGAGACTGAATGTCTTGTGAACATCAGAATGAATCAAAAAAGAAGACCTAACAACAAGATTTACACAACTGACTGACCGACGCAAGATTCAAAGCAAGTGTGGGAATGTAATACACATTGGTTAAAGATATATAATGAGTGACAATAGAACCAACACCCTCTACTGACATGAGTGTAGCAATAGCAGACATAATAGAGACATGTGTAAGAGAAGATAATGAAGGAATAGATAACAAATGTGGTGGCATGTTATGAGATGCACCCAAATCCAATATACACAAGGATGAAGGAATACCTAACGTGTTAGAAGAAGACGGACCTGAATGAGACATGAAAGCTGACATGGTAGTTGGAATTGCAACAATGAACTATCTGAACCACTCAACAATATGCAGATCCAAGGCTGATGGTGGTGTAGAATATGTTTCATTCCCAACTGAAGGTGTAGCAGCAGCGTAATGTGGTGGCCTAAAAGATGGAAGTGAGGGAAGTCACTTTCCTGAAGACATGTTATGTTGTGAAGGATGAGACTATGCAAGTGACCTCGTTTGTTGTTGCTGCTGATTTCCCTCGCATGTCAGCAAATGGAAATTTGCCTTCCCACTGTTGATTCGGTCTTCTTCTTACAAAAAGCACACACATCAAATGCCACTTTGGGGTGATATTGGTTTGAAGACTGAATTTGTTATGGAACAACAAAGACAACATGAGTGGCTATGTTGGGAGCTTTGTTAACATGGGACCTGATACGAGTTTCTTTAGCAATTAACTTGTGAACAACCAAATCAACAATGGGAAGAGGTATGTGTTGCAAGATTGATCCATGCAGGCCTTCAAAATCTGAACGTAATGCCATCAAGAGTTGAACCAAGTGTTTCACTTCCCTTCTATCAATATACGGCCTAAAAGCCCTCAACACATCAAGTTCTATAAGAGCCAACTGATCCTACAAATCCAACATAGTTGCATACAATTCATAAACATTGAGATTGTTCTGTTAAAGGGCTCAAATATCAAACTCTAACTGATACTTTTGTGCAAAGTTAGAGTGAGTATACAGCCTAGCCAAGTGATCCCAAATCTCCTTTGTCATGTCATACTTAGCCAAATGAGTACCTATATACTAGATAACAAAATTATTAATCCAAGTAATGATCTTGTAGTTATCAGTCTCCCATAAATCCAATAAGGTTGCATAATCATCAGGCTTCTCGTCTGTTGATTTCTTCCCGTCACCTGTAACAATCCTCCACATGGTCCTGACTCGCAACAAATTCTTCGTAAAATAACTCCAATAGGCATAGGTCTTTCCATCGAGTTGCATGCTAATGGACTGAAGAAATTCATCTCTCGGGGACATATTTCCAATATCAGTCAAACAATAATAACCAAAACAATAGCAAATATGAATAGCAGCAGCAATAATCAAGATCTCAAAATCAAAAAATCAACAGATGAAACGAAACCCTCAAAGTCGTTGAAACGAATAAACCAAATCAAAATGACTAGAAAAGCGAGCGAGAATACCATATACAAAATTGCAAAAACATAAACGTGAATAATGCTGATGAATAGTAACACTTATGAAAAGTGCCGGTGAATATTAACTTCGATGAATAGTTACTTCGATGATCAATATCTTCGATGCACAGTACCTCGATGAATAGTAGTGAATAGTAACTCGATGAAAAGTAACTTTGATGAATAGTGTCGTGCCTACTACAACTCACCCTCAAAACGAAAGTACAAATGATCAACCAAGCCCTGATACCATCAAAACTAACAACTAAAAACCATATAACAGCTAGGGTTTCATATTATTATCAAAGAGAAGTACAAATACAATGAAAGGGAAAAGACATAATATATATACTAGCTAATTAGGGCTTCCTAGTGTAACGTCTGGTTCCCGGTATGTATTTGAACTTATAAATTATTAATTTTATAAAGCAAATCGACAAGTTGGTAGCCCCAGACTCGTCAAGTAGAGATGATATGTGTCGTAAGTTTTAAGAAACCAACTCGACGTGTTGGGAGGCCTAAACTCGACGAATAGGCTGGGTGAAATGAAACCCTAATTCCGGGGCTTTTCACCCTATTTAAACACCTTAACCCCCATAAGATGACCTCATTTCTAGCCTTCATTGTCCAAAACCCTATCCTCGAAACCCTAATCTAGTTTTGAGAGTTTTTGTCGCACCCCCAAACTAAGGATGGCGGAAACGTCCGGGGGGGGGGGGGGGGGGGTGGACTTCATGTATAGTATCACAACAACGAGTATAATAGTGCTCAAAGTAAATACAACCAATCATAAATATAATCAGGAAAGAATTACATGGTTTCAAGTATTACATATTTCAATGATTCATCACGACATGATATAAAAATAGTTGTTCAACGCCGTAGCGTTCCATCCTCAAAAGCTTGTGGTTACTTGGTTTCATTGATTTCCTGAGAATACAAGTAATTTTGAAAAAGTGTCAACAATTCAGTTGGTGAGTTCATAAGCTTTTTAGATAAAGAGTTTGGAAACCGTTCTTTGTAATGTGTTGTGTGTTACCAAGAAAAATCCAATATTTTCCTTATAAAAGTTATGTGGTCCTAAATCCCAAGACCAAGAATAAGCAAGTATTTTCTATACATAATGATATAAACGTGGTTTTAAATCGGCATAAAACCCTTTTAGATTTGATGAAAATCCCGTAATGAATGGCGTGTAGTCTTAAATACCAAGACTAGAAGTGTACAGTAATATCCGTACTTATTGATATAGAAAGTGATTTTAAATTGACATAAAACCACATTTGATTAATAAAAATTCCCGTAAACTTTATGTGTTGTAGACTCCCTATGTGAGTTGCTATAACCATACTATGATTGAATGAACCTACCACGACGTTTCTCAGGCATCAAAAACTGATATGACACTTGTCACCCGTAGAGCTGCAGGTCCCACTATAGCTAGCAGCAAGGAGTGGGGTATCAAACCCAATATAGATCTATACACAACTGTCACGTTCTCCCTACAAGAGACTCTGCTTATAACTACCAAGAATTTTAACCCGTACTCTAGGAGTATTGAGAAGAATGTCTCACAATTTAAGTTAACAAGTTTATGTGTGGTGTGCGTGAGAGTAAAAACCTTTTTCTGTGGGAATAAAATGTGACAACCCGAAGTTTGCTCCATCGTCGTAACCCATTTCCATCCATAAAGTTCGTCTTTTTCGAATCATTTTCGTTAAAGTTTTAAATTAAGTCATTATTTTTTAGGCTTCTATTATGACTTAATTGGTACCCAAACACGTTAATAACTCAAGAAAATATTCCAAATTATCAATTAGAAAAATTGTAGTTTCGACCATATCGGGTAACGGCAACTTAATCGGGTGCGACCAAAAGCCACGTATAACGTCGGTATCGGGTAGAATTCCACCGTGTCCCAAACTTAGAAACTATTTAAAGGGTTTTAAGCTTCCATTTGAAGCTTTTGCTCTCTCTCACTACTCTCTCTCTAACCTCTCTCCTCAAACCAAAGAACTAGGTCCAAAACTCCAATTTAAGGCTCCAAATCCTTGAGGTAACTTCCCTAACTTGTTATTCAACCTCCTTAGCCTTCAAATCCGAATTTAAACTTTGATTTTGGACCTTAAACATGATTTTTACGGCCAAGGAGCATGCTTGGGCCGTAAACACCTAATAAGAGGGTTTTTATGCCTTTAAACCCCTCCAAACCAATTTTGGGACTTAGATACGACTATATGGCTTACCAATTCGGACATAGAACACCTTAAACATGGTTTTTGAGGAGTAAACATGAGTTTACTACCCAAGAACAAGCTTGGGCCATAAACTCAACATTCATGGAGAGTAAACTCAAAACCAAGTGCTTAAAAGCCATTTAAACACACCATTAGCCTTGGAATAAATTCTAGAACCAACCAAAATTAGTTTTGGGGCCTTAAACGTTATAAATACCTTCCTTTTGAGTGTTTACGGCCATGACTCCCCAAGAACAAGTTCCAGGGCCGTAAACTCCTTTACATAGGTCAAATGGTGCCTAAAATTCTTCCCAAGGCTTGGAAAAATAGTTTGAATCACATGTGATTGTCCTAGCTTCACCAAATAAATTAAGGATTGAGTATGGGGGAGTTTACGGCTGTAAACTCCATGTTTACTACTGTAAACTCCAATAAATGGTCCTTAAGTGAGTTTAAACCATTCCAAGACCCTAGAATTAAACCTAGCAAATTTTCCCAAGTGTTAACATGCCATTTAGCACCATAAAACCCCCAACAATGAGTTCACGACCGTGAACTCATGTGGTTATGGTCTTAGGGCCAAAAACTCCATAAGGAGTTTACTCTTGAAGAGTAAACTCATTTCCCAAGTCCCACACGTCCTTAGATCTCACACGGGTCGCTCCAAACACTTGATTTGAGGTGCTTTTGCATCCTAGAGTAAATAATCATATCTAATTAGTGAATTAAAGTCTAATTAGATACAAATGTGTATCATTTCTCATTTCATAGAAACCACGCGCGTTTTCAAGCCTTGAGCTGACGTTTAGCATCCAAACCGACACATACCGCGATTGGTGAGTTCATACCCCTACCCTTTTTCCGTGTTTTTCAATGTTTTCAGGGGGGGGGGGGGGGGAATACAAGCAAAACTACAAATGTTTTCAAAAACCTAATACTGATGTATTTCTATAAAAATCTGGCTAACTTTTAAATATCTTTACCCCTTATGTATTATGTTGAGCATAAGGGATGTTTTCTCGACTATAACTACGTGAATTTTAGTAAAGGAAAAAAAAACTAAACCAATTAAATTACTATGGGAATAGTTTGGGATCTTTAGTTCTTATTTAATAAGTACAGATTTATGTAAAGTTAATAGATAAACTATGTCTGATTCAGTTTATCTCCGTTTAATTTAGAATATATTGCCAGATAATTTCATTGTATTTAACTATTTCTACTGTATTATGTTTCGATATGATTTGTATGTCTGATAACGTCTGAGAACCCCGTGAATAACATGATACTAGCTTGTGAGATTCGTCATCATTATCAGTAAATCCTCCCCGGAAGTGTAACCAGAGTCTCCTGGAGGGAGAGCGTGGAATTTGTGGATAGATCTATTCGGGACTGAGAATCCCACACCTAAACTGCTAGCTACAGTTAGGCGGGCATGCCTGGGGTGACAAATTCTAGATATCGTCCAACGTCTGACAAACGTCAAGGAGGTCTCGTTGTCGTATTAGCATGGTTACCCGACTCACAATAAGTATTAATATAAGTTTAGTCACGGATTAAATTTCATATCTACTTTCTATCTATAGTTCTTATATCTAGTACGGGATGGTAGTCCCATGGTTTTGTATCTTATATCTAGTACGGGATGGTAGTCCCGTGGTTTTCAATCTATATCTAGTACGGGATGATAATCCCATGGTTTCGAATCTATATTTAGTACGGGAGGATAGTCCCATGGTTTTCAATCTATATCTAGTACGGGATGATAGTCCCATGGTTTTCAATCTATATCTAGTACGGGATGATAGTCCCATGGTTTTCAATCTATATCTAGTACGGGATGATAGTCCTATGATTTTCAATCTATATCTATCTATAGTTTTGTGTATATCAAACTATCTTATACTGGTATGGGATAGTAATCCCATGATTTTCAGTAAATAGTCTTATATGTAAAACTATTAAATGTGGCTCTTAACTAAAACTTTTCTTTTAGGAAAATATAGGATTTTTCTAGGATAACACTGTACATAACCGGAATCGTGTAAGAAAACAGTTAAACAAATATTACTCTTAAGAAAATATGAGATTTTCTTGGATTCGTAACTTTTTTTGGAAAACCAAAGGAAACCTAAACATTTTCTGAAAAACAAACATCTTATGAACTCACCAGCTTTATGCTGATTTTCAAACTGCTTGTATTCTCAAGTCCGCGTTAGACAGGAACCCAACTATCCTTTTGGAGAAGACGGAGCGTACTGAAGATCTCGTCTTATCTTTTGTTCATATATACCTATGTATAACACTTGGAATACTTTACTTTTGAACAATTGTAAATTTCAATATGTAATGTAATGGTTGTTTACTTTGCATACTATGTGCATTGGATTTGATACTCAACGTGGAGTCTGCCCCGAAAACGTTTCCACCTTGGTTTTCGGGGTGTGACATAAAACCTTCCAAAATGTGTTTGTTGTGTTAATGGAAACATAAACCATACCTATTATAGTTTATCACGTTTAAATGTAATAGTTATAACTTTGTTTATTATGGTTAACTACTGTACTTGTGAAGGTAAAAACCCTTTTGTTTACCGATATGTATATATGCCTTTTACTAAAGTGAAGCAACATGCAATATAACAACTAATTAATTACCATACTTTTGTAGGTAAAAATCCATTTGTTTTCTGATGTATGACTATATACAAAGACAAAATGTCATCTATTTGCAAAAACATATATTCACATAAAGATATACACCTTGCTCAACATGTTACAAGATGGAATGAAATTGATAGCATTTTTCTGTTGTTAACATTTTCTTTTACTGTTTTTATAAAATTTATAGAAAATCATCAAAGGTCCAAATCAGAATCCGTAAATTCTAAGAGTTTGGGAAATGAGTCTAGTTTGTTCATAATTTTTATTTTGAATTTTAATGACCTCCAACTTGTGTGAAAAAGTCCATAATCACAGACTGGTCTGGATATGCTCTTGAAATGATAGGAAGTTTTGTAAAAATAACCATAAATTGTACAAAATCGTGTGGAGATGTGCAAGTAGTCATTTTAAAGCTACTAACTGGAACTACTAACACCTAAATCAGTTTTGAAAACTAAAATGTTTAAGTTTCCCAAAACAGTTTGTGAATGGAGTTGAACTTTTCTGATGAAGGCTGTTAAATGAGTTTAGTTGTGTTCTTGGTGTTTTAACTTGTATTCCCCCCCCCCCCCCCCCCCCCCGCCCCCTAAAACTTAAGAAAAACATGAAAATTTAGGGATATGAACTCACCTTATATGATTTCATTGGGTGAATGTTGAAGATGAGAAGTGTTCAACTCAAGAACACTTGAAGATTCGAAGATCTAACATGAATGTGATGATGTTTGTGTAAAATATTTATGATTTGAGTAAGACGGAATGTAATAACCATAAGGAGGATGATGAAACTTACCAAAAATGAGAGAAAACTTAATGATCAGCCCTTAAATCTCGAATTTGAGTGAGAGGATTTGAGAGAAAAGTGGTGTTTGATACTTGGTGGAAATGAGGAAAATGAGAGAAGTGAAGAGTGAGATAGAGGGTTTTCCTGCTCATTTGGACGTGAGTTTGTTGGGAAATGAGTGGGGTAGTGCCATGAGGTGACTAGGAGTGGTGGGGAGTACAATAGCTGGTCAAAGGAATGGGCATGGAGTTGTTGTTTGTGTCAAATATTATGGCAAGATCCACACTCCACCTTAAGATCTCACTTAATAGAGTTTATTCTTAAATAAATATTTTCATAAAAATATGTTTAAATTATGAATATTTAGGGTTTTATTTGTTAAAATATGATTTTTGGATAAAATCTCGTGCTAAAATAATTAAAAACGGGCTTAAAAGGAGTCGTGGTCGAAAACCGGGTGAAAAATGGCAAATCCGAAGTCAGGAGGGTGACTCCGGCCTTAAGAACATTGGATCCGAAGTGGGGCTTGGCCGCTGAAGTGGGTCCGAAGGAAAAAGGGTTGCGGTCCGAGCAGCTACCGCGGTGGCTTCATCAGTAGGGAACCATAGGTGCGCTACGAGGGTCCGAATGCTAGTTGGCTGCGGTTGGTGGCTGCGGCCAGCTTGCTTCGGCTCGCTGGCTACGGCTAGTCAAGGACCTTGGTCTCGGTTTATGTGGCCTCGGTTCCAAGAGGGTTTTGGCCCCTCTAGAGAGGCTTCGGCCCTAAGAGGCTAATTTCCAAGGACTCTTCCCGTATAAAGTGGTTTTTCACCAATTCAAGTGTCGGGATGCCCCAAATGATCAAAATAAATTCAAAAGAGATTTTGAGAGAGATTTGGGAGAGATTTGACCTTCTTGGAGAGATTTGGGAAAGATTTCATATTCTTGGAGAGATTTCTCATATAAGGAGATATTTGGGAGAAATTTCACATTCTTGGATAGATTTCTCATACAAAGAGAGATTTGGGAGAGATTTCACCTTCTTGGAGAGATTTGGGAGAGATTTCCATACAAAGAGAGATTTAGGAGAGATTTCACATACTTGGAGAGATTTCTCATACGTAGAGAGATTTGGGAGAGATTTCACATACTTGGAGAGATTTGGGAGAGATTTCACATACTTGGAGAGATTTAACATACTTGGAGAGATTTGGGAGAGATTTGGGGTAGCGAGAGATAGAGCGTAAGAGATTGGGAGAGACTTCTTTTGTGACCTTTTTGAGTGCTTAGCTCCGCAACGCAAGGTCCGTAAGCCCCATTAAGCCAAGTTTAAGGATCTTACACACTCCAAATGAGTATGCAACATTGTTTTATCGGTTTTGTTCGTTACTTACCACAATTTTAGGTTAAGAAAATCTAGATGTATGAACTTTTCAATTTATGATTTCTCATTAGAATAGCGAGTTGTATAGTAATTACCTAAAGTAAGCCCTAGTACACAAGGGTTAGTTGGGTTGATCGGTTTGACTTGTTGACTTTATTTGACTTTGACTTGAACAGAAAGAACAAGAACGTGTAGAAAGATTGTATATCAAGAAGTTGGGCTTCATTTCTGATTTATTTGAGGCATAAAGCTTCAACCTTGTCTGTGGCATGCTTAGATCTAGTGTTAGGATGTTTTATTTTATATTTTGGTCCAAGTATTATGGTTGTTGAGATTTAGACGTTCCATTTGGGCAAATCCTTCAGATCTAGGGTCTTGAGGGGCTTTCATGGCATACAGGTGCCAAATTTGTGGCCTTGGGAGCCCCATGCAACCTCTAAGTTCTTTTTTTGGCTTTTCAAGCTCCAAATGGCCATGCATGTGGACAAAGTTTAGGACTTTACATGGTCCTTTACTCTCTAGAGTCCAGATCTATGTCCTTATGATCTATCCTGTAGTTTTGGTGGTTTGTGGATTAAGACTTCAGCATTTTAGGATTAGGGTTTGAGCTTATTTCCTTTATACAGGGGACTAATCGGTAAATTTGGAAACTTTACCCTTCATGAGTTATTTCTAGTCTAGATCCGGAATATAGAGATTTGGGTTGAAGATTAGTCGCTTAATTCATTAAGTGAGATTGGCAGACTGAGGAACTCGACGAGTCCATAAGGGGACTCGGCGAGTTGGTTTGGGGTTGTCTCGATTCTTTTGGAAAAAGAGGAACTCGACGAGGTCATAAGGGAAACTCAACGAGTTGAGTCGAAATATCACGATTTTGAGGTTTGTGGGGAACTCGGCGAGTTGATGGACAACTCAACGAGTTGAGTCAACTCGGAGTGTTGACTTTGACTTTGACTAGGGTGTTGACTTTGATTTTGACCTTGACTTTGGCCAATGGTTGACCCTTAAGGGTTATAAGTATGGAATGGTACTTTAGGAAATCTTTTATGTTTAGGAATTTGAGTTCGGTTGATATTCGGGACTAGGGACTGTTCAGCTACTTTCCAGTATTCGAGGTGAGTTACCTTCCCAATATAAGTGGGTCGAAAGCACCAATGCCGACCCACTAGTAGTTGGTATAGTAGAGATGATTGTCTTTGTGATAATTGTATGGTATGCTACTATCTGTTGAGATTTATGTTTATGCTATGTTATTATGTGGTAGTGGTAGGGGTGAAATAGACCCTGTAACCGGTTGAAATAAACTGGAGGGTAGGTCGGGCACCCAGATATGCCTGACATTATGTTATGCTATGTTTTTATATGGTTCTGGTAGCGGTGAAATAGACCCTATAACTGGTTGAAATAAACTAGAGAGTAGGTCGAGCACCCAGATATGCCTGACAGGGTAGGCCGGGCACCCATATATGCCTGACAGTATGTTGTTATGTGGTATTATGGGAAAACTCACTACGCTTCGTGCTTACGGTTTTCAGTTTTGGTTTCAGTTTGGTAGTTGTACTATGATATTACCTTTCTATGACATGTTTTGGTTATTAGGCATACTGTTTTTTTTTTATGATATGATTTGCACTATCGGTGTTTCAAACTACTGGTTTTATAACTACTTAATTAAAAATGAAATTTTTGGTTCTAAATTTTGGGATGTTACACCTAGCTAAAATGCCCAATCATTAAACCCAATACAAGATAAAACCCAAAATCTTATTAGGTTAACAGATAAAATAGAAAGTTGGACGTATTTGGGGGTGCATCACCTAGCAAAATCATTGGTTTTTCAAACAAATATCATGTCAAAGGGCACCGGAGCGATGACATTTTGGTGGAGTCCTTCAATAACATTCTATCAAGTAATGATGAAATGAAGAAGCATATGGAACTTTATGTTTCTTCATATAATAAATTCCTTTATTTTGTAATAAGTTTTTTTAGGAAAAGTAACTTCGATGAATAGTAACTTCAATAAATAGTAACTTCGATGAATAATGACGTGCCTGCTACAACTCTTCCTCAAAACGAAAATACAAATGATCAACCAAGCTCTGATACCATTAAAACTAACAAGTGAAAGGCATAATACGGCTAGGGTTTCATATTATTATCAAAGAGAAGTACAAATACAATGAAACAGAAAAATATAATATAAAGATTAGCTAATTAGGGCTTCCTAGCTAAAATGCTCAATCATAAAACCCAATACAAGATAAAATCCAATATCTTATTAGGTTAACAGATGAGAATAGAAAGTTGGACGCATTTATGGGTGCATTACCTAGAAAAATCATTGGTTTTTATAACATATATCATGTCAGAGGGAACTGTATGGCAGCTGTAACGATGATATTTTGGTGGAGTCCTTCAATAACATTCTTTCAAGTAATGATGAATAGAAGAAGCATATGTAGCTTTATGTTTCTACATATATCAAATTCCTTTATTTTGTAATATCTGTTTTTGGGAAAGGGAACTTGACTAACGAAAGTTTTCAGACCAACTTTTGCGCACCAAATAATTCTCCGCAACAAACATGAAATTTTGTCTCATGTCTTTGAGTCGCTGCAGACAAACCTTTATAACAGAGGCTGAGTTTTTAAGGATTACAGGGTGTTCATGGGTTATCTAATTGTCCACTAAGAAAAACGTACTAAAGTACCATCAAGATTATTGTTTAAACTCAAAACCATTTCGACTGCAATGTATCCATTGTAATTATGAATGCATGTATCCAAGTGGGTTTTCTCCAATAAAAATCATTACACTACATTGTCAAACATGCATCCAATAACAATTTGGTAAATTGGATGTCCAATGTACAGTGTCGTAATAGAAAAAGAAGAATAGAAATATAATTTATTAATGGGTTTAGGTTAATTTTGGTCACTTAACTTTTGATTTTGTGTTCATTTGGTCACTTAACTCTTTTTAAGTTTTAAAAGGTTATCAAACTTTTGACATTGTGATCATTTAGTCAGTTAACTTTTGGTTTGGTCACATTTAGTTACTTAACTTTTAGATTTGTGCTCATTTAGTCACCCAACTTTTAAAATTGTGCTCATTTAGTCACTAAACTTTTGAAAAAATTTAAAAGTTTAGTGACTAAATGAGCATAATTTTAAAAGTTTAGTGACTAAATGTGACCAAACCAAAAGTTAAGTGACTAAATGAACACAAAACCAAAAGTTTGATGACATTTTAAAACTTAAAAAGAGTTAAGTGACCAAATGAGCACAAAACCAAAAATTAAGTGACCAAAAATGACCTAAACCCTTTATTAATATGAAAAAAATGGAAACATGATGTTATATATGGTAACCACAAATCAATAAGGATTATATTTTCAATGTTATGTGTATGATTCTATAATCAGTTTGATTTGTAAAATTCAATGGTGTGCCAAGAAAAAGTAAAAATACAATGTTTTAATGAGCCAGAAATGAATTAATATATAACTATAATTTTATAACCAAAATGGAAGTTAAGATTTATTTAATATATAACGATTTATCAATAAACTAAAGGTACAATTCAAAAACTAATGTCTAAAATTAATATTTTCGAGCTCATGTTTGCAGGTGCCTGTCGGCTAGTAACAAAATATCGGCTAGTAACAAAATACAAAACATATATTATGATAGAAAATGAAATTAAAAACAAAATCTATGTTTTATGTTAAAGTTAAAATAGTCATTAATCGTATTCAATGTTGCAATCATTTTGAAGGTGTGGACAAAGTGTTAAGATAATTCAATATATGGTTTATTAAAAATCGTATTTTTCACATTTCTTTTAATATATTGGGTTATAACATTATTTTTATGGATTTAAATGAGATTTAACTAATATAAACGATACATGTTGGGAATAGTACAATTGTTTTCTTTTCGTTTAGAGATCGCCCCATGTTCATGAATTTATTTATAGAAGTTTAAGTTATTCTATTCAAACTAAGTATTGTGTTATGGTATAAATAATTGTGGGCCAATCATTTTACTTAATTTTGGAAAGTGAATAATACATATTATTAAATTAAATCTAAATAAAAAATACCAACTAATTTCATTCTAAGGGTGTTTTAGTCAATTAACATAAATTTAAAAAAGGAAAATTACATATTTTAAGGAAAATAGATTCTATTAATTTTAAAAATCTGATTGTATGGATGATAATTCTCATAATTCGAAAATTCTGACGAAATATGTTTATCAATATATTGAAAAATAACAAATATGATTGAACCATACAAGAATTATACATTCTGACATAATACATATTTTGATTTAAGGAACTTCTTGAAGAATAACAAAATTTTGGATACAAGTTAAAAAAACTTTCATTACATTCTTAGAAAAGAAAATAAAAATTCAAACTATTTTATGCGAATGTTACACTTATTAATAATACAAAAAACACAATATATGAATCATTCTACCAGAATATACAATTACATATACTTTTTTTCATTATATTGTATATTATTCTGGTAAAATAATCCATTCTTTTTGGAAGATTGGTGGTCATTGTTCATCTTCATCCCATACAATGTTCATCTTCAAGATTCTGTTCTCACAAATTCAGAATTCAAGATTCCATTCCAGTAGAATGTTGTAAGTTTCATATGTACCATGTTTTGCTTTGATATCTCTCGTTTCGTACCTACAAAAATAATGGTATTCAACACTTGATCATTATAAACCAACAATATAAGATAAAATTCAAGCATAAAGAAGCAAAC
This sequence comes from Lactuca saligna, assembly GCF_052625555.1. Lineage (NCBI taxonomy): Eukaryota > Viridiplantae > Streptophyta > Magnoliopsida > Asterales > Asteraceae > Lactuca > Lactuca saligna. The sequence continues at coordinate 113,094,908 of NC_136417.1, read as the reverse complement.
CAAAATAAAGTCACGCAAAACCCATTAAAGAGAAATGGATTCGTGATTCCATTCCAACAGAAAACCATTGTACCTTACATTCATTTATATCATATTATCGTTACTCTATGCCTTGGAGCTTGTAAATGTAAGCAATTTTGCACAGGTTTCGTTCAATGCTACCATTCAATACTGTATTTTTGAATCATTACAGAAGATTGTATGATCATCCTACTGTTTTAGAGTGGAGTCATCAGTTTGTTATAATCACATACAGAGGAAACAAAGAAATTATCAGGACAAAATAGATCACCAACTTATAATATATATACAAAATTAGGGATTTAAAAATCCTAATGTAATGAAGAAGAAGAAGTAGGAGGAGGATACCACATCTCCTTATTTGTTCACGAACAAACCCTCAATTCTTTTACCAAAACCAGATTTCAACCTTCTCTCTTTCAACACCGTCCAGTCCAGTCATCCATGGAGGCAGTTTGTAGAATGTAGAAAAGAAAGTACTCGTATACAGTTTGTAGGAGTATTATGCAAAGCAAGAAGTAAAAGTTGTGACCAATTGCATGATGATGTATCCACACCAGCATTTCTGTAATGTTAACAGTCCATGTCAGCTTTCTTATTGATAATGAATTCAAAAAGCACTGGCTCAACTTTGAAGGCAATTGATTTTGATTGCTTAATTGTAAAATTGAAACTTCACTTGCTAAATTTTTAAGAAAATGGGAAATGTAATAACATGTAAATAAGGTAATCTGTCACAGGCATTTGATTAAACAGCTTGCATACAATCTAATTTCTAATCTTTTGGTCATTCTAAGCAATCTGATTTCAAACCTTTCTATTAATTTTGAGCGGTTTTTACATCATCTAAACCTTGGATCCTCAGAAATCCAAGTCATAAGACTAAACAAATCAAGACACTTCAAAACCAGCAAACCTAGATGAACATGGTTATTAACATCAATCAATGAACCCAAACAACAAACAATTAGAAACATGAATAAGAAACAAGAGTTCTGTAAACCAACAAACAAAATAAGCAAAAGTCATCATCACTAACAATATCGGTAACCTTGAAATCAATATTTCGGTTTCAACAGAAACAGGAAAAAAAAAGAAACCAGGAAAAGAACGAAAGTCGAAAAAGTTGAAGAAAAATGGAACCTGTAGTTGTGGGGTGCGAAGGTCTCTAGTCGTTGCAGGGCCGGCCCTAGAGCATGGGCAAGCTGGGCGACCGCCCCGGGCCTCGCCAACTCTCAGGGCCCCTACAAATTACTATTAATATATATATACGAATTTAGATGATATAAAATACAGTATGCGGCAGAAAACAAAAAGCAGTTGTAGTTGAGATGGTTGAAGACTTGAAGCGTATAGTTAACATTGGTGAGTCACCTGTGTTCGAATCTTGCTATTAACATTTTTGATTTTTTTTTCTTAAATTTTACTTCAGCCTTTATTAAAGGCTATGGATCTTTTTTTGGTGTGCCCTCCCAAACGCTTGGTGTGCCTCCAAAACGATGCAAACAATTTCTCAATTATCAAGAAACATGTTTTGAAATGTTTTACTTATTAATTATTAAAGGCAGATTTTTTTTGTGCTTCTCAAAACGGCTCAAACGATTTTTCAGTTATCAAGAAGTAATGAACCGCTTAAGGTTGAAATGCAGAACTATTTCGCAAAACGATTTATTTTGAAGGATTATCACCACAACACTAGCAGCAGCCTCTTGAATGTTTGATTTCTAAAAGTTCGATTTTCATCCAGCCTTAGTCAATATCCAAATAAATAGATTAAGGTATCTAAGTTTTGATTTTTGCATACGATTATAAGTGTAAGTACAGTAGCTTTGCTAAGATAGTTTTTTTTAATATGTTATTACTTATGTGTGTTCCACTAAGGAGAGTGTTAAAATTTAGATGTTTCTAAAAGGATTTGTAGCTGATAGGAATATGATAGAAAAAAATAAAAATAAAGGAGATAATTTGCTATCAATTTGAATTTTGTGAAAGTTATTTTGCTATTTATAATTCGAGGCAAATACTATATGAAACTTTTTTAGTTTTTAAATTTCTATGCTATTTGTTAATTTTATTTTTAGAAATCAAACATGTGTATTCATATTCAATTAGGTATTACTTTAGTAATAATTTTGATATAAACTTCAACACTTTGATGTGAAATAGATTGAACTTTTTTTTTTTTTTTTACAATTGTCAATAGGGCTGTAAACGAACCAAACGAACATATAATATAGCAATATAATAAAAAATACAATTGAACATATATGAACATAAACGAACATATAATATAGCAATATAATAAAAAATAATTGAATATAGATGAATATAAATAAACTTAAACGAACGAACATAAACGAACGTAAATGAACATCATAAACGAACGTTCACGAACATAAATGAACGAACGAGACCATTGTTAATGTTCGTTCATTTAACTAAACGAACAATAACTTTTGTTCATGTTCGTTCATTTATTAAATAAACGAACATAAACGAACTTCCCGCCGAACGGTTCGCCGAACGTTCAGTTCGTTTACAGCCCTAATTGTCAATCTTTTTATATTCAACTTGCCTCCATTATGTATATCTTTAAATTGCTAATTTATATTTCGCTTCATTTATGATTCAAATATAAAGGCTTTGTTAAGTTCTTTTTATTTTTTTATTTTTTTGTGTGGGGAATAAATTTTTTTGGACTAGCCATAACTATGCTATTCACCAAGACAAAGATACATTCATTGAAACTTGAAAGCCTCGAAACATGCATTGACGAAGTTTCTTTTTTAAACCTTAGCAACTTCAAATAATTGTACATTTTAGTGAATTAGTACATGCCACTTTTTTCCGTATGAACTCTAGTTATTTGACTAAAAAATTATATAATTTGAAGGGCCTCATTTATTTTCGCCCCGGGCCTCAAATAGTCTAGGACCGGCCCTGAGTCGTTGATACGAATTTGCTTCAGTTCATCTCCCTCGTCGCTCTTGACACAAACCTGCTTCCTTTCCCTCTCCGATTGGCTCCGCCCTCGTCTCCCCTCCAATTCATTCGCTGCTTGGGGAACCAGAACCGACACCAAGAACATCCACAACCTATGGATCGAGCTCTATAAGGGAGAAAGGGTTGTTGGTGTCACAAGTGTCAAGCCAATGCCACCGAAGCCAACGATCTTCTTTATCTTCCCCATTCGTGTGGCTGCTGATCGGGCAACAAAGAAAAGAAAGAAAACGCCGGTGATAGTCGGTTTTGTAGTCCATGATTTAAATCGGAGAGATTAGGTCAATACCATGATTATAGGGATTAATTTTGGAAGTTACTAAACAAATTACTAAATTAACCTTATTTATTTATTTAATTATTTAATTATTTATTTAATTTTGTTTGGCCCACATTTATGCATACGATAACACAATACTTAGTTTCAACAAATGAAGCTACCTCTAATAAATTAGGTTAATAGAAATTAAGCATATTTCCTTTTGAGATGATAAGTGTGTATTACATCATCACATCTAGTACTATCTTATCTTCCTAAATTCATTTCAACTTTTATTTTGGACGACCACCATTATGACCCTTCACTTATCAATGGTGTATACGTTTCTTGTCTATCCTGTGTTTCTTCTTTCTGTGCTAGCAAAGATAAAGAAGTAGACAAAAATAGAATATAGTCTTTAGATTTAAGTTGATGATGTAACTTTGATTCTTTAGCCATGTGAATATTGTTATCAAATGGAGAAATTGCACAGCGTGCTAATTCAATAATGTGGACCATAGGGCAAAAACTACGACATATGGTTTTTTGAATAACCAAAATTTGTAAAGGCATACCAACTACCACTTTCCATATATACATATAAAAAAATTACAAGCTTTTTGGGAAAATATGAAAATGACCATGGGAGTTGTAAGTGGACATTCATTATCTTAAGTCTTAAGCATCATTTCTATCAAAAATGCATATTCGAGAATTCCTTTCATGAGACAAAATTTGAAATTTTGGAGCTCGTTTATGATTTCCAAACACGTTATCCGTGTCTTGGTTGAGTTTCGAAATTCTTTTATATATGTTTGGGTTGAGTTTTAAAGTTTGTTCATGATTTCCTAACCTGATCTTTATATTACATACCGAATAATATAATATAATATAATAGAAAGGAGACAAGAGAAAATAACATTTCTACTTCATTAGAAAATTAAGATTCAATACAAAATATGAGAAAAGTGATGATGTCAAATGATACGAAAGAAAAAAAAATGATGTTGCAAACAAATATAAGAGTTTGAAAATTCACACTTTAGAACTAACCAATCTTTAGTCTTTTTTTGATTTAAAGAAATGTTGTCACTTTACCAAAAGACAATAATTGAGATGATGTTCGAAATGTATATAAAAGAGTTTAAATATTCACATTTTAGAACTGAGTGATCATTTATTCATATTTATTTAGAAAAAACATGGTCATTCTATAATATTCCATTATGACAAATGGTCATATTGATGAATTAACCTTTTTATAACTGCAAATTTGATCTTTGTGGTTTGCAAAATCTTTTGGATGGGGTCCAAAAAGTTTCCAGCTTGCACCGAAGGTCCAAAATCAAAGTTTTTCATTGTTTTTGGTCCAAAAAAACTTGAAAAGTCGGTTTTACCCTTTTTCATTTCATTTTCTATTTTCTTTATTTATTTTGGTATTTAAATAATTAAAAAAATAAAAAATAAAATTTCTCTCTCTCTCTCTCTCTCTCTCTCTCTCTCTCTCTCTCTCTCTCTCTCTCTCTCTCTCTCTCTCTCTCTCTCTCTCTCCTTTTACCTTCTTCATTCTACCGTCACTGCCCTTCCTCCAAGAGAAACACCGAATTTCACCATAGTCTTATACCATCAGCATCCTGTAAGCAAATATCGGTCTTCTTACTATCGCTCTTCACCTTCTTATAATCATTAGTTCTTAGATCGGATTTAACGGTTTAGGGTTTTATGCTCCCTCAATTTGGTCATTGAGATTGATGAAGCATGAATGACACATGTGTGGATCATTAATTTGCAGGTTACAATAGAAGACGGAGATGAAGGTTCAGGTCAACAATTGAAGTTCATAGGAGTCACCATCACTGTCCTCTAAAATTGTTTTCATCTTTTATCCTCACAATAAAATAAAAGCAAAAACCGTTCCACAGCCCCATTCACCGACCTTCACCACCACTCATCGATTTCGCCATTATAATCGATGATATTACAACGTTTTTTTGAAAACAGATTGTCACATGGATTGGTAATAGAAGAAAGGTTTTAGAACGAGAAAGAAGGAGAGAGGAAGAAATATTTTGGGATGAATGGGTTTTTATTTATTCTTTGGTTCTTTTCGTTGGTATGTATAGTTTCTATGCGATTTCATCCACAACTTTGAACCCTGCAATCTTGTTCCTCAGACGACTTTGAATTGATGATTGTAGTTACTTCTCCAGGAGAAAAAGCTTGGGGTGGGGATGCACAAGAAATCGATACAAATATATATGTTTTCTGGACTCAATCTATTGATGAGATTGTTTCTAGTCGATGTTGGTGCTTTGCGTTGGAATGTGAATATGTGTGTTACTGGGTTTGGCTTTCAATTTCTTTATATGGCTTGATTTTGGATTTTTTTCATCAATTTGGGGATATCTTAAGAAGATGAAGTTCATGATATTTGAGAAGACGAACGGAGAGAGAGAGAGAGAGAGAGAGAGAGAGAGAGAGAGAGAGAGAGAGAGAGAGAGAGAGAGAGAGAGAGAGAGAGAGAGAGAGAGAGAGAGAGAGAGAGAGAGAGAGAGAGAGAGAGAGAGAGAGAGAGAGAACGGTGAGTTGGGTGGCGATACTTTTTTTTCTTTTTTCTTTATTTTTAATTAAAATAATATTAGAATAATTATAAAAAATACAAAAAAGAAAATAAAAGGGCATAATCGTCTTTTCAAAAAATTTTGGACCAAAATCACATAAAAGTTTTGATTTTGGACCTTCCATGCAAGCTCGAAACTTTTTGGACCCTATCCAAAATTTTTTGAATACCACAAGGACCAAATTTGTAGTTTTGTCTTAAAATTATTAAAAAGAGGAAATGTCAAGGGTGAGAGTACATAGAGTAGTGGAGGGTTAAAGTGCTTGGGCAACGGTACCGCCAATCCAACCATTAGTATCTACGGTACCACAAATGAAGACTAGAAGCATTGGCGAACCCATCCAAATGCTTTGTTGTTGCATGCTTTGGTGCTTCCCTACTCTTTGATCGATGATCGGTCAAAGAGTATAATTTTCTTTTTAAATCTTTATATAAAGTAATCAAGCCTCAATCCAATTTCATTCCGGTCTATCTCAATTTCATGACATTTTCTGTCAATCGCATTTCAATGTTTTTCGACAAAATGAATTAAAACACCAATTATAGTAAAGGATCGTATTGTAGATGATACATCTTCATTTGACCATGAACCTAATAACGATAATTTTCTAGTTGTAGTATCTTGTACTACACAAGTGGTGTTTCAAAATAACAACGGTTCAAGCAGCATTCACGTGAGAAACACAATCCATATAGATCGTATAGACCCTGAACAAGTAGTAATCCGACATTACTTTGCAACTAATTCAAATATTGCGAATGAACAATTTTGCAGCAGATTTCGTATGAGCGAACGTTTGTTTCTGTGACTTGTTGGTGACATGAAGAATGAATTGTCCCTATTTTCAAATATTTTCAAACAACATGGGACACAAGTAATTAGAGAGCTTTCAGTGGGGGTACAAAAATAGGTATCAACAGTACTTCAAATTGCGTATGGAAGCAACCCATACTCGTTAGATGAGTATCTGAATATGACATAAATAACATCATGTAAAAGTCTTTAAAATGTTTGTTATAGTGTTGTCCAAATGTATAAGGTCGAATATTTACGTCATCCAACATCCACTTACGTTCAACTTTTGTACGAAGCACACAAAGCCATGGATTCCATTTAATGCTTGGTAGCATTGACTACACATTGTAATTGGATAAATTCTCCAACATAATTAAGTGGCGAATACACGAGGGGTTATCATGAGTATCTAACAATGATACTATAAGTGGTGGCCTCACAAGATTTATAGTTTTGGCGTGCATATTATGGCATAGCCGGTTCGAATAATGATCTGAACGTCCTCAACATATCATTATTGTGTGACAAGAAATATTGTTGAACAAAACCCAAATTAATTTTAATTATGATTTTTTTTAATTACGATTTTTTTTTAATTGTGTATTTTTATTATATTGTACTCTTTTCATTTGTATTAGTTTTTCAATTAAAAAATGTTATTTTTCTTTACTTTTTGAAAATTAATTATATTAAAAATAGTGATTTGACAAGTTGGTTGGAAAATATATCCTTTTCATGTGTGGTTGAAAAAGATGGAAGAAAAATGATAAAGAAACATTATATGGTGCTGACCTAGCAATGAGTCGAATAGGTTGGGGGTTTCACTCCCTCCACCCTAAGGAAGTGATTTTGTAACTAGATCTCCAGTTAAGTTTTAGTTTAGACTTCCTATGAAAAAACTAAAAAAGTGAGTTCAGAAATAATTTTGTTAAGAATACCATATTTTCTTGGTTTTTTCGGTCCAAACATCAGAGAATTTTTATAAGGGAATATGACTCTTGAGGTTAACTAACTATTGTGTTTGTGTTTCATTTGGTCTGTTTCGTTTTTTTGTATTCAATATACCATCGAACTTGTTGTTTGTGTTCACCATAACCCTTTTGACCGACTTCTGACCTGTGATAGTCGGTCAAAGGGTTATGGTGAGCACAAACAACAAGTTCGATGGTATATTGGGTATAAAAAAAGAGGGACCAACTGAGAACAAACTCAATAGTTGGCTACCGTCCTGAGTCATTTTCCCCGAAAAGTTAAATGAAATTAAAGTTTCAAAATTATCATAGATTGCCACATTCTTTGGCCTTAACGTATATGAAGAGCGTTTCGGAGGGGTAACTCCGTTAAAACATGGTCAATGCTATGCTTATTGTGGTTAGCTGTCAACACCTATCTGCTCAGCATAAACGTTTACATCAATTTATATTATGATAATGTGTCTGCAAAAGCTACATGATATTGTACATATTGATGTTGTATATTATCCCAATAATTCGATATTAAAGCTAAGTAAACTCAAAAATCACAACACTTGTGATTCCACTCGTTTGTAGACTTGTCTAGAATCCACGATACGATAAATCATTTGATTGGAAATGTAAATGTAGTAATGAAATGCACCTACTTAGTCAAGATTCCCGTAATAAGTATTCAAGTGCATTACAAAGTTGTACATGTATAGATAATGTTCTTCCATGGGCTATGTTTTGAAGAGAAGCAAGAATGAATCTCATAAAGTCATTAATATCAGCAGGAGATGATGTGATATTTGATGTAAATAAGTAAAGGGAAAATGAATCAGGTGGGCAACCAACTGTTGCATTTGTTCTCATTTAGTCCCTTTCCTTTTTTTGTACTCAATATACCATTGAACTTGTTGTTTATGTTCACCAGAACCCTTTGACGGTCTATCACCGGTCAAAAGGGTTATGGTGAACACAAACAACAAGTTCGATGGTATATTGAGTGTAGCAATAGCAGACATAATAGAGACATGTGTAAGAGAAGATAATGAAGGAATAGATAACAAATGTGGTGGCATGTGATGAGATGCACCAGAATCCAATATACACAAGGATGAAGGAATACCTAACGTGTTAGAAGAAGACGGACCTGAATGAGACATGAAAGCTGACATGGTAGTTGGAATTGCAACAATGAACTATCTGAACTACTCAACAATATGCAGATCCAAGGCTAATGGTGGTGTAAAATATGTTTCATTCCTAACTGAAGGTGTAGCAGCAACGTACTATGGTGGCCTAAAAGGTGGAAGTGAGGGAAGTCACTTTCTTGAAGACATGTTATGTTGTGAAGGATGAGACTATGCAAGTGATCTCGTTTGTTGTTGCTGTTGATTTCCCTCGCATGTCAGCAAATGGCAATTTTCCTTCCCACTGTTGATTCGGTCTTCTTCTTACAAAAAGCACACACATCAAATGTAACTTTGGGATGATTTTGGTTTGAAGATTGAGTTTGTTATGGAACAACAAAGACAACATGAGTGGATATCTTTGGAGCTTTGTTAACATGGGACTTGATACGAGTTTCTTTAGCAATTAACTTGTGAACAACCGAATCAACAATGGGAAGAGGTATGTGTTGCAAGATTGATCCATGCATGCCTTCAAAATCTGAACGTAATGCCATCAAGAGTTGAACCAAATGTTTCACTTCCCTTCTAACAATATACGGCCTAAAAGCCCTCAACACATCAGGTTCTATAAGAGCCAACTGATCCTACAAATCCAACATAGTTGCATATAATTCATAAACATTGAGATTGTTCTGTTTAAGGGCTCAAATATCAAACTCTAACTGATACTTCTGTGCAAGGTTAGAGTGAGTATCCAGCCTAGCCAAGTGATCCCAAACCTCCTTTGTCATGTCATACTTAGCCAAATGAGTACCTATATACTGGATAACAAAATTATTAATCCAAGTAATGATCTTGTAGTTATCAGTCTCCCATAAATCCAATAAGGTTGCATAATCATCAGGCTTCTCGTCTGCTGATTTCTTCCCGTCACCTGTAATAATCCTCCACATGGTCCTGCCTCACAAGAAATTCTTCGTAAAATAACTCCAGTAGGCATAGGTCTTTCCATCGAGTTGCATGCTAATGGACTGAAGAAAATCATCTCTCTGGGACATATTTCCAATGTCAGTCAAACAATAATAACCAAAACAATAGCAAATATGAATAGCAGCAGCAATAATCAAGATCTCAAAATCAAAAAATCAACAGATGATACGAAACCCTCAAAGTCGTTGAAACGAATAAACCAAATCAAAATGACTAGAAAAGCGAGCAAGAAAACCATATACAAAATTGCAAAAACATAAACGTGAATAATGCTGATGAGTAGTAACACTTATGAAAAGTGCTGGTGAATATTAACTTCGATGAATAGTTACTTCAATGAACAATATCTTCGATGCACAGTACCTCGATGAATAGTAGTTAATAGTAACTCGATGAAAAGTAACTTCGATGAATAGTGTCGTGCCTACTACAACTCACCCTCAAAACGAAAGTACAAATGATCAACCAAGCCTTGATACCATTAAAACTAACAACTGAAAAACATATAACGGCTAGGGTTTCATATTATTATCAAAGAGAAGTACAAATACAATGAAAGGGAAAAGACATAATATATAGACTAGCTAATTAGGGCTTCCTAGTGTAACGTCTGGTTCCCGGTATGTATTTGAACTTATAAATTATTAATTTTATAGAGCAAATCGACAAGTTGGTAGCCCCATACTCATCAAGTAGAGATGATATGTGTCGTAAGTTTTAAGAAACCAACTCGACGTGTTGGGAGGCCTAAACTCGACGAATAGGTTGGGTGAAATGAAACCCTAATTCCGGGGCTTTTCACCCTATTTAAACACCTTAACCCCCATAAGATGACCTCATTTCTAGCCTTCATTGTCCAAAACCCTAGCCTCGAAACCCTAATGCAGTTTTGAGATTTTTGAGCTAATTTTGTGCATTCTTGGTGATTTTGAAAAAGAATGAGTTCGAAGAATAACATGAACGTGTAGAAAGATTGTAGATCAAGAAGTTGGGCTTCATTTCTGATTTATTTGAGGTATAAAGCTTCAACCTTGTTTGTGGCATGCATAGGTCTAGTCTTAGGATGTTTTATTTTATATTTTGGTCCAAGTATTATGGTTATTTAGATTTGGATGTCCCATTTGGGCAAATCCTTCAGATCTAGGGACTTGAGGGGCTTTCATGGCATACAGGTGCCAACTTTTTGGCCTTGGGAGCCCCATGCAACCTCTAAGTTCTGTTTTTGGCTTTTCAAGCAACAAATGGCCATGCATGTGGACAAGTTTAGGACTTTACATGGTCCTTTAGTCTCTAGAGTCCAGATCTATATCCTTATGATCTATCTTGTAGTTTTGGTGGTTTGTGGATTAAGACTTAAGCCTTTTAGGATTAGGGTTTGAGATTATTTCTTTTATGCAGGGGACTAATCGGTAAATTTGGAAACTTTACCCTTCATGAGGCATTTCCAGTCTAGATCTGGAATATGGGGATTTGCATTGAAGATTAGTGGCTTAATTCATTAAGTGAGATTGGCAGACTGAGGAACTCGACGAGTCCATAAGGGGACTCGGCGAGTTGGTTTGGGGTTGCCTCGATTCTGTTGAAAAAGAGGAACTCGACGAGGTTATAAGGGAAACTCAACGAGTTGAGTGGAAATATCACGATTTTGAGGTTTGTGGGAACTCGACGAGTTGATGGACAACTCAACGAGTTGAGTCAACTCGGAGTGTTGACTTTGACTTTGACTGGGGTGTTGACTTTGATTTTGACCTTGACTTCGGCCAAGAGTTGACCCTTAAGGGTTATAAGTATGTAATGGTACTTAAGGAAATCTTTTATGTTTAGGAATTTGAGTTGGGTTGATATTCGGGACTAGGGACCGTTTAGCTACTTTCTAGTATTCGAGGTGAGTTACCTTCCCAATATAAGTGGGTTGAAGGCACCAATGCCGACCTAGTATTAGTTGTTATAGTAGCGATGACTGTCTTTGTGATAATTGTATGGTATGTCACTATCTGTTGAGATTTATGTTTATGCTATGTTATTATGTGGTAGTGGTAAGGGTGAAATAGATCCGTAACCGGTTCAAATAAACCGGAAGGTAGGTCGGGCACCTAGATATGTCTGACAGTATGTTATGCTATGTTATTATATGGTAGTGGTAGCGGTGAAATAGACCTTGTAACCGGTTGAAATAAACCGGAGGGTAGGTCGGGCACCCAGATATGCCTGACAGGGTAGGTCGGGCACCCATATATGCCTGACAGTATGTTGTTATGTGGTATGATGGGGGAACTCACTAAGCTTCGTGCTTACGGTTTTCAGTTTTGGTTTCAGTTTGGGAGTTGTACTCTGATATTACCTTTCTATGACATGTTTTGGTTATTCGGCATACTGTTTTTTTATGATATGATTTGGCACTATCGGTGTTTTAGACTACTGGTTTTATAACTACTTAATTAAAAATGAAATTTTTGAATCTGAATTTTTGCATGTTACACCTAGCTAAAATGTCCAATCATAAAATTCAATACAAGATAAAACCCAAAATTTTATTAGGTTAACAGATAAAATAGAAAGTTGGACGTATTTGTGGGTGCATCACCTAGCAAAATCATTGGTTTTTCTAACAAATATCATGTTAAAGGCCACTAGATTGATGACATATTGGTGGAGTCCTTCAATAACATTCTATCAAGTAATGATGAATAGAAGAAGCATATGGAACTTTATCTTTCTTCATATAATAAATTCCTTTATTTTGTAATTTGTTTTTTTGGGAAAAGTAACTTCGATGAATAGTAACTTCAACAAATAGTAACTTCGATGAATAATGGCATGCCTGCTACAACTCTCCCTCAAAATGAAAGTACAAATGATCAACCGAGCTCTGATACCATTAAAACTAACACGTGAAAAACATATAACGGATAAGGTTTCATATTATTATCAAAGAGAAGTACAAATACAATGAAAGGGAAAAACATAATATAAAGATTAGCTAATTAGGGCTTCCTAGCTAAAATGCATAATCATAAAACCCAATACAAGATAAAACCCAATATCTTATTAGGTTAACAGATGAGAATAGAAAGTTGGACGCATTTATGGGTGCATTACCTAGAAAAATTATTGGTTTTTCTAACATATATCATGTCAGAGGGAACTGTAGCGATGATATTTTGGTGGAGTCCTTCAATAACATTCTTTGAAGTAATGATGAATAGAAGAAGCATATGTAGCTTTATGTTTCTGCATATAATAAATTCCTTTATTTTGTAATATGTGTTTTTGGGAAAGGGAACTTGACTAACGAAAGTTTTCAGACAAACCTTTGCGCACCAAATAATTCTCCGCAACAAACATGAAATTTTGTCTCATGTCTTTGAGTCGATGCAGACAAACCTCTAACAGAGGCTGAGTAGTGCCAAAATTTGAACATAAGTCAATAGATCGTAATAAGTTTTTGTAATATGATATGTGTGTTTTTAAGGATTACAGGTTGTTCATGGGTTATCTAATTGACCACTAAGAAAAACGTACTAAAGTACCATCAAAATTACTGTTTAAACTCAAAACCATTTCGACTGCAATGTATTCATTGTAATTATGAATGCATGTATCCAAGTGGGTTTTCTCCGATAAAAACAATTAAACTACATTGTCAAACATGCATCCAATAACAATTTGGTAAATTGGATGTCCAATGTACAGTGTCGTAATAGAAAAAGAAGAATAGAAATACAATTTATTAATATGAAAAAAATGGAAGGATGATGTTATATATGGTAACCAAAAATCAATAAGGATTATATTTTCAATGTTACGTGTATGATTCTATAATCAGTTTGATTTGTAAAATTCAATGGTGTGCCAAGAAAAAGTAAAAATACAATGTTTTAATTAGCCAGAAATGAATTAATATATAACTATAATTTTATAACCAAAATGGAAGTTAAGATTATTTAATATATAACGATTTATCAATTAACTAAAGGTACAACTGAAAAACTTATTTCTAAAATTAATATTTTCGAGCTCATGTTTGCAGGTGCCTATCGTCAAGTAACATAATACAAAACATATATTATGATAGAAAATGAAATTAAAAACAAAATCTATTTTTTATGTTAAAGTTAAAATAGTCATTAATCGTATTCAATGTTGCGATCATTTTGAAGGTGTGGACAAAGTGTTAAGATAATTCAATATATGGTTTATTAAAAATCGTATTTTTCACATTTCTTTTATTATATTGGGTTATAACAATAATTTTATTGTTTTAAATGAGATTTAACTAATATAAACGATACATGTTGGGAATAGTACAATTGTTTTCTTTTCGTTTAGAGATCGCCCCATGTTCATGAATTCATTTAATAAATTAGGTTAATAGAAATTAAGCATATTTCCTTTTGAGATGATATGTGTGTATTACATCATCACATCCAGTACTATCTTATCTTCGTAAATTCATTTCAACTTTTATTTTGGACGACCACCATTATGACCCTTCACTTATCAATGGTGTATACGTTTCTTGTCTATCCTGTGTTTCTTCTTTCTATGCTAGCAAAGATAAAGAAATAGACAAAAATAGAATATAGTCTTCAGATTTTAGTTGATGATGTAACTTTGATTCTTTAGCCATGTGAATCTTGTCATCAAATGGAGAAATTGCACAGCGTGCTAATTCAATAATGTGGACCATAGGGCAAAAACTACTACATATGGTTTTTTGAATAACCAAAACTTGTAAAGGCATACCAACTACCACTTTCCATATATACATATAAAAAAAATTACAAGCTTTTTGGGAAAATATGAAAATGACCATGGGAGTTGTAAGTGGACATTCATTATCTTAAGTCTTAAGCATCATTTCTATCAAAAATGCATATTTGAGAATTGCTTTTTCAACAAAATTTGAAATTTTGGAATTCGTTTATGATTTCCAAATACGTTATCCGTGTCTTGGTTGAGTTTCAAATCTTTTTTATATATGTTTGGGTTGAGTTTTAAAGTTTGTTCATGATTTCCTAACATGATCTTTATATTACATATCGAATATTATAATATAATAGAAAGGAGACAAGAGAAAATAACATTTCTATTTCATTAGAAAATGAAGATTCAATACAAAATATGAGAAAAGTGATGATGTCAAATGATACGAAAGAAAAATAAATAAATAAAATGATGTTGCAAACAAATATAAGAGTTTGAAAATTCACACTTTAGAACTAACCAATCTTTAGTCTTTTTTTGATTTAAAGAAATGCTGTCACTTTACGAAAGACAATAATTGAGATGATGTTCGAAATGTATATAAAAGAGTTTAAATATTCACATTTTAGAACTGAGTGATCATTTATTCATATTTATTAAGAAAAAAAATGGTCATTCTATAATATTCCATTATGACAAATGGTCATATTAATGAATTAACCTTTTTATTAAAATTGTTAAAAAGAGGAAATGTCAAGGGTAAGAGTACACAGAGTGGTGGAGGGTGGAAGTGCTTGGGCAACGGTACCGCCCATGCAACCATTAGTATCTACGATACCACAAATGAAGACCGGAAGCGTTGGCGAACTCATCCAAATGCTTTGTTGTTGCATGCTTTGGTGCTTCCCTACTCTTTGACTGATGATCGGTCAAAGAGTATAATTTTCTTTTTAAATCTTTATATAAAGTAATCAAGCCTCAATCCAATTTCATTCCGGTCTATCTCAATTTCATGACATTTTCTGTCAATCGCATTTCAATGTTTTTCGACAAAATGAATTAAAACACCAATTATAGTAAAGGATGGTATTGTAGATGATACATCTTCATTCGACCATGAACCTAATAACGATAATTTGCTAGTTGTAGTATCTTATACTACACAAGCGGTGTTTCAAAATAACAGCGGTTCAAGCAGCATTCACGTGAGAAACACAATCCATATAGATCATATAGACCGTGAACAAGTAGAAATCCCACCTTGCTTTGCAACTAATTCAAATATTGCGAATGGCCAATTTCGCAAAAGATTTCGTATGAGCAAACGTTTGTTTATGTGACTTGTTGGTGACATGAAAAATGAATTGTCCCTGTTTTCAAATATTTTCAAAGAGCATGGGACACAAGTAATTAGAGAGGTTTCAATGGGGTACAAAAATAGGTATCAATAGTACTTCAAATAGCGTATGGAAGCAACCCATACTCGTTAGATGAGTATCTAAATATGACATAAATAACATCATGTAAAAGTCTTTAAAATGTTTGTTATAGTGTTGTCCATATGTATAAGGTCGAATATTTACGTCATCCAACATCCACTTACGTTCAACTTTTGTACGAAGCACACGAAGCCATGGATTCCATTTAATGCTTGGTAGCATTGACTACACATTGTAATTGGATAAATTCTCCAACATAATTAAGTGGCGAACACACGAGGGGTTATCATGAGTATCTAACAATGATACTATAAGTGGTGGCCTCACAAGATTTATAGTTTTGACATGCATATTATGGCGTAGCCGGTTCCAACAATGATCTGAACATCCTCAACATATCATTATTGTGTGACGAGAAATATTGTTGAATAACACCCAAATTAATTTTAACATTCAATTTTAGTGGCTAAAGGCCAATAAAAAAATTCTAGGCTAGTTTTGTGTACACTTTTTGTTGATTCACGTGATCATCGTAAAGTATTTCGAACAATTGTCCATTATCCATGATCGAAAACTATGGACAAATGTTGTCACGATATTTATGTGTCTAAATCATAGAGTGGAATTAGACACATAAATATGGGCTAAAAGGTAATACCTATGGGCGCCATATAAATTATTTTTACTGCTTGTGCTTTCAAATTCTTTTTAGAATACAATCTTTTTCAGAATGTTGTCTCCTAAACTAACATCTTAGAGATTGTGAATCGTGAGTCATATATGAAAATTTATATATTGTAATCTAGAGATTGTAGAATTTACTGTACAAAAGTCAAATTGGGATTAGGATCTCCTCCAAAGAGCTAGTATGTACAAATTGACACCAAAAGTGATGTGCTATGGGCCAGACCTTACAATGATTTCCCTAAGGAGTGACTTTTGTGAATTATAGTATTTGTAGTACGTGTATGATTTTTTCTTTCTTTGAATAAATTCCTATATATTAAATTTTATGATCCTACAAGCTCATCAACGTCTTCTCCATTTTGTTGTTCAAACCAAAGATTTTTTTTAAAGCTATTTAATTTAATTATAATTCTTGTTGTTGAGAGAGTCAGTGTACTTACACACTCTAATATGAAGATGAATATGGTAGTGAGTAGTAAAATATAAGGTCCATATGTATCTGATTTAATACATTTAGAAACACTTATTACCAATATAAAATCATAAAATAATTCAGCTTCAGATTCGAGATTTGTTTAGG
This sequence comes from Lactuca saligna, assembly GCF_052625555.1. Classification (NCBI taxonomy): domain Eukaryota; kingdom Viridiplantae; phylum Streptophyta; class Magnoliopsida; order Asterales; family Asteraceae; genus Lactuca; species Lactuca saligna. Next base: position 113,077,717 of record NC_136417.1, on the reverse strand, counting down.
AAGGACCTCATGTTCATGTTCTTACATCAATCATTAATGAAACTCAAGTCACACTTGGTGGAGGTGTCACTATGTCTAGACCATTAGCCAGCGTCCACTTAAAACAACCTCTTAAAAATGGAAAATGATGAAATAGCACTTAATGAGTTGTCCTATGGTGTTTCAGCAGACATCTATGATCTTATCATGAATTTCCATTCTATACAATATATATAGGTAACTCTCAAAAACATGTTGAAGAGAACGGAGCAAGCACAAGACAAAAAGCTAACCACCATGCTGAATGATTTCAATAACTTCAAAGCTCTTCCTCGATAAGCTCTTGATGACTCTTTCATGAAATTCGTCTTGATCATAACTAGACTCTTAAATTCAGGTACTATTCACATTAATCATGAAATTAATCTTCAGTTTCTTAATGGCTTAGGAAGACAATGGACGATGGCAAAAATGGTCATTCAAGGAAATGGAAAAATTAATGCTTTTTCATTGTATAAATGTTTTGGTGAACTTTGGGCTCAAGAAACCATTCTGCTAAAATATTGCATGGATCTTGGAGGACCATTTGCGTCGACTGCTCACTCATTGCAGTTCGTAAACAAACCACTATAGTACCCTCAGTCAATGAATCCTCATACCAAGTTCAAAATGAAAACTCCCAACAATCATATGAACAAATCATGGACTTAGAGGAAGAATAAGACTTTCAAATGCTTTGGCCCTTATTAGTTAATAGTTTAATAGGGTACCCTAGGTTACAAAAAAAGAAAGCAACAGTTACCTCATCCTCCTTTCAACAAAACATACAATCCTAAAAAAAACCCACATCAGCACTTCATGTAAGCCATTAGATATCCAAGAAATCCACCATATCACCTACAATCTCAACAAGGGATCTTGAAATTTTGCACATGAAGGAAGGAGAAACGCTTGATGATTTTTGACAAAATTATTTGGTTTAGCCTCAAAAGCACGAATCCTTGGATAGGAGCATGAAGAAGTAGATTTCATGATAAGGTTACATAACTCGATGTCTAATTCGTTTCTTCAAATCATGGTTTCAATAAAACATTGTTTTGAGTTGAAATTGATGTTATTTAACAAGGTTGTTAGTAGATTGAAGGCATACTAGGACCATATAAAAGGACCCAAGAAAGAGGAGGACATTGAAGGTGTTGTTGTTGGGTAGTGAAAGAGAGAAAGGTTGTGGGTCGTTAAGATGGAGGTTCAAATCGGAATGAATTTGGATGTGTACGAGAAAAAGTTTGTGGGTCATTAAGATAGTAATGAATGTGTTCGGGATAAAATCCATGTTAAATGTTATAAATGTGGTGAACTTGATCAATATAACAATGGGATAAGCAAGAGGCAAACTTGATTGAAGAAGAACCTACACTGTTATGAATGAGTGGTTTGACCAAACCGATTAAGGGTGGTGATTTTTGGGTTACGCATATTTGATTCATTTGAGTTCAAAAAATCACATTCTAAGTCTAGTGATATTTTCAGAAGTTTTGTTATTTAATACATTTTTTACAGTAATTATGCGTAATTGTGTTTGACTCAAACTCTTTTAGTGTTAGTATAAATATGGCGTGTAGGTTACATTGTAATTTATTCCTAACATTTTATTTTCTTAATAAACAAAAGCCTTAGGCATCAAACAAGAAATATGTAGTAGGATAATCCAACGTGTAAAGACACATCAATTCATTTTAAATGAAGAAACAAACATTACCATTTTATCCTTTGTTTTTTCATTTCCAAGGGACTAATTTGTTTTTATTTTAGTCCATCTAAAATTATTGCTTCTAATTATTCATATTATAATTTATCTATAAACTATTAATTTACTATCAAGGCCATACATCAAATGCTTTTATTTGGTTTCGCATTCATTAGAATACTATCCATATTGCTAAAATACATACATTTTTTTAGGTTATTAACATATTATTAGATGCATAACGTTGTATATTAAATGACCAATTTACCCTTCATAAAGTTTGTCGATACTGGGTTTTTTATATTTAATGGATTCGTAAAAAAAATTTGTTAATATATTTGATAGGAATATTTTTATGAGTGTAATTACTGCTATATATACATGCATCTACCCCTATAGTAGTTTAAGATAAGAGATGAAAAGTAATAAATATAATCCTAAACTATTATTGATTCCTTTAATTTTTTCCCTGCAAGTTAGTTATCTATACATTTTCATTTTGACATATTCGAACTACAAAAAACAGCCTATATATCGACGACATCTTTAACACCCCAAATCCCAGGAGCTTGGAAAGTGGTTTTGGTGAAGAATGATTTAAGCCAAAGAAGCTTGGAGCAAAGAAAGGCTACTGGATCTGACTCTTCTGCCTTTTGGCCTCATCTTAAAGGTGTTGGTGTTTGGAGCTGTATTTGGAGGAGTCGACAATATCATCCTAAGCTAATTGCGAGGTGAGTTCTCCTCACTATATCAGCAGGGTCTAAGGCACCATGTCACACCCCAAAACCACGAACGGCGGAAACGTTCAGGGGTGGAGGACGTCATGTATAGTATCACAACAGTGTAATATAATAAATAAGCAACAACCTCATCCATTGCATTACAAATAGAATTTTAATACATGTGTGTTCTTTCATTGTAGTAAGACACCAAAAAAATACAATCAAAATAGAAGACAAGTCTTGTCTACTCCGTCTTCTCAAAACCTGGCCATCGTACCTGCCTACTGTTCACCTGAGAATACAAGTTATTTTGAAAGCGAGTATCAGCTTTAAAGCTGATAAATTCATAAGAAATTAAGTGTCGTTGTCTTGCTTATGAAAATCTGCTATGAATGCCATGTAAGCCTTTAAATGAAAATGTTGAGGTAAGTATGAAATCCCTAGAAAAACCCTTATTTTCTATAAGTATGAAATGTAGTCTAATACCAAGACCCAAATGTTCTGTACGTATGAAGTGTAGTTTTCTACCAAGACCCGAATGTTCTGTTTGTAAAATGATAGTTTTTCCTTTGTATTGACTAGTACTAAAAGTGCTTCGTCTAACTCATCGTTTATGTGAATGTATCACAAAATAAAGTAAACAGGAAAATGTACTACTGTAAGTGTTGTCACTGGGTACTAGGACCAACACAACATCGCATTAAGCGAAATATGTAACCTAATGAGCATCCGAAGATTGTCCAAAACAAGTATTAATGTAAGTGTCATCGCTGGGTACTAGGAGTAACACAATCATCGCAATAAGCGAAAGGTATAACCTAATGAACATCCAAAGATTGTCCAATTGTCCTCTGTAGCAGCAGCAGGTGGGTGGAAGGGTTAGTCCCAATCGATCTACCTAATATAAGTAGTAACCTTAGACCTCTGTAGATGGTCATCGACCACTGGTGCTAATCAGTGGGGTTCGAAATGGTAAGTCCCGCCGAGGTATCCCATTGAACCGAGATAGGAAGAACAATTTACACAGTAAGTACTAATAAATCATCCTCATAGTCCTAAGTACAAGTATCCAGGTAAGTGAATACAGGATAATGCACCTATGTAAAAGTGTTCCTGTATGGTATTCATGTATGTGTGTCCATGTAACAGGTAAGTATATGTGAACATATTCATGTATCAGGTAAACATCTGTAAGTACTCATGTATCAGGTAATGTACTCGTATAGACTCATGAATGAACTGACTCTTGTGTGATTCCTTGTAATAGAAGTAATGTTTGAATGTCTTCAAATTATCCCTATGATAATTTACTGTAATATAACTGGTTGATCATGTAGGTTTATACACTCTTACTACTCAAGGGTGTGGGAAACTAAATGAAAAATGTAAACTATAACATCAATACATATATAAGAATATAAGTGTATATGCATAGTTTAGTTCAAGAATGAAAAATGGTTTTGTAAGACATCTTATGGGTTTTGAACAATAATTAACAATGACTTGATGTGATTTTAATAAACATTTCAAAGGTAAAACATTTGGTAACGATGTGTTTTTAAGATGCAAAACCATTTCATGCATCACATTTTGTAGCATGTGAAATCTGTTAAATGACAAACATAGTTATAAAATACATATCAATGATTAAATAACATGTTTGTTTCTACTTGTATTCCCCCCATTAAAGCATTTAAAATCATTTAAAATATTGATTAGGGGTATGAACTCACCTGCAATTAGTGATTGGGATGAACTGAACGGTATAGGATGGCTAGGTGTCAAGCGAGGACTTGTACACGCACTACGATCCTAATGAACATATAATCACACATATATGCACTCAATTAGACTCAAATCACTAATTGATAATGTTAAGACATCCTAGACATAATAAACACTTTACATAAGTGTTTTAAGCCTTAAGGATTGCATCTAAGCTATTGTGGGACAAGGTATTTGTGTTTAGGGTTTCCAAAGGACCCTATAAGTGAGTTTACTCTCCATATAACATCACACATGGAGTTTACGGTTGTAAACTCTTGAGTTTATGGCCGTAAAATCCCAACCATGGGGTTATGGTGTGTTTTGAAGTCCCAAATGGTTCCTAGAATTATTCCAACTTGGTGGCTAAGTCCTTGGAAGGGTTTAAGGTCTAGAAATACTCCAAATAGGAGTTTACGGCCCTGAGGCCAATCCCCTTAGAGTTTACGGCCGTAAACTCTAAGTATGGTCTGTTTTTTATGCTTTTAAGTCCTTTGCACTTGTGGTATAGGTTCTAGACTTTTATTCCAATCATATGAAGGCATTAGGCACACCTTGGTGCCCCTTTTAGGAGTTTACGGCCCAAGAACCATGTCTTGGCCGTAAACTCACTTTGTTAAGTGATTTTGATGTGGTTTGGTCCCTCCATTAAGTGGGTAACAATTTCTTGTAAAGGTCTAGGGCTTTAGGTGTCATAAAAACACCCCTTTTGTCCATTTCAATGGAGTTTACGGCCTAAGACACACTTGGGCCGTAAGCTCTCATTTGTTTGTGTTCTTTGATGTGTTTAATGCCCTAGATTTAATGGGAACAAGACTAGGTAATTGTCTAAGGCTTTAGGAGCCTTTAAAAGTACCATTTAGTGTTTGAAATTGGAGTTTACGGCCTATGATAATCTTGGGCCGTAAACTCCCAAACTTGGGTGGATTTTTGGTTGTTTTCTTGTCCCTAACACGCATACATATGAGTCTAAGGCTTTAGCATAACACAAGGGTCGGTTTTGGCTTCGTTTCGGGAGTTTACCGGCCAAGAACACCTTGGGGAGTAAACTCCTAGATCTAATGATTTAGCCATCTAAATCATGTTATAATCATCTAATAAGCATTCTAATCACTACTAGAAAGAGTTACTCACATTTTGGTATAATAAACCCGAAGATTCGTGAGAGAGAAAATGGCTTTTCTCTAGTTGGAAATGTGTATAGTGAATGAATTTGGTTCAGAAATCTATTTATAGTCCTGACATATTTTGGCAGAAAATATTTTTATTCCTGAAATGATCTCTAATATAATAGAGTGTTGGAATAACAGTGTTGCACAAAACCCTAGTGCACCCACTCTCCTGATATTTCCTGAAGTGTAAACCCTGAATTACTCAAACTATTGTGAAAAAGTCTGAAAATTAACAGTGACCACTATAACTTCTATTGAAGTGATATAGATTGTACAGAATGGAAATTTTGGGTTGTCACATCATCCCCCCGTTAGAAGAAATTTCGTCCCGAAATTAGAATTTAAGCAAGTAAGAATTTACAAATAACATAGCAAAAAGGTGAGGGTATTTCAATTTCATCTGATCCTCATGTTCCCAAGTGAATTCCGGTCCACGCTTTGCGTTCCAGCGCACCTTCACTATCGGGATACGGCTATGCTTTGTTTCCTTGACCTCTCGGTCCATGATCTCTACTGGTTCCTCCACGAAGTTGAGGCTCTCGTTGATCTCGATCTCGTCGAGTGGAATAACAAGAGTCTCGTCGGATATACACTTTTTCAAGTTTGACACGTGGAAGGTAGGATGTACGTTACTGAGTTCGTGCAGTAGATTGAGTTTGTAAGCCACAGGGCCGATTCTTGCGAGAATCTCGAAAGGCCCTATGTATCTTCGATTGAGCTTCCCATGCTTTCCAAAGCGTATCAAGCCCTTCCAGGGTGAGACCTTCAGTAGGACTCGGTCGCCCACCTGGAACTCCAATGGTTTCCTACGCTTGTCAGCGTAGCTTTTATGTCGGTCTCTAGAGGCTTTTAATCGTTCTCGAATTTGAACGATCTTCTCTGTCGTTTCCCGAATAATCTCCGGACCCGTGAGAGTGCTTTTGGGAACTCGTCCCTTAGCTAACTGGGTATCACCCACTTCAGCCCAGCACAGAGGGGATCTGCACTTTCGGCCATAGAGGGCCTCGAATGGAGCTGCCTTTATGCTTGTATGATAACTGTTGTTGTAGGAAAATTCAACAAGGGGTAAATGGATATCCCAAGCTTTTCCAAAGTCAATCACACAGGCACGCAACATATCTTCTAAGGTTTGTATACTTCTCTCACTTTGCCCGTCGGTCTGTGGATGGTAGGCTGTACTCTTATCCAGCCTAGTTCCTAGGGAACTTTGTAATGACTGCCAGAAGCTTGAAGTGAATCTACTATCTCGGTCCGAGATGATAGATAAAGGAACACCGTGCAGCCTTACAATCTCCCTAATGTAAGTTCTGGTAAGTTTCTCCATCTTGTCTGTTTCTTTGATCGGTAGGACGTGTGCAGACTTGGTCAGTCTATCGACGATGACCCATATGGAATCAAGTCAACCCGTCGTCTTAGGCAACTTGGTTATGAAGTCCATAGTGATCCGCTCCCACTTCCATTCTGGTATCTCTGGTTGTTGTAGGAGACCAGAGGGTTTCTGGTATTCGACCTTGACCTTTGCGCAAGTAAGGCATTTACTCACGAAGATAGCAATATCTACTTTCATGTTAGGCCACCAGTATAACCTTTTAAGATCCAGATACATCTTATCTGAACTCGGGTGGACGGAATAACGAGTGTTGTGAGCTTCGGTCATGACCAAGTCTCTGAAGCCATCGTGTTTCGGTGTCCAGATCCGATCCATGAGGTATAAGGCTTCGTGTCACAACTGGAAATTTTGTGTCATGTAATCCATACATTCAACCTAATGTGAATCAAAAACTTCAATCAAATACAATATGCAAGTACTACAAATAGTCATCAAACAATTGGAGACCCTAGAAGTTTTGGTTAAGTCCATTTTGGACTAAGACTTCCTTATTGGATCCAAATGGACCAATAAACTTCCAATTGGACTATCATGGGCTTAGAACCCTAATTGGGCTCTAATTGGACCCACATTCGTTTATTTCAATATTTTGGGCTAGGTAGAACCTAGAATGAAATAAATCACAAGCTTTGATCCATAATTTAACCTAACCTAGCTTAATGAAGCATAAAAATCACAATTTTATTTTATAAGGCCAATAAATACCCTAATCTACCTCTAATGTTGGGCTTAGGGGCAAAAAGCCCAATTTTTCCTTCTTCCCTTCCTCATTCTCGGCCCAAGGCCCAATTCTAAGAAGATGAGATGAAAGTTGACTTGTTGTGCCACCTCATTATTGTCCATTGGACATCCATGCATTTTTCTCATTCTTCCATGCACATCACCTCAAATATCACCTCTTCTTCTCTTCCCTCTCTCACTCTCGGCCAAACACACACTCACACACACCAAAAATCTCTCAAACTCCCTCAAGAACACTCAAGAACATATCCTCCCTCTTCACTTAAAAATCTCGAGATTTAGGAGCCTTCAAAGGAGTTCTTCCACAAAAATCATCATCTAAGGTAAGGATTTGCTTGGATCTATGACTTATATTCTTTGTTTATCAAAAACCTCTTCCTAATCCATGCAAAAACCGTGATTTTGCACCTTAGAAAGCTTCATACACTCCAAAACTTCATCAAGGGTGCTAAGGCCAAAAATCACCAAACTTTCTTCCATTCTTTCTTCAAAAACCGAACCAACACCCAAGGTGAGTTTCATATCCCCTTATTTTCGATTTTTATGAGTTTTTATGGGGGAGAATACAAGAAAATGTGAAGATCCATCATTATGTGTATGTTGTGGTTGATTTCTATGCTTATATGTATGTTTTGTATGATTTTATTGATAGATCTAGGGTGATATGCTAAAAACCGAGACATACATTTTATCATAGCACAAAATAGACTATCACATGCAAAGTATACTAAGAAAATTGCTAAATAGCTTAACAACACTTAACTTGGGCTAAAAACTCATTTTTTTGACATAAAATGTTGAAAATGCAAAGTTGAAGGGCCTAACATGAAACATTTCGAAATCTGATGGGTGTGATGAGTCAAAACAGTTTGCATAATGTATTTTTCTGAAAATATACCATTTAGAGGGTTAAAAACATAAATTCCAAGCTTATTGGGCTAAACATGACATTTTCGGCCCAATAGGGCCCAATATGCGAAATTTTCTAAATTGGAGGACCAAAACTGCATTTTTCTGTAAAACAGTGGGCTATAAGTGTTCCATATGCTTTTCAAGGGTTTAAAATGCTTTCCAAATTTAAAGGGGACCAAAATTGTAAAATTTTTCCAAATTGGGTCAAAAATGTAAAAGTTGCGAAAAATAGGGGCTATAACCGAGAAAACTGAAGTTTCAAGGGCTTAAACTGTTTTCTATGATAAGTTGCTGGAAAAAAATACTTATGTCAATAATTTTTGGTATAAAAATGTCAAAAAAATTGATTTAAGGACCAAACCGGAAAGTTTTTAAATAAAGGGGTAAAAAGAGTAAATTCTTCAATTAAGGAGGGGCTGAAAACAGAAAATCTTCAGGCTAGTTAATACATACAATTTGACCAATTGATGGTAACACGCTTGTCGACGAAATACAATATACTACAATACCAAAAGTCGTTGTCAAACGAATTGGTTCGGTCTCGAACCAATAAAAATCCAAAACCACTAACACGACGAAGTTACGACATTTCGATTTATAACCATAACGATTACGATTACATGCGAGTGTGCACAGACGTCTAGGCACCATCTTTGGGCCCCAAAAGTGTAAAATCTTGTCCGTTGAGCCTAGCTAGCCCAACGACCTGATCTTAAGGCCCGAAGGTCTCTCTCTCTTACGAAGTGTTGGGTTTTACCGACCCTACATGACGTAACAGGACTTTCAATGGCAATATGCTGCTGGTCCCCAAGGGTCCTTCAGTGCTGCTAGTAAAGTCTGTAACTCACGATTGCGAGTTGGGCTTCGGGCCCTTCGCAATTGCATTTGGTCTCGGACGACGCGGGGAAACCCCGAAGGTTTCGTACCTTTTTCCTTCCCTCCGGTCGTGGGACTTAACAAGTCCGGGAGGATCGAGTCGCGTGAAGATTTACGAGTGACGCCTATAAGGATCGCTTGTAAGGTTGTTGACTTGTCGTTTTCACTAACGCTTGTCCCAACACTTCACCACCCTCTGTACTCTCGATGCCTCCGGAATACAACGATACAACGATAGGAAAACGTCGGGTTTTCCTAGGATTTCAATAACGATTACCAATTTCCGATCGAACTTCACAACCCTTACGCTTACATCTATAGAATTCAAACAAGCATACTCATGGATCATCACTTATTATTTTTACACCATTCAATTTCTAGAAAATATCAGATTTTCTAAAGGTTTTCAAACAACACATCGGATTTCAAACTCTACTTATGAACTCACCAACATTTCGTATGTTGACGTTTTTCAAAATACTTGTATTCTCAGGTAACAGATAAAGTGAAGATGATTTGTACTCGCTGACGTTTTGCTATGATTTAAGTAGTACCAAACAGTTATTTCTTTGAATGTAATTTTTGGAACAATGTAATGTATGTAAATGTTACCAGTTGTATCAATTCCAAATGTTGGTGATGTATAATGTTATGTTTCATATATATGCATTGTAATGGTATTCAATGAGTCACGATAGCCCCCGGACGTTTCCGCCGTCTGGTTCGGGGGTGTGACACTCCACCACCCTTGACTTCCAAGTTCTTATCCATCCCTCTAAGGGATTCACCCGCCACGTTTTCAGGTTTCAAAGCGTCGAGCTGAGCCTCCTTTATTTGCGTGGACAAGTGCAAATGGATAGTTAGAGTCAAAGATTTGACTCTACGACCAGTATATTCTTTCCGACTTAGGGCGTCGGCTACTACATTGGCTTTTACCTAGATGATAACGAATTTTGCATTCGTAATCACTAAGTAGCTCGACCCACCATCGTTGTCTCATGTTGAGCTCTTTCTGGTCGAAAATGTGTTGTAGACTCTTATGGTCTGTAAAGATCGTGCTTTTTGTACCGTATAGGTAATGTCACCAGATCTTCAGAGCAAACACAACTGCTCCTAGTTTGAGATCGTGGGTTGTGTAGTTAACATCATGTGTCTTCAGCTGTCTCGAGGCATAGGCTATGACTTTACCTCGCTGCATCAGAACACATCCGAGTCCTTGATTGGATGCATCACAATAGACAATGAAGTCTTCTATTCCCTCGGGAAGGGATAGTATCGGGGCGGTGCACAAGGCTCGTTTGAGCGTTTGGAACGCTCTTTCCTGTTTCTCTTCCCAGTCGAAGGCCACGCCTTTCTGGGTCAGGGTTGTAAGAGGTTTGGCTATGCTGGAGAAGTTCTGAATGAACCTGCGATAGTAGCCAGCTAGACCTAGAAATTGACGAATTTCTGTAGGTGTCTATGGTGCTGACCAGTTCTCGATGGCCTTAATTTTGGAGGGGTCCACGTGTATACCTTCTTCGCTAACCACATGGCCCAAAAATTCGACTCGCTGAATCCAAAATTCGCACTTGGAGAACTTCGCGTAGAGCTTCTCCGATCGCAATGTTTCTAAGATTTTATGGAGATGTTGACTATGTTCTTCCTTACTTCGAGAGTAGATGAGTATGTCATCAATGAAGACGATGACGAACTGATCCAAGTAAGGACGACACACCTTATTCATCAGATCCATGAATATTGCGGGCGCGTTAGTTAATCCGAACGGCATCACTACAAACTCGTAGTGCCCATAACGAGTTTGGAAGGCTGTCTTGGGAACATCCTCCTCTAATACCCGTAGTTGGTGATATCCGGATCGCAGATCTATCTTCGAGAAGTAGTTGGCTCCTTGAAGTTGATCAAACAAATCGTCAATGCGGGGCAAGGGATAACGATTTTTAATGGTAAGTTTGTTGAGTTCTCTATAGTCGATGCACATGCGAAACGATCCATCTTTCTTCTTGACGAACAAGACCGGTGCTCCCCATGGTGAGAAGCTTGGTCGAATGAATCCCTTCTTGAGAAGTTCATTAAGTTGACTGGAAAGTTACTGCATTTCAGCCGGTTCCAGACGATAAGGAGATTTAGCTACGGGGGTAGCCCCTGGCACTAAGTCGATTCTGAATTCGACTTGGCGTTGTGGTGGTAAACCGGGAAGTTCTTCTGGGAATATGTTGGGGAAGTCGCGTACTTCTGGGATTTTCTGGATGTCTTTCTGTTCTTGGCTGGTATCGATGACGTGTGCGAGAAATGCATGGTACTCCTTCCGCAAGCACTTCTGAGCTTGAATGCACGAAATGATGCGAAGGCTCGTACTAGGTTTGTCGCCGTAGATAACTATGGTTTCGTTGTTAGGAAGGTTAAGATGAACTGCTTTTTCGAAGCACATAATGTCGGCACGAAGAAGACTCAACCAATCCATACCGATGATAACGTCGAAACATTTAATTGGGACTGGCATGAGATCTATCTTGAAAGTATGGCCATCTAAAGTTAAAGTACAACCTACGTATATGCAGTTTGTGCTTTCTATTTTCCCGTTAGCCATATCTACCATGAATGAATTATCTAAGGCACGTGGTTTTTGTTTAAGCAGGTGTCACACCCCCAAACTAGAACGGCGGAAACGTTCGGGGGCGGAGGACGTCATATTCAGTATCATAACAGTTCATAGAAAGGAAAGTACACACCACCATATATATTAAAGTTTCCAAAATGTTTACATAATTGTATCCGTTACATGTTCAAAAGTTAAATACATAAACATCTTTCAAAAGAAGTAATTAACGTCGGGACGTTAATCTCCAAAAGTTGATTTCCAAATCTGCTTAGCGGTTCCCTGAGCATACAAGTTATTTCAAAGAAAAAGTGTCAACATTTAAGTTGGTGAGTTCATGAGTAGTGTTTTGACAAAATGTACGCCAATACGAAAGTTCGTGTATGTTTTCCAAAAAACGCAGTGTTTCAAATGTAAAGAGTTATGATTTGTTGTGTTTGAAAATGAATGTATTGGATCCAGAAAAAATCCCATATTTTCCCTAATGGTTGAGATATGAGTTGTTGTATTTTCCAAGAAAAACCCTTATTTTCTTATAAAAGTATGAAATGCATATGAATGTTCGTGTTATAAGTTGTAAATGGTTGCACCAAGAAAATCCCTTATTTTCCTATTAGTTGTTTGGTTTGTATACAGGAAAAACCCTTATTTTCCTGACATAACTGGCAGTCTCCAAGACCGAAAATCGCAAGCAACCGACGTGCTTGTAAATTGTGTCATAGTTTTACATAGTAAAGCTATACGAAGATCGCACTTGTTAGATGAAGAATAGTTTTAATAGCTACTCGTTCATAAAAGCATAATACCATAATAATTGTATATCCGATGAGTTTTATAACCATACTAAACATAATATGCCTGCAGCGACGTTCTTCAGGCGTCGTAGCGTTATGACAACTGTCACCCCAAAAGACGGACTGTAGCTAACAGTCAGGGCGCGGGATCATGACTTCCCGTATAGATCTATACACATTTGACACGTTCTCCGAACGGGAGACTCTGGTTATAGACAGGACTTGTAGCAATACCTTTTCTCAAAAAGGCAGTGTTTGAAGATGTACACGTCTCACGGATTCTCAACTAAGTCTGTATTAAAGTAGTAGTTTGTATGCAAAGTTTATCCTTTTTCACCATGTTTGACAAAGCATAAATCATAAGTTCTTTGAATGCATAAAATGATTTAGTAAAGAATGTTACCCTTGATATGATGTATTTGTATATAAACATATAAATAAAACATATTTCTATTTATAAACATATTGTATCCCAAGAGGGTAAAGCTGTGTTGTGAGGTGTTTTGCATCATAATAACTTCATAAGATAGTTAAAACAACAGTATGAAAAGTATATCAAAAGATTGATGTTTCACACGATTTTAGTCGTGTGTTTACTTGTATTCCTCCCCTAAAAGAGTATAAAAGCATTTAAAATGTATTTAAAGAGTGTTCGAAGGGGATGTGAACTCACTTGATAGTTTGAAGATAGCGAGATGGAAAACCGGACAGAGTTTCGTCTCGGGAAACGGATTTTCCTCGGGATTCTCGGGAATCTCGGGAGTAAAATCGACCCTCGGGACTTGAGCAAAAAGACCAGAGCTTCGGGTTGAACGGGCATGGAAAACGAGGTAAGATTGTGAGATAGAGGAGAGAAATGAGCATTCTTCTCGGAAGCCCTCGCATTCTATTTATAGGAAGGCTGAACCGCCTCGGTACGCGGGGCGTACGCTCATACGCAGCGCGTACGCGTACGTCATGCATGACCGAAGCATCGACTGCCTCGGCTTCGGATGGGACGGGTCGGTGGGGAGGCGGGTCGGATGGGACGGCGGGTCGGATGGGACAGCGGGTCGGACGGGTCGGTCGGACGGGCGGGTCGGACGGGTCTGAAGCCTCGGATAGGGCGACGTGGACGTTCCGAGGCCAAGTCTCTCGGGTACGCAGGGCATACAGGGGTACGCAGCGCGTACCTCGGATGAGGACGCTGACTCCTCTTCGGATAAGGTCCGAATTTTGATTTAAATAAATATATAATTTATTTAATAAACTTCAAAAATTCATATCTTCTTCATACGAACTCCGTTTTTGATGGTCTTTATATCCACGCGTAGGTGAGACTACACTCTACAACTTTCGTTTAGACTCCGGTGGCAAATTCCGAAATTATTTTTATTATTTATTTTATAACTCATCGTGTTTAAGGAATTTCTTTAAAAATTCATAACTTCTTTATCTGACGTCGGTTTTTGCCAGACTTTTTACCGTTGAAATACCATTGTCGAGACCTTCAATTCTCGTTTAGGTCATTCCGGCCAAAAGTCGCTCGATCTCCGATTCGAGTTTTTACGTAACTTCGTATTGCCGGTTTTTGTCGGAAAACTTAGAATGGTCATAACTTCTTCGTTATAACTCGGATTTTTGTGTTCTTTATATGCTTGGAAACCTTAAGATGATATCTATTACATAGCGTACTCCAAACAGAGCCTTTGAATACTTCATTTTTCGATGATATTCTAATTACTTTTTCAAAGAGGTTACAAGACTTGAATTTCAAGGACCTGAAATGACGGGTTGTTATAGCAGGTGTGCAAATTTGTGACTTACAAAACTTTTCTCGGCTCTACTATCGAAAAGTATGCAAGCATATGAGTTATCGAGGAGGAACGTACCAGTAACTATCGTAGGATCAGCTACTGCTTCCTCGTGGCCTTGGGCCATAACTCTTCCTACCCCTCCAGCCATTCCTGCTTTAGGGCAGTTCCTCTTGTAGTGGCCCACTTCGCCACAACCATAGCAAGTTTGGCCCATACCAGCGTTAGGAGCCTGGGCGGCTTGAGCTGTTGGAGTCTGGCAGAAACGGGCGGTGTGCCCCTTCCGGTTGCAGTTGGTGCATTGCATCTCCCTGCAAGGCCCGCGGTGGTGGAAGTTGCACTTGGTGCACTTCGGGAGAGATCCAGCATAACTTTTCGGTGGTAAGGGGTTCGCAGGGACAGCGGGAGTCACTGTGGCAGCATTGATTGCCACAAGTTGTTGTCTCTTGGAGGATCCTTGCGAAACCCCCTTTTTCCTCTTAGACCACCTTTTCTGGTTGTTGCCAGGGCTGGACTCTTGGGGTACGGGTGTAGGGATTGTTGTGTTTTGAGGTTTCCGGTGACCGATAAGGGATTGTGCCAGTTCCTTGGCGCTATCAAAAGTAGTAGGCCTGGAAGCGATCACACTTGACTGGATCTGGGGCGATAGTCCCCAGATATATTTGTCGATCTTTTTGCTCTGGAGAGCAACCATATCAGGGCATAAGTTTGCGAAATCACAGAACCTATTTTTGTAGGCCGTGATGTCGGATCCAACCATTTGTAGACCCCAGAATTCTTGCTCGAGTTTTTGTATTTCACCTCGAGGACAGTATTCTTTCATCAACATGTCTTTCAACTTTTCCCAGCCGATGGAATACGCCACCACTAAAGTTAGATAGTTAACATGGCTGTTCCACCATGTTAGTGCTCGGTCAGAGAAGGTACAAACTGCGAACTTGACCTTGTTGCCTTCTTGGCATCCGCAGATCTCGAAGACAGATTCCATCTTCTCAATCCATTGTCTCAACACCATAACACCCCCAGTTCCATTGAAGCTGCGGGGTTTGGCGTTAGTGAAGTCCTTGTAGGTGCATTCTCGAGGGTGTCCATGGCTTTCATCGTGGTTCGAGGGTAGTGCACCTGTTCCTGATCCACTAGGGACAGGAGCGTTGATTGCTGACACAGCAGCTGCAACTGCTGTTGTGAAAGCTACCTGGAACATGTTTGCATCGAAAGGATTTGGTGGTTGAAGAGGTACTGGTGGTGGTATCGGTGCTTTGTTGTTTGGGTTACGCCTTGTACTTCTGCGTGGCGGCATCTTTAACTATACGTTTAAAAGATGATGACATGGATAAGAATAAATGATTAATGAATGTGCCTCATGGACTAATCCCCATAGTCCAACAACAGAAGGAATAGCTAAAATAGACGACTGACTAAGGTACTTATAGTAAGACTAAATACCCATATGGTATTTCTTTATGGTTGTGTTGGTAAGTTTTTAGACTTGTTGCCATATCACAACCATTCTTGGGCATATTCTAATCACTCCTCAGACCAGCATAGTTGATCAGGCTATGCCACTCCTAAGACTAACCGTATATCCCCAGGCTTACTTGTGATATTCAACAATCGTAATACTTTTGTTCTTGTCGTTGTGACACTGATTTTAGTATGAATGCAGGCACGTATACTTACTTAAATATTTTATTATTTAAAAGTATAACTCTGAGACAGAGTGTTTTAATCCCGATGTATTTATAGTTAGTATATATTTTATGGGTTGATATACTATATTCACTATCAACAATGCTCTGATACCAATCTGTCACACCCCAAAACCACGAACGACGGAAACGTTCAGGAGCGGAGGACGTCATGTACAGTATCACAACAGTGTAATATAATAAATAAGCAACAACATCATCCATTGCATTACAAATAGAATTTTAATAAATGTGTGTTCTTTCATTGTATTAAGACACCAAAAAAAATACAATCAAAATAGAAGACAAGTCTTGTCTGCTCCGTCTTCTCAAAACCTGGCCATCGTACCTGCCTACTGTTGACCTGAGAATACAAGTTATTTTGAAAGCGAGTATCAGCTTTAAAGCTGGTGAATTCATAAGAAATTAAGTTTCGTTGTCTTGCTTATGAAAATCTGCTATGAAGGCCATGTAAGCCTTTAAATGAAAATGTTGAGGTAAGTATGAAATCCCTAGAAAAACCCTTATTTTCTATAAGTATGAAATGTAGTCTAATACCAAGACCCAAATGTTCTGTACGTATGAAGTGTAGTCTTCTACCAAGACCCGAATGTTCTGTTTGTAAAATTATAGTTTTTCCTTTGTATTGACTAGTACTAAAAGTGGTTAGTCTAACTCATCGTTTATGTGAATGTATCACAAAATAAAGTAAACAGGAAAATGTACTACTGTAAGTGTTGTCACTGGGTACTAGGACCAACACAACATCGCATTAAGCAAAATATGTATCCTAATGAGCATCCGAAGATTGTCCAAAACAAGTATTAATGTAAGTGTCATCACTGGGTACTAGGAGTAACACAATCATCGCAATAAGCGAAAGGTATAACCTAATGAACATCCAAAGATTGTCCAATTGTCCTCTGTAGCAGCAGCAGGTGGGTGGAAGGTTTAGTCCCAATCGATCTACCTAATATAAGTAGTAACCTTAGACCTCCGTAGATGGTCATCGACCACTGGTGCTAATTAGTGGGGTTCGGAATGGTAAGTCCCACCGAGCTATCCCATTGAACCGAGATAGGAAGAACAATTTACACAGTAAGTACTAATAAATCATCCTCATAGTCCTAAGTACAAGTATCCAGGTAAGTGAATACAGGATAATGCACCTATGTAAAAGTGTTCCTGTATGGTATTCATGTATGTGTGTCCATGTAACAGGTAAGTATATGTAAACCTATTTATGTATCAGGTAAACATCTATAAGTACTCATGTATCAGGTAATGTACTCGTATAGACTCATGAATGAACTGACTCTTGTGTGATTCCTTGTAATAGAAGTAATGTTTGAATGTCTTCAAATTATCCCTATGATAATTTACTGTAATATAACTGGTTGATCATGTAGGTTTATACACTCTTACTACTCAAGGGTGTGGGAAACTAAATGAAAGATGTAATAACATCAATACATATATAAGAATATAAGTGTATACGCATAGTTTAGTTCAAGAATGAAAAATGGTTTTGTAAGACATCTTATGGGTTTTGAACAATAATTAACAATGACTTGATGTCATTTTAATAAACATTTTAAAGGTAAAACATTTGGTAACAATGTGTTTTTAAGATGTAAAACCATTTTATGCATCACATTTTGTAGCATGTGAAATCTATTAAATGACAATCACAGTTATAAAATACATATCAATGATTAAATAACATGTTTGTTTCTACTTGTATTCCCTCCCCCCCCCCCATTAAAGCATTTAAAATGATTTAAAATATTGATTAGGGGTATGAACTCACCTACAGTTGGTGATTGGGATGAACTGAACGATATAGGATGGCTAGGTGTCAAGCGAGGACTTGTACACGCACTACGATCCTAATTAACATATAATCACACATATATGCACTCAATTAGACTCAAATCACTAATTGATAATGTTAAGACATCCTAGACATAATAAACACTTTACATAAGTGTTTTAAGCCTTAAGGATTGCATCTAAGCTATTGTGGGACAAGGTATTTGTGTTTAGGGTTTCCAAAGGACCCTATAAGTGAGTTTACTCTCCATATAACATCACACATGGAGTTTACGGTTGTAAACTCTTGAGTTTACGGCCGTAAACTCCCAACCATGGGGTTATGGTGTGTTTTGAAGTCCCAAATGGTTCCTAGAATTATTCCAACTTGGTGGCTAAGTCCTTGGAAGGGTTTAAGGTCTAGAAATACTCCAAATAGGAGTTTACGGCCCTGAGGCCAATCCCCTTAGAGTTTACGGCCATAAACTCTAAGTATGGTGTGTTTTTGATGCTTTTAAGTCCTTTGCACTTGTGGTATAGGTTCTAGACTTTTATTCCAAGCATATGAAGGCATTAGGCACACCTTGGTGCCCCTTTTAGGAGTTTACGGCCCAAGAACCATGTCTTGGCCGTAAACTCACTTTGTTAAGTGATTTTGATGTGGTTTGGTCCCTCCATTAAGTGGGTAACAATTTCTTGTATAGGTCTAGGGCTTTAGGTGTCATAAAAACACCCCTTTTGTCCATTTCAATGGAGTTTACGGCCTAAGACACACTTGGGTCGTCAAATCTCATTTGTTTGTGTTCTTTGATGTGTTTAATGCCCTAGATTTAATGGGAACAAGACTAGGTAATTGTCTAAGGCTTTAGGAGCCTTTAAAAGTACCATTTAGTGTTTGAAATTGGAGTTTACGTCCTATGATAATCTTGGGCCGTAAACTCCCAAACTTGGGTGGATTTTTGGTTGTTTTCTTGTCCCTAACATGCATACATATGAGTCTAAGGCTTTAGCATAAGACAAGGGTCGGTTTTGGCTTCGTTTCGGGAGTTTACCGCCCAAGAACACCTTGGGGAGTAAACTCGTAGATCTAATGATTTAGCCATCTAAATCATGTTATAAGCATCTAATAAGCATTCTAATCACTACTAGAAAGAGTTACTCACGTTTTGGTATAAAAACCCGAAGATCCGTGAGAGAGAAAATGGCTTTTCTCTAGTTGGAAATGTGAATAGTGAATGAATTTGGTTCAGAAATCTATTTATAGTCCTGAGATATTTTGGCAGAAAATATTTTTATTCCTGAAATGATCTCTAATATAATAGAGTGTTGGAATAACAGTGTTGCACAAAACCCTAGTGCACCCACTCTCCTGATATTTCCTAAAGTGTAAACCCTGAATTACTTAAACTATTGTGAAAAAGTCTGAAAATTAACAGTGACCACTATAACTTCTATTGAAGTGATATAGATTGTACAGAATGGAAATTTCGGGTGGTCACACACCAATGCCTGACCTTTTTGGATTTGTATCCGGGTTATTTCATGCTATGCTTATTTATTTGCATCCTGGTAGTTAGGATGGTGATATGCTTAGTGACCTGGTGGGTCGGTATGTTGGTATATAAGATAATGCTATGTTATTGACCGATTAGGTGTGTATCCTAGTTATAGGATGTTGCTATGCTATTTGATTTGTTAGATCATTTTAACTGTTATATATCCTAGCGTATGATATTTATGTGCACATGTGTGTTGGTTAAGGGTTAGGTTGAGGCAGTCCTGCTTTATGCTGAAGGCCAACATACCGAGGGCGGTTTGGATAGACTGTAGGCTCTGTAAGGGGTTTAGTTAGGTCGAAGGCCCGACGAGCGGTCCGGATGGGCTGAAGGTATGATCGTGCACCTCCTTATGTTTTATGATTTGTTTATAGGAAACTCTGACATTATATTATTTTGAAAACAAACTTTGTAATAATCATTGGTTTTGAAATATTTTAGAAAGTTTAAATCTGGAATAATTTTTATGGATATTACAAGTTGGTATCAGAGCCTTGGTTTAAGTGAATTGGATGAAAAAATCATGTGCCTCCAGTCTCAAACTGAGGACAAGATTTTATAATGATTTTCCAAAAGGCTTTCAAAGTACTAAAGGTGGATGCAAGTGTACGATCAGCCGGAGCTCAAGGATAGACCCCAAAATACCTTACAGATTATTTAATTTGTGATATGATAGAATAACATGCTACTACTAGGCTAGGGATCTTCAGGAATTAGATGATAGAATTGCCCACTTATGTGATGCCTGATAGCCTAGGGTTTTCCTTATATGAAATTGACATCATTACTGTGGTTGCTTAGTGTATGCACCACGACCATACATAATTAAGATCTTATAGCCTGAGAATGTTTGGTTTAGCCTTATTTCATGTTCTTGTTTGATGAACAGCTTAGGGTAGGATCAGGTATTCGAGAGTCTATGGGGTCCAACGTTATGTATGGTTAGCATACACGAGTATTTTAGGGTTGGTGGAAGTTTCATGGGTGGGTTGTGTGGGGCCAGTAGGCCAGTTATGAGATACTTTGCATTCCTCTAGGAGTGAGGGTTGAGCGCTCGCCATGGTTATGTATATTGTTAGGGCGTTGTGATGATTGTAACATCTCGTTTTTTGGTATTTGTTTTTCTTTTAAATAATAAATAAATAAATAAATAGTAGTTAATAATATTAAATCAATATGTAAGGTAATAATTAACCCAATAGAAAATTACTTATGTTTGGGAGTTGAAACAGTCATGTTTGGAAACTTTCATCATGATGATTTTGAGAACTAGGGACCATTTATGCCAATATAGGAAACACAAGGGGCCAAAAATGAAATATATTATTTCTACCATATTTTTGACTTGATCATGTGGCTGCATCTTATAGCCCAATATTGATTCTTGCATTAACTTTTCCTTAGCCCTAGCCCAAACCTTTTATTCATATTGGAGGTTCGGTCCCTAGTTCACATTGGAGACGTGTTGCATGTGTGTTCGGGTTTTCTTTGAGCGGCAGAAAATAGAGAGCAGGAGAGATCGAGATTGAAATAGGGAATACATGGAGGCGATAGTGATCAAGCTTCGAAAGGAAGGCTAGTTGTTGGTGTAACCTTGGTGCAAGTAAGTTCTTTATTTCTTCTTCTTTAGGTCCGATCTCCACCCCCCATTAACATCACCACCACCACCACCACCGCCAAGGTGGTGGTAGCCACCTTGACCACCACTGCCATGGTTGTAGTGGGTGGTGGTTTCCAGCCCCATTGGGATTTTGGGTTGAATTAAGTGTTATCTTGGGTTCAAACATTAAACCCTAGTTGGTGATTATATCATTTAGAAATTATAGTTTGTATTGGCTTTTAAAGCAAGAAACTTCAAGGGTAAGGGTTGAGATTCTCATTGATTTTTTTATTAATGAAGTTCCCAACTCTTAAAGACTCATTTGGCAGATTATAAACCTCATTGAATAAGTCTTAATGGGTCAAGGATTGAATTAACCCTAAAAAGCCAAGTTGTGAATTTCTGGAAATGACCTAATTTGTCCATATTTGTGAGAGGTCGTATCTCGGTCATAAAAAACCCTTTTTAGTCAAAACCAAGTTCTTGAGTTTCGTTTTTGAGTCCTTTATATTTCTTTAGTTTTGACCAAAATCCATAAATCCCCATAACTAGGGTGAAATCGACCATTTATCCAGACTGGTCCATAATGAACTGTTTCGCGAGAAAGTTTTGTAAAAATCACCAAAAATTGTTGAAAAACATATAGACGTGTGCGAGTACTAATTTTAAATCTAAGGACCTGAACTTCATGCAAATAATTGTTTTTGAAAAGTAAGTTGTTTAAGGAGGTAAAAACAGGTCCCGAACAGACCATAACTTCTATCTATAAATCTGGAAAAAAAAAAACCCATGATTCATTGTACTTTTGAGATATCATAGTACCATAACTTAACTCTTTTTGGTCATTATTAGGAAGTTGAAGGTTGATCTGGTGTGAAGGGATGTTTGGATTATTTGAAGGGTGTTTGACTACTTGAGGTGAGTTCCTCACCTCATAACCTTAGGGTACTATATGTCTATTGTTAGGTCGGGTGAGACTAGGAAGTATATGGTTGATAGTTAAAGTAATACTTATTACATTAGTTATATTTGATGTGATACTTTCTTATGTGGAATTTATATGCATGATATGTTTGGGATCTATGGCTAAATACCGAGCCGACTGACCGAAGGCCATTGTGCTAAGTCAGGGGGACCGAAGGCAGAACCGCCAAGTCCCTGGACTCGAAGGCTGAATACCAAGTATTTATTTTGGGTGTTGTTTGGGATGTGTTTGCAAATAGATCACAATATGTATGATCTTTATTGTTTATATATTATATGGATGCTTGCATATTTACTTATGGCATGGAATGTAGGAGTAGGGTGTAATACTTCTATTGTTATGTTGTGTTGAAATTCACTAAGCTTCGTGCTTACCCTTTTCTTTATAAAATGATTATTACAAGTACATATGGTATGAATGAGGCTTTAACTTGACTGTACACTGGCACGGTTGAAGATTGGGTCCTTGTCACAGACTCTTGATATGGGATTTTAAGAATATTATTTTTTTGCTGTTCTTTTGAAGTATAAATAGATTAAAATTGATGGAAGTATGTTTTGATTTTGAAATGTTATTTGAATACTTGAAACTTAACAGTTTTGTTAATTAATGGATTTAATGGTTTTTATTATAAATATAATGTTTTCAAAAGTTTAAATTTATTGTAAATTTTGGGACGTTACAATGATACTTGAGACAAATATGGGTAGTTGTGGAAGGTAGTATGGGCCTGTACTACTGAAAGTACAGGACCCATACGCGTATTAAGGAAATCATAACCCATAGTGTTTTGGTTGAGGGTTGGTTCCCAATTATTATGTGGATTATTTCATATCCTTCCTGGTATATTTTCAATATGGTGGTTACGAGACACTTTGTGATTGGATCTGGATCGAGATCAGGATCAGGAGATGGTGGTCAGGATGGATCAGCAGCGCCCGAGGTCATTGGTCAGTTGAGGACGGATGAGTTGGATGCCATGATTCGTGAGATCCTGCATGATGAGATTGCTACTCTGTTCCAGGCGCAATTACCGGAGATGTTTGGGTCTATCAAGACCTCTATGGTGTACTTTAATGGCCGATATGCAGCCCTTACTGAGGTGGCTACTGCGACAGCTACAGTAGTCGTAGCAACGACAGGGGGAGGATCCAGTCGGGCTTTTCAGCACCGGGACTTCGATAACATGAAGCCCTACCTTTGATGGGACTCAGGATCCCATCAAAGCCATGGGGTAGCTTTTTGACGTGGAGGGGTGTTTCTTCACGTGTTCATATGCTACTAACCACAAGGTCAGATCCGGCTTGAACCTACTAAGGTCTGGGGCAAAGAACTTGTGGAGGTTGACGACTTGATCTTACACTGATGATCGGATAGCTGCGGTTACTTGGGAGCAGTTTCGAGATGTGTTACGCGCTCGCTACATTCCGTAGGTCGAAACAGTTAACTCAGTTGTTTTTGGAGCTGAGGCAGGATGGTGAGAAAGTGACGGAGATCACTTGTATGTTCATGGAGAGGGTGATGTTTTGCCCAGATTTTGCTGCTGAGCAAGCTCAGATGAGACGCTATCTGAGCATGCTCAAGACTGACATCCGTCAATTTGTTGCTACCCAACAATGTGATACCTTGCTGGAGTTGTAGGAGGCCGCTAGGCAACATGAGTTAGAGATCAAGCTGCAGTTGAGGGACCAGTGGCAGGCCCCGACATAGTCACATCCAGTGCCAAAGCGGTTTAAGGACGCTGATACGAGGATAGGAGGACAACATGGCCTCACTTTTAGGAAGTGCGGAAGGCTCATACCGGAGTTTTCTGACCTGCTAGTGGATGCCAAAAATGTGGCAGAGAAGGGCACTATGCGAGGGACTGTCGTCAGTCTGCCCTTGCTCCGGACTTGAGGATCTTCTATCATTGCCACCAGGTTGGTCATGTGAAGACCAACTGTCCACAGCTAGCTGCCAGGCCAGCGCATGCTCCAGCCCGGCTACACTGAGGATTACTGATAGGAGTCAAGGTAGAGCCACGCCCCCGATGGCTTAGGGACGCGCTTTCCAGCTAACAGTGGAGGAGGCCACGACAGCACCAGATGTGGTTGCTGGTATGTTTCTATCCCTTACCTTGTTTATTATATCTGTTTTATACTCATCTATGATTGTGCCCGTGATTATGTACGTTTTGAGTGAACTCCTTACCTGCTTCGGTATTATTTGACTCGGGGGCGAGTCGTTTGTTTGTCTCTCATACATTTAGTATGGAGATTAGTGTGCTAGTAGGAGAGCTGGAGTGTCCAGTGCGACTTTCTATTGCTAACGAACACGAGGTTTCAGCTTCATCAGTCTATTGAGGTTGCGTGTTGGAGATCTTCGAGGTATCTTTCCCGATAGACTTGAATCCGATTCCTAAGGGGGATGCTTGTGTGATAGTGGGACGGATTGGTTGAGTCTTTTTGGTGCCATGATCAACTGTGAGAGTCAACAGGTAGTAGTTCGAACTCCAAGTGGGGAGAACTAGAGGTTTACAGTGAGGGCACCAGATTGCGTCCCAAAATTTGTTCAGCTGCTAGGGCTCGGTAGTACATTTAGCATGGGTGTGTGGGTTATCTAGCGTATGTGGTGGATACGCAGGTCAGGGATCAGGTCTCAGTATTAGAGGTTCCGGTTGTCAAGGAGTTTGCTGACTTGTTTCTGGAGGAGTTTCCTGGAGTGCCTCCGGAGAGGAAAGTTGAGTTTAGGATCGACCTAGTGCTTGGTGTAGCCCCTATCACCAAGGCGCCATACCGATTGGCACCACCAGAGATGCAGAAGCTATCATCACAGCTACAGGAACTACTGGGCAAGCAGTTCATTCGACAGAGCAGTTCTCCATGGGGAGCACCGACTCTCTTCGTCAGGAAGAAGTATGGTTCATACCAGATGTGCATTGATTACCAGGAGTTGAACAAGTTAACGGTGAAGAACCGTTCTCCACTCCCGAGGATAGATGATCTTTTCAATCAATTACAGGGAGCATCTTGGTTTTCCAAGATAGACCTAAGGTCCAGGTACCATCAGGTCATGTTTAGAGAGGAGGAGGTGGAGAAGAGGGTGTTTCGGACTCGTTACAGACATTACAAGTTTATGGTGATTCCGTTTGGGCTCACCAATGCGCCGGCGATATTTATGGATCTGATGAATCGAGTCTGCAGACTAATGCTCGATCGCTTAGTCATCATATTCATAGACGATATATTGGTGTATTCCAAGACCCGAGAGCAACATGAGGAGCATCTACGGGAGTTATTGGGAGTATTGAGACGAGAATGGCTATATGCTAAGTTCTTGAAGTGTAAGTTTTGGTTGCGAGAGGTTCAGTTCCTTGGACACCTTGTTAACCAGGAGGGGATTTTGTTCGATCCAGTGGGAGGTCCCAAAGTCTCCTTCGGGTATGAAGAGCTTCTTGGGATTGGCACTATATTACCGAAGATTCATAGGATTTCTCCAATATTGAAGTACCTCTCACTCGTCTGATAAGAAACAGGTGGATTTCCGGTGGGGCCCTGCGTAGTAGGGGGCATTTGAGACCCTCCGACAGCGACTTTGCGAGGCTTTAGTGTTCACTCTTTTGGAGGGAGGTGAGGATTTTGTGGTATTCTTTGATGCATTCATCACAGGATTAGGAGTGGTCCTCATGTAGAGAGGACGGGTGATAGCCCACACGTCGCGGAAACTGAAGCCGCACGAGACGAGATATCCTACTCATGATCTAGAGTTGGGAGCGTTGGTATTCTCTCTCAAGATATGGAGACATTACCTCTATGGGGTCCGCTGTACCATATACACGGACCACAAGAGCTTGAGAGACATCATGTATTAGCCGAACCTGAACATGAGGCATCACAGGTGGTTGGATATAGTCGAGGACTATGACTGTGAGATCCTTTACCACCCAGATAAAGTGAATGTGGTTGCGGACGCTCTGAGCCACAATTCAGCTGGATCTTCTACCCTAGTGACATGTATGAGGATATCCGTGGATTATCCACTTGTGAGCTTGATCAGAGAATCTTCGGCCGAGGGTGTATGGTAGGAGAACCGGAAGCTGGAGAGGATTAAGGGTGAGATCACCCAGTTTATGTAGGGTAATCAAGGGTTATTGACCCGATGTGGTCAGGTCTGGGTTCTGATGTCTGGTGGGGTCAGATAGATTGTATTGGAGGAGGCTCACAAGTTTTGCTTCTCCATTCACCCAGGGCTACCAAGATGTACTGAGATTTACGTCTGTGTTACTGGTGGTCGTGAATGAAGCGAGAGATTGCTTGGTACATGGATAGGTGACTGACCTGTAGGATTGTCAAGGCTGAGAACCAAAGGTTGCATGGCAAGCTGCAACCTCTATAGGTTCCCATGTGGAAATGGGAGCAGATCACGATGGACTTCATTATGAAGTTGCCGAGAACGGCGCACAAAGGGTTCGACGCCGTATGGGTTATCTTTGATGGATTGACCAAGAGTGCCCATTTTCTACCCATGTGGGAGAGTTCATCGGCCGAGAAGTTGGTCGACTTGTATATCTGCGAGATTGTCGCTCGCCATGGGGTTCCGGTTTCTATAGTCTCAGACCATGATGTTCGGTTCACCTTCTGTTTCCGGTAGAAGTTCCACGAGGAACTGGGCACGCGGTTCCATTTCAGTACCACATATAATCCACAGACTGACGGCCAAAGTGAGCGGACTATATAGACTATGGAGGACATGCTAAGAGCCTGCATTATTGACTTTGGTGGGAGTTGGGATTCCTACCTACCTCTTGCTGAGTTTTTGTACAACAACAGCTTTCATTCCAGCATTAGCGCCCCATCTTTTGAGCTGTTGTATGGGCGGAGGTGTCGCACCCCAGTTTATTGGGGCGAGGTTGGTCACACGGTGATGGATCAGACCGAGGTAGTCCTGTAGACTACCGAGATGATTCAGTAGATCAGACAGTGGTTGCAGACTACACAAAGTCGGCAGAAGAGTTACGCCGACCGGCGCCGAACTGAATTGGAGTTTCAGGTCGGTGACATCATACTGCTGAAGGTCTCACCTTAGAAAGGTGTGATATGCTTCAGAAAGAGGGTGAGGTTGGGTCCCCGATATATTGGGCCGTTCAGAATCATTTCCAGGGTTGGCAAGGTGGCGTATAGACTGGATCTTCCAAAGGAGCTGAGGCAGATCCACGACACTTTGCATGTGTCACATTTGCGAAAGTGCATTCTGGATGAGGTGGCAGTAATATCGTTGGATGATATTCAGGTCGATGAGTGCCTGAATTATTTAGAGAGGCCCGTGGCTGTTCTTGAAAGGAAGGTGAAGGTTCTACGGAACAAGGAGATACCCTTGGTAAAGGTTCAGTGTGAACATCTAAGAGGATCCGAGTGGACATGGGAGTCGGAGGCTGAGATGTGGGAGCATTACCCCAAGTTGTTTACCATAGCGGACTTTAGGGACGAAGTCTAGTTCAAGTGGGGGAGAATTATAACACCCTGAATCCCAGGAGCTTGGAAAGTGGTTTTGGTGAAGAAGGATTGAAGCTAAAGAAGCTTGGAGTAAAGAAAGGCTATTGGATCTGACTCTTTTGCATCTTGGCCTCATCTTAAAGGTGTTGGTGTTTGGAGCCATATTTGGAGGAGTGGACAGTATCATCCCGAGCTACATGCGAGTTTAGTTCTCCTCACTATATCAACAGGGTCTAAAGCACCAATGTCGTCCCTTTTCGGATTTGTATCTTGGTCATTGAATGCTATGCTTATTGATTTTCATCTTGGTAGTTAGGATGGTGATATGCTTAGTGACCTGGTAGGCTGATATCCTGGTATATAGGATAATGCTATGTTAGTGACCAGTTAGGTATGTATCCTAGTTATAGGATGTTGCTATGCCATTTGATCTGTTAGATCGGTTTGACTATTATACATTCTAGCGTATGATATTTATGTGCACATGTGGGTTGGATTGGAGGTTGGATTGAGGCGGTCCTGCTTTGTGCTGAAGGATAACATACCCAGGGCGGTCCAGATAGATTGAAGGCCCTGCAAGGGGGTTCAGTCAGGCGGAAGGTCCAGTGAGCGGTTCAGATAGGTTGATGGCCCTGCGAGGCGGTCTAGACGTGCCGAAGGCTCAGAGAGCGGTCCAGATAGGCTAAGGCTTGCGAGGCGGTCTAGTGTTGCAGAAAGCTCATTATGCATCATGTTTGCTTATATGTT
The DNA here is from genome assembly GCF_052625555.1 of Lactuca saligna. Taxonomy (NCBI): domain Eukaryota; kingdom Viridiplantae; phylum Streptophyta; class Magnoliopsida; order Asterales; family Asteraceae; genus Lactuca; species Lactuca saligna. The sequence goes on along the minus strand of NC_136417.1, from coordinate 113,049,372 downwards.
TATATGATATGGTTATGTCTGTATGGCATTGGTATTTTGGGGGTAACTCACGAAACTTTCGAGCTTACATTTATCGATTATTGTTTCAGGTACTTCTGACTGTCGCGGGAAGGCAAAGGCGTGATCGTGCACCGACTTATGTTTTATGATTTGTTTCTAGGAAACTCTCACATTATACTATTTTCAAATAAACTTTGTAATAATCAATGGTTTTGAAATGTTTTAAAAAGTTTAAATTTGGCATAATTTTTATGGATGTTACAACATCTATGCCGACGACACGTGTCATCACTATAAATCACCCTATGCCAAACACCTAGTCGTTGGGGGCAGAGTTCAACAATTTAATTTGAATAGGGAACCTATACTGATTACTAGTTTCTCGTTATAGAGTTAGCAGGAACGATGTAATACCCATATTTTTTTAACCAGATATCACTTTAAAAGATATAAAATTATAAAAGACGAGTAAGAGGAATAGAACATGAAGTTACTTTAAATTGAGGAATGTTTTTTTTAGCAAAAGATAATTGAGAAATGTTATAGAGCTTGTTGAGAGGATTTTGTGAATATAAAGATCGTTGAAAATGGAGTTCGTATGAGAATGTTATATTCATTTGAAGTTTAGATGAAAGTACGTTGATATTTTGAGAAAGTTAATGAAAGTCAAAATCAATGGCCAAACCTTGAATCCCACGACATGGAGGAATGTTTTCCACGATGTGGCATTAAGCATATCATGACATGGCTATATGTATGTCACAACGTGAATAGTGATAAATCACTGGAACATTTGAGATTGATATGTGTCAAAACTAAAGTTTATTGGTCCTCACGACATGTAAGATATATGGTTACAACGTGACACGATTCAGATTATTTAGACACTAGGAAACAAAGTACAATACATGTTGAAATCGGGGTACGTCAGCTCGTCACAACGTGACACCTATATGGTCACGACGTACGTGCGTTTGGCTATAAATACAAGAGTTTTCGTGTCATTTGCTAGAGTTTGGCACGTGGGATCGGATATGATGCTTTGGAGTTGTTTATGGGATATTATATCAGATAAGTTATACATATATGTGAGATACATGGGTGAATCAGCGTTCTTGGGGGTGCTACCACATGACAAGTTGAAAGGCAGCGGAGGATTAAAATCAGAGCTAGAATAAGTCTGCTGACTAGCCAGTTGAGTAACACTAGCATCCATTGGTGTATTATCTGTGATATACATTACATGATTTGTATAAATGATTATTAGTTATTAATCATAAATTGATTGACATTGGAGATAATGATTATTTTAAGAGATTAACATTTGATTGAAAGATTGAATTTGATTAATGAGATAAATTATAATTGGGAGATAGATCACATAAAAAGATAGATCATTTATGAATGATATATTAGAATTGCGATATGTTTGATATTAATGTTATCTGCAATGTGCGATGTATGAATTATATAAAGACCTAAACAATTCACTTTGTTGAGAGCTTATTCATTACTATGAGTTAGATCTTTTTAGAGAAATACATTTTAATTGATTAATTAGTTACGATTTACAGATAGATCAAACTTGATAAATTGGTCACGATAGAGTGATAAATTATGATAGAAATATTAATACCATTTGAGAGAAATAGACATTAGTAGAGAGAGTAATTAATTTTAAAAGAGAGATAGATCCTGATAGAGAGAATTATTAACATTGAAAGTGATAGATTATGATAGAGAGAGAAATAGATACATTATAATCGAGATGTAGATCACTGATTGAGAGACAAAACTTAATTCATTGGTTGATTGCAAATGATAAATTCATCTTAACGGAGAAAAAGTGACAGTGTGTGTGTGTGAGAGAGAGAGAGAGAAAGAGTGAGTAGAGAGTTAGAGAATACTACCAATCATGATGTGATGACTAGATCACTACGACGTAGTGAAGATGATACCACAACATGATGTTGAAGACTGAGAAAAGAGACAATGGCACGATGAGAAACTTATTACGACGTGCTGCTTATTGGAAAATTGATTTATGGTATATATAGATATAAATCAAGTAGCATTAAGTGAATAAATGTCAAGAGTGTATACAATAAGAGTGTATTAATTAAAATAATGATATAACTCCTAAATAAAGATAACATAAGAAATTAGGACTTAGATAAGAGATGATTAGATTATAAAAAATGAGATTGGTAGAGAAATAACAAAACAAAAGATAAGATAGAGTATAAGAGTCTGAGTAGAAGTGATAAAACCCCTCCCAAGTTGATATAACATAATGAAGATGATCTAAGGAAACATATTAGATAAGTTATGATAGAGATAGAAAGAAGGATATAGCTACAATGAGATTGACTAATGAGAAACTTCTATTGAGACCACATGATTTACATAATGGGTCCATGAGAGGTAACTGGATCTCACTGTGTAAAAGATCGAGATAAATGAGGATTTTGATTGAAATCATAGACTTACATGGTTATTTCATATAGACGATTGATAGACTTACATGATTTATCTATAATAGACAATTAGATCATTTCATGTAGATGATTTAGACTTACATGTTCAGAACCATGAGAGGTGATTGGGTTTACTCATGTAGGCAACATTTGTGATTGAGTCTCCGAGAAGTAACAATACCTAATTCCAATATGATATCTATTCTGATTGATTTGAGTAACTGATATGAGTAAATGATATTGATTCGAGAAATTGATCGGAGTGATTCAAATAATTGATTTGAATGATTGAATTTTATTAAGAGTGATCACTATGAGAAATTAAATTGAGTAATCCACAGATCCAAGTAATTGATCTAAGCGATTGAATTTGATCAGAGTGATTGAATCTAATAATTGATTCGAGCGGTTGGAGTGATCGGAGAAATTGATTTGAGTAGAATACATTAATTCAAATGATTTGAGGAATTAGTTTGAGTGAGTGATACTAATTTCAGTGATTAATCCAATTAATTTAAGTAATTCACTTGATTAAATTTAGTAATTGATGTGAGTAATCTGATTAATAGATTTGAGTAATTGATGTTATTGAAAGGAGAAATTAAATTGCCTCCTACTTTTTATTCCTACAATTATTCCTACCCACTAAAATTATGACAAATCACCATTCAATTTAATTGTATTTGATATATTCCTAATATAGTCTTAATAATTTAGTTTAAAAAATATGGAAAGATGACACTTATCATAATTTTATTGAGTAGGCATATTTGTAGGCATAAAAAGTAGGAATCAATTTAATTTCTCTATTGAAAGTGACTGATATGAATAATTAATTTAAGCAACTGATAGTTTCATGTGATTGGTCCGAGTGATTAATATTGTTTTGATTGATTGATATAATTTATTTGAGTATTTAATCTAAATAATATGAATGATTCAATTGAGTAATTGATCATCAGTCTGAGAGTGTTCATTTAAGCAATATATCGAAGTGATCTAAATAACTAAATTAAATGGTTAATATTGATAAATAGTTATTGATTTAACCAATCGATATTAACATGAGGGATTTATATGTGTAACAAGAGTAACTGATCTGAGTAGTTTATGAGAAATTTAGTAGATTAACCGTACAAGGAGTATTAAATAGATTGAAGTGATTAAGATGGATTTGAGAAATTGCGAACTCATGAGACAAACATTTTCCTAATTTAGTGTGGAAAAACCGTCTAGAGAATAATCAATTAAAATGACTGATTAATAATTTGAGTATTTGATTAGATTAAATTGAATGAGCAATCTGGGTGATTGAATGAGATTGAATAGAGTGATTAATATTGATCAAAGCGATTGATCTTGGTGGTTAATTGGTCTAACTAATTTAGGTGATTCAATCGAGTTAATTATAGTGATCCAAGAGACGAATATGCGCAATTGATATTAATCTGATCTATTGAGAATAATCTAAATAATTGGTATCGATCAAGATGATTATTTAGAGTAATTAATTTGAGTGAATGATCCGAGTGATTGAAATAGTAATATGAAGAATTAAATTGAGCAATAAATCATTAATTAGAGTAACATGAGTGATTGGCCAAAGTAATTTGAGTGCTTTATAGATATTCGAGAGGATTAACTACACTGAGAGTACTGTAGAATTTAACAAGATTAATTTGAGAAATATACAGGCTAGCAAAGATAATGAGAAATGAGTGATATACTTTGAGATATCATTTACTATAGATCGATCCGTGAGGTTCTTAGTCGATACCCATTATGTGAGCGAGTTTAAGAGTTTCTAGTTCATATATCTGACAATTAGTGATATACTCGTAGCATAGAAAATGAGTTGTAAGTCGATTACCAGACGATAATTGAGAAAGGGAATAAAGAAATTTGCCAACAATGTGTGATGATATGTTAAATGCTACCGGTTGTGAATGAGATGATTAAGATTCTGAATATTAATTGGAATATTAATTGATCTTGATAATTAAGTATAATGTTAATGATTAACATGAGTACCGATCTATAATGGCAGGATTATTTTCCCTCCAAATTAAAATCGATCTTTACCAAAGAGTAAGTGTATTTAATATAGTGATAAGATTGTAACTTGAGATTTTGAGAAGAGATTTAGTTTGATAAACCCTTACTTAGCGAGATTCCGAGGTTGAAATTTTTTAAATGGCAGAGAACTTATAATAACTTTTGTAACCTGGTATCACTTCAAAAGACATTAAATGATAAGAGAAGAGTACGAGGAATAGAGCATGGAGTTACCTCAAATTGATGAAAGTTTTTTTATTAAAAATAATTGAGAAATGTTATTGAGCTTGTTGACATGATTCCATTAATATAAAGATTATGGAAAACGGAGTTTGATAAAGTTATTCCGTGAATATAAAAATCGTCGAAACCGGAGTGAATTACATCCATAAGTCTTTTTTTCTTTTTTCTATCCATAAAATATTCTTTATGACAAAAAATTTGTGAATTGGCACACTTCCTCATTCAAACCCAAATAATCTTTTTGTAAACTCAATAGTTTACACCTAATATGAATTCAACAATTTTTTCCAAATAATTATTCTCTTTATAATTTTTTTTTCTATCCACTCCACACAGAATAAACTAAAACATCAAAATTAATCTTTTAGTGAAATTTTCAATGTTCTTACTTACAAATATCATTATAGTATGACAATCAAAGAATTCCAAGAATAATTTTTGACAATATCAAGCTTTTTGCCTGATACATAAAAGACACTTAGTTTCTATTAAAAAATGTTAGAATAAAATTATCATCCATTTGGAGCTTGATAGTAACAAGTGTCCAATATAACATTTGCAGCATATTATTATTAGCCCTTTTGGTAGACATGGATGTTTTTATTAATGTTTTATGTTAAACCGTTGAATTTTATAAAATGGAAAGAAAAAAGTAAAATACATCTAGAAACATCACTAATTGCCAAAGCATTTCATGAATGAATCTAAATAACATCTGCAATGATTACAAAATATCAATTAATTACGAAATAAAAATAAAATTTACATAAACAATCTACTATTATTTTTAATCCAACTCAACTGAATTTTTGATGACCAAAGTAAACCATTCCTCTTGATCTCGTGTAATTTCTTGAACAAACTATGCACATACGAACCAACAAACATAAAATAATCAAGAAATTTGCATCTTTTGATTATAGTCCAAACATGAAAAATAGGCCCTTCACCCAATTTTTTTTTTGGCAATCTCCTGTTTTGGCAAGAAGATCAATAGTATAACATGCTAAGATTATCTCCTTTTCTTTACAATTACATTACCTATTATGTTGCTATTTTTTATTCCCAAAAGGGACAGAAATACCCATCATAACCACCACATGTTGCTTTTAAGGACATGTATGTAAATTGTTTTTAAAATCACCCACCCTAAAATATCTACTATTTTTTTTTTCTTTTTCCGCACATTTGTCAAAAATACTCTTTCCTTTTAGTAATTCTTCTATATTTAATATAGACCCATTTTTTTTTTCTTTTTTTTTTTGTGATGCATAAACAAATTTTCGAAATCCATACCTACTTCATTACCTTTCGGCTATAACCTTATGGTCCAATTCTTATGAAAACTAGTTATGTGGCCCATGCTTCACATGGGTCGGGAGGGTTATTAATAGCTGCTTTATCGACTTAGAAAACCATTAGAATATATCACATTAATATATTTGTAGAGACAATTCCCATGGAAGCCTATTACCCACATATGTATGCATTAATATACATTGGGTACTATAATAATTAAATACAATCCATATAAATCAAGAAGACTAATCAAAATTTACCTACCTAGGTTTATGGCATGAAAGTGACGCCATCAAAGTGAAAGAAAGAAAGAAATCTATATCTTATTCATTTCTTTATTCACCCTCTTCAGCATGAAGTGAGAAGTTGAACCAAAAAATGGTGCCTTATACTACCTCTATTGTGGAAAATACATATGGAAAATAGCAGGTACCTCAAAAAAACATATTCAAAAGTGACTCTATTTCAGATTACATATGGTGCCTTATGTAATCTAGTGGTGTTAAATTGGTTGTTTGTGCCAACAAAAAACTGAGATGGATTAATTAATAAAACTGACATGGGTATTACATCAAACACCTAGTGGGTAAAAGATCTATAAAAGCAATTCCCAACTATCTTGCACTTTCCTTTAACTTTGCATCATCAAAGAACAATGAAACGTCCTTCATAGCACAGATTTCGCTAGAGCAACAACATAATGTGATGAAACCAAATAAGAGAATAAACTAAAAAGATAATGAAATTAAAAAAAAAAAAAAATAGAAGAATAATTGTACTTCATACCTATTGAATCCAACATAAACATCAATGAGCCTCAACACACAACATTTTTTTATAAAATAAAATAACTGTTAATGTAGGAATGGGTAATAGAACAACCATATGAACACCATGATATAAAGTGGAAACCCGAAATTGGGAAAAAAACCACTATGAAAATAATATTCTTATAAAGGGTTATATTGTTGACAGGTCTCTAAGGGTGAGGAGAGAAAGAAGATGGCGGAATGAATACAATATGGCATGAAATGGCTTTTATATAATAGCCTTACAAATACTCTTAAACAAACTCTAAAACCTGTAAATAAGAAACTTTCCTAATATATGACTTACTTGATAGCCAAGCAAATAAGGTTTAGGATCATTATCAGCAAACTTCCCATTGAGATGAAACCGATCTTTAGCAAAAAGAAGCTTCAAACTTCAAAAGACATAAGAGGAATAATAGGACGTGTCAAAGTCTCTAATGATTAAGGTATTATAAACACATCATAGACAATTGTAATGATGCCAAACTACTTGTGCCAAAGTGGTCTTCATTTCTTAGCAATAACATGCCCCCGCAACATATGTCCAAACTTGCTAAAATAATCCAAAACTTGAGATGAAATAATAAAGAAGTAAAAACTTCAAACCAAATTTTACACGGCATAAACATCTTTCGACCAAAATATCTTTCGCTATCATAATACATGAAAAATACCCTATGATATTAAAATCTTGAAAATATCTTAAGATATTAATTGCTTGAAAATATTTTACGGAATTAATGTCTTGAAAATACCTTGTGGTATGATAATGCTTAAACAACTCCAAATATCTTTGTATAAATTTCCTTCAATGAACGAGTCATTGGATCTTGGTATTCCAACACTCCTAAAGTCTAAAAACATCTAGAAGTCATCAACACAAAAGGCAATAACCCAAAACTCAAAAAGAGTTCAATCCACAATGAAGTCCAATTACTTGTAGATGATTCCAAACATCTCTCTTCTCCAAAATAATCCAATGTGTCCTCATACCGAACTTGAGCCAAAAAATCTAACATCTTTGCTTGCCAAAAGGAAAGTCATGAGCCGCAATGCATGGTAATCCATAAAAAACGATTTTAAATAACCTAAAAAAATATTAAGGGTCAATCGATTTATAAAGGCCAACAAAATCAATTTTTAAGATGTGAAAATTGATTTAAGTGAGTTGACAAAATCAATCTATAATGATTGAAAAATTAATTTGTAACCACAGGTTAAAAAAATCAATTTATGAAAGGTTTTGAAATAAATTTTAAGGGCTGCTAATTTGGCTTAGAAATTAATTTATTTGACTAGTAAAGTGATTATAGTAGCGGTCGTGTTCTTGGCTAAAAAAATATGATACTAGTCGAAGATATAAGGGTTTAAGGAAAACATATTTGTTGCTATTTATGGCTAGTTTGAAGGTTTGAGAAAATAGATAAATAGTAGCTTGAAAAGAAACATCAATACGGGCATATGGCTATTATACATGTTCCAGAGAAACGATAATAATATATGGGTCAAGAGAAAAACGCTTTAAAATAACATATGTGAGGTTGAGATATAGGGTTATGAGTTAGAAAAAATTGATTTATGTTGCAAATACATGGCTAGGAAAAATTGATTTAGTAGTATATATAATTTTCAATCCGGTCCAAATGTGAATATCAACATTTCATCAATCATCTCGTGTACGGGAGAAGGAATTCGATGAACAGAAGCATCACGTTCGTATCGTGATATCGTCGTTCAAAAAAAAACAATCAGTTCGTTGTAGCAAATTGCAAACAAACTGACAACAAGGGTGAAACTTCAAAGGTGAATTATATTCGGTGATTCTTATCTCCTGCTAATGAGCCAATCAGATAAATGTAATTGTCAATTTCATACTTGAATGATTCATAGATTATATTCAGTGATTTTTATGATTTATGAGAAACTGAGGATTATCACTTTATAATTGTCAATTGCATACTTAAATGATTCATAGATAATTAGGTTATCCGTTTAATAAATTTATTATGAAATATGATTAATAGATTATCAGTTTAATAATTGTGAACTGCATACTTGAAAGATTTCACTATATCATATTATAAAATCATAGTTTTATTCTTAAATACGATTCAATTAGATTATAGAATGTTTAATTAATGAATAATGATTCTTAAATAGATTATTAGAAACTAAAATGAATATATGAGTTTATGTTTATTGTAGAATTGTTTATCATAAATCAGGTTATCTGATTCTCATATGTTCAAATTATATGTTTATTGTTATTGTATGAATGTTGAAAGTTGAAAACTTGAAAGTTGAAACTATAGAACTTTTAGTGATGAAGCCTAAATAACCATCCGGCTACCAAAAACATAAAAAGAGAAAACTAGATATAGAAAAGAAAAAGGTTGACGTCGGTGCTAAAAGAGATAATAGTATGTTGAAGATCAAGAGCATGTAGAAGTAAAAGAGGTGGAAGAGCAAGATCTTGTTAAAGAATTGGTTGATATATATGATCCATGAAGGTGGGAAAAACTTAATTATGATGAGACTAAACTTTTTGTTGAGAAAGGTCCTCAAGGAAATAATAGTAGTATGTATGGTCCCTACTATAAATTTGGTAGACAATTTCTACAGCTTTATATACAAGGACTTTATCAAATTTAGGGATGTGTGATAGAGAATGACAAGCATATTCGAAAGAGCTAGACATGGTATTTTGTTTGAGTTGTAAAGTGTTTAGAAAAGGGATTTCAAAAGGAAAATTGGATGGTGAAGGTTATGCAGATTGGTACGATGTTATTACTAGGGTTAAAGAACATGAAATTTCATTGGATCATCTTACAAATAGAAATAAGTGGTTTGATATGCATAAAAGATTGAACTTGAATGAAACAATTGATAAAGTTCAATACGATCAATTCAAGAAAGAAAGAGATTACTAGAAACAAGTCCTTTTGAGAATCATTGTAGTAGTGAAGTTTCTTGCTAAACATAATTTATCATTTCGTGGATCCAATGAAAAGTTGTATTAAAAAGGTAACTATGAATTGTATTTTTTTTTTGTTCTAATTCCACCAAATACCTTTTTGTTAACTATTATGACTTATCCCACTTCTTAGTTTCTAGTTGTATTTAAAAGGTAATGGAAATTTTTTAGGTGTCATTGAGACGTTGGAAGAGTTTGGCCCGGTTATCCAAGAGCATGAGTGGCAGATCACAATTGATGGGCTTCATGTGCATTATCTTGGCTACTTAATCCAAAACGAACTAATATCTTTGCTAGCTCAAGAAAAATAAAAAATAACTTATCAAGAAGATATAGGAAGCAAAGTACTACTCATTCATACTTTTCTGTACTCCCGATGTAAGTCACCAAGAACAAATGACTATAATAGTGATGTATTTAAAGTTATCATACAATTCTGTTACTGTCAAGGATTCCTTTTTAGGTTTTTAGAATGTTGATGATACCTCCGGAAAAGGACTATTTGATATTACACTTGAGGAGTTAAACTCTCTTGATCTTGAAATTTATGATATACATGGTCAAGGCTATGATAATGGAGCAAACATGAAAGGAAAACACCAAGGAGTGCAAATGTAACATCCCAAAAACAAGGGCTAAATTTTTCATTTTTAATAATAACATAACATCCATTTTTAATAAAGTTACAACTATTTATTCAAAAACTATTATTTTGAAATCATAGTTAATAAGAAGGTAAAGCGGCATGTCAAATCATAATCTTTTAATGTGTGTGTACAGTCCTGCCTTCGCAATCCGATAAGTACCTACAAAATATTTAATTTAGAACTGTTAGCACAAAGGTTAATAAGAACCCCAAAATACCACATACAACACACCACAAATAAACAACTATGGGCTATTAGAAACCCTAGAGACTACCCGAAGTCTCAGTGGGCCAACAACACATCCAGTGGGTTATCAGCATCCCTGAAGACTACTCGAATTCTTAGTGGGCGAACAACATGCCCTGTGGGTTATCAGCAACCCTGGAGACTTCCTCAAGTCTCAGTACTCATAGTAACACATATCACACTAAAAGAAAAAAAATGACCCATTCGGTCTACATGTATATACTACCACGTAGGCAAGTATAGCGAGAAGACTCACCTAAACTACTCAACAGAAACCTGACAGCTACCTCAACATCAGAACAACCAATCCAAACTTTATAAAACTAAACTGAGACCAATCCTTAGTCAAATTGTCAATTCTACCCAAGTTTGACAAAAAGTCACACCAGTAAAAAAGTGAACGGTCAATGTCCACAAGATCAACGGTCGGCTTAGATAAAGGCAGCGTCATGTCCTAAGCATTCCTTTATCACGTCGTGAGAATGCGATGACAAACACAATCACGATTATGGGCACCATCACGTCATGACACATCTTATGTCACGTCGTGACTTCCGGTCAAAAGGCCAAAATCTGAATTAAGTGCTTAATCTCTTTAGACCAATGGCCATAACCTCAGATCTGGCTTCTATATAGCTTCATAATGCATAAAGTTTCCAACTTTATCCATTAGGATTATCCAAACAACCAAGATCTAGTCTTTAAGGTCTCAAAGGGGCGAAGAATGCGTCTTTCTTAGCTAGATCCATTAAGTCCAAGTCTCCAACCTTCAAAGCCGAATCAGCATAATGTTTAGACAGATAAAGGTTTCAATGTTATACATAATAATGTCTCAAGCTTTCAAGATCTAGAATTTACTACACCAAAATGGCCTAAGCGACCAAAATAACTAGCATGGCTGAAAGGGAAGGCACAAGATTAAAACATTCCTAGTCCATGAGGTCCAAGAAAACATTCTAAACTGATTAAAAGGGTGTCAGAGTCAAGATCTGAAACATACAATGTTCTTGGGACCTCGGAGAGTAATTAATTTGGAAAATTTATTCCCAATTCTCACTCAAAACACGTTAAAAAAATACCTAAATGCCAGATACACTTAGATCCAAAGATGAAATGCAATAAATCTTCAAAATTTATAACATACAAAGTTCTTGAAGGTAAATGAAAGTTGAGATCTTCAATTCCCAGGCTTGAAGGATCAATCTTTCAAGAAAACATTGCTCAAAAACCACTAAAAACTCCAAAAGTGGATGAGAGATGAGAGAGGAGGCTCGAATCTTGAAAATGGCGGCTATGGTTTCTCCCAAGAGGTTCTAGATATGTTGGAGGCTAAGAAAGTACCCTATAAAATGAATTATTAGCTTTAAATACCTTGAAAACCCTAAAAATTTTGCTTGCTTTGGGTTACATAGTTCACATGTCGTGAGAATATATTATCTCCTTGTGAGGACTCTCACATCATAAGAATTAATTCTCGACTCGTCAGAGCGGTTTTTCATGCAATTTCACTCCAACTTCAAACAATTATAACTTCTTTGTTTCAAATCCATTTTCTTACAACTCTCCCCCACTTAAGCTAGATTTTGCCCTCAAAATCTAGATTGGCTAGAATTTAAATTGCGCTAACACACTCCAGATGGTACCTCCAACCGCTTCGCATAAGCAAAAAATCCATATCGAACTCGAGAGACCATCCGGAACCCAACTGCTGCTAAAAAACCACCCGGTCATTTGGAACATTCAACTACAACAACTTTTTCTCTCTCCCAATGCTGAGACCAAACTCATAATGAAGCCATTTAAACATAGCTTCCATAATTGTATCTACTAACCATCCACCAAAACTTCCCAAAAGACTTATAACCTTCCGTATCACTGGCCTCCTGAAATTCTAATCAACATATCACTACCCCAATGTTTATCCAAACAACTATGAGTCATCAGTGAGCCAAGGACTATTAGCAGTCCTAAGGACTATCAATAGACCTGGAGTTATCAGCAACTCTGAAAATACTCATGACATCCATCAGCTAATAATACTTAACTAGTTTAGCATGCACACCACTCTGACATAGGTAATATAAAGAGAGAGCTCACATGAAACCTCATCGTAAAAGAACACGAGTCCACTCTACAACTGCCCGACTCAACCTGTCTGTCACTGAGTCACCAGTAACAACACTATACTGCACCAATGCCCGTCTATGCAACACAACTAACAAACCAACACATGCGTCTCTGCTACAAAATTTCCAAACCTACTTACAAAAGTGCAATCCACGATAGCTCACGACACTACGTGATGCCATCCAACCATTGGCATAAGGAACTCACAGCTCCTCGCCGTTCCTAACAAAGCTCGACCACAAACTAGAAGACTACTAGCCAACATCCAACAGGCCTAAACACACACCATCATCATCCTACTGAACGAGAGAGGCCCAACCAACATCCCAGTCATCACTTTCAAAAATACCGGAGCTATACTATTCTGAAACTTGCACTATTCTACCGTCCAACTACCACTGACACATCATCAGATGAAACATGACCAAACACGATCAGGAAACAAAATAAATAGCCGAACGGCGCCCTAACTTGTAAACACAACATAACACACTTCCTAAGAGAGAACACAATGCAAATCAGGCCAATTGTGTTCCTTCTTAAACATGACCTTACCCATGGTGACGTACCAGCAAATCGAATGAAACGACGAATCCTACCACTATTTGACACATTCTTCCATTAACCATAAACAAAATCCGACATTTTGATGAACTAAACATATCTAACTAATGCACATGAGATCAATAGAGAGTTTAATTTCGAAAAGGATTCCAAAATTAATAAGAAATACTGCCAAAAATCATGCTTAGATGATTCCAATTCTAACCCAGCTGATGCGACCTGCCAAAACCGAATCTTGCGTAGCCATGAGAATATCTAAAAAACGGAACAACGCTGCTCTGACATCCAAACTTCTAATAGCTAAGGCCAACATCCACATCGAACCCACTAGAGACCATAATTTCGTTGGATTAGTGTGTAAGTCCATAACTATTTTGGTATGTACTTTACCTGATTATGAGCATGGTCATTTTGGGTTGCATTCACCATAGTAACTTGTAGGATGGATTATGGAGAGAGAGGATTATTCATGATTTTTTAACATCCCAAAAATCGAGACAAAAACTTTTTATCTTAATTGTATTACTTGAAAAATGATTTTGATGAAAACATTACTGATATCATAAATCCATAAACCACAATTATATGTTTCAAAACCACATTATCAGTAGTAATAATATCAGAGTACAATCCCATAAATCTCAAAATCGGAATCATGTGTGTGTGTGTGTGATGCGCTGCTACACCACCAGCTCTTTCCCCTTAGAAGAGGAGGTTCCTGAAACCAAAACTGAAAACCGTAAGCACAAAGCTTAGTGAGTTTCCCCCATCATGCCACATTCCACATAACATTGCCTATTCCTCGGTATCTTTCAACCGATATCGGGAACTAACCTCCCCTTCGGTATCTTTCAACTGGTAGTTGGGAACTAACCTCCCCTTCGGTATCTTTCAACCGGTATCCAGGGATGTTTCACCCCTACCACTACCACAAAATAACATAACATACTAGCACATAAAACATACAATTAGTGGCATACCCGATAATTATCACACATACAATCATCCAACTACAACTCCGACTAGTGGGCTGACATTGTGGCCTTAGACCCACTTCTACTGGAAGGTAACTCACCTCAATGTCATGTAGTGTCTACACTATCCTCGATATGGAGATCGACTCCTCTAGACTCCTCAATCCTAATGTAACAGCCTATCTATATTACTAATTCATACTCATAACCCCCCATCAGGGTCAACTATAGTCCAAGTCACATTCAAGGTCAATACCTTGGTGAAAGTCAACATCGGGTTGACCAGACTCGCCGAGTTGGCTTACCAACTCGTTGAGTCCCCCTGTCTATAAAAGCTACAACCTCATCCTTCTTAGCCGATTCTTGCAACAGCTCGATGAGTCCACCTTTAACAACACTTCGAACCATCTTCATCTGACTCGTCAAGTTCATCCTTGAACTCGTCGAGTTCATCTTCATCCATATGAAGATGTTTAGTCTATGTCTCTCCGAGTCCTCCCTGGACCTGCCGAGTCCGTCTTCATGAAGTTGGGACATTGCCTTGAACTCGCTAAGTTGGCTCATATACTCTTTGAGTTCTATAACTACCAGACTCCTAATGATCCCAACAACCCAGTGACCTTCCATCTTAGCATTTGGTCAATCAACAAAAGGGATTTGATGGAAAATTCGTCCCAACTCGTCGAGTCACATGAACGACTCGCCGAGTCTAACCTTGTCTAAAACTGTGTAGTCGATTATAATGGGTCTTAATGCATCAAAACCATAGATCTGACCTCTTAAGGTCCATTTTATATGTAAAGTTCCAATCTTAAAGTCCATGCATGGGGTTTATGGCTCAAGAAGCCATAAAAATGGGTTTAGATGATGCATGGGTGTCCTATGGCCACAAAGATGGCACCTTTATGCGATGGGAACCCTTGATGGTTCCAGATCTAAAGTGCAACCTCAACCACACCCACAAAATCCGATTATAACTTCATAAACTCCAAAAAGGGGTAAAAAATATCCCTAAAACTAGATCTAGGAGATAGATGGTCAAGGTTCAAGCTTTTTACCTTGAATGAACTGAGAATGAAGCAAAACCTCTGGATCTACTAGCTTCCACTTAATCTCCCGAGCTTCCTATTTCTCTTCCAACTTCAAATGCACACAAAATCACCAAAAGAGCTAAAAAACACACAAAAATGGGCTTAGGGTTCGAGTTTGGGTCTTGTGGAAGTGAGAGGGACGATGGAGGTTGGTTTGGGACGAGTTAAGTTGTTTAAATACGGTGCAAAATGTTGAAACTTAGTTCAATCAGGATCATTTGATTCTATGCATGCAAACAATTATGAACGTAAATATAAACACAAATATGGCTTTGAATATGTCGTATGATTAATACTTCAACGCCTTAGAAGAGCTCGACTAAGAACTTCGATTGTAGAGGCATTTAGGGTTACAAAGATTAAATGTAATAAAAGTTGTAACAATATAATGCATACATGCATGCATATATATATATATATATATATATATATATATATATATATATATATATATATATATATATATATATAGTATAACCCTACTAGATAATCACGGATGGACAGGCCCAATCCGGATATAATACAAAAAAGCCCATGACGCAACACAAATAAACTCTACCATCTCCCCCTTTGCGTCAATGGGACCGAAAGTCTACTTCGGTTGAGCAGCAGAAGACTTCTTGACCGTTTTAAACAGCTTCGGAATAATGGCCAAACGATGATGACGAAATGTGATGTACCACCGAAACATGTCGGTGAAGTTCTTCTTATCTGCTTCGGAGTTCTCTTTGCACTGATGAATTATGTTGATTATGTGCTCTGAGCAGTCCGTTGAAAATAGATGTTTATCTACAAGAGCGAACAAAAATTTATGACCTTCGCCTTTAGTAAACATCACAATAAGATGTTTTGAATCAATCTGGCTAATCTTCATCTTATTCACATCTCCTGGTTTCGGTGTCAACTTGATAGTCACCTTCTGCTTCATTACCTTCGCTATCTCCTGATCCATACCTACAACCTCATATACATATGAAGCTAACATCCTCTTCAAGTGTTCTAGAATCGGCTCATATTCCCCCGAGTTGGTGAGCAGCATGTTGAACAAAAGAATCCAATCATGAGGATTAAGATTTGGAAGATCTGCTAAAGAAATTATCGTCACCAAATTTGCAGACCCTCGAGCAATTTTGAAATTCACATTCACAAACTTTCCAGCAGGTGTAGGTTTCAATACCTTGACAATTATGATTTTCTGTGCGCTCCATGTTAGGTACTGAGGTTTCCCATAACTTAAATAAAAATCGATAAGCTCTCAGCCAATTTTTGGCTGAGGGAAAGGAACCTCGGCAGTCCAATCAAAGCAATGAAACGTAAACGCTTTTCTTCTGATCGGCGTATCGAACTGCGAGTCCTTAGAGTTATCACAATCAAACAAAGCAACAGGTTCCAACCAATAAACGCTTGGAAACTCTATCGCTTGGTGGATTAATGTCTCTTTCGTCCACAAGGGAAACAAGGCCTTTTTGCAGTTCAAGGATTCTTCTTCTTCCTTGTTTATCCTCTCCCTCTCCTTTACTTCCTTTGCAAAATTCAAATTCTCATGTAACTCTCTATCTCTTTTCTTTCTCTTGAGAGCATCAACAATCGTTTCTTCAATCTCATCATCACAGTCATCTTTAACAATTTTAAGCTTTGCTTTGGGACCAAAACCTGAAGCTACATTATCCTTCAGTCCGGTTGTAACATAAACACCCTCTCCCCTTGTTTCGGAGCAACAAACTTCTCTGAAGCACCGTTCATTTCATGCAACAGGGCAAGGGCTGGAAGCACTTTAGTGGTGAGATGGTTCTGAATGGTCAGAGTCAATATTGAACCATGAGCACCAAGTATGTTGGGGAGCATATCCTTTACTTCCCCTGCACAGCTTCTAAACACATATCTCTCTGCCTTTAATAAAGCAATCTCCTTCTTGGCTTGAGTAAGTTGAACTTTCTGAACATCAATGACAGAGGCTTGGCGAGCAATGTATTCTTTTAAAGCACTCTCTTTTGCAATATCTTCAAGAAGTGAGTCCAATCGAGAGGAAATTGAACTAATAAGAGCGGTATTTTCGGCTTGGATGGAGGAACGAACAGCTTCAAACTTCGTTTGTTCTTCCTATAGTGACTTGGAAAGAGAATCCACTGAGGCTTGCACTTTGGCGGCATTCGTATCGGCATGCCCTTTAAGAGAATCCAAGAAGATCTGTGTTGTATGAACAACATCAACAACATCGGCAGTGGCCTTTCTGCAAGTAGAAGCAGGCTCATTGGTTGCTTTAGTGGATTTGTCAATAGAGTGTGTGTATTGCCCAATGGCAGTCTCTACAAAAGCCCTTAGGACAACACTACTCTAGGCCTTGTTATTAGCAAGCAGCTTGTCTAACTTTTCATTTATACTCTCCAAGTGTTGGCTTGTAGTTGGAGCCTTATCATCATTATCGGTGGGAACTCGGTAAGGACTGAAGTATATGGAGTCATACTAATCATTCACACCACCGAGAGTGGCACCGGAATCGGTTGATTGTGTTGGAGAAAAAGGTTTTGTAATTACTGGAGGCTCGGTTTCAGTAGGTGCCCCCGTATCAGATACGTTGACCCTTACTGTCGGTTCAGGAATAGTAGTGGTGGTGGATTGGGAAATTATAGGAGTTGGTAAGGTGGTTGTAGGAATAGAAATGGAAGAAACTGGTGGTGGTGGAAAAAAGGTTGTTGGATGTGATGTGGTAACAACTGAAACTGGAATTTTCGGTTTCGGTAATCGAGTTGGGGTTGGAAGTTTGTGAGAAGGATATTCGGTTGGAGTAGGAGATCTTGGTGGAGTATTACCTCGTGGAGATTCTTGATGAGTTTCCTCTTCTTCATCATCTTCTTGAATGTCAGAGCTAGGAGGAGTTGGATTTTTGGATCTCTTCGCCATCTTCTTAATTTTCTTTGGCTTAGAAGAAGCATCTTTCTCCGACTTTCGCTTCATTGATTTCGAAGGCTTAGGTTGATCCTCCTCTGTTGTCTCCTTCTTGATTGTTACCCTTTTGCGTCGGTTGCTTGGCTTTTCAGCTGCATCCAAGGCAGCCTGTTTCTCTGGAGATAGAACTCTCGGCTCCTTTGGAGGAAGTTTTCGATAATCAGCCATCAATTGACTTTCGGCTGTGACACTTTGATACATGGTCTCCGGAATAGAGCCATATTGTGGAAACTTCATTGGATCAGAAAGAATGATCTTCTTTGTATGAAATGTCGCAATGGATGAGATTAGTGCATCTTTCATCACCTGAATATCCAGAGTGTCGATAGCCCTCCTTGTAATAAGTGTCCAAAACCTTCCACAAGAAATTTCAGAATGACGAGTGGAAGCATTGAGACTCTGCACAACTTGAGACCAGATTATGGACCCATAATCAAGGTTTAGACCATTGTAAATGCCGTAGAGAATGGTAAGAAATCCTTTGTTGGTGCCATCAGATCCATCACTCCGTTCCGCCAAGCTTTTAATATGCAGAGTAAGCAGCCCGTTCCATTGAGATGGTAGACATTACTTCTTGAGCTTTGTAATGGTGCTTAGCACATTTGTATATCCCATTTCATAGAGCATCGAGAATAGTTGTGCAGTAGTGATGAAGTCGGGTGAGATGACGGAGGAATCCACAGCATGATGCAGCAAAGAACAAAAACTCCCTTTTCAAACACAGACCTTTTTGGAGTGGATTTAAAAGTAGATATGTTCTTTGTTCTTGTCGTAGGTTGTAGAAGAGTAGACTTGGGACAAGAGAGACATGGGAACTGCTTCAAATTAGGTTAGGGCTAGAACCAGAAGAGAAGACTTCAAACATTCAACAACGTGTAACATATAGGAATCATACAGGAACGGATTTAGTTCGATGATCATGTTCTAATTTTGCTTGATGGAAAGAAATGCCGATGAAGTAGTCTGATCATGTGTGGATGAAGAAGTCGCCATTTTTGCTAGAAGAAGGAAGATGAACAGTTTAAATCGCCTTTATAGTTGAGAAACTTTGTTGCTAGTAGAAGACAAAGAATCATCAAAACCCTTTACATACCATTGCCAGGAGAGAGAAAAATCGTGACGATAATGATGCAATCACAAAAACGTCACCTGAAAAAGCGCAATGTGACAGGTTGGGTGCTCTAAGGTATGCGGCCGTACGCATGTGTATAGGGACCGTTCAAATTCATGCGCCCAAAAGGATTTCCTCAATCAACATTCGAAATAGAACTTGTCATACGAACTTGAATTGCCCTTGTTTCACTAGAGGACAAATAAAACTCAAACATACCATCATCAGAATGTTGGAAAATTAAAAATTTTCATGCAATAGAGTGACAAAAGATAAAGAAATAAAGCAAATGTATATGGGATGTGAGTGATGTATTATTATCAGACAAAAAGCAGGGGATTCCTGGCAAGAATTGCTTCCTTCAAAGCTAGGAATGATTTGAAGTGCTTGTGTGGTTTCCCAAGAATACTATCAAGTGTTTGTAAGGAGACATTGAAAGGATTCTTTTGAATACATAGGCTTAAGGTTGCTTATCTTCAACCGAACATCGATTCTTAATATAAGACCGAGTTTTGGATGAAGTACTTGTGAGATCGATGTGGTCTGTTGAACAAGTAGGTAGGATATATTTTATAATGACAAAAAATTTTATAGAAATCTCAAAAAAATAAATAATAAATTCGATCTTTATGGGAAGAAACGCCTTGGCTTTAGACGAATTCATAAAAGACCTCACAAAAAAAAAAAAGAAATTTCAGTAGGTAACCAGTAAGATCTTGAATGTAGAAATTCACCGTCATTTCATTATAGGTGTTGTATTTTGGGTTTCACTCAGCACGTGGTATTCGTATCTAAGATCATAAACACATATTTGATGTAACCACAAACCTCAGTGGTAAGAACCGAGAGTCTCAAGGGTTACAGTTGTGAACCGATAGTGGATGGAGAATGGAAGGATGATGGTGAAAGAACTGAAGGTAACTTTTGCTATAAAAACATGACAAAGCAGAGAAACTCTTAACTCATATGAGAAGAGTAAGGTAACTCTAGACCGAGTAGTTAAGAACAGCCTGATTGGGAAGAAACGATAGGTATTCATCGAATCATTAAGTCCTTGCTCTAAGTCTTAGAGGCTTTGGTCAACATGCAACAACATGCTTCTAGGGACCCTTAACTAGTTCATAAAATAATCATCATACCTGCCCTAACTCCGAACTCTATTGTACTTTTATACTTGGAACCTATTGAAAAGAATGAACAAACACACACACCACAGAAACTAAACAAAAAAACACAAAGCAAGAAAAATACTTTTGGATTTTTAAGGTTTTCTGAAGAGAAGAATTGTTTTTTTTTTTGGATTTTTGAAGGTTTTTGAAAAAAAAAATAGAAAATAATAGAGATATAAATAAAATCCAACTGAAACCGTAGTGTTATTGAATGAAGCGAAACAGACCAAGTGATCGGTTCATTTCGGTTTCATAAAATTCCAGAGCCGAAATAGACCGAGCGGTCGGCTCAATTCAGTTTCGAAAAATTATGGAGCCAAAATAGACCGAGCGGTTGCTCCATTTCGCCTGTCTAATTTTAAAGCAAGATTCGAGGATTCTGTCACACCCCAAAACTAAGAATGGCGGAAACATTTTGGGGCGGAGGACGTCATGTGTAGTATCACAACACAGTAATTGTAAATAAGCAAACAACATCATCCATTGCATTAAATATAAACATTTTAATACAAGTGTGTTCCGTACAGTTTTAGACACCAAAAATATAATGTATATCAAAATAGTATGATGAGACTTGAATGCGCTCCATCTTCTCAAAAGCTAGCATCGGTACCTGTCTACTGATGACCTGAGAATACAAGTTATTTTGAAAGAGTTTGTCAGCATTAAGCTGGTGAGTTCATAAGTATTTTAGTGTTGTGGTTCGTTTATCAAAACGTTTTGAACTTGTTGCAAGTATGAGTTGTAAATGTATGTAAGTGTTTGTAAATGTTTGAATCTCTCAGAAAAACCTATATTTTCTGTTTAAAGTATAAAAGTAGCCCCTTTTACCAAGGCTTAATAGTTTGTATGCTCGTTTGATGTAAAAGTGTGAAATTTCCCAAGTGTAACTATCATTTAACCAAATATAGTTTGTACATTTAAGTTTAGGTGAGGCTATCACCAAAAATGCAATGGGTAAATTCTTGTAGTACGGTAGTTTCGTTTTATATGAACTACTGTGGTACTAACTACCTTAAACCGGGTTTTTATTAAGGTATCGTGTGATAAGTTGCACCATACTATTGACTGGTAACATGGACAACGTATAGTCGAAAAATAGGTTATGACGTTTGGCACCCGTAGACCTGCCGGTCCCACTGTAGCTAACAGAAAGGTGTAGGATAGTCAATCCAGTATAGATCTATACGCAAACTCAACGCTCTCCCTCCAAGAGACTCTGGCTACAACCCGGGTCATGACAATTTAGACATGAACCCATACAGTGGATCACAATTGTTAAAGTATTCGTGTGTTTGTAATAAAATATTACTTGTTCTAGTATCGTTGTATATGTTCTCTTAGTAATGAATAATGACTCATGAATGAACTGACTCGTTGATCTAGAAATCGTAGTAGTATGATCCCGTGTTACCCCGATGGTAACTTACTAATGATGTGTTTGATAAGCATGTATATGGAAGTACCTTTATGTCTATACACGTATATACGATATATAACAAATATTGAAACGACCCTCGGATAGTCACCCGAAATTCC